>NC_140072.1:37879667-38524902 GCF_964194135.1 Talpa europaea | reverse complement strand
AATTCAGTAAGAGCCTCCTGTCACAAGCTATATTTCTTTGTTACTAGCAGATGGTAAAATCTCTATCATCTGTGAAGTTTTTCCTTATTGCGTGAAAATTACAAGAATCACACTCCTTAAATGTATGTCACCAAATGTATTTATTTAGTTTGCAGAAAGTAGACAGCCAACTGCTACAATATTATTTATTATTTATTGTATATGCATAACATTCCCAGAAAATGAAATTTCTTAATCAACTCCTTTTTAAAAAAAACATTTTGAAGAAAAAACCCAGCAAGTGAAAAACAGAAAGAAAACATTTCTGATCAATTCCTATTTACTTGTTTTTGATCTATACATTGAGGTATCTTGTAGAACTCAGACCAATTCAATTGTGCTGGGTATGCATGAATAGATGTCTAAACATGAAATTATCATTCCCACAATTAATTTCATCCTTGATGATAGGGTAACAGCAGGAAACTAAATAATAGTAAACCTTTGAACCTCATGGCTTCTTCCTTCTACTAAGCTCAAAAGATTTCACATATATGTCCCTTAATTATCTTTACAATTTTTCAAAAAGACAAGTCTGGTGGATATTATCTCTAGGTTAACTTTTTAAAGACCCAAGGAACTTAGTTTTTGAGTTTGATCATTAAAACATCATAAAGGCATGATCCCTTCCAGCGCCATCCAATCAGCGAAATAAGCCAGAAAGAAAAAGAAAAATACCGGATGGTCTCACTCATAGCAGGAATCTAGAAAACTTAGGGGTTGGGGTCAGAATGGGGCGTTTGCAATTGTATGGGGGAATATAAAAATAAAATTTATTATTTTAAAAAAAATAAAAATTAACTTCTTAAAAAAAAAAACAAACAAAAAAAAAAACATCATAAAGGGCCTCCCTGGTGGTGCAAGGAGTTAAGACACAAAACTATGAAGCTATCCCCAGCCACTGCAGCATGAGTACAATATTCAGCCAGGGAGGTGACTGACAAGGTGCAACAGACCTCTCCTGACTCACCCACTTCTCCCCTTAGCAGTGTACTTCAGTAGTTGTGCCTGTTCTGCTCCCCACTCTGTCTCTGGTGAATCCTCTCACCACCACCTCCCCCCACCAGTCCCCCCCACACACACCTCTGGCCTATACCACAGTTCTTGTATGCATAAATAAATCTTTTTAAAAAATATCATAAAGACATCATGCAGAAAAAAACAGCCCTGTCCAAAGTACTTCTTTCGTCATGCTTACCCAGGCAAGAACTATTCACAAGCCAAGAGCAGACCACTTCTAAACTCTGATGTCTACACAGTCAGTGTTAATAAATATTGAACATGAGCCCCACAGAAGCAAAAAGGGACAAATGAAACAGAGAGAACTCCAAGAAGCCTGGGTTGTTATAGTTATTTTATGCTCCAAGACAACAAAAAGACAAAAATTGTGTAAAAGTCTTTGTCTACAACATAGACACAGAAAGGATATTTCCATGTAATATAGATAGAAGAGTAGAAAAGAGGACAGATGAGTAAAGAAATCACAGATTCCGGGCCTCCCCGGTGGTGCAGCGGTTGAGCGCTGTGTTGCGAAACTGCCCGCAGCCTCTGCAGCGCTGGTTCGATCCCCGGCTGCTCCCCGGCCACCAGAGGAGGGTCCCACATGGCGCGCAGACCTCTCCTGCCGCCCGCTGCTCCCCTCAGCAGTGTACTTCAGTCTGCCTGCTCTGCTCCCTGCTCTGGCTCTGGTGAATTCTCTCACCCTCCCACGCTTCTGACTGTACCCAGTGCTTGTATAAATAAATAAATAAACAAAAATACAAGAGTTCTCCTTAAAAAAAAAAAAAAAGAAATTACAGATTCTAAAGGCAGCCAGCTAGGGTTAATGGTATCACCATTTTCATCATAATCTACCCACTAATCAAGCTGCTCCAATCTCTGCTCAAGTTGCCCTCTTGGAGGGACAAGTACAGGAGCTATTGCAGCCCACTCCCCAAGCTGTGCATCAGGTTTGACCCACAGACCCAGCTGCCCAGGAGAGACTGCTTCCCTCTCCTGCATTGATCCACATGTATTCCATTTAAATCTGAACACTGCAACAAATGCATTTCCAGTAGAAGAGATTTCCAGCCAAGGGTATATATACTTAATTGCACCCCTTGACTAGAATCATCAAAGCATTTTATTCCCTTAAAAAAATCTGAAAAACCATTATCCTACCCACTGACGTGTCTCCATAGCTGGAGTCTAGAAAATAAATGAATTCAAGGGAAAGAAAGTGAACAATCTCTCACCTATTGAAGAAAGTTTCCTATCATATTCTCCATGTTTCAAAAATATTGTCCTCCTACAATTCACTTTAGTCCAAAGGAATTTCCTGAATCCCTCCTGAATGTTATCATGTTAAGTGCTGGGGAAACAAATAGAGCTGAGAGTGCTCTCTCCTGCTGCTGACAAGCTAACAGTCTAGGAAACAAGGGGAAAAGGAGGAAGGGGCCCACACCAAGCAAAGAACATTGACATCATGTGGGCAAGGAGAAGGGTCATGGGGAACCTGACTGCTTCCTGCAAGAGATCAGTTTTGAACTGGGTATTGAGAAAAGGAGAGGCGGCGAGGCAGGGGAAGTAGAAGAGCTTACAGTGCAAGATACATAAACTACTATTACATGGCCTCTGAGAGTATTTGGAGGTGACCCTTCCCCTCCTCCTATCATCCTACTTCATATCAAACTTTAAATGTTTAATGTTTCATACCTTTTTTCTACTGCTAACCTGTCATTGCTACCTCACCCTAAATAAGTCTAACTGATCCCTTCCTAAAAGCAGGTCTGATATGGAGGGAATAAATGGAGGATCCAGGGAGAACAAAGAGGCACCCATCCTTTCTTTACAGTTCACATCAGGATTAGCCTAGACTAACTTGATCTCAAAGGAGAATTTTTTCAGTTACGACACAATTATAGTCCTAGGACGACATGCTAATCTATGCCTAGGGTATGGACTGGCAGCCACAAAGGCAAACAGGAAGAAGAAGAGCTCTAAGAGGAGAAGAGTATTTTATAGAAACCCCCCTGTTCTCTACAAGTGCAATATCAGCTACTGTATATAATTAAAGAAACAAACACTCCAAAATTATAACAATTGCTTTAAATTTAATGAGTCAAAGTAATAACATCTCATTATTTATAAAGTAAATGATAAAAGAGCAGTAATTCTTTCTTGGAGAAAAACAAGGCTGTTGAAGTCTATTTTCAAAAGTTCTCTTTAGTTTATAGACAGAGACGGGTGAAAGTTTATAGACAAAGTGGCCTGAAAGGCAGAAAGGTATTCATGGAATAAGTAGGTGACAGAAGCAACTGAAGCTGAGAGAAGATGGGGCTGGGTCAGTTTGTTAAAGAGGCAGGGATCTGCCCAACTGGAGACACAAATTGTTGTAACTGTGGTGGTAGTGATGGTGGTGGTGAGGGTAGAGGGGGAGGTAGTAGTGATGAAAGACCTGTTGAGGAATGAGAACTGGTCAGCAGTGCCTATAACTAACCCTTAAATCCATTACTATGCTCCTGCTTATTTATACTGGGCTTTTCTATTGAGTCAAGTAATTTGAGTTCCCATACTTGTTCACTCTATTTTCCCCCCACCCTCTCCCCAACAGCATTCACCACTGGCTCATCATCAGCATTCCAAGTGTGACCCTGAGGGATTACTCCTACCATGGGCAGCTCAAATGGTCAGTCCAACCTTTTGCTTGTTTGGCTGACTACCAAGATTGCACCAATCTTAATCTTGACACTCTCTTTTGAGAGTATTTATGATCTCTGCTATAGGATTGCCAGTCTGTTCTACAGCAGGCATAGAATTGAGGTTGGTATGTGCTATAATCATTTCACCCATAGATAAATTTAGTCCACAAAAATTCCAAAGGAAAATAGCCTTTTTAGAGGACCAATGCCTCTTCCAAGCCCCATCAGGTTCATATTAAATTTTGCTAATAACAACAACTATGCTTTATTACTACATGGTGGCCATTACACAAAGCACTTTATATGCATTATTTCACTGAATAGTCTTTGAAATCCCAAGAGACATTATCCCCATTTGCCAGTGAAGTAATAAGAGGCTCTGAGGTTAACTAACTTGTCCAAGTCACAGCCAGCGAGCAGCAATGCTGGGGTCTGAAGCCAGGCAGTCTGGCACCAGAGACAGAATTCTCACACTCTGTTCCCCAGGCTCCCTGGGGAGCTTGTTCACTGACAGGCTTTGACAAATGGTTCTTCCATCCTTTGTTAGTAAGTGCCAGGCAGAGGGTGTTAATTTTCAGATCATGACAATTTCAGTTCATACTTCTAAGATCTGCTAAACCTCTTCAGTTGATATATAGTAAAAATTCTTCTAAAAACTATAAAATATAACTGGGATAAACAATTTGAATGAGTCAGCACTAGCAATTAACTAATACTCCAGCCCCTGAATTCTATACTGTGAATTCCTTAAGAATTATGAAATATCAGAGTAAGCACACTTTATGATAGAACAAGCAGACAAGTTGCTTCTGCAACATGGTACTGGGCATTTATCAGTTCTTTACTGATCATTTACTGATTCCCAACTCCACTTCTAACTCAGTGAAAATGATGACTGTTTCAAATCTCTCTCGTAAATATACTCCAGTGAGTTTTTAGAAAGATGACAGATAAATGACAGCTTTGCATTTCCAAGGGTTAAATGCTTCTCCTGAGGGATCCTAAGTCTTGGTGTCATGAGAACAAGTGTCAAGTTCTAATGGAATTGTTCCATGATAAATACACCACCTGGCTGTGTGACAAGCAGCTTTCAAAGAGCCTTTCCACATAGTATAAACAGCAGAAGTTAATTTGAGTTTCTTAACAGGACCTTTTTCCTTTACAATATAAAAGTGCCTTGGGATGAAGCAATTACTCTGATTTACCATCTTCTCCTTGGTAGAATATAAAGATGCAGCAGAGCCTCACAAAAGCAGTAACTTAACCAAATGAGACCCACCTGCAAAGTTCCTACTATGCTATTTCAAAGAGCTCACTCCCAGGTGGGGGCACAGAGGTGGCATCAATCACAGGTCCCAACATGAGAAGGATGCTTACTCCCAGGGTTTTGTATGTGAGAGCCAATAAACTGCTTTTCCTCCACCGAATGCTCAGTAGAATTTCATTTTCACTTTATAGCATCAGTTTCTAAACTTCAACTCAGGAATCTTAAAACCACATACAGGAAGGGTCCTGTTTCATAGTGTGTCTATCTTTCAACCATGATGCCCTTCCAAACAAACCCTGTGTGACCCCTTTGGCTTATGGGCATGGTGCCTCAAGTCCAAGGGCAAAAGGGGGGTCAAGTCCTCTCATCTAATGCCTTGACATTTCAGTTGGGTCAGGCTCCTGGAAACAGAAAGCCTGAGACTCTGACATCAGCCATTAACGAAAGTTTATGTTCTTCCTGAATCCAACTTCTTACCTTCTTTTCCTCCCTGAACCACTACTGAGATATGCACTGTTTGAAATGGGATTTCTGAAAAGGAGTAAGAATCAACCTTGGGCCTCCCCGGTGGCGCAGCGGTTGAACGCTGGGTTGCGAAGCTGCCCCCAGCCTCTGCAGCGCTGGTTCGATCCCCGGCTGCTCCCCGGCTCCAGAGGAGGGTCCCACATGGCGCATAGACCTCTCCTGCCGTCCGCTGCTCCCCTCAGCAGTGTACTTTGGTCCTTCTGCCTGCTCTGCTCCCCGCTCTGGTGAATTCTCTCACCCTCCCGCGCTTCTGACTGTACCCAGTGCTTGTATAAATAAATAAAAATAAATCTTTTAAAAAAAAAGTACTAGGCAATATTAAAAAAAAAAAAAAGTCAACCTGGGTTACTGCTACCTATTGAACTGAAGTAATTTACCCATGATTTACATACAGAACTAGCCAGAGGCTAGAATGAAAACAAATAGCTAACTTTGCAGAAAGGAGAATTAAAAGCACATGTATGTCCTCAAGTAGCTTCTGACACAGATGAAAATTACTATAATAGACTTCTTAATTTATCTGAGAGGGAAAGAGGTTGTGTTTTAAAAATCAGAATAACATGTTTTGGATAGCTTAATAACTTGGCTAGAAGTCTTGGTGAGTAAAGATGGCAGGAAAGAGGGAAAACAAGATGATGAAAATCCTTACTATCTGACTCCTCAGAGAGGACAGTGCCCCAGTGATCACAGGAAAGATGGACTGGGTGTGAGACCAGGAGCTGAGCTCCTCAGTCACAGGAAAACAGAAGCCCGTGGACAGACGTTATCAACTTCCCCTCTTCCAACCTTTCTCACCTTTCCTGTACCTCAGGCCTTGACACCCTTTCCTCCTCCCAGACTAACTCTGCCATCTGGGCTCTGAAGTCTATTTTCCCTATCCCATCCTCCACCTTCACACTTAGTCTCCACTGGCTTTTACTCTGCTATTCTGGCTCACACTCTTTATCAACCAAGCTTTCTGCAGAATCATCTCCACCGTCTCTTCTAATTCCTAGGTTTCCTAAACCCATGTGAGTAGTTCTACTGTTCACAGCAAGGTCACGACCACCTCACTAGGCAAACAGATTCTTCTCACCCTCAAGCTCCCACATGGTTAAGATTGCTTTTTGAGCAGCTTTCTTTCCTAGGTTCTGTGGTTATTTACAGTCATTGTTCACCTCCTGCCTCTTGGGCTATTCGTGAGTTTGCTTTGCACATTTTTCTTCCTTGGACATTCCTTTAAAAACTGTTGTCACTCAGGGTTCTGTTCAGGACCTCATGTCCAGGTACATGAGGAAGGGTCTCGTCTTACATGACAACATTCTTGGGTGATGTTCTTTATTCTTTGCCTTTGGGTGCCATTTTTTATATTGATGACATGTGCAATCCAAGACTCACCCAACTCTCTCTTGCAAGTTCAAGGCCCAGATATCCATCTATTTCCTTGGCTTCCAACAGCTCAGTAAGTCTACATGTAGCTCATCACCACCCTCTGACTCTAGCCTCTGCCTCCACTTCTGTTGCCTGTATGTCAAGATGGCAACACAACCCGGCTAGTTGCTCAGGTCAGAATCATGGGTATCATTTTTATTCTGCCATTTCCCATACCACTTCCCTTACTACCCAGTCAATCCCCCAGTTCTTTCGACATCATTCAAATTTGTCTAACTCACTCCTCCACTGCCAGCTCCTCAACAGACCATCATCTCTTCACTCCCAGACCCCTCAAGTGACTCTCAAAAAGTTTCTCACTAATCTTCCTATGCCAGTGCAATTGCTCCTCCATAGTAAAGCCAGGGTGGGCTTGATCATGTCACTGCTCTGGCTCCACCTTGCCCTTGGACAAATTCTAAAGGTAGCAAGCACGGGCCTGCAGGAACAGCACCTGCTCACCCCACCAATGTCAACCTTAAAGCCCCTCAAACTCTATATTGTTTCTTTTCTCTGAGTCCAGGCTTATGCTCTTCTCTGTGCCTTGGACACCTCCACTCTCCACTTGTCTACTTCCTCCTGACCTGCAACTGTCAGCTTATTAATGCTTCTCTCAGAAATATTCCATGCTATCCTAAGGAGAGCCAAGGGCTTCCCAGGGTGACCTTCATATCTACACAGAAACCTACACTCTCTCCCACAAGTATATTTATTATATGAATTTTGTGAATACCCAAATATTCCATTAAATGGTTAAATCTACAAGAAAAATCCAATGTCTACATTCTGTGAAAGTGTATTCCCAATACCTAGAATGCTACCTAGCACAGAGTAGGCACTGAAAAAAAAAAAACTAACAAAAAACCCCACACACACTAAAAATGCATGCTAAACAACTGTTTAATTTTTTCTTTTTCAAAACTGAGCCTATACACCTATCACAGTTGGAATAGAATAAAAATCCACTCAGATCTTAGGTCCTAAAAAGTTATTTATGGTTACAGAATATAATAATGAGTCATTATAACAGTAATATCAAGCAACTGTGATGCTAAAAAGTTTATAAACAAAGTTTTATTATCTCTAAACAAACCTACTATGAATTCCTCATTTACATAAAACACAAAAATACAACAAATGAACATGCAAATATGAAATAAAATCCATGTGGAATAAACATTCTAATGTTCATTTAACAGGAAGGGGCCTTTCACTAATGAAAAGTTAGGAATTTGAATATGTAAATAATTTATCTAAACAATAATTATTAGAATCAGATTATAATTCCAAATTCTGCAAAGCTTTGGCTATTTAAAGATTCAAAATATAGTCTTACTCAAAAATATTCAACTAACAATATATGCAAAATGCCAGCTAGCCATGAAAACATGTCCATGACCCCCACTTTGATTCTTAAGACATCTCTTCCATGGTAAAAGCTCTGTAGTCAATTAAGCTTGATTTAGAGGATGACATTAAGAATTACGAATTATTTGAACTCAACAATTCTATAATTCATCTGCGCTAGTGACACTAAAGATGATTAACTCTAAATATCCATATAACACAATGTCAGAAAACCAAGGGCTCTTCCTATAGCTGATGTATCATTCACAAGTTCCCAACTTCAATTAAACATGTAATATATTATAAAAATATTTTATTTGATCCCTAGAACATTACCAATATTATATAATGAGGCTTCCAACACATGATGATAAATGCCACAGTTCTTTAAGAAATATTTCAAAGAGGACACTCACTGAGTCTACTCTGACATGTTTGCTTAATGACTAATCACCCCTTCCTCCTCTTCTCTTTTCCTTTTCCCCCACTCCTTACTTTCTCTGCCATTTTTTTGTTTCCTACATTCATCTATACACAACAGACTAAGTCCAAAGTCTCATGTATAATCACACTATATATTAAGATAAATGGATTAATGTAAAGAAAGCCTACAAAGAAGTCTCTTCTTCCTCAGAATGCTATGCACAGAACAAAAGACAGAAAATCTAGAGCTCATGGGGTTGGCAGTTGAGGCACACACAGAGGAGAGATGGGAAGAGACACCTCACTTCTCTTCTCACCCCTCAATTCTGCCAATTAAAAATGCAATTAGCCTTCTGTTGAGTTAGCAGGAGGATTCCATTCTGTGAGCTTCCATCTTGCTTTCCCAGCTTTCTGGGTTCTGAGGGGTCTCTCTCCATTGAACTTCAGAGCCCACACCTGCTCAGAATTAGCTGAGAACAATGCCTGACTCACTGAAGGACCTCAATTATCATTCATGGACTGAACAGATCAATATGGATGGATATATGAATCACCAAATTTCCTTTTTCATTCAACCTTTCATTTTACTGGCTACCCAGAAAGGATAAGCAATAAATAACATGAGTAGATTTGTCTAGCATTTCTAGTATAGAAACCATATGCTATAATACACGAAGATCTTTCAGGTACATTTTGAAAAGCAGCAGCTTCCCAAGCAGCTGATAAAGTTATACGAAACATTTTCATAGTTGCTGGCACTTAAAATCTGTGTGGGATAAACTTCTAATGCTCATTTTACAGAAAGAGGCCTTTCATTGATGAAAAAATAAGAATCTGAACATGTTAATAGTTTCTTTAATTAGTAATTATTAGAATAGAATTATAATTCAAAGCTTTGGATATTTTATGTATGGAAATTTTTATTATTAAAAAATATTCAACTGGCAATCTATGAAAAATGCCAGTTAGATATGAAAAAATGTCCATGGTCCCAACCTTGATTCTTGAAGAAATCTCTCCCAGAAGTGTTATGTTGTCCTTTTGCAATTAAAAATCTAATTACATTAATTGAAGACACTATAAAATTCAATACAAAACATACTAGAAAATGACTGAACATGAAACTCCCTTGAAAAAGAAAAAAAATGATTCTGAATCAACTGAGAATTACAGGAGAAAACAGACAGCGAAGGTTCTCATTGAACAAAAAGAATGAAGAAATCCAGGTAAAGCTCAGTCACATACACTCCCTGCCCTCATCTCAACAAGGTTATAAAACCAGTCCATTCATTGATCCATGATTGTATAAAGTAAATGAAGTCACGAACTCAGAAGTCTTTGAAAATGTTAAAGTGCTCTGTCAAGGTGAAGTATTAATACCAGGACGGAGGAGACCAAAATATCCAGAGTGCAGAAAGAAGTACCACTCCTTATCAATCTTAGGTGGGTGTCCTGAAAAGGTCATCATTAAATATTGACTTTGACCTAGGGATTTCCTATTTAGAAACACGGTGTTCCCACTGAGGATTTCACTGCAACATCATTTGAATTTCAGAACAAATCTAAACCAATTAAGTATCATTCTTAGGAAACTATATTCTATCCTACACACAAGCGCGTGCGCGCACACACACACACACACACACACACTCAGGAGACTATGTAAACCCTTGACTGGAAATACTCTAACAAGTTAAAGTATTTCATAAAATGGAACAGCAGTACTGAGGATGGCGTGAATCTAAATGTATTGACAGAACAATATTCAAGACATATATAAATATATACTAGGTCAAAAGAGGAACTTGTAGAAGAGCATGAATGATTATTTTTATACAAAATAACACATGTTTATTGATACATGAAAACTTAAAATAACTCTGAAGTAAATAGTGGCGTGGCAGGAGGTGGGAAGGAATTCATTTTCTGTCTTGCTTGGATGTTTTATAAGCACATATTACTTTTTTAATACAAAGTATTATAATCTTAAAATACTGGTATCATAAATTTTAATTTGTTCTTCCTTTCTGATTTATAAACATGAAGTTTAAATTAAGGCAAAGATTAGTAAATATAGCACAGGATTATGTGCTAATCAATACCAGGATCCTGGCTCTTCCTTCTAGGACAGGCCTATTTTCTTAACTCCTTCTCTCCTACTCTTGTCTCTCTCTCCCAAAGGATAAATGATACCAATTTCTCCATAAATCTAATCTATAAACTTTAATCCATTCAAACTCCACATTGATCAGGGACCCTCTGAGTCTCTCACTAGTTCCCATACTAAGTGATGGGGGGGGGGGGAATCACCTTTTTTAAAGATTTATTTTTATTTATTTTATGCATACAAGAGCTGGAGTGTAGGCCAGGGGTGTGGGGGATGGGTGACAGGATTCATCAGAGACAGAGTGGGGAGCAGAACAAGCAGATCGACTAAAATACACTGCTGAGGGGAGCAGCGGGCGAGACAGGCGAGGTTGGCTGCAACATGTGGGTCAGCTCCCTGGCTAGGGATCAAACTCATGCTGCAGTGGCAGCTGAGAACTTCATACTGCTGAGACTTAACTCCTTGTGCACCAGGGAGGGCCTCACTGTGTTTATTCTGACAGAAACTAATTGTGCCTACTACCGTATGATTTAGGTCTCAGATAAATAATCATCTGAATGAATCCCAAGAATATTAATAAAATATGAGATCATCTGATACAGGTTTGAGAAACTCTTTATGAACTCAACTTGTGTTGGAACTTTTGATTTACAGTGGGTAATAGTTTACTTCAGAAAGGTTTTACTGAACTGCCGAGGCTCTCCAGAAACTCTGAACTCTACACTCCTGCTACAGATGTTAACTGTCTATTCTCCCCCTTCAAATCTCTCCTTCATAGTTTCATCAGTACTCTTTTCAGTTTTTGTGTGAAACTGTCTCCTCATCTCTCATTTGGTGAACTTTGCTGTTTGAGAAATGCTATCACTACGATCTCTCTGCAAGTTAGTAAATATCAAAATTGGAATTTTAGATAAAAATTGTTTGAGATTATAACGTGTATTTACTTCGATGCAAGTATTTATTCTTTAAGAAGTTGCCTCTGGCCAATATTTATAATTCTTACAGAGCAAAGAAATTATCATTAATAAATCCAGCGCCATCTCTTAATATTAATACCAGGCACATTACACTTTCTTAAACATTAAAGACTGTAACTAATATCTCCTTATACTATTAAAGTATTGGCAATTCTGCAAACTTAGTGTGTCATTTCCTATCCAAGGCAGTTATTCTATTAGGTACATTAAATTCTCAAAAAAAAAAAGTAATATGTGAAAACTGTACATCCTCACTAATTATTAAAGAAATGCAAACCAAATCAAAGTGAAAACATTTTCAACTACCCAATTGGAAGCAATTTTTAAAAATAAGTTTGAAAGAAAATACTCAATCCTGGTAAGTGTTAGAAGGCAGAGATGTCTCCCACATGGCTGGAGGGAGAATAAGGCAGAATAAAGTTCCTGAAAACAATTTTGTACTTTTAATACATATTCAGAAACTTTAAAAAGGAATCTTTACTTTGTCATCAACTCCCAGAAATCTGTCCAACAGAAAATGACAGTGCAAAAATTTATGTAGATGAATTTTCATCAGACAAATACAACTTAACGTGTAATAATCAGAAAAAAGTTAAATCATTTATGTTATGAATATTGAAACTACATATCTCAATAATATTTAATGACAGAAATCACTCATAATGTACTGTTAAATGGAAAAAAACAGGACAAAAACTATATAAGCAATATGATCAAATTTTTTTTAAAATTACACAAAGGTATATTTGTGCATATTTTGTGTATGTATCTACTTGCATACACACACACCAAAAAAAACCTAAAAAAAAAAAATCTAAGATGTTAAAGTAGGTTATTTGTAAATTTAAAGAAATAAACTTTTCTTCCTTTATTTTTATTTGGTATATTTGATTATCTGTACTGAACATTTGTTATTCTTCACACACAGTAGTATAGCTACTGTCACAAAATTAGAAAATAAAGTGTTGCTGAGGGTATAGAGAAATAGGAACCCTAGGCACTATTAGTGGAAATATAAAATGATTACAGTTGCTATGGAAGACAGTATGGTGATTCCTCAAAAAATTAAAAATAGAATTACACTATTATCCAACAATTCTACTTCTGGGTCTATACGCAAAAGAATTAGTCTCAAAGGGGCATTTGTACACCCATGTTCATAGCAGCATTATTCACCAAGCCCAAGAGTGGAAACAACACAAATTATGAATGAGTGGATAAACAAACTGTGGTATGTCCGTGTATATACACACACTGGAATGTTATCCAGCTTTAAAGGAAAGGAAATTCTGACAAATGCTACACGTGTAATTCTTATACTGAAGCCCTAACCACCAGTAAGTACTTCAGAGTGTGACTATTTGAAGACAGACTTTTAAGAGGTGATTAAGTTAAAATGAGGTCATTAGGGTGGTCCCTAATCTGACTGCTGTCCTCAGAAGCAGAAGAAATTTAAACACACAAAAGACTGGTGATGACTGTACACAGAGAAAAGACCATGCAAATTGGCAGTAGCAATCTGCAAGTCAAAGAGATGTCAAAAGGAAACAAACTTGCCAACACCTTGATCTTGGAATTGAAAATAAATTTTTGAGGGTCTCCCTGGTGGCGCAGCGGTTGAGTGTTGGGTTGCGCTGGGTTGTGAAGCTGCCCGCGGCCGGCCTCTGAAGCGCTGGTTCGATCCCTGGCTGCTCCCCAGCCACCGGAGGAGGGTCCCACATGGCGCACAGACCTCTCCTGCCGCCCGCTGCTCCCCTCAGCAGTGTACTTCAGTCTGCCTGCTCTGCTCCCTGCTCTGGCTCTGGTGAGTTCTCTCACCCTCCCGTGCTTCTGACTGTACCCAGTGCTTGTATAAACAAACAAACAAACAAATAACTCTTAAAAAAAAAAAAAAGAAAATAAATTTTTGATATTTAAACTGCCCAGTCTGTGGTATTTTGACATGCAAACCTACAAACTGTACATAAGCATGGATGGACTTTAAGGTCATTATGCTGAGTGACAAAAACCAGTTACAAGACAAATTCCTTATGATTCCACTTCTATGAGGTACCTAGTAAAATTTGTAGAGACAAAATCAAAGGGTTCTTGCCAAATGTTGGGGGAGGGGAAAACTGGGAATCTTTAATGGATATAATTTCCAATTTGTAAGATAAAAAGGTTCTGGAAATTGAGTAACAATGTGAACATATTTAACACTTAAAAATGGTTAGAAATACAAATTTTATGTGTATTTTACTATAATTTAAGACAAACAGATTTAATTGTAAATGACCATTATTTCACAATTCTAAGTGTTGTATATACTTCATTATTATCTAATGAAATCTGAAATAGTTTATATTAATTTCCCTACTTAATTATCAATAGTAAAATAACAGTAATCTATAAGCTCAGATTACTGTTTGTAATAGTAAAGTAACAGTAATCTAGAAGCTCAGTTTGCTCCTCATACAGCCTTCTCCATCTCAGTACATGGCAACTCCATTCATAATTGGCAAAAACACAAAAACAAAAAACCCTTGGGATCACCCTCTTATAATAAGTTAGAATGATTTATGTGATATTAGAGTCAGAGACATTAGCAGCAACTCATTTTAGCTTAGTATAGGTACAGGTGAACATATATATACACATATATATATTTAAGGGTAAACAAACAATAGTAAGTAAACATAAACAATGTTGTTGAATTCAGGATAATGGCAGTATCTGGAAAGAAGATAAAGAATAATGTTTAGAAAGGTGCCCAAAATGAAATTTCTAAGATTCTGTCATTCTATTAAAGTTGATTAATGACCTATGTTCTGTCTGTGATCTAAATAATCCAATGAATTAAACTTGACCCCTACACACACTATGCATGAAACCAATTTCAGTTAAGAAAATAACCAAAAAAACTTGAAATTGAATTTTCACATAATATAGGAATCAGGTTTATTTTTTGTTTCCATATGTTGATCCAAATGATTCAGCATTATTAGTTGAAAAGACCATTATTTTCCCATTGCCTTGCAGTGCCCTGTCAAGCAAGTCTTCCTGTGCACACGTGTGTGTGTGTGTGTGTGTGTGTGTGTGTGTGTGTGTAGTTCTGTTACCAGACTCTTTTCAATTCCATTTTTCTATTTGCCAATCCATGTGCGCTACATGTCTCAATTACTATAGCTGTAAAGTAAGTAGAGTAAGTCCTACAACTTTTTCTTTTTCAAGATCATCTTGGTATTCTTGACCCTTTGATTTTTCATAAATATTTTGGAATCATCTTGCCAATTTCCACACAATTCCACACACAATTACTGGGAATAGTTTGAGAACAAGGACATGTATCTTTGCATATGCCACATCCATAGTTCTTTCCAAATATGGAATAATAAAGATGGAGCTTCCCTTTATCCAGAACCCTGAGGTCAATGTCATAAAGAGCCCTCACTTCCACTAACAAACACATTTTGCACATGCAGCATGAGTAAGAAATAAACCTTCATTACTAAAGTGTGTGCATGTGTGTGTATACATACACACAGACACACATATGCACATACACATATATGTATGGCATTGGGGATAAGATTAAATTGTGGATTTATTTTAAATACCTGAGCTATGACAAGCTTATTTCATACATATGTACACAAATGTGAGATACATGAGTTGGTAATTCTATATGAAACATCTGAGTTACTCACAACTCTGAAATTAACTCAAACCATTTACCAGATGGCAAATTCTGGAAATATAAATTTAAATATGCAAAAAAACCACTATCTGACTTTTATGTGAAACACAGGGTATCTAATTATAACTTCATATTTTAATTTTGAGGAGAAGCAATACAGAACTTCTAGTATTAGTTTTGAATTATAGTCAATTCTGATTTGCAAAAGGTCTGTATTGTCAGCAAAATAGCATTTCCCATTTGCAATTTTTATTGGACAATAAAAGTCATATGGACTATGAATTCATGGGGATTAATAAAAAAAGATGCAAATCCTTATAATATAATGTGCCCCTAAACTTTTTAAGAACCGCTGCAACTCTGCAACAGTTTTTTGTATGTCGAATTAAGATTTACTATATAATAAAATTATGTAGTAATAATATACAACCTTTATCAAAAATCATGGTTCTTCAACATTTACCCTGGCTACACAGAGCACATAAATCATACAAAGGAATTCTCATGATACATATTGTAGAGAGCACAGAATTAATTTAATTCTTGATAAGAGTGGAGCAGTAACTTGTTACTTTAGACTGGCAAATCAATATAAAATACTTGTTCTAAGAATGGGTATCACTCTAGTCATGTAAGTAGCTTGGAAAACAAATAGAAACATCAACAAAGGGATTGCTTTATTCGTTTTTAAAAGGCTTTCCTACATAATTCTATACTTATACACCAAAGAAAATAAGTTTCTTCAACTTGTCAATCAGAAAACGTATACAGAAACAATGATTTTATTGGAACACATGAAAGTGAATTGGAGAATATCGTAAGATGAGATGGAAATTTGAATGCCATTAGATAAAATATACACATGTAACCAGTAAATTAACATATACATAGACTTAAGTGCAAAAAAATTAATATAGAAATTAAAACTAAACTAAAATCAGTTGGAAAAACTCCTATCTTCAATTTTCAAACACACCAATATCTTTTCAGTTCAAAATTACAAAAATAAATCTTTGGAACAACTTTTTCTAATACAATGAAAGTCCACAAAAAATGTAAATTTTTTTGCTGTTTTTTTTTTTTAATCTGCAAAAACTTTGCTTTCTAGAGGGGTGACTACAGGCACACTTTGCATTATAGTATCAATAAATATTTCTCTTTAAAACAAAGAGTCTGATGACTGTCACATCTTAGGTAACAAAGAATGAAGAAGTACATATAAACTGATTTTTTATCTAGTTCTATAAAAAGAGTCCCAAAAAGGTATACACTGGACACCAAGGTAGACAACAACATACATTCATCTATCATCCAAGTTTCCTCATTCCATCGAGGTACTCGAGTTCACCATACCTGAAGTATTAAAAGTCACCCATATTAATTGCTTTATGTGAGTTTCAAGAGCTGTTGTCAAACACCAAGTCCTGGCCTTAAAAAGTGAAACCTGATTAAGGAAAGGAGTCAGATCCTTCTCCTTATCCCAATGTCCATTCCTTGGGGATCATGTCCCCGCTTTGAGCACCCTCAAAGTCAACAAAGGCCTCCCTGGTGGCGCAAGCTGTTGAGCGCAGCACTGTGAAGCAGTCCGCAGCCTCTGCAGTGCCAGTTTGATCCCCGCCGGCCAAGGGAACAACCCACATGGCACGGCAGACCTCTCCTGTCTGGCCCACTGCTCCCCTCAGCAGTGTATTTTCAGTCATTCTGCCTGTTCTGTTTCCTGCTCGGTCTCTGGTGAATCCTCTCACCCTCCTCCAGGCCTGTACCCTGGTTCTTGTATAAATAAATAAATCTTTAAAAAAAAAGGCAATGTACTGCTCCACACCCCTACATCATGAACAACATGCCTATGTGCCCACATTGTCTCTCTTCATCATAACTATGGTCAACTTCCTTCAAATTTTTAGGGACCTGTGGAATCACATGCACCCAAAGTGGAACATGCTTTGAGGATGTTCAGGTCAATAGTCAGCTTTACTGAACACCCGTTCTGTAAAAACAAGGAAGTTTATAAAACATATCACTCAAATATCAGCACCCCACATTAAGCTATGGCAAAGTAAATAAGGAGCCTTGAAGTGTCAGTGAATCACACAGTCAATAAGAAAAAACAGATTTACCAATTATGAATAAAAATAATGATGCAGAGTATGATTCTTTAGTCAACTAAGGCTGACCATCACATTCCTGAAAATGAAGCAACCAAATCATTTTTTTCTTGTATTTGCCACCTAGATACTTGTGAGTACATATACCAGAAAGTATGACATGGTGAGAAGACTACTTATAGACAGTTCTAGGTTTTAGTTCCAGTTCTGTCTTTCCTTTACTTAAGTAGCTGTAAAGGAAGAATCTTCCTTTTTACTTTTATCTGTGTATCCTTAGTCGCTAACAGTGTCTGGTAGTCTATGGACCTCAACAAGAATGTATTCAATGAAAGAACATGAGAATATACATTGTTTGGGCAACTTTGGGCACCTAATGCCTTTGGGCATGAGATTGCAAATCTTTAAAAACAAAGGCATAATAATGCACATAATTGGGTGACTGTGAGAACTCAGTGAACTAACAGATATAAAAGTTATCTGTTAATCATAAAGGTAAGTTATACAAAAGTTACAGAGGTAAACTGTAAGGAGTATTCGTAGAATGAGCACAGTGACAGCAATGAGGGTACTTCAAGGAAGAATTGCCAATAAAAGTAAAATGGCCTTCAAAAACCATGATTTCTTCTCTATCCTGTCAACCGCTTGAGCTAGCTCTTGGTTTGTAAAGATGTTCAATCCACTCAGAGAGGTCATTGGTTCCAACCAAAATTGAAAGTGTCTCCTAGGCTGTGAAAAAATAAAGTGCTAAAGAAAAATTTTCAAACTCTTTCCTGACAATGGTCTCCCCCCTCCTTATGAATTTCCCATTAACATGGATAGCTCCACCACTATCACAAAGCCCCAGGTTCTGAAGGACTTGCCATTTATCTCTCATATTCAATTCCTCCTACTTAACCCAAGGACAAATTGCCCTAGGACTCTGTTATCTGACCAACTTAAAAAAAAAAAAGCTAACCACATATTATCATTATAAATCCATGAAAAAAGAGGGTTTTTCAATAAACTAACTTTTGGATTTTAGAACACAGGCAAAGTATTAGGGGCACAGACATTTTTTTAATCCTACTTTATAGCAAATTAATAAATTCCAACAGATTAAAGAATAATTATTTTTATTTTTTATTTTTTAAATAGAGGCATGCTTTATTTATTTAGTTTGTTTGTTTGTTTATACATGCACTGGGTACAGTCAGAAGCGCGGGAGGGTGAGAGAATTCACCAGAGCCAGAGTGGGGAGCAGAGCAGGCAGAAGGACCGAAGTACACTGCTGAGGGGAGCAGCGGGCGGCAGGAGAGGTCTGTGCGCTTGTGGGAACCTCCTCCGGTGGCCGGGGAGCAGCCGGGGATCGAACTGGCGCCGCAGAGGCTGCGGGCAGCTTCGCAACCCAGCGCTCAACCACTGCGCCACCGGGGAGGCCCAAGAATAATTATTTTTAAATGAAGCCATAAGGCATGCTGGAAGGAGCTGGTATTCCTAATCATTAAAGCAATGAAAGGGGGGAAAAGTGGCATGTTTGACCATGTAAAAATCATACTTGTTCATATAATAAAATTTCTACAAAGTTAAAAGATTAAAGATAACTTTGGAGAGAGAAAGAGATCTTAGAAACAAATGAAATGGCTTAAAATCAGATAAAAGTGAGCTAGGACATGAACAGTAATCACAAAAATATGAAAATAAAACAAAAATAAGCAAATATGTTAAAAATAACAAATCACCACTAATTTTAAAAGGAAAAAAATAAAAGGATAAAATAGGCAAAGAACTAGAAGGATAATCCTCAATATAAACAACTGTACAGAGCAGCAGGAGGTCTCATATGCTCCTGCTGGTAGTTAAGCAGGTCAAATCTTTCTAAAGGGAAATTTGGCAATATAACAAAAATTGTATAAAAGTTCACATCATACAATCAGGAATTCCATTTTTTAGAACTTTTATTAAAGGAATTATCAGTAATATATTCAATATATAATGACTTCATACAAGAATATTCACCATAGCACATGTTCATGTAACAGCTAAAATATTAAGAAAAAAATAAAAATGCTCAACAGAAGGAATGTTAAATGAGTTACGGTACAGTCACATAACTGAGCATTAAGAATCTGTTTTCAAGGAAAATGTGATATTTAATAACAAATGTTCACAATATTAGTGAAAATGCAAGACTCAAAATCACACAGAGTACGATTGAAATGTGGGGTGAAGGAGCAAATATGAAATCAAATACACACATATAATATATATATACATCCATATTTATGTGAGAAAGAGAAACAGTACTCTGAACTTCAACTCTGAAACACAACTTCTGTGGTTTTTTATTTTGCTTTGTAAATGTAAATTGTTTAATTTAGATCTCTTTAGACTAAAATGCTGTGCAAAATGATTTCAGAGTCAGTATTTCAATTAATAAAACCACTGTATTCAAAGTCAGTATTTCTTCCCATCCAAAAAAAAAAAAAAAAAATTCCCCATCGAGCCATCAAGGAAAGCGGGGGAATAAAGGAAGAAAAGACAAAACAGGAATCATCCTTCTTCCACAAAGTCCAAGACAGAGGACCTCCAGAGCACACAGGGGACAGGGGAGTTACCCACACCTCAGCTGAATGACAGGATGGTGCCCAGCTTGCTTTCCCTCCACACAAATGGTGGTCTTACACTTGTGGATTTCAGACAAACCAAACATGTGACCCATTATCTCCTCTTCAGGATTCCCTTCCAGTTTCAGGCAAGTTGACTTAAATTTTCCTCAAATTGGAAAACAATCTGGAGATATCAATAATCCCCCAAAACTAAGTACATGCGGGTACATATCAAAAAGGAGGGCATGAAGGTAGCAGAAAATGTTTTAAAGAGATATAGAAGATACAGAAAGAGTAAATAATCTCAACCATTTTGTGGGCTAATACTACAAGGAGAGCTTTCATTACATTTCTCATATGTTCGATAATGAATGAAAAGCATCACATGGCACTCAGCTCACAGTGGAAGCTCAGAGGCTGGGCATCAGTCCCAAATTCTCTCATGATTTCACCCATGACACACACATGCACAGAAGAGACTGTGATGTAACAAAACATTCAAGCGACTTAATTTTTATCTATGGGACAGTGCAACATGCTTATTTTCTTCATATTTATAGTTCCTCTCCTTTTGAATCTTTTGAAATGAATCTATTTTATGAGGAAAAACTATAACTGTTCTTGAAATCATATCAGTTAAATGTTAAATTTCTGCTCAATACAATGCTTTCTAGTAGCTACTCAGTCACATTCACACTCCTTCAAGTGTTTACTACCAGACATGATGATGGGCAGAACCCTCTGCATGACATAAAAGCCCCCTGCATTGTTGACCTACGTGGCTCCCTCATTAGGTCTAGCCAAGCCTCTCTCCTTCACCCTCTATATTCTAGATATAGAGTGGTTTCCCAGTGCATTGTGCCCCTTTACAAGCACACACCTTTGTTAACCTTCTTACTTAGCTTGAAATTCCTCTGTCTCTTCTGTCCATGTTCCACTTACCACTGCTCTGCTGGACGGTTCCTGCTGTGGGAAGTGGCCCCTAACATGACAGATTGCCACCTTGTCCACATTCCTGGCACCGGGGCTCGTGAGGCGTACCGATCAGTTTTCATCTTCTCTCTCCCCCATGAAGTTGTGAGTTCAGGGGCAAGCACTCATCTTTGTTCTCCCCAGAATCTTGTCTTTGAGCTCAATGACTAGCTCAAAGGGGTACTGAATAAATGTTGGTTAAATTGAATTTTCCACTTAACTGTATGTCTTATAAATCTCAATACAGAGATTGTTAATACCTCAGTCTAGCAATGCTTCAATCCAGTATCCATATATGCTGTGCCTTCTAACTGGAACTTGATCCACCCAAGTGACATGTAACTTGCCCCTTCTCAGGAACCTTATTACACTTTCACAGGATGCTTCCCCTCCTTGATCACACTCATGCTCCTGACCTCTGACCTTATTTTCTCTGCTGAATCTTCCTAAATCTGCAGTCATTTGAACCCTGCTTGCCCAGTATTATTAAGAACTGTGATAATTATTGCATACAACCTCCCCCATTAAACTGTAATCGCCTTAAAGAAAATGTGACAAATTACTTAGAATTCCTTCCCCATATTGCCTGATTATGTTTCCCACAAAGAAAGAGCTCCACCACAATGACTGCAGCATTTCTTCTCTCCAAGAAAGAGTTCAATCTAGCTCAGATGCAATCCTTTTACTCCTTCCACCAATACACATCATTCAGTTTCAAAAGCTCCTGTGTTCCTGGAGACCTCCCCCTTATCAGTAGAGAAAACAATGTAATAGACCCCATTTCTAGTCATTAGCAGTCAAAGAAAATGTCCTAGTTTCATGTCCTTATTGATTATCTTGTGAGTCCTTGATGAAAGCAGGATGTGGAGGCAGTGACTAAATGTGGTGTCAGCATTTCCAGGTCTGGCACCCACTTGGTGAGAGCAAGGCAGAGCTGGGGCACTGAAGCACCTGACTGGTTCACCTGACACTGATAGGCCTGCTTTCTCTTCAAAGGACCTTTTTCATGAACAAGTGAAACACAATTTCAGGGCTCAGGAAATATTCTTTCACTAGACTGAGCATGATGGGTCAGACCACCCTGAGATGAGAGCGCCCCAGTTGGCTGAACTCTCAAAGGAGAGCAGGAGGTGGGACTATATCTGGAGTCTGACAGCCCTGTGAGCTTTACTGCATACTGTGGAAAGGTTCCTAATCTCGTTAATTGTTCCCCTGTTATTAGGCTTCTAAAGTAAAAAACAGTTTTTAATTTAAAAAAAAAATACAGCTGTTTAAAAAAATTTTTAAACCTCTCTTCACCTATCCCTCTATTATCACTGCATCCAATCCAACCATCTTCTTATGTGTCCTTGATTCAACAGAACATGGCAAGAACTAAACTTTATCAGATTTTAGTCTGCAAATTCTAAACAAGATACATTTCACCCTCAGCATAAATCCTGAAAAGGACCATATTCTTCTTGATCACCTTCAACTTCCTAATAAACCTAATGCAAAAGAAATCTCGAAAAGCTCTTGACCAATATTTATTATCCTATGTCTCCCTGCTAAACTGTAAACTTTTAAATTCTGTTGGCTTTTACATTGGAGTATTTTTTCCTGCAAACCAAAAGGCAGTGTAGAATGGTGGTAGAAACATAATGCTTAATATCTGTACAGTTAGGATGGTGGTAGAAACATAATGCTTAATATCTGTACAGTTAGGATCAGATCCAGTTTCACAACTTGCTAGATATCTACCTTAAAAAAACTGTATTTACCTGTAAAATGGGCCGAATAATGATGACACTCAAAAAGTGTTTTTTCAAAGACACTTACAGTAAAACAAATACATTATACAATCAAAGAAAAATATGTACTGATAAAACATTAAAATCTGTAGGGTAAATGATGTTATCTGGAACTGCATTTTTCTCAAATACTATTAATTTTTATTATTAAGATTCTCAAAAAGTCACCAACTTTATGAACAATTTCAAAGCACACATGAATTAAAATTGAATGTGCCAGGAGTGCCCCAGTGGTGTGAAAGGGTGTACTTAACCAGTTGGGTGCCCCTCTGAGCATTTCCTTCATCCCAGGAGGTGAGGAATGGAGAACTTCAACACCAGCTCTTCAGGTCAAGAAACCCATCATCTCCATGGGTTGGGGGACACCACCCACACTCGGCCCAGTCAAGTCCTCATCAGAGTTATAGCCTCTCTCTTCATCACCTTAAAAGTTAAGCCAACTCCAAGGTTGTGGAGAAAAAGGAACTCTCCTGCACTGCTGGTGGGAGTGCAAACTGGTTCAACCACTATGGAGAGGTGTGTGGAGATTTCTGGACCTACTAAACATAGAGCTTCCATATGATCCAGCAATTCCACTCCTAGGTATTTACCCAAAGGACACAGAAACATCAATTCCAAAGAGCACCTGCACCCCTATGTTTATAGCAGCACTATTTACAATAGCTAAGCTATGGAAACAACCCAAATGCCAAAAAATAGATGACTGGATCAAGAAGATGTGGTACATATACACCATGGAATATTACTCAGCATCCAAAAAAAGATAAACACATGCAGTTTGTAGCAACATGGATGGAGTTGGAAGGGATCATGCTCAGTGAAATTAAGCCAGAAAGAAAAAGAAAAATACCGGATGGTCTCACTCATAGCAGGAATCTAGAAAACTTAAATAAGGGACCAGGAAAAGAATAACTATAAGAAAGAAAATATCAAAATCGACAAACTACTATGAACCAGAGATACTCTATGGCGGGTGGGGGGTGGGGAAAGGAGGGCTTGGGGTCAAAATAAGGGGGTTGTAATTGTATGGGGAATATAAAAAATAAAATTTAAATAAAAAAAAGTTAAGCCAACTCAAAAGTTTGGGTCTTCCTTACCAAGGCCAATGCTAAACTAAATCTTCATGCACATGCAAAGTCATAAGAGGAGTAAAGTTGTGGATTGATGGTTCTACCTGTAACAAGTCAGCAAAGAAGCTCAGTAAGAGCCTCCCTCCTAAATACATGCAATTCTCCACTGCCATGAAAGTAGCAGGTAGTTTCACATAGAAACATTGGAATGGGTCTTAATGCAAAGGTATGGCCTTAACCATACCTGAACTTTAGTGTTTTCAAAATATACCTTGAAAAATCCCTCACTCATAAGTAAAGATTACATATGCACACTGTCAGTGCTCATCTAAAAGACAGTGTATGTTAGGCAAAATATTCTGTTAACAGTACCATGATTTTAATTGTGGAGTGCTAAGACTAATTTTCAATATTTTGTGTTCAGGTGACAGGCAGTTGAAGCTGAGCTTATGTTTGTCCAATTAATAAAATAACCTCCATGCCATTTATCCTTGAAATTGGCATGAGAAATCCCCCCATGTGTCCCCAAATCATATAAATTCCATGGTTTCCTATTCATTAAATCCAGGTTGGTCTAGGCGGGTATGTCATATTCTGACATGTAGTCACAAGGGATAGACAATCAAAATTAAGAGGAGACTTCAGCTAAAATTGGCATGCCCTACTCGAATGAACAATGTATGCACACACAAGATAAAAATGTACATATCTTCTCCAAATTATGGATGTTGAACTGTTAGAAGCACAGGAATATATAATTGATTTATTAATTCTGCATAAAACATTTCTTTTAGCCTTCAACCAAACATATAGGAGGGTGTTCACATCAGAACAAGCACACCAGTTATTATCACATGTGATTACATGCAGACATTTCATACTGCTGTCAGTACATATACTAAATAAACCTGCAGAGTCAATAAAATCCTATTTTCCTCTCTCCTATTTTAAACACTCTCATGGCTTCCCTCTGCATTTAGAATGCCCAACTCATCACCTTCTCCGCCCCACCATCACTCATTCTGTACATTGACATTTGCTCTCTGTCCTGTGAATGAAGTAGGAGAAACAACCTGTGCCTTTTGTTTAAAAAGTCTTCCCCCAAGACTTTTGTGTGGTTAACTTCTCAAAGCTCCAGTCAAATGTCACATCAGTAGGGCTTCCCTGGCCTGGCCACCGTAATTAGATCTGCCCTTCTGCAATCACTCCTTGTCTTGTTCCCTATCACCAATGTTATTCTCTCTATAGCACAAACATATTTCAACCTGAAATGTATTGTCTGTTGATTATTTGGCCCACTGAAATGTAAGGTCCAAAAGGCTTATTTGCTTCAGAAAGAAACTATTTCCTTTCAGTGCAATATCTAGAACTGTGCCCTGCACACAGTAGGTCTATAACAGTGCTTGTTACAGAAATAAATGTTGTAAGGATAAAGCAAGTTACAAACAAGGCAATCCACACTGTGAAGCTATCAAATGACTGATAAACGAATGGACAACTAGCAGGTAAGAAAAACATTAATTATGCAACTAATTTTTAGCTGCATAACTAAAGTTAGCTGAAAGACTTCAACATGAATAAATTATCCATAAAATAATTTTTATCACATAGAATTGGGAGTGCCTAGACTTAGGTTTGATAATTGAGAACTTCCTAGCATGTTGTGATGAGCATTTTGTGTCTCCCTCAAATTCATATATTGCAGCCCTAATCTCCAATGTGGTGGTATTTTAAGGTGGACCCCTGGGAAGGTAATTAGGTATAGATGTGGCCCCCCAAGATGGGACATCTCTGCCTCACAAGGACACAGTGAGAAGGCAGTCATTAGCAAGCTAGGAAGAGGGCTTTATCTCACCATACACAGAATCTTCTGACACCTTGATGGTGGACTTTCTGCTTCCAGAACTGTGAGAAATAAGTCTATTGTTTAAGCCAACCAGTCTGCAGCGTATTTGTTGTAACAGTCTAAGCTGATTAACACAGGGTGTCTGGTATGGCATCTATCACCTAAAATATCATAGTTGCTCAATAAATATCACCAAATTTTGAAATATTTAAGAAAATTTAAAATGTTATAGTCTTCCCAGTGAATATTTTTAAAGTCTACTTCTCTATAATCCTGCTGATGTATTAAGTAGTGGAAAACATAATCCATGAATGCAGGTAAGATACAACTCAGAAGACTTTCTTCGAAGAAAGGAGAATTCTTTCTCGCCCCACAAATTTCAAAGGAGCTTTGCAAATGCAAACAGACTTCAGCTTATTCGCATTCCCCATGCCCAGAAACTGGGACATTAAAATGCCAGAACCCTTTCAATATCTAAACCATGTGACAAATGCAAGAGAAACTCTCAGAGGATCAAGACGAAGATAACTTCCACGGAGCTGCCAAAGAGACAGATGCTTCTATCAAAAGAATATCAATTTGGCTTTCAAAAAAACTGTGCCCTCCGTCCCAAAACAGGAAGGGCAGGTGGGCTGGCATGGTGTGCAATCCATGTCCCCAGTCCCCTCAGCGAGCATCTCTGACAGCACCATTCAGTTTCTGTCAGGCTTGATGACACGTGCAAAACATGGCTCTGCTGTACGTGAGGACACGGACTGGAAGGACTGGCTTCGGGGGCCATGCAAAGGGATTCCATACTATACATGGGCAGCACATGATGCTGAAGAAGAGGCAAAAGAACTTCACTGCACTTCATATTTTTATTGTCAGAAAAAAAACAGGTGAAGAAAAAAATGCATTCAAGTTTCATGACGCAGGAAATTAGAAAATTAAAAAAAAAAAAACATTTTAAGCCAACACACGCTACAAAGAGCAATTGTTTTTACTACTGCCATCTACCAAACTATCAATTGTGTGATCTTTTGCCTTAATTATGAGCTTCTAAAAAGCTCTTTTCATGCACATTCTTTTTCACACACTTGTAAAACGAGTATGATGATTTGGCTTGAAAAAATGAACACAAAGGGTTTTACAGTTGTTCAGGTTTTCTGGTTTTATATTTTAGAAAGCCTAGACTCCAAATTTCTAAAAGCTCCTTGAAGAGTTCATCCAGTTTAAATTTGCTGCCAAAATTATTTTTTCAGTATCTTTAACACTGGTCGGCCTCCTGAGAGCAGATGTGCCCTGGGCTTTCCTAATTAGGCAGCTCACACCTGAGCATCTCCTCGCTGGTAATTAGATCTCATGGCGGCTGTTTCCTTCCCATTTGCGGGGCCAGAACCAAACATGTTTAGGAGCCGTGACTGTGGGCAGCGTGCTAGCCTGCCTTCCTCTCCACCTCATTTGGCCTCAAGATGACCAGGTTCTCAACTGCGCCACAGTGCTTGGAGAGCAGGAATGCTCCTCTCTCCCACCAGCTCTCACACCTAGCAGAATCTTCTCTCATGGAAAACAGCTCATAAACATGCACTTCCTGGCAGTAACAATATCTATATATTCACAGAAAGCAATATGTGTAAGTAGCTCTTTCTGTTTTCACTGCCTCTGTGCCTCTAAGACACAAATACTGGGGAAAGTACAAAGGGGAAATCTCTAGATGAAAATAGTGAATTTATCCAAAAGGACCCCTCCTCTCTCCTCCTCCACATCAGTCTAAATGAGTTATAGAGTGCAATGAACCTTAGTGTCTTCTTTCAAGATTTTTTTCATTTTGAGCACCAGCATAAATTCACTTAGCTAATCCAATACAGTAGCCAGTAACTAAAAAGAATAAAATTCCCTAAGCAATAAAATGGTATACCACTTACTATCCTTTTTTCTCTATGGGTTGGCCTGCTGTTTGCTGGTTCACTAGTTGATGGATGTTTGACATGCTATTCAATCTAGGTTGATCCCTGAGATTCAGTCTGGGGGAAGTTGATATGTTTATACTCTTTCACAAAAAAAAAAAAAAAAAAAAAAAACCCACAGATTCATCATAAAGGAAAAAGAAAACAGTAGTGTCCATTGAGGTCCCCTTGACCCCTTCTTTTCCTCTGCTGTCTCACTGGCAGGTAGGTCAAACCACATTAAATAGTAAAGCAGACCTGATGAAACTGACAGGAACAAATTTGGGGGTTGGTAAATGTGACATGTACAAGGTAACAATATGCTTTGAGAGAAAGAGTCTTAGCCCCAGGGCTTCTAAGCATGCCCCTAGACTAACCAGTCCCCCTTTTAAAACTTACAGCTGTAACAGTCCTGGCCTGAAAAGACAGGAAAAGGGACAGGAAGAAGCCATGGCAATGGGTGGGGGCTAAGAATGGGAAGGGGAGGAACTGGCTTTAATCAAGTGGCTGTTGGTAGCCAGAGGACTGTGATATCACCTCAGGGAAGCAATGATAAGTGATGGAGCAGCTGAATGTCAACAGTTACTATCCAAGGGCAGCAGTCCTATTTTTACCAGAGTTCTTGTTCTGCCTCTAAGAAGCACAGAAAATGACCAACCAACTGCAGGCCAATTTACTTAAGAAGAACAGCTACCATTATTGAGCTCTCACTATATGTCAGGTACTCAGCAAAAAGTTGCCTTAAATCTCCGTTAAGGGTACCGATAAGCATTTATTATGCTGGGCAATGCACTACATATATTATTTCTAATCTACAATTCTGCTATTTTGGTGTATTTATCAGATTTCTCCAGAAAAATAGGACCTTCCCTCTTTCTCTTTGTATATGTATGTGTGTGTGTGTGCATAAAGAAATTTATTGTAAGAAATTGGCTTATAGAATTATAGAGACTGACAGGTCCCAAGATCTGCAGGGTGAAGTTGACAGGTGCAACCCAGGTGAGCCGATGGTATAAAACAATCACTGCTTTACCCTTCCATTTGCCCAAGAGTGGAAGCTCAAGAACTTACAGATACTGAGTCTCAGAATTCTCCAAGTGTTACCTAATACTTGCTATGTGCTAGTTTAACAAGACACAACACAAACCTTGTTCTTATACACCTTCCCATCCTCCAATTCTAGGATAAACCCCAAAACAACCTGAAGTTTTTTTTGTTTTTTTAATACTGAAACAGTAATCCATAGTAGATGCCCTTGACAACTTTTTCAATTCAGTTAGAGTAAAACTGGAATGGAAAAATACAAAAAACAAAAAAACCATGAGGTCTAAGCCAATGTTTAGCAACATAATAATGCTTAAGTTCTTCATTTGATCATTAGTGTACTGATGAAATTCTCTGTGAGGAGTAAAACATCATGTCCTTTGTGACAAATTAAGCTGCAAAGCTATTTCCTCTGTTCTCTGGTTTCTAGCTTATATTAACGAGTACCATAAAAGAAAGCCTTTAAGATAATATTTATCTGCAGAAACAAACACTGATTCAAAGCACTTAGAAGCACATATGTGCACTGAGGGGGAAACACTTGAGGGAATCCTAATATTTTATCATGTCATGGATATTATTACCCTTTACCCTGTACCTGCATTATTTCCATATTCAATCCACTCTCAGTATTTCATGTCTAGCTCTACCCCCGACCAATGCTGATCTGGTGGCACACCTGCTTATTTCCCACAGTAATGACACCAGTAAATATCACATTCTACCCTCTGTCAGAACAGTCTAAGATTACATAAACATGACATATTTTAAGAAGGAATATATCTCTGTTGTTTACAATTTAACAAAGATAAAGGCATGACAAACATCATAAGCTATAAATAAAGACATCTACCATTATACTGTACTTATTCATCTCTGAGTTGAACAAATGTTAATTACAGAGAATTCGAAAATGAGACCTGTTAATGTCATTTTTAATTTAGCATGTTACAGTGTAAATGTTTTCCATTGTGTTAATTTACACCTGTTATTACAAGCTTCATTATTAGGTTTATAGTGGAGCAGCTCTCTGTGACTCTGAAATTTGCTTAAAATGGCAGAAACAATTACTAATTAGAAGGGCATGTTTACTTTAATTATATTTATTTCCTAGTCTAGTTTTATATGTAATGTACTATGGAAGTGTATGATTTAATTAGTGAAACCCATTTATCAAAAGCAATTTCTCAAATGAGTACTGCTTGAAAAATACAACAGATTCATTTAGACTTTCATAAATTCCTTGGATAATATTCCTATAGAGTGACATGTTTAAATGGAGATCTCTCACTCATTAACTCAGCATTTTTCTACATCTGCTTCAAATACTTCTGCAATCAACTACAGCAATTCAACTCTAAAACTATTAATGCAAATTTTGAGATATGGCATGCAAAACTAGAACTTATGAAATCAAAATTTTAAAATCTATACCTGTTTTACAACCATCCCAGGTTGTGTAGGTTCACTGTCAGTTCTAACGATTTGAAGGAGAACTTTGGAGCCCTTGGCATCATTTTCACAGGTTTTAATGGTAAACAGAAGAAACAAGCCAGCAGGGAGACAGAAACTTGAGCCTCCGCCCCTACAGTGACGCCGCACTTTTATCCTCTCCCTCCCAGGCACAGGTGTGCACATTTGCGCATGTGCACACACACCCATGCTCAGGTGTCCACAATCAGGTATGCGTGCCCCACATCCACGCACCTTCTAAGTTAACATGATCAAGGCTGCGGGTGATAGCCACAGAAGCCAATGGCGTAAAAAGCCTGATCAGCTTCACTTACCCTACAGCACCAAAATTAACATAGAATTTCATATACTTTCACAGAACTCATTTAAACCTTTTTATGTGTATAAAGAGCAAATTCCCTTCTTTAATAGAAAGAAGAAAATATTTTTCTTAGAAAATATTTTTCTCTCCCTAGAGTCATTTCTCTGGCACCCACGGCACAATCTCCTTATCCCCAGTACTGGGGCACCAATATTATAATGATCAATGAAATAATTGATTCAGGCAAAGACCATCAGTAGGTGATGACGGTCAGAGAACAGGATATTCTCCTCCTCTCCAAAGATTAACCTGTAGACTACTTACTCAAATCATAGAGGGGAAAAAAGTGCCTTCGAAATAGTGGTGACCAAATCCAACACCACTACTAATGGGACAAACTGACTTAAGGTGTTTCCTGGGTACTGCCATGAAAGGCACTCTCCCTTGATGATTGTAGGGTAAGGTAAAAAGTATCAGGCTTTTCTGCCCTCCTGCCATTAGGATAGATGATGGAACCCTGTGGTCCTGAATGCATGCCTAATGGCGGGCACCTGGAGTAGGGTGTGGGCATAGGTAGATGGGATTCACCTGGGCTAAGACTGGACTTTCAAGGGCCGCGTCACGGGGACGCCAGTAGAAGCTGAGAGAAAGAGAAGCCAAGAACGAACGGAAGCCAAGAGAAGAAGAGAAGCAGCAAAAACGCTAGAGAGCCCAGATAGAGTGAGGATTTGCTAGGGGCTGGGAGGACTGCCAGCCTCCCGGCCCCCCAGCAACCCTGCCTGCCATATGCCTGGTAAATCTAAATAAAAGACCTGCAAAAGCCACTGAGGACTCTGACTCCTCCTTTACCTGGTCTGCTGGATCAGAAAACCTGCTCAGTGCCCCTTCCTGCTCCTACAATGATATTCTTGAATTTTGTAAAAGGAAACAATTTAACACTTACAGACAGTGGGACATTCCACAAGAACCATCCTGGGCTTTTCAAAATGGTCAGTGTCACTAAAGCTGAGGGACTAGTCCAGGTTTTAATGAAACTATAGATGATATATGGCTCTTTCTTGGATGCTAGATTTTGAGCGCAGCGCTGTGAAGCTGTCCACAGCCTCTGCAACACCGGTTCAATCCCCGCCGGCCTTGGAGCAACCCACGTGGTGAGCAGACCTCTCCTGTCTCTCCCACTGCTCCCCTCAGCAGTGTATTTCATCAGTCTGCCTGTTCTGTTCCCCACTCTGTCTCTAGTGAATCCTCTCACCCTCCCGCACATCTGGCCTATACCCCGGCTCTTGTATAAATAAATCTTAAAAAAAAAAAAGTAGCCAAAAGGAAAATGACTGAGATAATTGGGGGAATTTGAATATGAACTGTTTACTGTACCCAGATAATACTGTTATATTAAGGTCAAATTTTCCAGGTCGTGTAAGAGAAAAAACTTAAGAGATACACCTGAAATTGGTGAGGAATGAGTTGTTATGATTGAAGCAAAGTGAGAATTACAAAGCAAGTGTAGCAAAATGGGTGGTGAATGGGGGGTGGGAATGAGGGGTAAAGAGTATTCCTCTTGTTCATAGCACTATTTTCCCAACTTTTCTTTAAGCTTGAAATCAAAGACAGGGAAAATATAAGAAATCCAATGCGCAGAGTGGGAGACCAAATTAGTATTATCCTTTATGTCTCTCACACACACTTTTAAGAAACATTACTGCTCTCAATTTAAGCTTTATAACATGAATGCTAAACCCATTGAAATGGCAACAGTGTACTTAGAAGTGGCTTCACAGCAATATTTCAATAATTATAATATTACTATCACACACTTTTTAGTCACCTTCCATTGTTGGACCCCAGAAAGTATCCTTGCTACAGGGCACTCAAGATATTTCTCATAAACACTCACACAGCTGGCTGAGAGGTCTGATTGTGGTTTTGTAGCCTCCACTTTTAAAAGCCTACTTTCTTAATAAAGAAAAGTAAACATTGATACTTGGGGATTTTGCCCAACCAAGAAAAATTCCCAAGAGCCCTAAAGGGCAGTGCATTCCCTGCAGGTCCCCAGCATGCCCCAGTGAGTATTTCCATGCTGCTCCTACACATGTAGATGGGCTGGACCACACACAGAGTTCCCCAGCACCAGTTGATGCTGACAGTCTCTTCAGGAATGTTTGCTGCAGCCTGATTAATGTGGGGACAGTCCCCATTGAGAAAGGACCTACAAGAGCCCTGCATTCCAGAAGCCCTGATTTCAATCCTCTCTTATTCAGACAAAATAACTGCACACACTGTCTCTACTCCTTGCGACCATGCTAAACTTTCTAGTAACCTCTGATGTTTTGATGAGTGCTGGAGAAGTTATCTTTTAATTAAATTTCTGATGTCTCCCCATGCTAGGGCTGTTTTCCTCCAGCTTAAACTTCGTCATTCTGGCAGTTTTCTTTCCATATGGTTATCCTGCTGGCTAAGGTAGATAACACTTTGGTTAATGTCTGCCCAGTTCCACTCCAGCCTTGGATTTTAACCTGCAGAGGAGACCAGGTCTGACAAAGGAAATACACAGCTATTTTGAAAGAAACCTGAAAAATTCAAATTGACCCAATATACTATCTCTCAGGAAGGCAGAGAACTGCTAGTTAAATCTGGTTAGACAATCCATGGATAAATTGGCCACTTGGCAGCTTCTGATGACAGTCTTCAAACATACTGCATTTGTAATGTTCCAAAACTGAAAATAGTCTTTGATCTCCAGAAAAGGAAAGAATGAGGATGAGGCAAAAGTTGTGAGGAAAAACAAGAATGGCTAATAGTAAACCTGATTAGGCAGGACCACCCCCATCTAACATGTTAAATGGAGAAAACTACCAGAGCTCACATGTCTTTTACACTCTTTATATAAAGAGTGAACATTTCAAACTCAGGGAGTTTTTCAGCATAGATTATTTGTGTATATGTACCTCTAAGTTTATGTATGTGAAACATACACTGTACATATGTTTCCATAAGAAAAAAACCTAGATAAGAAGAGGGCACCAAAGCAGGATAAATTTCTGCAAAATGTAACCTTTGCCTTAGAAACCATGAAGCTGAGTAATTAGATTACAATCTCCCCAACACTGTGGGAGAGATTTGATCAATTAGAGCCAAGATCAGTTACACTGTTTGGTTTACCTAAGTAATGGACCCTTAAATGTAATCAATACTTCTCTAGGCTATGAGGCTTCAAGATCTGAGATGCATTCAACAAAAAATACAAACGGATTTTCAAAGGACTGTAAGACGTACAATCACAGACTAAGGATGGGGACTAGAGAGGGTGGGGTTAAAAGAAAAAAATAGACTTTTAATAATCCTGCTTTATGGAGTCTTCTTTCCCTTATTTGCCTGCTAATTTTATGTTTGTTTTCATAGTTCAAATACGAATCAAATTGGTTTTACCAAAAAGCCATAATCCAGAGGAGCAAGTCATTCCATGAAGTTTAAGTTTCAGTATTAAAATAGATTTAATAGGGGAAAGAATAAGATTTTTATATGTTTTAAGAAATCCACAAAACTTAAGTAAACCTAAGTTAAGTTACGATGAAAAAATGGCAGAAGGAGCACCAGATCATCTGTATTTTCCTCCAATCCCCTTCCATAAACAAATTTAGGGAAGCAACAAGGGACAATGCGTCCCATTTGTTCAGGATTACCAAGAGCTGCCTATCTCCTGCCTTCGAGGACTGCTCTTGCTTGGAATGTGTGCACAAGAACCCCATGTTAACACTATACTTCCTGGCTGCCTATACTCTAGTCCCAGTGAAAGAGCTCCCAGGAGATTGTGTTGGACTTGCTGGGTCCATTTTCCACATCGTATGCTTTAGTATCTAAAGAGAATGTATTTGTACATGTGGACAGAACACACCTCAGAGTGGTCTAAATCCCAGCACTCTCTTCCTTTGTGAAGTCTCCTGAGGAGCAGGCAGGCCGCACTGGCTGGCATTCCCTCGCAGGCTGCTTGTGTATTTGCTTGGGCACGGACCCCTGCACCATGCAAACCTCTTATCAAAGACTGAACACACTTGTAATAATTAGAAAGTTAAGCAACTAATTCCTGACTTCCCCAAGCAAAGGGCTTCTGTTAAATGGCATGGGAAAATGTGACAAGAGGGGAAATGGAAAAGGGGAAATTTATAGTAAGAGGCTTTTTTGCATAGTTTTTAAGTCTCTGTAATAATGACGAAGAGAAGCTGAGGTAATCTAAAACAACAGGTAATCAAAAAGTCATTTATATTTACCTTTTAGCATCAATTATCCCCCTCTTCGCAGCAGCTGAAAAATTATGTTTTACTTAAAAGTCAGCTGTTGACTTTATTTATACAACACCTGAACTGTGTTGAGTGTCAGGGTGTCACCACTGTGGAATTTCAAATTTGTTCCTTGACAGTGACTGAGAGTTGGCTCAGAAAGAAATCTTCTGAATAACTTTATTATTATTCCCTAAATTAGATGAGCTCAGTGCCAACAGTGTGGGAACATCCAGGGCCATCACATGAGAGATGCTATCGAGGTCGGCAGTTCACATCATTTTCTTCCAAAATGAAGAAAATGCATCTGGAGCTCATTCTTCTCATCTGTGGAGTGGGGACAGTAACTTGTAACTTGCTGTAATAGCTGTTTTTAGACTTGGAAAAAGAATGCATGTGAAGCACCTAGAATAGTCTTTGACGCAGGGTATGTGCTAAGTCTATTATGATAGCTGTGAGAAATGTTCTCAAGGAAGAGCTTCTCCTGGAGTGTCTTGCATTCTTCTGGCCAAATATCTGCTGATTCAAGAAGAGAGATCACAGCTCCCCCACCCACACCCATGGATGCTAATGGTGGCCTTCCGCTCACCTAATTATGCAAGCCCACATGAAGTCTTGCCTGAAGATCCTGCTTCCTCCTACTCTTGACAGCATTAAAGGATTAACTGGCATGTGAGGCTCTTTGAAGAGGTTGAAATGTGTTTATGTATAAAATCCAAGTAGATAATAAGCCCATGTCTGTCACCTGGATGTGTTCTGGCCACCTCTGTATCTAGATGATGGATGATTCCTCCAGTGGTTGCAGTTCTGGTTAAGAGTTCTCATTCCTTCGCATTACTTCTGCCCTTTCTTTCAGCAGAATCAGTCCAACCTTGAGGATTGCAGAGGACTCTAGAGGTCTTTAGCACACCCTCTCCATCTACTGAGCAGTATGGCAGGAAGAGTGCAGAGCTATAGATTGATGCCCTGAATCGCTGAGTTACCGTGACCACTTGGCATGTTGGGTAAGTCATAACCTCTGAAACTGTCTTCTCATCCACAAAATAAGAATGTTCCACTAAACAGTCACTGTGGTGGTTAGTGTTATGAACTGGGCTACAGGATGTCCAGACATTTGATCAAACATTAATCTAGGTTTGTCCGTCAGAGTGCTGCTGTGTGGGATTAACATTTGACCAGAAGTCTGAGTAAAGCAGATAACCCTCCCCAATGTGTCTGGGCCTCACGGCTGTAGGCCTGAATAGAACAAAAAGGCTGACCTCCCCTGAGGAAATGGGAAATTTTTCTGCCTTCAAACTGGGACATGGACTTTTTCTTGCCTTTGGACTTGAAATGAAACTATGACTCTTCCTGTGTCTTGAGCCCATAGGGCCTTCATACTGGAATTTATACCATTGGTTCTCCTGGCTCATAGGCCTTAAGACTCAGACTCAGACTCACATCTGTTTTTTGGGGTCTCCAATTTTGCTCACTGACTCTGTAGATCTTGGAACTTGTTGGTTTCCATAATCATGTGAGACAATTCTTTACAATAAATCTTTCTATCTCTCCAGATAGATAGTCAGATAGATAGCCAGTCAGACATAGATATATATATGGATATAGAGTACATGGATATATACACACACATATGTACATACATATATTTATACATACATATAGATATACGTGTGTGTGTGTGTGTGTGTGTGTGTGTGTAAAATACACACTACTGGTTTTCTTTCTCTGGAAAACCCTGACTACTACAATCACCAAGGATATTTTTAATTCTAACCCCTGCCAAATGATCATTCAGTCTCTCTTCTTGAACACCTCCCAGAGATGAGATTTCTCTGCATCCTATGGCAGTTCGTCCTGTTTTAAAGAGTGTGATACTTAGTAACTACCACCCTGGGTGAGAATCCAAAACTGAATCAACCATTTTCTCAGCAGTAAAGGACCTTATGTCTAACAGGTGTGACTGGACCTAAACAGAGCACACTGAAACTTTTTTTCCCTACTTTTGATTACAATGACACTAATGTAGTCTGAGACTGCCTTGCTTGTTACTGTTGTTTTGTTTTGTTTTGGTTTTCATAACGTTGGTTAATACTGAGTCTGCTGTAAACGCTTAGCTAATGTTCACATGAATTACAATGAAGTTAAATCATCATCCAATACTTCCTCAGGGGACATTTAGTATGTAAGCACAGGACTTTGCATTTATTACTATAACCAATATCATTTTGTCACCTTAGGAGCAAAAATGTTGCCATTCTTATTCTGTTATCCAGAAAATCACCTCTTCCTCTCACCTGTGTCATCCAGAGATTGGATAACCTATTATTAACTCTATTGAAACACAGGAGATGGCTCCTTTCCCTGGCAGCTATTAGCACCCTTCCTCCTGGGAACTGGCTATCAGTCCTGACTGCATATTGCAATCACCTGGAAATGTTATTTAAAAAAAGTCAGGCCCAATCTCAGAGGTTCTTATTGAGCTTGGAGAAGGGCGGGGTTGGGGGGGTTGCGCAGGGGCAAGCTAGGGTATTGATAAGAACTTCTTAGGTGATACTAATTGCAGCTGGTCTGAAAACCAGTGTTCTGTCTAGGTCATGGTCAACAAACATTTTTTGTGAAGAGCCAGATAGCAAATATTTTAGACGACGTGGCCATGTGGTTTCTTGAAGTCATTCAACTCTGCTATTATAGCATAAAAGCAGCAATAACTAATATGTAAATGACTGACTGCGTTCCGATAAAACTTTGTTTACAAAAACAAGTGGACACCCATATTTGGTCCACAAGCCACAATTTGTTCATTAATTCATTTATCATCCAATTTGGAAATAGTTGCTACATCAAATATAAACTCATCAAATTATATTATCATCCAGCTCACATTTTTCCATTTTGCCATGTCACGAGAGACTCTCAAATGATTTGTTGAAATCAATACTCACTCTCTATCTGGCTTTCCCTTCCTCTGTCACACTAATGATCCCATCCAAACAGAAGCAATCTTGTTCCCAGCGAATACTTTCTGTCTCCCAGCAATCAGTGATGCCTCTTTATATGTTCACAAATATCTGTTTAACATTGCTTCTAAAATTTCATCAGAAACTGACTTATGCTCACCCATCTGTAGTTTCTAAACTCTGCTGCCCCCCTCCTCCCCTTGAAAACTGGGACATGTTCACTGCAATCATTTACAATCTTTTGGCATCTTATTTTCCTTGATCCACAAAATATTAACTAAAGTGATTCTACAATCAGATCTGCAAGTTCAAGTTCTTTCAGTGCCCAGGAGACCTAAATGATTTTTTAGCAGCTCTCATCATCTCTTCTATCTTGGGCTTTAATTTCTCCTAACCATGTTTATTCTACCCTTTCCAATTTGAAGATTGTTTTTCCTGATAAATATGATAAGATCAAAATAAGAGTCAAGCAGTTCTGCTTTCTCCATGTCATCTGTTTACACTATACCATCTGTTCTAAATAAAGCTATGTATCTCGTTTTCTTTTTTTGGCTCCAAATATAATTATTTCAAAACTCCTATATAGAGGTGACCATATATTCTGGTTTACCTGGCACAGTGTGGCATTTATCTTTTGCCCTAAGGTAAATGTTGATAGAGTCCTCTTCACTCTGAAAAATATCCAGTTTGAACAGCTGAGAAAATGGAGGTAGACAGTATCTCACAGACTTGATGGGTTCTCGGGTCGCTCATACACTCAAAACAAAAAAGAAAGAAACAGAGAAAAACATCTCTCCTGAGGTCTCTAGCCACAATGGAGTCATTTCCTGGATCTGCCATTCATAGCTGTGTGACCTTAGAATAAGGTACTTAATCTCTTGAACTCTGGATTCGACTCTATGGAGTCTTAGTATCTATCAAATGACTAAATATTTTAGAATAAATATTCAGAGTAAATGCTCAACAAATGTTACCTATTATTACTTCTAGTATTACATATGTCACTAATTCCCTCAACTCCCTCCCTCTACAGCACCACATTATTTGCAATCCTTTATCAGGCACCTAGTCCTTCCTTTTCGCTTGTCACATTCTTTTTCTCATCTACCTCTTGATAGTAGTTTGGATTAAACTCTACCTCCTTAATATCCTTAAAGTCTCTTCCCTCTTGTTAAAGAAATCTCTGTCTTCACTAGAAACCTGGAATACTCAGAGGAAGTATCTCCTCTGGCAAAGAAGTAACCTGCATTTATAACCTATATAGTTCATGAATCACTTTGGCAGGAATGAAAACATACATTCCTTGGATCTTTCAGCATCTGTATTTTCTAGAATTAAGATAAACAATCTTTCATGGTCCCCTTGGGAAAATATCCCCAAAACTTGGGAGCTTGCAACTCTCAAATAATTAGAGTAAATCATACTAGCTAGAAAATAAAATGACTGCATTAACTTTCTGAGAAAAAGATTTTCTGAGAAAGACTTTCTGAGAAAAGGCAGAGTCAAATAAGGGCATTAGAAAAAGGACCATACAGGAAAAATGAGTGATAGTTGGGGTTTCTATACCAATTACAAAAAGAGAAAACATTAATTCAGTGACTACTACAGGAAAAGAAATGGTATACTGGGCATTTTCTAAATGCTAGCTATGTACTCCTCTCAATGATTCTTCTGAAAATTGAGGCTCATAAGACTTAATCACCTAATAAGCAGAAATAGCATTCTGTACCCTAATTTATACCTCTACTCTTCTTTACCCAAAGTTCATGCTTTTTTTAGAAATACCTACACTATACTATTTTTATGAAGACAATCCAATCCTATTTTTTTAGACACAGTTAAAAAATAAAAGTCTCCCAGATCTAGACAAGTCACCAAAGGAAATATTTAGAAGGCCAACAGATAATGAAAAAAATGTTTCTCATTGCTTTTAATAAGATGTAAGTTAAAACCACAACAAGAAATCATCTCATACCCGTGAAAATAGCACTTATTAATAAGACCACTAACAACTATTGCTGGAGAGGAGGCAGAGAAAGAAGATCCCTATTAAACTATTGGTGGGAATGTAAACTGGGGTAGCCATTATGGAGAGCAATCGGGATCTATCTTAAAAAACTAAAAATAGAAATACCTTATAAATCAGTAATCCCACACTTGGGCATCTATCCAAAAAATGTGAAACCATCAACTTGAAAACCCATATGTTCCACAATGTTTATTGCAGCACCATTTACAATAGCTAGCACATGAAAGCAACCAAATGCCCATCAACAGAAAGCTGGCTCAAGAAGATGTGGCATAACGACACTATGGAATACTACTCAGCCATAAGTTAAGATAAAATGCAGCCATCTACAGCAAAAAGGAAGGAGTTCAGAGGAATGTGTAGTAAGTGAGTCAGAGCAGCAAAGACAAATATTGAACATTTACATGGTTGATAATTTGACAAAGTAAAATACTTATAAAACTAGCAGATATTAATAAACAAAGGGAAGTTTCTGAGATTAAGAAGAAGATGAGAGAAAAAGGGTCAAGGATAATTTAGGAATGGCAGTGGGGAAGAATATTTCTAAATACTATGCTATAACAAAAGTATTTTTTCTTTTTTTTTTTTTTTTTAGAGATACAGTTTTTTTTTTTTTTAATTTTTCCTAGAGGCATGTTTTTTATTTATTTATTTGTTTGTTTGTTTGTTTTGTTTATACATGCACTGGGTACAGTCAGAAGCACGGGAGGGTGAGAGAATTCACCAGAGCCAGAGCGGGGAGCAGAACAGGCAGAAGGACCGAAGTACACTGCTGAGGGGAGCAGCGGGCGGCAGGAGAGGTCTGCGCACCATGTGGGACCCTCCTCCGGTGGTCGGGGAGCAGCTGGGTATCGAACCGGCACTGCAGAGGCTGCGGGCAGCTTCGCAACCCAGCGCTCAACCGCTGCGCCACCGGGGAGGCCCAAAAGTATTTTTTCTAATAGTCAAAAAATAATAAAAAGTAAAAGCTTCCATGAGGAAAGCAAAAGCAAGATTAACATATATTTTAGAAAAATGTAACAATCTTGTTGATTAAGTGGATAGCTGACCCTTAACCAGCAGTTTTGCATGATGAAAGTCATATATCCAAGGCTGCTTTTGATATAAGAAACATAATACATACAAAGCCAGTTGCTTCAAGCAGGTAACTACAATGAAGTATAGATGCAGCAAAATCAAGGATGGTATCATGTTGATTTATCTTGTGTACCATGGATAAAGTGAACAAATTTCATTAAGTGGCACTGATTGGTCCTGACATTAGAAGATGGGGTTTTGTTACGTTGAAGCCCTGGTCCTTAATGTAATGCTACTTGAGGGTGGGGTCATTGGGATGTAATAAAGTTTAGAAGCGGCTATAATGGAGGGGTCTCCTTGATGGAATTAGAACCTTTATAGGAAGAGGGAGAGACCAGAGCCCTCTCTCTGTGCACCATGTGAGGATATAGCAAGAAGGCATTCATCCTCAAACCAGAAAGAGGAACCTCCCCATGAATCAAATCAGCCAACACCTGATCTTGGACCTGCAGCCTTCAGAACTGTGAGGAACAAATGTCTGCTGTTTAAGTCAGCCAGCTGTGGTATTTTTGTTACAGCAGTCTGAGCTAAGACTGCTTCCTATCCTAGTCCATGCTCTTGCTACACATGACTTTGTATAAGACACTGGGTGCCCTTGAGCTTTCATGAATTTCTCTTTCAATGAATGATGCTTACACAACTGGAGGTCCATATGCAAAAAAAAAACAAACAAACAAACAAAAAAAAACCTTGAACCCAGTGTCAGGAATACCACCATGTTTAGGTATGTGTTGGAAGGAGACTGAAGTACTATAGTTATACTGATAACTAAGACTTATTACAGCCAGGTACTAAAGTTTGGATCATAAGTACAAAGAAAAGGAGCCTGAAGAATTCCATCTGCAGAACTCCTATGTTCTATCCCATGATGGTAACACAGAGCATACTTTTCTCTCAGTAACAAAAAAGCAACAAAGTATATATAGTGTTTCTGCCCAGGGAAACCCATTAGAGAGAGAACAGGTACCCAAGATTTTTATTAGAAGCTGGTCATGTAGGTCCCCCACTTTCTAGCTCATATGAAAGTTACAGAGGCCCCAGAAAGAAAACAAGAGATCCCACTCTCATACCATACATAAAAATTAACTCAAAATAAATCATGGACCTAAATGTAAGAGCTAAAACTATAAAAATCTTTTAAAATATGAGTAAATCTTTATGACCTTGATTAGCAAAGAAGTTTTGCTAATCAAGGTCATAAAGTTTACTCAATATTAAAACTTTTTGTTTCAAAGAGTATCATCAGAAAAGTAAAAAGATACAGAGAATGGGAGAAAGTATTTACAAATCATATAACTGATCTAGACTTATATCTAGAATATGCAAAGGGCTCTTACAACTCAATAAAAAAAAGAAAAATAACCTATTTTAAATTGGGGAAAGAATATGAATAGAAGTTTCCCCTAAGAAGATACACTAATGGCCAATAAGCACATAAAAAAGTGTTCAACATCAGCACCATTAGTCATTAGGGAAAAGCTAATGAAACCCATAATGAGATACCATTTCACGAGCACTGGGATACCTATAATCAAAAAGACATATAATAAAGAACTGCTAGGACATGGAGAATTAGAACCCTTAACACCACTGTTGGGGATATAAAATGATGCAGTCACTTTGGAAAACTGCCTGGCCATACCAAAACCAGTTAAATACAGAGTTACAACCTATGAACCAGCCATTCCACGCCTATGTAATACAGAAGAAGACTGAAAATACATATCCACATAAAAACCTGTGTGTAATATTCAAAGCAACATTACTGTAATAGCCAATGTAAATAACTCAAACATCCATCAACTGATGAACAGGTAAGTGAAATGTGCGACACATTCAATGGAATACTATGCAGCAATAAAAATGGAGTACTGGTATGTGCTACAGGTTGGACAAACCCTAAAAATGTCAAGCTAAGCAAAATAAGTCAGGCACAAAAGGCCATATATTATGGATTCCTTTTATATGAAAAGTCCAGAGCTAGAGAATATATAAAGATAGGAAGAAAGTAGATTAGTGGTTTTCTAGGGTGGGGAATGGCTAAGATTGGGGAGGGAGTGATAGCCAAAGGGTTTCTTTTAGGGGCAATGAAGATGTTCTAAAATTGTGGTGAGAACTGCACAAGGTTGTGAATACACTTAAACCACTGAATTGGACATTTTGTATAGATGAGTTGTATGTTATGGGAATCCTACTCAATAAAGTTATTTTAAAAAGAAAGAAAATTGTGTTTCTTCACTTTTTCTAATGCAAGGCATTAACAAAAGGGCAATGAAAAAAAAAAAAAGATGGCTAATTTTGATCCAGAGGCCACAACAATGCTCTCATTTAGCTGATGATTCAGTCAAGAAAAAGCTGTCAGGATTGAAAGAGGATGGCCTAGGATCTGGGAGGACTGCCTTGGAGTGCATTTGAGATGACGGTGAAAGCTTATCTGGCAGGGAATACAGCAACAGCCACAGAGCAAGCTCTGATGTTTCCAGCCACATGATGACGTGTGTTTTCTTTAAGATCATATATAAATTAAATTCTGCATAACCATGCACACAAAAATCATATGGCCAAATGTATTAATCTGATCCATTCATTAATATTTAAAGAGGTAAATGATCTGAGATATACAAGGACAATGAAGGTGTTTTTACCATGCAGTGTGATTTGAAATCCTTATTCAATTCAAAATTGGCCTCTGAGAACTGATAATCTCATACGACTCTTCCTGGCACGGTTCTCCCCCAACTTGTGACCTTTATAGTCATGTGAGTAGGCACTAAAAATGTTAGGGAAAGCAGAGTGGAAGTCCTGGTGCTACGACAGTGATGTGGGTTCTGCCAAATAAGCTTACGTCTGTTAACCTCAGTAGTCACCACAACCACACAAGGTAAGATAGTAATTTTAAACCTGGGAATGCTGAGGCACAGGAATGTGAACTTGTCTGAGGTGACACAGATAAGAAAAACAAAACTGGTCAGAGTGACTCCGAAGACTCACCCTTTCACCACTGCCCTAAATGCCATCAACTTAACTGTGCTTCTTTCCCACCACAACTTCTTGTCTCTTCCGATGGTCAAAAAGGTTTGCTGAAATGCAGATAACACCACACATAGTATTTCTTAGAAATACTAGGAAATTTGTTTGAGTATTTGTTTTTATTTAGTTACATTTATTTAACTTTTTAATTGAAAACCATTTTATAATGGTTTTAGGTATACAGAAAAGTTGCAAAGATAGTATAGAGAATCTTTATATACTCCATCACCTAGCTTACCCCATTGTTAATAGCTTGCATTACTTTGTACATCTGTCACAGCTATTAAACCAACACACTACTATTAACTAAATGCCACACTTTCTTTGGATTCACACACATTCCCCCCACCCCATGTCCTTTTTCTGTTTCAGGATCCCATTACAGTTCATAGCCATGGCTCGTTCACTTCCTCTTGCCTGTGACAGTTTCTGAGACTTTCCTTGTTTTTTTTTTTTTTTTTTAAAGATTTATTTATTTATTTATTCAAGCACTGGGTACAGTCAGAAGCGCGGGAGGGTGAGAGAATTCACCAGAGCCAGAGTGGGGAGAAGAACAGGCAGAAGGACCGAAGTCCACTGCTGAGGGGAGCAGCGGGCAGCAGGAGAGGTCTGCGCACCATGTGAGACCCTCGTCAGTGGCCGGGGATTGAACCGGTGCTGCAGAGGCTGCGGGCATCTTCACAGCCCAGCGCTCAACCGCTGCGCCACCAGGGGAAGCCCGCCTTATTTTTGATTCCTAGAGAGTTTTAAGGAATACCAATAAGGCATTTTGTAGAATGTCCCTCAATTTGGACTGTACTGGTGTTTTTCTCATCATAGACTGAGATTATGACTTTTTAGGAAAAGATCAGAGGTAAAGTGTCATTCTCATCACATCTTGTCAAGGGTATACATTATCAGCAGGACTTAACCAGTCTACGCTGACACCGATCACTGGCTAGGCCAATGTTTACCAGGTCTCTCAAGCACAAATTTACTTTCTCCCCCTTACCGGACTCTGCTCTTTGGAATTAAGGCACAAAATGCAGTGCACACTCTAGGGGCAGGAAGTTAAGTGTCACTTCCTTGGGCTAGGGTAGCTATATAAATATGATCTTATTATTAGTAGGGTTAATCTGGCATGCCATTAAAAAACAACAACAACAACATGCTAAATGACAGAGTACTGCCTTGCAATTTTTAGCTCTCTGTTGTAGTTCTGAGGGCTCACTGCTCATCATTCTTATGTCTCAGAATCACAAGGGGTAAGGTGTACTTTCTGCAAGGTAATAAAAAGTAAACCAATAGTTTCTCAGAGAAATTAAAAAGCCCATTCCATTCTAGAAGATTTTTCATAAACAATTGGAGGCCAAAGAAAGGAGAAAAATTATTTTGTAATAGAGGAGATAACACATGCTGTATATGTTTATATGGACAGATATTAAATTGGGAGTTTCAAATGAGCTACCAAGCAAAAAACATATATAAACGTCCAAAGTGAGGTGTCAGCCTTTTCAAAGGAACTTGTCAAAGTTAATGGCTCATAAGTGATTTTGTAGATTTTTTACACCCTTCACCCACTGTGAGTGATTAAAAAGGAGATCAACAGAGAATGCTGCATTTCTTTGAGAAAAAGAGCTTTGTTGTGATTATGACCACCACCCTCAATGGAGTTGGGGGAGTAGCACAGGTACTCTCATTTCATGACTAGTGACAGGGGTTCCAAAGCAGAAAAGCACTGGACTTAATATGGTTTCCCTAGAATTTGGAAGTCCTATTGGACTGACAGGTGACATCTTACTACAGCTTACCTAGAGAACCAGCATCTGACTAAAATTGCAGTGGGGGACCTCCCTGGTGGCACAAGGGGTTAAGATGCAACCTACGAAGCTATGTGCAGCCACTGTAGCACGAGTTCAATCCCCAGCCAGGGAGCTACCCACATGGCAAGGCAGACCTCTCCTGTCTCACCCGCAGCTCCCCTCAGCAGTGTATTTCAGTGAACCTGCCTGTTCTGTTCCCCACTCTGTCTCTGGTGAATCCTCTCACCCTCCACACCTCTGGCCTGTACCCCAGTTTTAGTATGCATAAACAAATCTTAAAAAAAATAAAATTGCAGTGGGAAGGATATGAACCCCAAAGTTGCCTCAATCCAAGGAGCCAGGTGTAGAATTTATGATGGGAATTTTGACCAGAGATCATCCTGCGCCAGACTTTTGTTCTAGGGAATGAAGTGGCCCCAACAGGGTCTAGATGGAAACAGAGTCCATGAAAACAGAAACTGTGAGAGATGGGAGAGGAGGAGAAAGCTGCCCTAGCAAGGGAGCTGAATGCGGTGGACAAACCCTGCAAAGGAGGTAAAAGAGTGCTCATGTGAAGTTGCTTTAAAATCAGCTAAGCCTTCCAGAAGTATGGTAGACTAAATACTCTAGGGGTCTACTAATAAGACAAACAGAATCTGAATAAAAAAACAATTATCATTGTTTTGCTGTGCTTAGAGTAAACAAAGTAAATCTCTAAAGGGCACAAAAGAAAGAGCAAACAAACAAAAACCCTGGGCATTGAGCACAAAGAAGAGGAGAGTCTTATAAGGGCAAGTGCTGATTTCAACACAGATTTTGGGAGGACCTTGAATCCGTTTAGTGGGAAACCCAAACTACAACTCCTGGGCTACTCTGGGACACCTGGAAGATGGGGAAATGGTCTCAGGACAGGCATCCATGACTATTTGTGGAAGCAAAAGCAAATGCTCTCTAGAAAAGCACCTTTTTTAATATCCCAAGGCTTTTTCTATAGATTAAGCTTATTCAAACATTAGAAAGCAATGAAGGTCCACTAAGGACACTTGGAAACAAAGCAACACCATGAGTGAAAGTCAGAGAAATAAACCACAGACAGAGATTATTGGGGGCTTCGGGTGTTCAACTGCCAGAAACAGATTACAAAATATCTACATATAAAAATTAAAGAAGAAGATGATAGAATTACAAAATACAAAAATAGGCAAATAACAAGTGACTATCAAAAATGACCATGCAACTTAATACCACCGAGCTGTATCCTCACCAATCTTTATTTACCATGGTAAATTTTTCATTATGTGTGAAACTGCCACATTTTTTAAGATGACCAGGCATATTTAAAATAAACATAAAAATACTATTAAATTTAAAAAGTCACTAGCAAGATTACATAGCATAATGGGTTGGAAGGAAGAGTTGAAGAAATTACATTAAAAACAATACAGATAACTAAGAAATTCAGGGAATTAGTATTCAAGTCAAGGTCTGCCTAATAATAAAGGTCATGTGCTTTTATTATATTCTAAACATGTAAAAGAAAAGAACCTTAAATAGTGACTTTTTTTCTGTGGAGCATCTGTTTATATTATGTTTAACATATAATGTTTTAATATGTCATAATGCCAAGTAAAACTATTACTGGGTTTTCAAAATAAATAAATAATAAAAAAATAAAAACAATACAAAGATGAAAAAAACAAAAAAGATGTTAACCTATGTGGGTTAACTAACACGATGAGAAGGTCTAAAATAAGTCTAACCACAGTTCGGGGAGAAAGATATAGAAAGAATAGAAAGGATGAAAGAATGAGAATATTTGAGAGGATAATAACTTGGACTTACCCAGAGGTGGTAAGACATGAGTCCACAGATATATTAATCAAATAAAAAGAAATCCAACCTAGACATACTGTAGTAACACTGAGAAGCACCGAAGATAAAGAGGAGAGATTCAAAAGAGCAGCTAAGCCCAGAAAAACACAAAGCCCACTTATGACCAGACCAGTCAAGCAAGAAATCTCCTCTATTTCTTACAATTACCTTCCATTCCTCAACTCTTTTTCCTCTCCAACACAAATCCAATGAGGAAAAAAAAAAAGCATTAAAAATGCAGGGGGAGGATGGGATGGGGGAGAACACATCAAACACAGCTCTTCCAGCCATAATCAAGACGAATGCCTACAACCATGCCTCAGCTAGGCAGGAAACATCTCACCTTTGAATAGTATTTCTGAAGGTTTCATTTACATATCAATATACTTACTCAAACATTCCAACTGCGACTAAATTGAGACAGTGTGTCTTCAACTCATACAACTGTCCAGTGTATAAAGGGACCTGTGTGTTAGTCTTCCTTACCAAGAGTGTTTGATAAATTCTTGTTACTTCATATTGCAAATTGTAAAAGAAACCAAGACTATCTCCCCCACCATTTGTTTCCCCAGGGCCAGAAAGCACAGTTGGCTTGATAAACACAGCCTGTGTAAATACAAAAATATATCATTATGCAGTAATAATTTGGATGCCTACATTCACATCTACTCCCATTTCTAATGTGCAAAGTATTAACCTGTCAATTCATTGTGAAAAGCATCTACAATATGCTCTTTTATAAATCCTATAGAGGCTTTATGATTAGATGTTCTCCTTACATATCAGCTAGCCAGAAAAGATGGTGAATTAATGAATAATACCCAAGGGAAGGAAAATCCCTTTTTCAGCTGGTTTAAGTGTTGCTGATAATGTGCACACAGCATTTTACATTTACCATAAAGCTCCTCAATTAGTTCATAGACAAGTTAACCTTCTAACTTCCAGAAAATATAATTCATGCACATTTTATACCATGCAGCATCCTGCTAGCTATTATCCATCATTTACAAGTGTTATTTGTCTATAAAAATGACACTAAATTTTTGAAAAATGACATTGCTCTGCCTGCTTCTGGCTGTGTTTTAACAAATGGTAGCACTGCAAAAGGCTTTAAGTCCTATAAGAAGCAATTAGTCAAAGAAGCAATAAATATTTTTTAAAAGGATATAAATGATTGCTTGTCCAGATAGCCAAATGTCTAAAGGCTGAAACACAATAAAATAAGGGTTAACATAAAGAGTACACTTCATTATTTATGGTTAATAAAGTTAATCAAATTCAGTGCATCTTCTCCATGCATGCATTTAAACAGAAACATGAGTATAATATGCATATTTATGAAAAACAGCTCGAAAGATCATTATCTCTCAAAGAGAATCCAGAAAAAAAAGAGATGCATAAAATATTGCTGCTATCCTCTTACAATATAAACTGTTTTGCTTAAAAAGTTTATTTTAATTAAGACTATTAAGCTAAATAATATTTTCCATAACTGAAAACCATGACTAAAACATGAATTCTAGATTAATATTAAAATAATTTTTGGAGCAAGTGAAACATATAGTCAGAGCACTTGACTTTTCCTTTTTTCTAGTACTTTACCCTTCTTTCCTAAAGTATTTTTATTCTTCCAATCAAAAATCTATTCTCAAAAGATATATTAGGATCTTTTAAAACAAAATTAGGTAAGCATAAGCTTATCATTCAGCAATTTCTAAATGCATTATCTTCAAGTATCTCGGTCTTTTATGTCAGTTATCTGCTTAAAATTAAGTGTAAAAGAGTTTCCAAGAAAAGAAGACAGAAAATTAAGTTCATTTCATAATAACTTCTCCAATCATGCTGGCAGACAGCTGACATTATTACAGCTCACACTTATAAATCAGTGATTACATACACTAGTTAAGCAAAAAAGAGATGAAGAAGGCAATTATATAGTAGTGAAATTCCCAAGAAGCACATTTGTAGTCAATGTTGCTAAACAGGAGTTCACTTTCAGTTAAAATAGCATTTAAAAAACCCACCTCCAGATATTTTTTGGAGGGTAGTGATTTTTACAGGGAGGAAACTAGAAAATCTCTGCAATTTGTCTTATAAGGAAGAGAGAGCAAGAAGTCAATGAGTGGTAATTTTAATTTATTTTTATTATTTATTTTGAAGTTGAATTCCAAAACTTCAATTTCATGAAACAACAAAATAGTATGGAAACAAACTTAGAGAAGAAGGAAGGGGTACTATTCAAGTAGCTACCAATATTTATTAAGGAATGATCCAGTAGCAAATAGCGACACGGGAAATCAGATGAGCTTGTTTTCCACACCCTTTTTTACTTTATATCACTTGAATAAGAGCCAAAATGCCATTTCTAATCTTATTTTCCATTTCTTAGATGTTTTATTAACTCCTCTTATCACACAGTTTTAAATATTCTAATTGGCAACATTGTAGACATACAGCTACTAGATGTCCATTATACTTTAATGTGCTTGTAATGGTCAAGAGTATTAAGGTTCTGGCAGACCCAGTGAGGTCCCACTTAAGTCTTCACTTATCAGGACTGCATGATAATGTAACGTACATGGTGCATCAATACAAAATAGTATCAGTACAAAATAGTATCACTACAAAAGGAACATTCTCTCATCTTTAAATTACATTGAAGAAATGAATTTTCTCAACTCACTCCAAGTGAAAACCAAACAAAGCCTATCATTTCTGAAGTACTTCAGATTTTCAAAGCATTTGCCAGTGATCTATTAATTCATCCCCATAGCATATCTTCTAGGAGAGATAAAGAAAATAAAATATTGTCCAATACTGATATTTTACAAAAGGAAAAACATGGATATTCCAAAAACTTGACAATGGTCTGAGCTTTCTACAGAAACTGCAGGCAATATAATGTTTACTCATATCTTAAACTTCATGTTATCCTCTGAAGGAAATACCACTGATGATCAAGTGCAAGTGCAATTCATTGACTTGCATCTTTTTCTAAACCATCCTACCAATAATTACTTCCCTCAAAACTAGCAAACTAGAAGTTGTGTTCAGACTTTCACTTAGTAAAAGAAGGTGTCATTCAAAGGGCCAGAGAGATAACAGATAACCCCAAAGCCCCCACCCACAGGGAGATGTGAAAAGTTTACAAGGAAAGAGGTGGATCATCTGCAGACGAAACTTCTTTTATCTGTTTCCTTCCTGAGAACAAATCAAGCAAGCACACAAATCTAAGTATGCGCACACACACACACACACACACCCATCCCCCTACTCCCACCCCCTTCTCCAGGCACATCTGACATCAATTAAGAGAATTATTTGAGTGATTAGTCTGTTCCCCTGAAAGGTCAGAATTTTCTCTTAAATGTTTTTGACAACAACTCACCCTGTCAAAACTAACAGCAACAGCAAAGTAAAAAACTAAAGAGTATGCCAGAAAAGGTCTAAATTCTCCTGATAAGCCAACAAGGCATTATTTATAATGGCAATGAAATATTCACAATAGCATTACATTATTTTATGTAACCCATTTCTCTGGAATCTGGATAGTTGCTCTTTTTTAGCATCCCTCTCCACAAGACCAGGTAAGGGTACTTATTAGCCCTATATCACTAAAGAACTTTAGCCTGAAAAATGAAGTCTTGCCTAAATTCTAAATTGGTGACAAGGTAGAGATACAAATTCAGGTCTCCAAACTCTGTTAAGTAAATAATGGCCTATGACTTTTCATAGAAAAATCAACACAAACAGTGTCAGCTGTTATTTACACTGCCTACAATAAATGTTTGTTCCAGAAAAAATAGTTCAAACAAGATAGGAAATAGTTTAAACACAAAGGGCTAAAGGGTTCAGTATAGGAGGAAAATATGTTTGCTTTACACAGTGGAGGAGCTGTGCAGGAACAGTCTGTTCTCTGTAAAGGTTGGCCCTGTACTGCCAAGGCCAAGATCACAGGCTCTGTGGAACTGAGATGCATGCTCACTTCAGCACAACTCACTTCGCTCTTAGCGCCCCAGGTTCCTGTCCTTTTAAATCTTTCATATCTTTGACCTGCAATGTGAGTAATCTTTTCCAACAAGCAAAATTTAGATGTGTGTTACAAACAGTGCCCAAGTATCCTGAGTCTAATACGGAATTAAACGATAAAAGAACAAGACAATTGCCTGGGGATGTAGGGAAGCTAAGAAATGCTATTATCCCAGAGAGAAATGGCTATAACCGGTGCTTCTTGATCAACCAGAGGGATTATACAGTTGATGTCATGACTGTCTGTGAAGGCTGTTGGGGAGATTTGTTTGTGGGGATATGAACTGGCACCTGACAGAGTTAACCTAGAGTAGGAAAGCCTCAGTAGGAAGAAGCTGGGTTTCTTTGCATAGCAAAAAGCTGTCGTGCAAAAGCATTGGATTGATTCTGGATAGCTCCAGAGGGCAAAGCCGGCACGTGACAGGCAGGAATATTGGAGCCCAGAGTCCAGCAGCACTTGCTAGTCATCAGAACTGGTCAGCAACCATAAGGACTGCGTAGGAAAATTGGAGGTTCAATCCTCTGAACTGGATCCAGCAGAGGCTCAGATGCTGGCAGGGGAATCCCACACTGGAAAGGATGGCAGATGTAATACAGGCTAGGATTCTTTTAAATGGTAGTATTGGAGGAGGTTTTTAATGTCCCTGCTCAAGACCCCATAACGGTCACTTCCAATTGTAAGCTCCAGAGGCACACAGAACTGAGACCTTATCTCAGCACTACCATTTCACAACTGTGTGGTAGTAGGTGACGACTCTTTTAGACACTAGGTGACTCTTTCAGACAAGTGCGCTCTCCAAGTTTAGGTGTTAATTATAATCAACTGGGAAAACTCCTTAATCACAAAGATACTCCCATCTACACTCTAGAACATCTAAGCCCAGCTCGCCAGAATATGATCCAAGTATCTCTATTTTATTTTTTTTTAAAGATTTATTTATTTAGTTATTTATACAAGCACTGGGTACAGTCAGAAGCGCGGGAGGGTGAGAGAATTCACCAGAGCCAGAGCCGGGAGCAGAGCAGGCAGAAGGACCGAAGTACACTGCTGAGGGGAGCAGCGGGCAGCAGGAGAGGTCTGCGCGCCATGTGGGACCCTCCTCCGGTGGCTGGGGAGCAGCCAGGGATCGAACTGGCGCTGCAGAGGCTGCGGGCAGCTTCGCAACCCAGCGCTCAACCGCTGCGCCACCGGGGAGGCCCCAAGTATCTCTATTTTAAAAAAAACTTCCCACATGGCTTGCTGGAAGGCCTGTTTGAGGAAGCACCAATAAACTTTTTTAGCCTATGTCTTCATTTGTACAAATAAGGTTAATGATAGTTTTTGCCCAAATGAGTTATAGGGATATTTAAATAAGATAACATATGTAAACTACTTAGCACGTGTGCTTATATCTAGTAAACTTTCACAGTCCCTTAAAATGTGCTCTTGCACTACATAATCAAGCTTAAAAACACCCGCTGATTAAAAATGAGAAATGGAAGTCTTATGTAGTGTTAGTGTTTAGCCATCTCCTATTTTCTTGTCTGTATTTTCATTCTACATTCTTCAAGCAACAAAGACAAAATCTCATGCAATGTAATTTGAATCAGTTGCATAAAATGACTCGTCTGTGAATATTAGCTTAAAAGTAACATGGAGCTGTATTTACAAGTGCAGCACTACATAAAGTCTGTGAATTTCTGTTCTTTTATAACAATTAGAAGCTCAAGATATACATTCTCCACAAAATTTAAATCTCATATTTATTCCCATATTCTCAGGTAAAGATTAAAGACTCCATCTCTCCCTATATCAAGCAGTCATACTCATTTAAAATCCTGCAAGGCATTGAGGTGGAAGAATTATCCTGTTCTGACATTTATATCACCACAAATGGCTTCCATTCCTTAATAGTAAAGTCACTTCAAGACACTAGGGTGAGTGCTAAAATACCCCCAGACAGAAAGGAAGAGAGGAGGTAATTGGAGCAATTTATATTGAGAGAAAAAAAAATGTCTCCCGGATTTCTGTATTCCTGGGTTGCAAGTTATTAGACTGTTTCTGTTTGGGTGGTTTTATACAAAAAAATCGCAAAGCGTGGTTGCTTAAGCACATCTAAAGGTTAAACTCCAAGAAGCTAATCTGTATGTGAGAACAAGGAACTGTCAAACATTTCACCTTTTGGAGATTAAAACCGTCTGACTAACAGATGTGAAATCATCATTGCTGTAATTGTTATAAGTAGAAATCTGAGCATTTTTAGAAGATACATCACTTTTTGGAGCAGTCGTTTTATGCCTCAGGTCAACTTCGCTGTTCCTGACTGAGATAGAATCACTGTCTTTCATTTACGCTTATCCTCTGGGTTCCCTGAATTACTATACGGCATTCATCATTATTCTATAGATGTGTTCTTGAAAAGTTATAAGTTGAATTCCAATCATGTTTTAATTTCACATTGTTCCACACATAATAAATTTAGTAATGCATTCTCTTCATTTCTGACTGACCTAATTGGCCACAGTCAGCTCCTAGGAGTCTCTGTTTCCTTCCAAGTCTCTGCACCCACCTTTGTCACATAATCAGGACATAGTTCATAATATGTCAGTCACGATTTGTTGACTGAAGTGTGTTTTAAAACCTACATGTACCATTACTTTCTGAAGGTATTTTTTTAGCAGTCTTTTTGCATTTTGTAAATCACCATTTCTAGTTAACTTGATACTATTAAATGTTACTTCATGGAACTTTTCTCAAAAAGGAATAATACATTGTTCCTGGTTTTCAGTTTTAAAGCTACTCCTAGGAACCAAGATTTTATAACATGTATGAAAGTACCTGGTAGAATATAATTATGATTATATTCTTGTCTGGCACAAAATAGGTTCTCAGTTTTTGTTTAGGACTATACATTTTAGAAATTATAGCATTAAAACATTTTATGTGAGTCTCACTGCAACTTAGTAGTATAAATTTATTCTGGTCAACAATGGTATATGACCTGTTTCTAAAAAAAAACCCAAAATGTGTGCAAAAACTTTTAATTCTGAAGTTGTCATCATATAAAAAAGAGAACATTTTTTAAAACAAAAATGGTTGACTGGAGAAAAGTTAGGTATCCACAGGAAAAGTGCAAAGCTCCAAGTTTAGAGTTTTCTTGTGTGTAGCATACAAAACATGAATGTGAAATATATACTAGATCATCTATGAGCGAGATCACTCCATAAAGCCAGACTCTACAATACAGACTTATCCTTGAAAAACCAGCCACAGCGCAATTAGGCACAAATGCACTTTACCCCTGAAGTGCACCTGAGGAGAGGCAGTGGTTCTGGGAGGCCCCATCTGAAGAAGAAATTTCCAAGCTTTCACTCCAGCATAAAGCTGGATAAAAGAACTGGCTCCATATTGGGGTCCTTCTTGAAAGGGGATGGTATGGGCAAGGGTATTAGAAGGAACAAGAAGGATCACCCCTAAAAGTGATTTGAGCAAAACCATCGATAATAGCAAATGATGAAGTAAATGGGCTAGTGCTTTCTGTAAGACACCATGATTGTGGCTTGCTTTTCCTTTTTCTGTCTGCAAATCAGCCGTCTTTTTCTTGGGAAGACACTCCCCATTTCTGAACCTCGGTGAGTATATATTCAAGGCACATACTGCACAGCAGATGTGGTTATCTGCAGGTAGTACAGTCTGTAAATCCAGCTTGCTCAACTACACAGCATTTATCATGTATTTTTATGCCTCCTGACGTCTGCTACTAAATATAAACAAGAGAAGAGTCACTGAAAATGAGATTTCTACTCTATGATATAGGATGACTAGAAAAATCACCTGCATTTTAGCTTCAGAATGAGCATTTGGCCTCCCGTCTTCATGTGCTCAGGCTGTACTCTAAGTGACCCCTGGAACATGCTGTGAAGAGCAGAACCCATGGAGAAGCAGGTCCTGAGCTGAACTGTACTGTGGGGGATCTGTGCTGATGGTAAAGGCTGCAACCCCCACCTGGAATGTGCCAACCTCAGAGCAGGAAGGGGGTGTTAGCCAGTAACTGAAATATCTCCAAAACTAATGATATCACACATTATTTGTTGTTTGTTTGCTTATTAACAAACATAATGCCATGATGGCTGAGAATCCATCAGATTATAAATAATGAACCCTTGGGTTTTATTATAATGAAACTATGTTTGGAACACTTCAAAGGTTTTCCAATTTTCAAATATTACAGCTAAACCATTATTATTGTTATTTTATTTGTGTTTTTCAAATCTTTGCCATTTTATCTTCATTTTCCTCTTTCCTACTATCTCTTTTTCCTTAACTGATTCCTTTTTGCTCCCTATCTCTGTGCTCATATTAGCTGATTTGACTGATTTACACATTTAAACATGAAGAAGTTATTGGTGGACTTGGCTGAAATGTCATTTTTCAATGAAGTACAAGATAAAGCTTAACATTTAAGTCTGAATATTGAGGACAGATTCTTCAGCCTCAGCCTTGCAGATTCTTACTATGCTGCAGTCTGTTATGGGTTGAACTTGTGTACCCCAAAGTTCATATGTTGAAGAGTCCTAAACCCCAGTGCCTCAGAATGTGATTTTAATTTGAAATAGGGTAGCTGCAACTGTACTTAGTTAAGATGAGACATCCTGGAACAGGATGTGTCTACTCCAATATCCTACTGTCCTTATAAAAGGGGGAAATTTGGACCCAGAACTACACACAAAAACATCATGTGAAGATGAAGACAGAGATCAGAGTTACAGGTCCACCACTGAAATACACCAGATATTGTCAGAAAACTATGAGAAGCTCTTTTTGAAAGAAACTAGTCCTGCCAACACCTTGATTTCCCAGTCCTAGTATCCATAAATGGGCTTATCAATTTCTGTTACTAAAGCCACTCAGTCTGTGGTACCTCTTTCAGCATCTCTAGCAAACTTATGCCACATGTTTTCCCTGTTCACCCAAAAGCTAAACAAAAAGTGTTATTTGGTTAAATCAAATGTAACACAGAGCTAAAAAAGTAATACACTGAACTTTCTCAAAGGCAAGTTCATACATCATGGTCAGAAGTTAAAAATTAAAAGTATAAATAATGCAGTCTACGATTCAAAAATCATCGTCAAGATGGTCAATCCATGGACATCGGATTTAATTTTTACACTTAATAGTGTTACAATAAGGTTTGAAATTAAAAATAAGCAGCTTAGCATGCAAAACACAGAATTTACTCCATCCATTACCTAATAAGGAAGCTAATGAAATGAGAAATTTTTAAATTATGAAAAATGTGAACATGTGGTCTATCTAATGAGGTGTTGTAAACAAGTCATATCAGAGGAGCCAGTCTCTCATAAATATGAACAAAACCAAGTAGAACATTCCAGAACGAAGATCACTACTAAGACCCATCATGGCTCAACCATGGATCACTCAATCATTTTTTTTAATTTTTATTTATTTAGTTATTTATTTATTAAGGATTTATTTACTTATTTATACAAACAAGCACTGGGTACAGTCAGAAGAGCGGGAGGGTGAGAGAATTCACCAGAGCCAGAGCAGGGAGCAGAGCAGGCAGAAGGACCGAAGTACACTGCTGAGGGGAGCAGCGGGCGGCAGTAGAGGTCTGCGCGCCATGCGGGACCCTCTTCCGGTGGCCGGGGAGCAGCCAGGGATCGAACAGGCGCTGCAGAGGCTGCGGGCAGCTTCGCAACCCAGCACTCAACCGCTGCGCCACCGGGGAGGCCCTGTTTATTTTTTTTAATACAAGAGCTGGGGTACAGGCCAGAGAGGCGTGGGAGGGTGAGATGATCCAGCAGAGACAGAGCGGAGAGTGACTAATCTATTAGTCACTAATCTATTAGTGACAGAGCAGAGACAGAACAGGCAGAGTGACCAAAATACACTGCTGAGGGGAGCAGCAGTCAAGACAGGAGAGGTCTGCAGCACCTGGCTGGCGAGCAATTGAACCAGCGCTGCAGAGGTTTTGGACAGCTGCACAGCGCTGTGTTCAACCTGCTGCGCCACAGGGGAGGCCCCCTTACTCAATCATTCTTAATCTTGGTTTCTGCATGTGGTTCTGTCAAATGTCTCAGGCATGGCTCCCCAATCCAGCGAAATTTCCAGATCTAACTGAGCAGAATGACTCTCACATATTTTTTTCTGTTGACCCCTCATAGAGTAAAGGGGTTCCCAATCCCTGTGTTTCTGGACTTTCTGCCTCCTAGCACTCCTTGAGCCTCTCTATCTATTCTCCTTCCACATGTCAAAAGCCCTTATTTCATTCTTGTCACTCTTCGTCCTCTCCCTAAAGGAACTGTGGTCCCCCATTTCCAAGCCTATATTCCCAATCCTAACTCACACATCCTAAGTATCAATTTCTAGGAAAAGAGTCTTACTAATAAACATAATATGTCTTGTTCTTATATATACTTACATTTATACTTTGCTAAGCACTATGCTTATACAGTTGATCCACAACAGGATCAAGAGAACATGAAGAGATAATATGACTTGAAAATGGCTTGCTAATAGATTAGTCTCTTTAAAAAGGCCAACACATCTCAAAAAATTGTTTATAGTAGTCTTTGATTTAGCAAATGTTTTTATCTCATTTTACCTGGTGAAAAGTTAAAACCCAATTTGTCTCTGTATTCTGAATCAGAGGGATACAAAATAAGCAACATGCTTTTATCAGTATATAACCTGAGGACATGCAGGTCCTTCCTAAGACTAAGTACCTGGAAAGAACTAAGGGGCAAAGACCCAGGAAAGTGCTTATTGACCTTGTTTATCCTAAAAAAACAATTCTGACCTTGGGAACTAAGGAATATTTTGAAAACAGTCACTGCTACTTTGAGGCAAATTAAAGTCCACCTTTGAGCACTGGTAGAAAGGAATGTAAGGAAAGGCTGCAGAACCTTGGATAGGTTAAAAAAATTCTAATTTAAATGTTCAGAAGGACCATTAGAGGATGTTAATTCCTACCAGTAAATAGAATATTCAATTATATGACAATGAGCTAAAAATATAACTCCTTAGACAGGAAACAGGATAGAGTTCTCTGTGCCAGGCAGGAACCCTCACTTTCACAAGAATAACCTGAACTAATTCCTTGTATTTCTTGGTGGGTTATAAGTTTAGAGAAGACCCAAATAGGGAAACAACAGGTACACAGAAGCTGGCCATGGACTAAGTTAAATGTCAGGGCTCCCAGGTAAAACATAGGAAACATCCCTATCTTCCCAATCTACATTTTCTAAAATCCTCCAAAGAAACAGTATGATCATGCCTTCATTTAGTAAGCAAATCCTTAAGAATCACAATATTTGGGGCAGTAGTTATGCCCTCTAGTGATGGGGCACTTCTTTATATTAGAGTACCGAGGGCTACAGGAAAACAATACACAGTAAGAGCAACAAGTGATTATTAAGTCTGTGGACAAGATCTTAATATCTCAGCAAAACCTGGTATCTCACAACAAATTTCCTAAGAGACAAGTCTCAAAATACCTGTGGTCTGACTACTACAATCTGCTTTAATCTTTCAATTTGCTTTAATCTTTCTCAGAAAATCCCACCAAGATTCTTCATCAAAAAAATACCCTTCCATGTAGCACAACCGAGAAAGAGCTTTGAGAATAAGCACTTATATTTCCTAGAAATTTTCAGACCAGAATAATCCTATTTCTAGACATGGCAAAAATAGTGGTGAAAAACTATTAATTAGGGAAATAACTAAGGACATTTCACTGTAATTAGAGAAAATCTCAAATTCCAGTATTTTATAAATGTTTCCAGGTTTCATGTTTCCTTATAGGTTCTGGCCAAATTCCCAGCATGCATTTATCTAGTGATGTTTCCAGTGATGGCAAACACAGAATATCAGATTCCAGGTGTTTCTACTGCCAGTTTTTTTGGTTCTCTTCTGTGGAAGAGGTTAGAGCTTTGAAGGCATGGTGCAGTCCCAATGCCTTAGGGTGCAGGTTAGGGAGCCCCACACCACCCGGCTAACTGGACACACCAACACCCAAATACAGCCCAGATGCCTCAAGACACTAGTCAGTGCTTCTCTGACACTAACCAGGCAGTATTAAATCTGGTTTGGAGGTTGGTTAACATCTTCTATTAAAGCAAATTAGAAAGTAAAATGAACTGGAGAAATGTAAATTTCCGGGTGAGTTTCTTTTGAAGACATGAATGTCTCTGTCAAACTAGAGTATGAAAACAAAGTGGCAGACAAGATGTGGCTCCAGCGTCACCAATTTGTTCTCCTGCATTGTGTTCTTGTCCTCAGTCAACTATGTTTCTAGCTACAAACTTAGATAACCTCTTATCTAATTGCAGTGACAAATAAAAAGTCACCTCCCTGATACTAAGAACACAGATTCTTCATGGCTTCTGCTGCAGAGAAACATAAACACTATCAGTGTCATTCTATGCAGGAATTTTGTCCCACAGAGACTGCTACAGCTTCCCAGTGCTTTCAAAAGAAGCTTCACCACCAGAATGTAAATCATGTTACCCCAATGCTGAATGTAAGGTGGCATTGCACTTGAACTCCCAGAGAACTGAAAACATAATATCTCACCAAATTCCCTAGGCGTCAAGTCTCAAAATACTTGGATTCTGGCTCTTGGAGACTCCTTTTTTTTTTTTTTTTTTTTTAATGTACAACTAAATCAGAGTATATGGTACACCTTACAAAAGGCCTCTATGTTGCCTCCATTTGAGTTGATCAAACTGCCTCCCAACTGGGTTGTTCTCTTCCCATTTTCTCCCCTTTTTTCCTTTTAATAAACTCCCCACTAGGACACAAGAGGCTGGAGCAGTGTAGCTGCAGGTTCCTCATGAATGATAAAAATGATTTAATCTCCTAGTAATATTTCTTTCAAGAGAGGGAATCATGGTCTCCTGGGTGAGTACAATGCTATCAACATTATGTTTGTGCAATAGGTAGAATAATGGCCCCCCAAAGATGTCTGCATCCTAATCGCAGGGACCTATGAGTATGTTACCTTATATGGCAAGAAGAGCTTTGCAGATGTGATTTAAGTGAAGGATCTTGAACTGGGGAGATTATCCTAGATTATCCCTGTGGGTCCCATCTAATCACAAAGATTCTTATTAGAGGAAGTCAGGAGGGTCAGGGAAGAAGAGGTCAGAGTGAGGCAACTGCCGACTTTAAAAGATGCAGGAAGGGACGAGGAGTCAAGGAATGTGGAAAACCTCCAGACACTGGGAAAAGCAAGGAAATAGATTCTCCCTTAGATCCTCCAGAAGGAATATAATCCTGCCAGCACCTTGAGTTTAGCAAAGGGAAATCCATTTCAGACTTCTGACCTTCAGAACTATGAGAAGTGAATGTGGGCCTCCCCTAGTGGCGCAGCAGTTGAGCACTGGGCTGTGAGGCTGCCCGCAGCCTCTGCAGCACCAGTTCGATCCCAGGCCACCAGTGAGGGTCCCACATAGCACGCAGACCTCTCCTGCTGCCCGCTGCTCCCCTCCGCAGTGTGTTTCGTCAGTCTGCCTGTTCTGTTCCCTGCTCTGACTCTGGTGAACTCTCTCACCCTCCCGCGCTTCTGACTGTACCCAGTGCTTGTAGAAATAAATAAATAAATTAAAAAAAAAAAAAAAAGAAGTGAATGTGTGCTGTTTTAAGGCACTTGCTAAAGCAGCAGTAGGAAATTAATCTGACTAAGGAGTTTGGGGGAAACTGGGAGTGAAAAACACCTAGCTAATCCCCAAACTCTATTTTACTACTTAAATTCCAGATTATCTGTCTCATCCACAGTAACTGACCAGGTGACCTTATCTTTATTTAAGATTACTGAGCACTGCAGAACTATGGTGGCTGAATAGACTAGAGACTATCGAAGTCAAATCTCTAATTTTATCCAAGAGGAAACTAAGAACTCAGGTTCAAGGCATGTCCATGTTCATCTACTGAATTAGTGACTGTTGCTAATATTCTAAAACCACATCTCTCATTTCCCACCTTCTGCTTTTATTGACAACTCTGCCCTCAGAAACACATTCTTCCTTCAAATTGATTACCTTGGAAAACTTCCTCTGAAATACTCACATTACCAAAATGCTCATATTTTGCACTCGAAATAGGAAGTAAAACAGACTGGCTCAAAGAACTTCAGTCCACATCACAATGTCAGTTCATAGGCTAAGTTGTCCATAAAGAACAAGGAATACTAGGTTACCAAAAGCTGCCATCTTGAAGTCAAGTGAATTAAGCTTTTGCTGAGAAGTAGAAGATATTATAAATCAATACACAGGTTTGCCAAGTGGTATGTTCTATGAATGCCATCCAAAATACTAATGGCAGTTTTTACCACCTGTCTCACAGCTTTTATAAGGCTTGCTTGTTCTTATTATTTTAATCCAAAATCATGTATTTATAGCTGGAAGAGTCTTAGAGCTCATCAGTTCAATATTTCATTTATTCAAAGAGTTCTTTCTATAAGAGAATGTACAAATGTCTTGACCTTGACCCAAAAATACAAACCAATGTCCCAGAGGACTCTACTCTTGGCTGTGGCATCAAGTTTTGCTTTTAATAGGTGGTATAAATAAAGACGCAGACAATAGGCCTATCTGACTGCAGACTGAATCAAAGTTAAATGGACTTGCAAACACCTCCCAATGAAAGAACAGAAAAATGAAATTAAGACTATCATGTCAGGGCCTCCCTGGTGGTGCAAAGGGTTGAGATGCAGCCTATGAGGCTGACTGCAGCCACTCCAGCATGGGTTCGATCCCCAGCCAGGGAGCTGCCCACATGGCACAGCAGACCTCTCCTGACTCGCCCACTGTTCCCCTCAGCAGTGTATTTCAGTTGATTTGCCTATTCTGTTCCCCACTCGGTCTCTGATGAATCCTCTCACCCCACCCGCTCTGGCCTCTGTCCCAGCTCTTGTATGCATAAATAAATAAATCTTTTTAAATAATCCTATTTAAAAAAAAAGAATATCATGTCAAATGAAATTAAGTCTTATGTACAGGAGAATATACTTAATCAAAAAAACAGAGCCAATTAGAAACTAGCAAAGTAGCAGATTTTAAGTTTCTCAACTAAGTTGTGAAATCCTCAGGGCAGACTGAACAAATGTCTTTTTCTTGCCTACTACCCCTTATTTTACAATGGGTACACAATCAGTATGTACTGAATTCAACTAGAAGACAAAGTCACTGCTTGAGCTCTCAGAAATGAGGAGATCCTCTAGATTTTTTTTTACAGGTGCTATACTTTCTTCTAGCCTTCAATAGAACTCAAAGTTCTCTAGCTCATAAACACTTGTAGTTTAAACTTTTCCCAGTTGTCCAGATTCCCATGCCAGTATTTGCTCCTTGATTTGGAGCTTATTTTCATCTGGGACCAAGGTAATTCTGACAGTAGCATGTGCTGTGTTGAAAACTGGGTGAAATGGGGTGCTACCAGATGCATAGTTAAGAAAGACTAGGAGGCTAGTTCTCCCTAAAATCTGGTGTTCCTGAGTTCCTGGCCAAGAAGACAGAACATCCTGATTTTATTTCTCCTTGCTCTTGATTGATGAACTTCACTATAAGTCTTGACAGTATCACTTAAGTCAGATATAACATACTCTGCCCCACTCAGACCCAGAAAACAGACCCAGAACAAGAACAATAATTTACCAAAAAGGTTTAAGAGAGCTGTAATATCCTTTAAAAGACAGAGACAGAGAGAGAGAGCACAATCGCAAAGAGAGCACACCTGCTTTGTGTTAAAACCAGAAATGTATAGTAGAAAAACATTATGTCCAACATCATAATTAGATTTAAACCCAAGTATGTCTTGTTTCCTCATCTGTTCTGCCCCCCGTGGTAGGTTATTGTGATGACCAGAAAGAATGTAAATAAGATGTTATTCATTATCACAGGACCTTATATTTTAATGCTTTCTCTTTTTTTTAAGATTTATTTATTTATGCATATAAGAATTGGGGTACAGGCCGGAGGTGTGGATGGTGAGAGGATTCATCAGACAGAGTGGGGAACAGAACAGGCAGATTGACTGAAATACACTGCTGAGGGGAGCAGCGGGCTATTCAGGAGAGGTCTGCTGAGCCATGTGGGTTGCTCCCTGGCTGGCCAGGGGATCGAATTCGTGCTGCAGTGACTGTGGATTGCTTCACAGGTTGCGTTTTAACCCCTTGCATCACCAGGGAGGCCCCAAGAGGATCTTATATTTTAGTGCTATTTGAATATTGTTACATGAATGCTCATTGCATTCTCTATCAAAGAACATATTTTTACTTCTAATTAAAACATTAATAAAGTCCAAACCTTTAAAGTTTTCTTCTCCTTTATACTTTTATCCAGAGCCTCAGCTGAAGCTTAAAAGAAAACTCTAAGCAGATTTGTCACTTTTCTTATAAATCATGTTTCTAAAACCTGAAGACAAGAGGCAAAAGAAAAACCTTCATTTCAGTTACACAATGAAAAAGAGAAATAGAAGGAAGGAGGAAGGCAGGAATGCAGGAAGGAAAGGCTATCTATCAACAAAACAAAAGAAAAAAAATAGGTAAGACTCCAAAAAAAGCTTAGGAGTGCACCAAAGCACTAACCAGTTCACCTCGGATATTCTCCTTGAAGGAAACAATTTGCACTGTGTGGGCTAACAAGCCAATTCACAGATAAAGATTAAGAATCCACCAATTATGGAGGCTTCCAGGCCAAACTTGAAAGTTGAAGGACATTATTGTCCTCTTCTGGAGACAAAGGGAAGAAAAATCCCTCTGTTAGAGAAAATAAGAACTAACCCCGAATTTACCATTCTGTGGCCATGACATTAAAGACAGGCTTGTACCTAACCCCTGAGTATCTTGTTTGACCTGTGTCCAGTGGGACAGTAAGAGAGCCTACCATGTAGAGCCAGCGACGTACAATACACATTCCCGTTAGTCTGTATCCTATCAGAGTAGGTCACCCACCTTTGTCTCTAGGAAAACACAGGAATGCCACTTCTTGCCCCAGGGTGCTGCCAAGGGGCCTGGAGAGTGAAGTCTATACTTCTCCAAAATAGGGTGGCTCTAAAGAGTGTGGGAAGCTCAAATGATGGCCAAGACAAAGCCAGAACCAGAGGTGGGGCAAGCAGGGGTGGCAGGGCACTCAGAAGCTAGTGATTAGGACTAGCAAAGACTCTTGAAAGCTGGTGACATTAGAGACCTGGGAGCTACACAGAGTTAATGAAAAAGCAAGGTTCAGGGCCTCCCTGGTGGCGCAGCGGTTGGGCGCTGGGTTGTGCGGAGCTGCTCTCAGCCTCTGCAGCACTGGTTCGATCTCCCCCGCCACTGGGTGAGGGTCCCACGTGGCACGTGGACCTCTCCTGCCGCCCGCTGCTCCTCTCAGCAGTGTGCTTTGTCCGTCTGCCTGCTCTGCTCTCTGCTCTGGTTCTGGTGGGTTCTCTTGCCCTCCCGCGCTTCTGACTGTGCTCAGTGCTTGTATAAATAAATAGATGAAATCTTTAAAAAAAAAAAACAAAAGCAAGGCTCAGACCAGCAATGTAGGCTGAACAGCAGTCAGGAAGCCATAGCAATAAGAAAGACCTTGTACCATTAAGCTGTCTGCTGGGGGCAGAAGCCAACCACAGAGTGAGTCAAGCCCCTAGTCTACAATGCAAATATGTAAACTGTCCTCAGAAAGTAGAATGACTAGAGTTTAAGTACAAGAAAAGATCTTGATATAGGGACCTATTTTCTCGCTAACCATGAAGGGTCTCCATTTTAGCAAGCAGATTCTTCATAAAAGCAATTCTCTCCCAGATCTTAGGAAAGAAAGTCTGGACAACAATGTCAAGAGAACTGGAAAAGCAAAAAAAAAATTCCCACAATTCCAGTGACTCCCTATGTGTTGCTCCAATATAGAGACTATGTTGAATCTCCACTTTTTGCTCTACCTGCCAAATTTCTACCAGCCTGACCTCCTCTCTCACCTAGTTTAGGCCTACTTGGTCCATATCCCACCAATGTTCTAGATTCATGGATCAGAGGAGAAATGGGGAAACTTCAGTTAGGCTAATAGGTCCTCTACAATTGACTTTGACTCACTTGTAGCTCCTTATAATGCACAGAATTATTAGGAGAAAAAACAGTTACAATTTATTAACTGCTGAGTGTAAGACACTGTCCTGGGTTAACTGTTGGGATTCATTCATCTAATTCGTACACAACCCACTGAGGTAGACAGGGAAATATCATCATCCCCAATTTATGGAAATGTAAAATGTAAAATGGTTTCAGCTTCTAAAACCAGAGACTCCCTCCTCGGAGCTCTGGCACTTGGCCCCAAAGCACTCCTTGTGGTGGGCAGTATAAGAAGCAACAGGTGGTGGGCATTTTACTGCACACCACCAGTGGCCCCACTGGGGCTCAGCCTGCTGACCTCCACTGGTACTGTCCTTTTGAGTAGTTGGGGCCTCCTATAACCCTGTTTCAATTCTAATAAGTGGCATTGTCAGAAGTAAGCACACATTTGATCTCTCATGATCGATAGCTCTCCCATAAGTTGTCTGTAAATTAATTATGTCTATTAGAGAAAAAATTGAGATGTAACCTACCAGAATGCTCCTCTGTGTGTGTATGTGTGTGTGTGTTTAAATTCTCTTTAAGAAAGAAGTTCCTATTGACATTTCTTTCCTTGATTTAGTAATTTTTAATATCTGGTTTCTTGAAAAGCTTTTTATAAGAGCTTTGCCAAAGTATATAAACCCTTCTATTTAACTTTTCATTATAAGTTTTTCTCATCAAAATAATATTCATATCCTTCTAGCAATGTTCATATCCTTCTAGCAAACATGTCAGGAAAAACTGAGACATGTTGAAATATGAAGTAACGAATGAGTGAATGAATATATGAATGAGTGAACAAAATGACATATTTCAGAGTAACCAGTACACCATTGTCCTATATGCCTAAATTGTCTAACTTCAGCATGACTGTGACTGGAAACTCCTAATCAATGACAGCCCCATAGTGGTTTCTGGTTGCTAAATATAGGCCAGGTCCAAATTCCCAAAGTCTAACCCTGGCTTTATCACACATACTTGGCAAAAGAATGTTATCCTGATAAAGCCCTCCTGTCTGGCCATGCTTAACTAAATGTCCCCAACATGTACTGTCTTCTTCCTAACTGCCAGGGGATAAATGGATCACTCTGTACTCTTGGTGTCTAGCCAGACTATATTAAAAAGTCCTTCATCCTGCCACTGCAACAAAAAGGGCATTGCCATCAGTTATGTTAAAACTGTTGTGTGATAAATTTGAATATTGCATAATGGAGGGAAAAATCGAAGTCTACATTACAGCTATAAAAGGGACATGTAAAGCTATTTGCCCGTGGTTTTATCAGGATACCTCAAACTACAATTAATGTTTGGAAAGCCCTTGGGATATAGTGTGCTATGCATTCTTATAAAATGGCTTTTACAATAATGTATTTGAATTCCTTAGTCCTTACACATAACACTGGTTCCCTTAATTCTAAGTTAAATACAAAACAACAGCATTCTTCTTTTAATAGTGAGGTCTCATTATGAGAAAGTCTATGTCAATCAGCTCATTTGCAATTAAGGCAAATCTAAGCAACCTGACTCCCCCCATAAGGCAGTGACAGGAGTGCTACAGGCTTTGAGTTTCTATGGTTTACTTCCCAAACCATGGCCTGCATTGTCTTTATGCTCCAATGGTGTAATAATTTCAATCCTCCTGCTGTTTCGACAATCAGGAAAAGCTTAGCAGTGTCTTCATGACAAGATCACTTATGCCTGGCAGAATGGCTTTGCCAGGCATCCCCCATTAGTGCCCACTCTTTCCTCGGAGCTGGAAAATCTAACAAAGGAATACAGTTCTTACACTTCTCTGAACGCCACCTCAACTTATGTTCACGATGGAAAACGGCTGCTGCCAGCTGCTTCCACCCTGAACAGAGTCACAGTGCCTTTGGGAGTCTGATGAAAGCTGTGGGCTCTCTTCTCAGAAAAGACAAAAAGGGAAGAAAAATGCACTATGATGTAAGGGGCTTCCCTGACACCGAGGTTAAGAAACCCAGTTTTACAAAGCTGAGAGGAATGTCTTTTACAAGACTCAGAGAGGGAGGGGAAGAGGAGAGAGTGAGCAGAGAGACAGACACGGAGGGAGGGAGATACAGAGGAAAAGAAGGGGAGAGAGGGAGGAAGGGACAGGGAGAGAGCCAGACCAAATGACACAAATGACTACGTAGATATTAACATTTAGTTATTCAGGAAGAAGCAACCTTCTTCTCTCCTAACCTCAGAAACAGGTTCCAACTTTCTAGTGATCTTGAGCAAGCTCTTAGAATAAGCCTCCCAATTGCTCAACGTGTACAAGGAGAGATAATAACTAGATGACACCAAAGCACTTTATATGTTACTCAATTCCTTTTCACATGAATCCTGTGGTAAGTATGGCCCTTTTCCAGAGGCTGAAGTTGACAAAATAGAATTACCCAAAGCTAGAATGCAGCAGCAGGTGGATCAGAACTCATATCACCTGGTTCAAGGCTCATGCTCTTAATCCTTACTATGTGGCTCCTGCCTTCAACCAACTCATGCAGCAGAGAGAATGCTTTGGCACCAAAAATTATTTTTAACATTTTGACAGAGAACAAAACTGTAAAATTTGTGAATTAAATTTTACAAATATTTTATGAAACAAAAATTCTGTTTGATGTTTTGTACACATTGATTAAATACATGTATTTATAGTGAAAGATTTATATATTGTCCAATTTTATGTCTCTTAATATTTAAAAACAAAGATAATTCACTTTCTTGAGAGAATGAAAATACTTTCAAAAAAGAATAATTCATAAATGTTAACGTTTTCATTGGCTGTCCATAGCAAATTCTTTATTCAGACATATTTTAAGCATACTACATATCAATTACCTTATTACCAAGAAATACAGTAATTGAGCATACAAAATTATCAATGTTGGTCTCAAAATAATTTGGAAAAGGCAATGATACTGCTAATATACTGAAGAAAAATAATAGCTGTCAAATATAATGAATTTGGAATTATAGAATTATATGTAATAAAATTAAATACTTTGTTAAAACCTTTTGAAAAGTCAAAGTGAATATCAGGATCCCCAAGCACACCATAGTTCTTTTTCAGAGCAAATGTACAAAATTCCCTGCAGCCCCTTGCTATGCAAGAGGGTCATGTGATATAAAACATCTTTCTCCTCAGCCAAGTCAGTTTCCGTCTCCAGGCCTTCGCCTAATTGCTCCCCTAGACCCAAGCATTCCAATGTTACCCACCCTTTACTACAACATACCAGTCCTTCCTGATTGATCTTTCACTGAGCTCCCTTAACCCTAAACACGGAAATCACTCATGGCCTGACTATAACCATTCCTAAATCCATTAAACAAACTGTCAGTAGCAGGAACATCCAGGAATGTGGGTCTTTTGTACCCAAATATAAATTCTTTACCATCCCCCCACCCCAGAGACCGCTGGATCCCCAGGTGATGCTAGGAAGCATTTTGATTTGAGACATTTGTTTCTCTCCACCCACACTTCACATTTCTTCAGAGCAGAAGTCATGTTACTTTTTCTGGGTTTCCTAAGACAGCACAGTGCCTCAGCATAGCAGGAGCTCAACAAACTCATGACTGTTATGAATATGCCCTGCTGACCAAGAACTAATAGCAAGGCCACCACCATGGCTGTGGCTGGACTACTTGGAAAATCATCTTATTTAGATGCTGGGTTACATCTTACTCCCAAAAAACCTCCTACAGAGGCTTCAAGATATCAACACTTAATTTACTACAACCAGAAAACTGCAGAGTTCTTTCAAATAGTAGGGTACCAAGAAGATACAATTCTGACTTTCTGCTTATTTGCAAAGTAAACCACAGAAAGCCCTTAAAAATAACCTATCTGATTTGTGAGAATTATCATATTGTTGTATTATCATAAGAATCCATATATCCAAATAGAAGGTATGATTTAAAAAAAAATTTTTATGATGATGACAAAGGGATCATGATCTAGGTAACAATTTAATTCTATAAAACAAATTACATGGGTCTATGTCTATTACCAAGCTTGTTATATTGATAAGGAAATTTTACAGCTGGACTTTTGGAGCTTTCCAAATCCGGCAACGGAAACTTCTTAACAAATCTCTCTATTGGAAAGTTAAGATTTATAGAAACTGGTAAATAGCAATAATCCTTACATTTATATGGGCTTGAGAGATTTCAAGTCTTTTCACATATTATGCCATTGAAACCTCTCACAACAGCCCTTGGAGACAGGTAAGGGAAACATTACCTGCATTTTACAAATGAAGAAATGAAGTTTTAAAGAGTGTAGAACTGTCTCAATGGTGTACCTTGACCTATACCCCAGGGTTATATACTCTATCACTGACTTTTTAATCATAAGTCCTACAGAGAAGGCAAATTTGTAATATACCAGGACAGTGGAGGTTTGTGTTTGTTATGTTCATTTTATTTTGTTTGTTTTACTTTGAATTTGAATGTACACTGAAACAAGGTTGCAGACTTCCAATTGGCTAAAGGGTCCATCATATTCAATTATGTTACAGTTTCAGACATTTACTTGGTCTTTCTGGTCACTGAAAGTATGTGAATTTGCACTAAATAATTATATTTACATATTTTTATAAATATAAATGATTATATCTCATCCTCTATAATGCCTTTTGATCACATTCACACATCCTATTTCATTTGCTCCTTATAATCCCGTATACTGATTAGGAGACTAAGCTTTAAAAAACCAACTGTCTTGCACAAGGGTAGGATCTAAGATCTGAATGTGTCATCTAGGAAAAAACAGTATGTGGTAATTTCTTCCGCATATTTAATTACAGTTCTTTAGATAACCATTATGTAAAAGTTTTTGAACTTGAGCATTCAGTTAAGCACACTTTGAAATTTTGTTACCACTTAAAGGATAGTGATTCCTAGTATGTATAGAAATTAAACCTCCATATTGCTAGGGGGGAGTCCTGAGAAAACCATGTTCCTTTATTTTTCTCTCCAGAGTTAATGAGTTTCCAGTATTAAAGAAGAATTGAGAAAACATCTATTTTTAAAAATGCATGTCATTCAACAAAATGCTAGCAAAATGAGCTCACCAACACACAAAAGGATTAAACACAATTACCAAGTATTTCCCAGAATGCAAGTTTGGTTCAACATAAACAATCAATGAAATAAATAAAATAAACAAAATAATGGGAAAAATTCACCCAATCTCTTCAACAAATGCAGAAAAAGCCTTTGACAAAATCAAATACTCTTTCCTGATTAAAAAAAAAAAAACTCAACAAACTAGAAATAGAAAAGGATATCAACAACCTGACCAAAGGCATCTAAAAAAATTCACAGAGAGCATCATACTTAGAAGTGAATGAATGGAAAATTTTCCCCTAAGATCAGGTACAAGCCAAGAATGTTCCCTCACACCACTGTTATTCAACTCTCTACTGGAGATTCTAACAGGAAAATTAAGTATGAAAAAGAAGTGAAAAACATCTAGATTGGAAAAGAAGAAGTCAAACTCTCCCTATTCACAGATAACATGACCTTGTATATATAAAATCCTAAGGAACACACACACACACACACACACCCCTACGCTAAGGAATCAAGAAGGCCACAGGATACAAGATCAATATACAAAAAAAAAAAGAAAGAAAGAAAGAAAAAAAGATCAATGATCCATAACTCCATCACTACATAATTACTAGCAACTAAAAATCTTGTTCTTTTAATTTCATTAATCTCAACCTAAGATATAAAAAATATAAAATTCAGAATTTACTTTAGCTTTTTAAACTACCTATGGTATTTATTTAAGAGAAATGGTATATACACAGTACATCCTAGAAAATGTGAAGGGAGAGATACTTTTTTTAAATATAGCCAAAAAAGGTTAAATAATGGAATTAAAAAAGATTTTGAGCAGTATAAGGCCTTCTGCTAGACCCATTAAAGAACACTAATCTGTTCAAGTTTTAATTCTCTTCTAATGGGTTTTCTTCAAAGTGCTACAAAGTAGTCGCAATCAATTCAAAATACTGCATCTTGATGCTCATACAAACTAGAAAGTAATGACTACATTTTCACTTATTTAGTTTATCTCTCAGAGATTTTAAACACCATTAAGCACTTCACAATATTGGTATGAACTGTTCCTTCTGAATTTTCATTAGAATTAACACAGAAGTGGTATCGCAGTTCAATAATATTGAAGTGCTTCTTAGGTAACAAAAGCCATATATACATAGAAAGGAAAATTGCTCTACATTTGAGAAAAGCATTCCATATATTTCTTTCCTAAAAACATGAATGCAAACCCTACCTACTATAATATCCATGAGGCATGAAGTTAGCCAAGCCCATAACCTGAGAGGTCCTATTAAGTTTCAGGAAACTCCTTTCATACCCTCTAATCAGAACCCCAACAAACACACATTCATTTACTCCTATCATTGCTCCTGTAAATGGTCATTCCATTAGTATTTATAGGTTCCCACCTCTTCTTTTGGTGCTTAAATATTTTCAAAATTCAAATCCAGACCCAAGTTATAAAGTAAAACTTTGGTTAATGAAAATATTAATGAGACTTCTTTTTCTAAGTCAGATGGTTTATTGCCTGATTCCCTTCCAACATATATATAACTTTTATTCATTATTCACAATTTGATTTTAATTAGTTAGTGGCAGGCAAAGTCAAGTCATTAATTTAAGAATCAAGACATAATAATTGAATAACATTATTCTTCTCTACATGGTAAAGGCAAATTGTTTAAAGATGAAAACTTACATATTATCACATACTTTTAAAAACAATTTCCCTAATGTAATACCTGTAACATAGGAACTGTGGCTCTCTAGGTGTTAATATTTCACCAATTTTTTCCATCTTGTAATTTTCCTTTCAAAGTACAAATTAACCAAAAAAAATGATTAACTGCACAGTAGACTATATCATTGTTTCCAATTTTTTACTCACCTGCCTTTAAGAGGATATACATCTCTGCTGTTTGCTATGGAACTGGCAGAGCTACTTTGTAAAAGGGAGATATTTTCCTACCCTACCAATGTCACTTGACCTTAAGATTCAGTAAGTTCTTAATAACCAATGAAATGGGAGCTTACTTGCATATACCACCTCCAGAAAAAGCTCCTTTTATGCCCTCTTGACCAAAAGTATGGCATGTTCCCAAAAAATGCACTTTATCAGGCTGAGTCCTACTATGAAAGATACTGCAACACAGCAACCTTCAACTGCCATGTAAAATGGACAAGAACTACACCTTGTAATTGTAAGCCATTGGGTGGAGTTAGTCTTCTTTCCTTCCAAACTGGCTGTTATTTTATTTCTTTTTCATGCTTAATTGTCCTGTTGCAATCTCCAGTACAGAGCTGAATAGCGGTGGTGAGACAGGGCAGAACTGCCTGAAAACAGCTGACAAATACAAATTGCAATCCTAACATTTAACCTACTTTGCTGTTTCAATTTATCTGTACATAGACAAACCTGACAGATGTCATAAACAACCATTAGGGATGTTGATTTTGTAATTCATTATGACTCATCTCCAGGTTTGCCAGAATCAAGCAATTCGATGTAAAGCTATCCTATGTCTTGTACCAGCAATTAATGCAGTTAGGAGAGAATGGAACCAAGAAAACAGAAAGCATCCAAATGAGAAATCTATAGAAACAATGAATACCAAGACCATGACTGACTATCACGAGTTGTAGAATCTGGGGTCATTCTAAGTATAGAAAATGGAGAGCAAGCATATGGAAATGGTTCAAAGCAGAGATAATGAGGTCAAAGTATTACTATCCATCTGAAATAGTAGAAAAGTCTTTGTTAGTGACAGAAAAGAATTACTAGAACCTTGTCATTTGGTATATCAATAGTCATTATTCCCAAGTTGACATAAATTAGAAAACTTAATAATATAATTGCATCATCAATTTTTAAGGTCTGTGTTTTGTTTTTTTAATTTAAAGATGAAATAATTTTTAAAAACATTTCTTAGCACCTACAATGTACATGGCTCATTATATTAGCACTAAGGAGGATTATGAAGTCATAAGAAAGAATCCTTGTCCTCAACAAAAGAAAGAACTGTAATATCTTCTATGCATGTCTGCCCTAATCATTAAACACCAGCCCAGACTTCTGGAGTGGAGAGGGTGGAGGAGATACAAACTAAAAGTGATTCACATGAATGCTTCTCAATGTATTTTAAGCAAAATTATGGACACAGATATTGAATACAGTTGTTAATCAAACCACTAAGTAACCATAAAAAAGAGAATAAAGTTACTGTTTTTCGAGAACCTACTCTGTGCCAGGCTATTATCGCATTTCATCTTTATAACAAATCAGGAGTTTAAACATTATTATGTCCACTTTATATATGAAGACACTGAGGCCCAGAGAATTTGAACCCACTGTATGCTAGCTCCAAATCCCTTGCCCTTTCCATTTTCAAATAGTGTCTTTCTGGAATCTTCTCAGTCAAGGAGACTTTTATAACCCACCTTAAAATTTAACTTCTTGTATTCTCAAGGATTTTTAAAGAAGACTTAAAGTTACTTTTTGTCATCTGTTTCAATGTGTCACACTTCCTTAAACCAATAGTCTATTAATTTTTCTTCACCCAAATACCTCATGACATAAAGTCCATCTACTCTTTCCATGTCATCAAAGTAACACTTTTTATAGAACCAGTCAGAAGAAATTGGAAGAAAACCTACACGAAAAAGAATAACTTTACACACAATTTTATATTGTTTTCATAAGGTAGGTTTACTTATTTTATGGCTGCACCATCATTATTTTTAATAAAGTTACATTCAGGTGTTACTGTATGTTCGACCACCTGTGGTGAACAGTTGTTACCAGTTTATTCATTAAAAAAACTTGTCAAATAAGTGGTTTTTTGAGTATACAAATAATTATGAGAAATCTATAGACAGTATATATTTTATCCATTTTAAACAATGACAAAAAACAGCACCTAAAATAACAATGAATTACAGTCAATCCTTACACAGTAAAGCCTGTTTAATTAGAATTCCACTAATGACAAATACACAACTGAATACAGCATATTATTCATTCTGAGTTACAAAGTCAGAGTAAATCTCAAGATACTGGTACAAAATGTATAGGGGTGGGGAGAGGGAGCAATCAAGTCACTGCTCAAGTGCACCTAAAGTAAATAATATAGATTTTATATAAATATAAATATATAAACTATATAGCTAAACTATACAAAGCTACACACACACACATAAAGTCAAAACTATTTTACAGTTAAAGGGACCTAAGAACTCATGCTGTACATATCATGTATTGAGAGATATTTATTACAGGATGGTGGTTACATGTAAGGAGTCTGGAGTCAGAATGCCTGGGCTAAAAATGCCAGCTCTGCAATTACTAGTTATGGGACTTAGGGCAAGTTACTCTGTATAACTGTTTCCTTCTCTAAAAATGGGGAGGCCCCTGGTGGCGCAGGCGGTTGAGTGCCACGCTGTGAAGCTATTCGCAGCCTCTGCAGCGCCAGTTTGATCCCGGCCAGCCGGCGAGGGTCCCACATGGTGAACAGACCTCTCCTGTCTCGCCCTCAGCTCCCCTCAGCAGTGTAGTTCGCCAGTCTGCCTGTTCTGTTCCCCACTCTGTCTCTGGTGAATCCTCTCACCCTCCCACGCATCTGGCCTATACCCTGGTTCTTGTATAAAAATAAATAAATCTTAAAAAAAAAAATAAAAATGGGGGAAAACAGAACCTACCTCAGAAGTTATGAAGATTAAATGAGATACAGTACATACAAAGGTTCACCATACTTTGTTCCATAAAAGAAACACTAAGAAACCCTGAAGTGGGACTCCCTGGTGGCACAGGGGTTAAGCACTGCACTATGAAGCAATTCACAGCCTCTGCAGCATGAGTTTGATCCCTGGTCGGCCAGGGAGCAACCCACATGGTGCAGCAGTTCTCTCCTCACTATCCCGCTGCTCCCCTCAGCAGTGTACTTCAGTCTATCTGCCTGTTCTGTTCCCTGCTCTGTCTCTGGTGAATCCTCTCACTACCCCCCACATCCCCCCCACCCCCCCGCCCTGCCACCTCTGGTCTATACCCCAGCTCTTGTACACAAAAATAAATAAATAAATCTTTAAAAAAAAAAGAAAGAAACCCTGAAGTCAGATGGGCTAAGTACCCTTCTAAGGAGATACTGCTATTAAACATCAGATTAGCAAGCTGTCTCTGTCAATCTGTATGTTTGAAAATAGTTTTTTTAATCCATTTAAAATAGTCCACAATTAGAAAAGTTCACTAATTTCTGCTACCTCTGCAGCCTCATCCAATTGCTTCTGAATCAAAAATTACTTTAAAAAGCACTCAAATTATAGATGGTACAACATAACTTTATGCTAAAGTGATTTATGTAGACTTTCATTCATCAGTAATTTATCCAAAAATATCTTTGAAATATTATTTATACCTTAGAGTGCAATCTTCGATAAAATCCTCTTCTCTGAAACTTCCATTTCTGACAGATATTTAGGTATAGATATAAAGTCTCCTCTACCCTCATCTATATCTCATTTTCTTCCTCTTGTGGGCCCTGTCCACCCACTTCATTCTCTGAGATTGTCTCCCATCAGTTTGTGCCATTTTTTTTTCTCAAGAGTGAGAGCTTTCATAGTCTCCACTTTCTACCTTCCATTCATTCTTCCACTCCCTTGCCAACTCTAACCTAGCCATGTAAGGTGACTGCTCTAAAGAAGTTGGCCATGGACCCCACTCTCTCATGGCCTCTGACCTCTTGACAACTTCTTAATCTCCTTCAAGAGCTGCTTTCCTTCTCACTGCTCCTCAGTGTCCTCAACCTACTTTTCAGTCTCTCCTAACCCTTCTTGAGTAGTTTTATACACACTCAGGTCTTTCACCAGCACCACCCCAGGTTAAGTCCCAAGTCTTTTGTCCTAACCTTCCTCCTAATCACATGATCATATAGCAAACTTTCTGCAGGCAATTTTATCTGGAAGGCCCACTAGCATTTCAAATGGAAAATATTTAAATCCAAACACCTCATGTTTACCCATTCAGCTTGCTCCTGCTCCTATATTCCCACTTCATCATACAAGCTAAATATTCCAAAAGCATTTGACTCTCATTCTTACTCATTCTCCACATCTCCCCTCTCTTGCTACTCCCTACCTTGAACGCTTCTGACCTCCAGCTTACCTGTATTTGTCGTTGCAGTTGTTCATAAATGCTACATCTCACCTCTTTGCCTTTCCTCTTATTATTACACCTGGCAAATCCCTCCCTGTTCCCAGCCTAATTAACCCCTATTCATCCATTAACACTTAATCAGATGTCACTGCCCCAAGAAATCTTCCTTAGGACTCCACATTGGATAGGGTACTCTGTTATGTACTCCATACAATTCCCATTAGAGCACATAAAACCTCTACTGAGATTATATGAAATAATCAGTTCTAGGCTAAAGCATAAACACATCAAGAGGGAAAAACACAGTCTATTCACTTCTGTGTCTGGTTCAATAAATGGTTGTTCAACTCAACCTAGAAACCTATAAATCTACAGGAAGAAAGTTAGGAAGAGCGGCCTAAAGCAGTCATACTATGTTACATATTGTACACAGTATTTTAGAACTCTAAAATATTACTTTATCCTGCTGGGAGATAGGAGTAAAAAAATAGCAGAAATTAATTTATGGAGCTAATTATCTACCTAAATATTAGAAGCTAAAATGCCATGCTTCATTTTTAGATTATAAATATTTAATTTTCATAGTCAGAACTTGTGAACTTAGCCTTGTAGTTGTAATTCAAGATGGGTAGCAGGGAGTAAGGATAGCTAGTTCTGTAGATAAAATTTACTGGCATTGCCACAAAATACCTTTTCTCAGGTATCCTGCTAATTCTAAAAGATTAAATTCTCCTTGTTAAAAAAAAAAGGCAAATAAACACTGTAGAGGAAAGTCACCTCAAAGATTTATTTCTCAGAAAAACTGTGCCATATTCTGGGGGGCCTATCTTCAATGAAAGGAGAACCCAGGTGGTATCAGTTGAGCAACCTCTCCTGCACATGGACAAGCTTCCAAGGAGTCAGTAGGCTCTGCGTGCAGCATCTGCCTTGAGCACCAAACAACCTGCCACTGCAGATGATTTGTGTGCTCAGGCCCAGCGTGGCTTTTATCTGCATGACCTAATCTGAACCCAAACAACACGCACCAGGCCAAAGGCTTCCTCCTAGGGAGTGACACCTCTAGAGGTACAATTGGTCTACCCTAGTAAAATATTGCTATTTGATTTTACATCAAAAAAGAGAAGGTTATTACGTGTGGATGTTAGTTAGGGAAAGTGTGATTTTCCTCTTACCGCTGATGCTGTGTCAATTTCCTCAAGACAACAGCACATATGATTTTGCTCAAAAGGTCTCTAGAATTACATCCGCCCATTAGATAAAGCCACATTTCCACCACCACTATAGACCAGGAGAGAGATGAGGCAGAACATTTCAGAAAGTGGAGGGAACAAAATAGTCCCAATCCTGGGCTTCTACATCAGCAAACTGCTGAGTCCATGGCCAGCAAAGATACCTGCCCCTCAGCCTGAGTGTATGGCAAGGAAAAATGTCAGGCTTTTCTGCCCTCCCACCATCAGAATAGATGATGGATCCTTGCGGTCCTGAATGCATGCCTGATGGCGGGCACATGGAGTAGGGTGTGGGCATAGGTAGATGGGATTCACCTGTGCTGAGACTGGGCTTTTAAGGGCAGCGTCACAGGGACACCAGGAGAAGCCAAAAGAGAAGCCGAGAGAGAAGCGAAAGAAGCAGAAGCTGAGAGAAGGCCGGAGAGCCCAGAGTGAAGACCTGCTGCGGGCTGGGAGGCTGGCAGCCCCCAGTCCCCCAGCGCCGCTGCCTGCCTTGTACCTGGTAATCTAAATAAAAAGACCTACAAAAAGCCACTAAGGATTCTGACTCCTCCTTCACCTGGTGTGCTGGATCAGAAAACCTGCCCTGTGTCAGTCCTGCTTTTACACTGAGAAAAGTCCTCAATCTCCAACAGCTCTTTTTACCTCAACAGTTCCGAGAAATGACATCAATGGGCCCCTTGCCATGGAATATGGTTGACATAAGAAGAAGCAAGCAGGGCCAGGCTGACAGTCTATCTTCTCAGTCAAGTCAAAAGGCGGAATAATATAACCAAAGTTTAGCATTTAGCAGGCCATCATGAGTTGCTTTTTTTCTACTAAGGTACCTTTGGGTTTTTTTTCTTAGGACCCAACAGAGCAAACTGCTGACTCTGAGTCCATTTTATTTTTCCAAGAGTTGTGTAAAACATCTGACTATTCCGTTAGTTGTACCACATATTGATAGCTAATAATGTTTTCTTAAATGTGGAAGAAAATGCATTATTTGATAATAGTACAAACCAAAGCAACAAGCAAACACTGGTTTTCCTTACCCTGATCTAGAAGGGTAATCCTCTCTCCTACTTTCAATCTAAAGAAATAGTTAAATTAGAAGAATGTAATGTTGTATATAACAGAAATGGTTAAACACAATTAGCCAGATAACCTAATGGATTATGATAAATAAGGCAACACCATGGTCATTAGACGCAAAAATGAAAACCCCAACCAATGCATAAACAGCTATTGCAAGCACTTCTTCTGTGGGTTTACATGTGCTCCAAGGCAGCAACATCTGAACCATTCCTGAAAAGTCAGCTTTCTTTCCCAAATATGAAATAGTCACAGTTGTTTAAACCCGCCTAGTTTTCTCTTATCAGCATGTCTTCTATGCCTATCGCAGAGAATGGAAATGTGTGTGTACACACATACACACACAAGCCCTCATTAAGAAGATAAAGTAAATAAACTTCCCGCCTATCTCAAAGCACATTCAAAGTCAACTGTGCTATATTTACTCACATAATCAGGCCTATCTACACATATTTTTCTAATGAAATAGGATTGGCAATTAAACACAGAAAGTGCAATTAACTCTGCCCCTTTGAGTGATGGACTCAGGCTACTCTGTGCTAAGGGCTGAGGGAGAAGCTGGCCAGCAGTGTGGGTCAGAAGCCGAAGCCCCAGTCCCTAACCCCATCCCTACCCCCAGGTGTCTGAGACTCACCTTGGTTCCACTTGGAATGGAGTTGGGATTTCTCATAGGATCCTGGGAAAGTTGTAATTTGTAGCTATGACCATAGGGTAGGGCAGTAATTCTGCCAATAGTTACTCCCCTTGCCTGCCCCTTTCCCTTGCCTCCTCCCCTAGTTCCCTCCCAAAGAGTGAGTGGTAGAAAGAATGGGGACATTTGGTCTGGTCCTGGGCACCTACAGGTGCTAGTGTGAAATTCCCGACAAATTCCGAAGAGGTGGTAAGACTATCCAGTTACTCTCAGCATTCACTCCTGAAGCCGAAGGACCCAGCCTATGAAGGACTGGTAAGAACTATAAAGCTGTGAAAAGTGATTGGCCTATTTATTACAAACGTTTTTATGTTTGTCTCCCACTATAGCCCCACTAGGATACAATTAATTTACCACCCCCTCACTCATCAGAAGTCTATCAGAAAGATTCACAAAAATAAAATGAATGTGACATCTAAATGTAATCTCCCAGCATTATTGGGATTGTAGTATTATAATACAAATGCATCTCCAAAACAAAGCAGAAAATGAAGTATCTTGAGAGAACTTCTTTTCAAAGGATTTGTTATCCTTTAATTCTTGCTACACAAGTTTAATCTACAGACCAAGGGTATTACCTAGGAATTAGGTAAGAAATACAAAATCATAGTCCACCCTAGGCCTATTAAATCAGAATACAGAGTTTATTAAGCTGCCTACATTTATTTAAGGGCACACTAAAGTTGACAAACATTGGTCTGGGTGATAGTCAAATATATAATGACCTACATTCTCAAAAGAGTTTTCTAATCCCTAGGTCTTTTCTTTCTTGAGAGACATTTATAGAAAAACAAATACATTTTGAAATTTGAACACAAAAATTATTATCTCCACTAAAGATAATCCACTAGATGATCTACTACAGTCAAGCCTTTTTCTAAGTAAACTGCCATGTAACTCATTAACATTTCAATGAAAATTGACAGAAAATGTGTTCTGTCACTTCATAACTCTGGTAAACAGTACAGGTATAACAAGAAAAAATTAAGACTAACAGACTCACATTATAGCCCTTGAGAAGATTTTTGAAAACTAATTTCTCCTGTCCATAAAAAAGGAAAAATAATTTTTAGTATCAAGTTAAGCACATAAGACTAGATTGAGTTGCTATGTTTGCGTGGTCTCCAATTTTTTGTAGTCATGTTTGTTTCCCTCAACTAACCATAGTCTCCGGGACAAAAATACAAGTATAAGTGCCCTCCATGCCGCCCTCCACACGTGAGTAGAGGAACTGCAGAGAGGAAAATACACGCCTGAATACAATTAATGACTCCTGCACTCTTTGCGCCCCACTCCCCCACGATCATAGAAATGTGAAGATGGAGGAACTCTCAGAGATAACTTATTGCTGCTGGTCCATTTATCCAAGAATCTGTTTCTACTAAGTATAGGGCAGGGGGTCTAGAGCTTCCTACAGACAGTTGATTTTTACCCAGACATCTGTGTCACATCACTGTTAGATACCCTTCCACCCACCGGTCTAACTCTTGCCCTTAAGCAACCCAAAACAATTCTGTTCTCCCTTTCTGACGAAACTCCTTCAAACACCTCAGGGTTCCTGTCCTCATATGTTAGTTTCCATAGACTACACCCAGTTTTTTTGGATGGTGTGATATCCTCTTCTCGTATAACTGTATTTTGTTTCTATTGAAACTAAATGATGATTAGCCTGACATAATTTAATGAGACCCACAGTGCCAAATGAAGTCATTTGATGTAATGGGTGGTAATTTAATACATTCTCAGTGAAACATCAAAGATTATGTCATGGTTAATATATCTATATACATTAGTAGTACAATCATAGTAAGGGTATATTTGTCTGCAAGACTCATGATGTGCAACTAAGAAAAACTTCCAATTTCTACTCAAATGTCTCTGGGTTCCACACCCCAGGGCAGAACTCTGTATCAGATGATGACCTGACTCAAGGTGGCCTTTCTGTGTCTTCCCTTGTTTATGATAAAGAGATGTTTTTAAGGAAGTGAAGGGTATAAAAGAACTACATTTGGCATTCACAAAGCAATTGACACTTTTATTACTTAACATCACAACCTTATGAGGTAGGCCAGTGTATAAGTGCTGTCATTTTATAAGTGATTAAACCAAGACTGAGAATAGGAAATGAGAAAAATTGTGAGCTGCCCTGGGCCAAACAGAAAGCAAGGTTAGAGCCAGCTGAATTCAGAACCTCAATTAAATTCCCAGACAAAAGAGAACAGGCAACATAGAAAAAAAAATGTTTTATGGATTTCACTTTGAAATAAAACAAGGAAACATTATGTTACCATTAAATGATATTAAAATCATCTTTTATGGCCTGGATTTTGCCACCAAAGCTTTATTCCCCAAAGAAAGAAAACTTAAACAGGCAAATTTATTCTAGGTTAAAAATTCCATTTACACACACAAAAATCTTGCATTCCATTTTAAGAGATTTTAATCAATATTATGCCAAAGTTGCTAAATCTAAAGTATCATTGATTAGACCCATTCTGGTTCAAAGGGACATTTTCTCAAAAATAAATTCTTAGCATTTTATAACCCTACTACATTTTCACAAAAAAAGAATCTGGAACACGGGAAGGAATCATTTCCCCAACACAATAATGATGTTCATAGACATCAAAAAGCATTTGGCTAAAACCCATCTGCACATCCTCCTGATGTTCTCTCACCCCCCAGATGAGCATGAGTCCTTAGCTCCAGTGGCCTGAATTAGCCAGTCTCCCTACCTGGCTTTCTCCAAACACAACACCTACAGTGCGGGGTTGATGTTTTTCAGAAACAGGGAGCTGCACTCAGCACTTTCCCATCTACACCTTCTTGCCTCTTCCACACTGGCAACACGCCCTTTCACAGCTGCAGCCCAAAGTCCCAGCCCTGGAAGTCATTCTTTCTGGAAACATTTTCATCTCTGCTCCTGCTGAAGCCTTTCCTATGCCCTTGGTACACTCCTGGGCTCTCAACCATATAGCTGCTTTTGCCCAAGGAGAGTGAGCTGTCAACCAGGCTGTTCTCTACCAACTGCCCTCAGGACAACAGGACCTGCTAGTGCAGAGGGCAGTTTGCTTCTCCTTCTGCCCTTTATGTCTTGATGAATTGCTTTTACCCTGAAGGGCTGACAAAAAGCACCAGGGTAAGCCTTAAATTTTTTGTTTTGCTGGGACTGGAAGAAACAGTCAGGCACCTAAGGGTCAAGAAGAGGATCTGGGCAGCTTACTGACACTTCCCAGGTCTGCGAGGCCGTGAAGAAGCCAGGGTCTAGGTACACCTGGGTTGATTTACAACCAAGTATGACAGCAGGCAGTCCTAGAAGCAGCTCAGTGGAGACTAAGTTGCCCAGGGCTCTATTTCACTCCGCCCCCTAGAGGAGTGTAGTCCATCCCCAGCCTGTGTTAGTTAATTACTTAACCAAACAAGCTCATACTTAACCAACAAGCTCACCTTATTTCTATTCAGTCATCCTTTCACATGGTCTCTCTGTGCTTTTATTTCCTTTCTGAGATCTGACTTCTGGAGGATCCATTTCAAATACCACGTGCACGAAGGTCTCTTACTCTCAGGAGTGCACACCTCCTCCCCTTCAAAAGTGCAGTGTAGGCCTTATATTGCAGAGTGTATTTACTTACGCCTACAAGTTCTCAGCAAACACTCCTTTGCATCCCTTACAGTAGGATTTTTTTTAAACTGCCGTTTTCAACCCGTGGATGAGAATTTTTTTTTTAAGAAAAGGAAAAACTAGAATAGAAAATATCAAAGTGCATCACACATCGATCACACATAGTAAGTGTGAATAAGTGTTATTTCATGGCACTTGTTTCAGTTCCGTGTATGCCGCTCAATGAGGGAGTGGGCTGCGATGTGAAACATACTCGTTACTGTGAGTCACTGTCTAAAATGTTTGAGAGCCTCTGCTCTACAATACCTATCCTCAAGTAATGCCTAACACTCTACCAATGTTTACTGAACTGGACAAATTGGTGAGGATGAAACAACCCATTTACTATCGTCCATTTCAAAGATTCCAATTGGAAATAGAAAATATAATGCCATCTGATCAAAAGTAAATGGATTCTGGTCTGTGTGAAGTTATGGGAGGGAAAGAGTCGAGAGGTATCTGAATGTTTACTATTGTATTTTATTTTTGTATTTTGTATTGTATATACCTTCTCCCCAATAACTAAAAGACATTTGAATTTAAGGAAGACCAAATATGATTTTGACTAAGGTCATTTTGGGAAACTTTTCTTATAGACTGAAACCATCTCATGATCTACAGTCTAAAATACTTGCTATAGGTAATACCACCATATTTCAGAGGCATCATGAAGTCCTTTGTTCAAGTTTTTTCTTTGCCAAAGTTGCCTCTATGTCTCCACTTTCTGTAAAAATCCTACTCATCTCCCAAGGCTTGGTTCAAAGGCTACCATTTCCATAGGAGTCTTTTTTTAACTCAATTTTTCTTCTTTCCCTCCTCCATCACCCACCCCACCCTAAATATGCTCTTTCTTTTGGATCATGAGTGTTGAAAACTTCCTTTCTGTGTGTGCACTTGGCTCATTCCCCTAAATAACATGAGCAATCCACAGTTTACTCATCTTTGTTTGCCTTACAACAACCAGCACAGAGTCATGTACTTAAGAGAGAATCAATAAATATTTGTCAGGTGAATAAATGAAAGCTACAGTTAGCCTGCTAAAAATGAAGGCCATAATTTTAAGGGCCCTGAAGAATGGCTTATATTTCTAGCAGTTGATCAAAAGCTGGTGGAGAACAAGGAGGGCAGAGAGAAATGGAGTGTGAGATTGACAAGAGGTGTGTTCCTCTGGATATCTGTCCTTGTAAACTCAATGAATTCCAGCTCTTCAGGAATTCAGGTGCACAGAATGATGCTATGGAGCTGGGTGCCCAAGAGTGCCTTCACCTTGCTCTCAGTTCTCTACTCTTGCATCACACCAGAAATGGAAAGTGAAATTATAGGTGAAAATGAGGGCTACCCTTCTCAAAGGGTATGGTCTAAAAGAAATATTGAAATAGCTATATGAATAACTCAGGCTCTAAGGTCCTCACTGAAAAATAATGATGGATGTTTAGGTAGCGGGAAAGGTCTGCAAAAAAGGGGGAAAGAGATGGTTCTTGAACTATCAATTGATTTTCTATATAGATTAATATTCAAGTACTGAGCTTTTCTCTCATATACAGTCATCTGGGGTCTCTCTTTAACCAACAGACTAAGCTAGCTCAGGTTTAGTCATAGTCACAACCAACAGACTGAAATTTGTTATATTGGAAAAAGATGCCTACCAATTAGAAAATAAAATCATTAGGGATAAAAATAAAATTTTCTTTTGTCTTTAACCTGCAGCCTCCCCCACCCCTCCAAAGAAAGGTATTTTTTCTAAGGTGAATTAAACGAAAAAGATTTTGGGGCTTTTATTTGAAATTTATATATCTGTAACAGGTTAATATATATAGGATATGCATAATTTCCTAAATCATGGTATTTTGTTTTTACATTTTTAATTTCAGATGAATATCATTTAGGGTTCTGACCTTTTTGATATTTTAAGAGAAGCTTCACTTCCAGTCCATCAAGATTTTGTTTTGTACTTAATTTAAGAGCCACCCTAATAAAGTTAGAAAACTAGGCTTGCAAATAAATACTTGGGTTGAATCTGATCTCTCTGCTTCCAAATATGTGACCTAGAATGGTTATCTATCCTTCCTGCACTCAGTTTCTCAATCTGTAAAATGGGAGTAATAACAGCACTTGCTTGTAGGGTTGTTGTAAGGATTAGATGATCTAAAATATTTAACATTTAGGACAGAATTAAAACAATGTACTTAGAATAGCATCTGGAAAATGGCAGGTGTTAAGTAAATGTTAATATAAAAAAATCTAGTATTATTTGTTTTATTGTCTCAGTAAAGTCATTTAACAGTTCAAAGCCTCTACTTCCTGGTATATAAAATGGGACTACACTACCTTCCACCTACAGCATTGTTATGAGTTTCAAATAAGAAAACAATAGCTATGAAAACATTTGACACATAGAAAGTATTCAAGTATTAGTTATTCTGGATCACCTGTAAGCTTAAAATTAAGCCATAAACTTAACTTATAAACTTAAAATTAAATCATGAAGTTGAGTCAGAAAATGCCATTTATAAATTCATCTATGACTGAGAAATGTTTGTGTTAGAAATCCATATTCAAGGAGCTTGGTTTATCTTTAACTTCTGAGAAATAGATATGCTTTGTAAAATGAAAATTCTACGTTGGCAAATTAAAAACATTTCCTCAGTCAAGTCAAATTGTCCTATTTAATGGCAAGCAAAGAACCTTGCATGTTCATAAGCCAAAATAAATTGACGCCTTGATGAAAATCTGATTGTGTATATGGCAACGTTTTTAATGCTTTATTTTTTATTTTAAAAAATAATAAATGTGCTGTGTCTAATATAAATTTCAAGTCAATACAAGAGACATTTATTGTATAACTGTGCTCCAGGTAAACCAGATGTGAACTAAGGATGCAAAGGGAAACAAAACTCAGGCTCTGTGCTGGAAAAGCCCACAAATTATTGTTGATAAATTTCAAAATATTACTTATGAAAATGACAAGGGAGTTCAGTTTGAGTCAGCAAGCAGACAACAGCATAAAAAATATGCCAAAATAGTAAGTTATTCCTTTTGCCTGAAAAACTGCCTTTTTAAAGAAAAAAATCATTTTTGAAGCACAGTTTCTACCTGGATCCTATTGAATTTGTGCCAGAAACCAACATTCTAACTGTAAACCTGTAAAATAATAGGTATCCGTAAATGAAAGGTTGAAATAACCCCAGAAGCAACAACACAGTAATTAGCAACTTTTATAGAGTAATAACATGTTTCATATTCTTTCTACACTGTCTCTTTGAAGTTTCCAGTGTAATATATAAAAGTTTTATTACATTAGGGCCCAGCCTTGTGTGTTTTATAGGCGCCAGCATTATGCAGAGCCAGCTGTACTTGCTCATCATCAGATCTTTTATAAGAAACTGCTCAATAATGTGCTAGCTTTGTGTCCAGCTTAGATTGTTACACCTAGCTTCAGAAAAATAAAAGTCACTAGAAGCCTAAATCACTGAAAAAAATATACGTGTCCACACATCATCTATATGATCCATAAATTATACAGCAGTTTAGCTTTAAAATCGTACGCTGCATATTCATGTGCACACCACTTGCAGTTTTAGACACATAAGAACTCTTTACAGAATTAAAGCAAAAAAAAAAAGGGCGGGGGGGGGCTCAGTTCTACAATAAGCGATTACCAGAGGCAGAAAAGAGTGCTGTTAATATGTTGTTCCAGCAGAAATTCCCGTAAATATTAAACATAACACCAGTTCCTCCAGGAATATGCAGGCAGTAATTTTACCACCTGAAGAGGGTAGGTTGGAAACATTTAGAGATGGGGCCTGGGGGGTGCAGAGTAAGAGATGCTGAAGCAGCCAATGGGATTTTTAAGACACCCGCAACTGGAATTAAACTGCTTCTAGCGGCGATTTACCTACAGCAGCTCCTCAGTGTGAGAACACCGAGTCACAGAACCCCAGCGCGCACCACCCGCTCCCCAGCCTGTGAGCTACGAGTGTGGCATAAAGGGATACACCGGGCGCCAGTTGGGGGGGTGGCGGGGGGGGGCGGAGTACAACTGTGGAGAGGTGTGAAGAAAGGGCCCAAAGGATTTGTGAACCTCGAGGAAATGACTCCCTGGGCCAAGGCTGCCGGAATTCCCGCCCTGAGAAGCACTGGCCCCCCAGCCCTGGGTGTTCACTTTCCATCTCTGGTGGAAGTGGGTGGGAGAGACAGAAAGGATGCAGCCGCCAAGACCCGGAGCAGACAGGCAAGAGGCTGGAGCATCCTCGAAGGGCACTTTGCAGCAGCACCAACTCCAGGGGGTCCTGGTGTGAACCAGAGGCTCTTGAAGAAGGAGGGGATGCGAACGTTGGGAAGGGAAGTAAGAGGGGCTAGGGGCCGAGGGGTGGATCCCCAGGCACTAGTGACACGTTCTAGAAATCGTTCTTTTTCTCTCCATGGCTGCGCTCTGCCCCCTGGCTACCTAGATTTACCGGCCCCAGGGCTGGGGCGGGCAGCACCGGGGGCAGAGAGCACCAGAAAGGAGGGCAAGAATATGGGAAGGCAGTCTCGCATCCACCAGGGGAAGCAGAAAAGAACCCGCAAGGCGGGCGCCCCCGGCCCACCCCACCCCCACGGCGGCCGGCAGTCCAGAGCCCCCAGCCCAGGTGAGGGCGCGCGGGCAGCCTCGACCGCTCCCGCCCGCCCCGGCGCCCGGCGCGGGGACTCACCACAGCGACTCGAGGTCCCATTCCTGGAGCAGGGCTAAGTCGAAGCTGTCCATGGTGGGAGGTGTCAGCGCCGCCGCCGTCGCCGCTGCCGAGGCTCGGGCCGCCCGCGCGCTGCAACGAAAGGCGCCGCTCAAGGTGCATCCCCGCCGCGCCGGAGCCGCCGCCGCCCGCCGCCGCCCGCCCCCCAAGTCTGGCTTCCCCGCGCCCCCAGCCCACGACTCCCCGCCGGTCGGCCGGGCGGCAGCGGCCGGCGCACTCACCCGCTCGCCGGCTCGCGCGCAGGCACACTCTGGAGAGAGCGGCGAGCCCGCCGCGCCGCGCCGCCGCCGCCTCGCCCCCCCGGCCCCCGCGCCCGCCCCTCCTCCCTCCCTCGCGGCGGCCCGGCCCGCTGCAGCCGCCGCCGCGGAGCTCTGCGCCCGCCCGCCCGCCTCTTTCTCCTCCGGGAGGCGCGTGTGCGCGGGCGAGGCCGAGGCGCGCGCGCGCCGTGAGCCCCGCGCCGCGCGCGCCCCTGCGCTCCCCGCGCCTCGTCGGGGTCCCGCGGCGCTCGCAGGCCGCGCCGCCCCTCGGCGCCCGCCGCCGCCGCCCGCGGGAGCCTCCGCAGCCGGGGGGGTGCCCGGGGCTGCCCCGCGAGCTGGAGCGAGTGGAAAGGCGGCGGCGCTGCCTGGAAGGGAGATGCTGAGCCGAGCCCCGTCTGCCGCATCTTCTAACCTCGGGCCCTTCCCGGGCTGCACTCGGTCCTTCCAGATCTGCACGTACTTCTTTTGGGGCCCAGAATTCGCTTGACCCTGCTGGGCGCTCCCGCGGGCGGGGTGTCGGCTGCAGATCTGGAGTGGGTGCTGGGAAATCCCCCAGGCTCAAGGAGAGTTAACTGTGGAGCCTACAGCAGCGTCCCGGAAACAAATCGTTTAAAATATTTGGAGTAAGTTAAGTGAAATAAAGGGAGGCAGGGAGGAAAGCTCTCCCCACAGGACCTGCAGTCTGGCCTACGGCGGTGGTCCCGCTGTTCTCCAACTGTCTAGTCCCTGGAAACCAGCCTCCTTTCTTTTTAATTCTTTAACTGCTAACGTCCTACCCCATCTCTTATGGAGAGTGGTGTATTGTTCAGCCGGAAGGGTGATAGAGTATCATTGTGGTTCTTAGCAGTTGAACTATTATTATTATGAGTTCTTTGATTTTAAAGAACATATTCCCCCTCCCTTACTGTTGTAGATGCTGAGGAGCTCTCCTCCAGATCAGTGCCACAGCTGTTTCTCTGCTGCTGGCCTAGAACCAAGAACCCCTCCTCCAATCCCTGGCTCTCCTGTCCTCTTGGCCACAGCTCTGGAAGCCTCACTCAGGATTCCAGAGAATTCCTAGAGAGAGCAGTGTAGTTATGTTCCACCACTTGAAACTGCCCTTGCTGGGGAATTTCTGATACTTTTCTTTGTTCCTTCCCCACATTGGAGCTCCAGAAATCTCTATCCTTGGCTGGAAGTCACAGGATCTCTCCAGGGTGAAGCGTGAATGTCACTCTCCTCACCTCTGTGACTTCTGAATAACGATTAATAAGCTAAATCTAGAGGAAATGTAGAACATCAATGAGACCAATAAGAATTCTTTCCTATTCAGGGCTGGATTAGAAAAATTCAATCCTCTTATTTCCCTCCAGTTCTTTCTTTATTAGCATTCAGCATTATTGTGCAAAATGTAAGACAATAAATTAAGGCAGAGTTGGCATCACCCTAATTGTTATTTTACAAATTGACAAGTCCCAGCCCTTAAAAACCTTCTTCATTCCTTGAAAGTGATTACAAGACTACAAAAGAACAAAGGTGGGCCTCCCTGGTGGCACAAGGGGTTAAGCACAGCACTGTGAAGCTATCAGAAGCCTCTATAGCAGAATTTGATCCCCCACCAGGGAGCTACCCACATGGCACAGCAGACCTCTCCTGATTTGCCCACTGCTCCTCTCAGCAGGGTATTTCAGTCAGTGTGCCTGTTCTGTTCCCCACTCTGTCTCTAGTGAATCCTCTGCCCCCACCCCATGCACCTCTGGCCTGTACCCCAGTTCTTGTATGCATGAATAAATCTTTTTTTAAAAAAAAAAAAAAGATCAAAGGTAACATGAATGCAGAGAAAGTTCAGGTGTAAAGGGCTGTTTTCCCAAATCCTAGTCTATAGAGTATTTGGAAAAAAGGGAAAACATTCTGTCTTCCTAATACCTCCTTAGCATAAGCCTTGTTGGAAATGTTTGCTCTGGCAAAAGAGATGCCTGAGACATCCAGACTGCATTCCCAGGAACAAAGGATGGGGGTGAGGTTGGAGGATAGCGAGCAGATCAGCCCCTCTTTGGAAGAACTGCAAGTTCCACTGCCTGAACAGGGGATGTATCCTGTCTCTGTGCTGGTGGTTGCAGCCAGGAAGCTTCTCCAGAAAGGAGACCTCCCGCCCCTCAGAGATCTGGCTTTCCTTCCCTTCCCACCACATCTGTTTACACAAAGGAGGACTGTTGCAGAGCAAACAGAACCATGTTTACTGGGAATCCCATCCAGGGCCTAAATCTGTAAAGATACAGATTTCGCCTCACAGTGGAGGCTGAAGATAAATAGATGGTCCTGGAAAAGGAATGAGAGGAGGCACTGGGGGCTACAGATCTGGTGGCCTGGTTTAGTCATAAAAGGCCTCTCCCAAAAAAGCCATGTAAGGAATGGGAAGATTTGTGTTTGAATTTAAACACAGTGTTAACCTATGAGTATACTTGATCCTAAACAATTTTACTGTTGGGCAGGTCCTTTCTTTTTTTTTCCTTTGGGACTAGCTTCTGTTTTCTGTTTGGGACCTCTCACATGGGAACGTTTTATTAATACTTTTATTTCCATGTTTGTGAATAGTAGCCAGTTGGCAAAGAGGGACTTCTGAAGACACCCAAATAATAGTTGTAGATACTATAACAGGGTGGTCCCCAGGAAAGGGAGAGTTTCCAGGTTTCCTGCCCCACCCAAAAGGATGGTGTTGCTGAGCAGAGAGAGAAGCTGCAGAAGAGACTGAGGAAGGAAGGAAGGAGGCAGGATGGAGCCAGAAGAGACCTGGAGGAGGCATATGGAGCTGAGAGACACGTGAAGAAACTGTGCTTGCCTTTTGGTCGTGGACTGGGTGACACAGATATGGGTGAGACCCATGGGGAGGTGACAATGGCGGTTTTTGTCTTGATTTTGATTTTACTCTTTTCCTCCCAGACTTGTCTGGTTGTTTCTGATCCATTTCTGTGGGTCCCCACTGGAAGATGCTTTAGACTTGTGACAGACTTTGGAGCCTTGCTCTGGGCCAATCCTACTTGGGTAGACTTTTACCCAAGAGGGGACGGGTAACTTTGGGTGCTTGATTTAGAAACTATATTCTTTGTCTTTTCTGTATTGTTCACTAATTGTATTAAAGTTCCTTGCCACTAAAGTCTCATTTGTTTTGTGTTGATGTGGCGGATGGCAGAACCCATTTAGAGCAGGCAGGTTTGCAGGGTCTGGGGTGCCCCTCTCCCTGCCCTGTAACATTACCATTTTTACTAAGTTTGTCATGGAAATAAATGTAAGTTAATAGTATACAAGTAAAATATAGACTAGTTAACAAGTGCCTTTATAGGGAGTTTTTTTTCCCATTATTGTCATTTATATGGCTTAGTAAGATATTTCCTTTATCCTTCAGCCCAGAGATATACACACCAAAATAAACTCCTAACCTAGTTGTCAAAATTATAGATCCTTAATGCAAGGTAATAAACGACTTGGACTTCCTGGAATTAGAATGCCAGAACTAAAAGGAAGGTTTGTTTGATTTTGTAAAGGAGTAAGAAACTACATTAATTAAAGATAAAAATAAAAACTGGGAGTGGGTGTAGCTTCTGTGCAAAGACCTAGAGATTTGAAGGACTTTGTTCCCCAGATAGATGTAGGCAATACTACAGAGAACTGAATGAAAACCACCAGCTCCTGAGCAGAGAGCCAAAGTGGAGGTGGGGGGTGGGAGGCAGCTAAATGAGAGGAACTACTGGGCTTCCTTGGTCAGGTTTGTTGGTTTAGGCTAAATCAATGAATGAGAGGGACTAAGAAATGAATCTTGCTTAGTCTGGGGCAGGCATTAGAGTGCACTTAGTGAGGCCCCCACTCACATTTCCCCAGCCTGGAGTTGGAAGCCTCCTAAATAGCCCCAGAAGCAAATCTATGGCAACCAAGATGTCCCTTTGGATTTGAATTGAGAGAAGAGAAACCTTGCATGGCTGTGTTAATTCATGTGTTATTCAGAAGAAGTGGCTGCAACTCAAAGGTTGCTTTTGGAACCAGATGGGAATTTTCCTTTTATAATCCCACCATTCCCCTAGAAAAAATATGCCTGGCAAAAAAACGAACCATGCAGGTGGTCTTGCTGGAATATGATGGGAGCCCCTACCCCACCTCCTCCAGCATTTTGTCATTGCACCTTCTTTCCAATTCCATCATGCAGCGTCATGCAGTCTGTGTCTCCTTCCAGAGGATTCTTGCGTGATTGTAACTGTGTCTAGGAATTGCAGGATAAACCCTGTAAGCTTTCTGCTTGCAAATTACATGCTAATATGTAGAGCCTAAGGCAGGTTGGATTTTAAACCACCCAGGAGTTCTAGTATCTTCAGTTCTTTTCCTATCTGCTGGTATCTTAAAGTGGTTCTAGCCTGGGATCTGAGGTGCCTCTCTTTTTCATTCCTTTTTTCCATCTTTCATCAGGTCCCAAGCAGATGGTGTGGCTGTGCTGGCTGTCATCACTCCTCCTATGTTTCCATGGAAACATGGGGCATAGGGACCATCTCTGCCTTGGGCTTCCTGACAGTATCCTCTGGAGAAGAACTTCAGTACTCTGGCCCTCTCCCCCTTGCTACCCATGTCTTGAAGAGTTTGAGGACAGTCTATGGCCCAGGAACCCAGGATCCTTTCAGAGATCATCTAAGGACTTGCTCCCCACAAATTGTTGTGAACTGGCTGGAAAGAGGAAGGGAAGGAGGAGGGGTGCCAATACCCCATTCTGTGGCTGAGGTTGATTTGCAATGGTGGCATATTTGGACTATCTGTCCCCTCAGTTAGCTTTCATAATGGTGTTTATTTTCAAAATGTAAAGAGATGCTTCTAAGGTTACATCTGATCATCAGCCAACAGATATTTAACAAGCATAAGTATATGACTTATCTTTTATACTTAGTAACATTCTACTCCTCCATATGTATTTGTTGTTGTTTTACAAAACCAGGATTTCCCTGAGGAATGTACCTTCCTCCAAATTTCCAACATCCTCCTGCCTACATAATTCATTTATATAGCCTCTAAGACATTAATTAGATTCAGAAGTCCGTGGAAACAGCAGAGCTGGACAGGGTCAGAGGCCAGGGAGGGCAGAGAAAAGAGAGGGGATGATGACCCTTGGGACAGGGGAAGGAAGGGGAAGGAAATTTTTCATGCCATTCAAGTACCAAACAAGACAAAGATACTTTGAAAGTGTGGTCAATTACCATAACATTGTTTTCGGAATTAAGAGTTCTTACATGTTAAAAATTGACTTGGTGTAAGAATTTCTTGCATAAAGGTGTTCATTTCTCCTTATATGACTGGTGCAAAAGACTAGTGTGTGAAACTCACATTTTAAAAAAAGAAAAAGAAGCAAAGGAGGTGAATATTCTGGATATGAAAATGCAGGCAGAAAATGCATAGGCTATGCATAAAAGCAGATCAGAAAAGCATTTCCTATCACAGATAATGTATTTTATGCTATGCTGATCTAGTTGGGGGAATAATCCCATTATTTGTGATATGAGAAGATCCCTTAGTGCTGGTAACAAGAACCAACCATCCTGATTTAAAACTGAATATCCCCACTGGCTTTTTTCTTGTGCTTCTTTGACATGCACATTGGCCAGCTGCATGAGATTCAAGGACTCTGAACCTGTGGAGAAAAAAGGTCACTAATCTCAGTGATAGTAAATATGTCTACATTGAGGTACTGTGTCCCATTCTAACTATCAACTCCATTTATTCCTCCTGAAACTACTGAGTTTATTTCAGCTGAGTAGTTGTCACAAACCAAAGGATGGCAGATCAGGGATTGGATCTGGCAGCCTTCCACCTCTCATAACTTTTGCTCTAATTATCTATAGTATTAGAACATCTCCAGGTCTGCAGGTATTTCAATAATGAATTAATACAGACTTAGCATAAGGCAAGAGACAAGCCTCTACCTCTACTGTCCCTGCACAATCTTTCTTACCCTAATTTTGACCCCAGCATTCTGCCATATCACACTGGGTATAAGGTACTCATTCTCGCAAATCTTGGTGTCTTCCTTTGCAACATGAGAAGGCTTGATTGGACATTCTTTGTCTCAGGCGATTTGTCTCTAACAATTCTAAAATGTTAGAGTTCTTTTTTGAGCACTGCCAGACAAGAATCCCTGGAATACATCAGGAGAGCCATAAATTTTTTCTTGTTTAAAGGTAGGACCTCCTCCTTGGCTTAAACAAATCTCAAGGTATTGGTCTGTTCCAAACAACAGTGCTTGCTTTTCTGTTAAGTGTTAACAGACAGCAAGTCCAATATGATCAGGAAGAGAAAACTTAGCTTTAGGGAGGCGAGGTGGGAAAGAAATCATGGCCTGACTCTGGATTTCCATGTCTTTCTCTGTAGCACCAGAGAATATTCAGCATGAAGCTAATCATTCTAATGAAGCCTTTGGAGGACATTGAAGTTACTTGTGAAACAACTATGCCTCACAGCCAGAAGATAGAAAAATCTCAAATTAGATCTTTATGGGCTAAACATTGATAGACAAAGGATAGCAGTATAAGATTTTCACAAGGTCTTTCATGTAGAAGCATCCCCTATAGCTCACAGTCCCTAGTGGGAGGTCCTCTCGTCTAGAAGAAAGTAAAACAGAAAGTGCAGTCTTACAGGAGCTTGAGACAAAGAGATTATAGAAGTCACTGCTAGATCCATCTGCCTTCTTCTTTATCAACAAAACCTAAATTTGATTTGGAGAAATAATAAGCCCAGCTAAAATAACTATATTTTCCAGTCTATATCATAGCAAGAACTGATCATGTAACATAGTGTTGACCAATGAGACATAAGTTTAATTCAGCTCAAATTTCTTGGGGAAAAAAATAAGCATTCCTGGAAAAGGCACCATCCCTTCCTCGAAGTCACTTCCTTCTTCCTTTTGTTCAGAATGCAATTGAAGGCCAAATCACCATCTCGGACCTGTAGGGCAAACTCCACAGACTAAAGTTGACAGATCTGAAGTTAAAAGGATCTCCATCTTTGATGGTTTCTTTAAATAGTTATACCATCTTTGAACCACCTCTCCAGCTCTGGATTTTGGAGTGGGGGAGGGGAAATGAGACCCTATTTGAGCCACTGTAGTCATGTTTTGGTTATTACAACTGACCGATAGAGAAGTCATTGTCCCTCCAGTGTGCATTGTACACTGCCACATACAGTCAGGTCTACCAGATGTCCCAGCCTATGTGCCCCAGCAGAGGCAACAATGCCAGAGGACCAACTGTGATTTGGAAAAGCCTGTTTGGTTTCTTAAATATAATCTTGCCTTCTGGGTTCATTCCAGTTATAAGAAAGTCGAGCTCTGTTGTCTGAAGACTGATTAATCTGGCTCCAGCATTTAAAAAATATTCCATATTAATAATTGCTTCTTTATTTTCATGTTATTTATTAACCTGGTTAAGTTGCTGTTACATCCTCACAGGGATACTAGAAGATCTCATTTCTGGAAAATAATGCAGGAATAATAATAGTCAGCCTTTCTTGTGTCCTTGCCACATACGCAAAAATATGCATGTTTCAGACTGTCATTGTTTCTACCAATAAACTAATTACCACTGTATGAAGCTGATTTACTTCAGAAGGAATTTAGAAAAACAACTAATTAAGTACAGTATTTTGAAATATAAACTGCTTTACAGGGTTAGAACCCCATAATAAAATCACAGATGCTTGAAAGTCAGGAGAAACCCTAGAGGCTCTGTAGCTACGCTCCTACCCCCACATGAAGTCCCTCTACATCAGCCTAGTATGTTAAGCGTACACATGAACATTTCTAATGACAGGTAATTCACTGTCTCAGAAGGTTTTCTATTTCATTTTTAGAGAGCTCAGCTCTGACTGGAACAACACTCTTCCTTATATTTATGAATCCCAAATTGATGTCCCTTCCCAGCAAGTCACTGGCTTTCAGTAAGTGCTAAATTAGAGCTCAGTTTCACAAAGTTACTTCTCTTGATCATCATATATACAGACTTTGACCTCACAGGCAGAGGAAATTCCTTGTTCAATTGAGAATATTGTACAGAGAAAGAGAACCCAGTCTCTTTAACCCAGTCTCTCTTTAAGCATGGATAGAATGAGAGAAACCTCAATTTCTTCCAAATTCGTTGGTTTCTTGGAAGAAGGGAGCTTCAAAAAAAGTTAGATTGGTCCACAAAAAGGAAAATGTGCTGATAAGGAGGCAGGAAATTCCTTGGAAAAAAGATACCTCTTTGTTCATTCTCAAGGATGGAGTTGTACAATGGGAGGCAGAAAATGGGCATCTAAGCTCATGGGCGAGGGTTAAGAGTGAGCACAGAAGAAGTCTTGATTAAGGCCATGAGCCAACTAAGGGCTAGGTCCACCTTTAACTAAAGAGAGCAGCTCTTTCAAGAGATGGTTTCCAGTGTTTTTCCAAAGCTCCAATTCTCCTGTGATGCATATTATAATTCTATATAGTTGGCACAGACAGTTACATTTTTATGAATTTAGCATTACTTTCTGTCACTCTCTAGACAACAATATAAGGTTTATTACAACATAAAGGGAAATTCATCCTCTTGGACCTGAGTGTGTGACAGCCCAGATCCCCATGCTGTCATCCCTGTCATCTTTTATTGAAGAATGAAACTTCCAGTCAAGAATGAAGTCATTGGGGATACATACCCAAGCCCAGGTCTCAGGGTCAGCCCCAAGAGGATAATTTCAATGATCACATGCATCACTTCAGATACTTACTTACTGAGAAACCATTATTGAACACGCAGTCCATGCCAATCAGTGTGTTAAGAAACAAGAACATGAAGTGAAAATAAAAATGTTGTAAAGCCTATAGTCTAGAGGATAATGTACCTGTGTATTCATTCATTCACATACTCATTCTTAAATTGAACAATTATTTATTGGGCAAGTTATGTATTAAGATCTATGCTAGGCACTTGGGTTCCCACACTAATTGAAAAAGACATGATCTCATGGAGGAGGATACCAGTTATGTTATAATGTGATTAGTGCTATGGTGAGGGAAGTACAGGTACTCAAGGAGAATTTTCTAGAAAGAATAACTGACTTGTATTCTAAGTCAAAAACTTACTTATCCAGAACAAGGTGGCTGGGAGAGGATGGAAGAGAAGAACAAATTGTGTGTTATCCTGTATTACCTGCTGCGACAGAGAGGTCTCATCAGAGCTATAGGATCAAGAATGAGTGGGCCATGATTTCTGCCTGAGGCACTCTTAAAGGGCTTTGTATAGAAGCTAGCATTTGGGTTGGATCCATTAGAATGAAAACCAATATGAGAAGAGATGATCGTGAGGGAACAGCATTCCAGGTAAAAGGAAGACACGCAAGAGAGCAGAGACTGGAAGAAGCATGTCATGTTCTCATGACAGAGCTTCCATGTGGTCAAAGCATTTTCTGGAATGATTTTTGGAAGTGATTTCTGGAAGTCCTTGGGTCATGTTCAGTGTAGGAACACAAGCAGAATGAAGAGAGAAGAGAAAGGAACCAATTCTAGGGCAAGAGATTAGAGCCAGGTGATGAAGAACCCCATTTTGCTGTTGTGAAGATGTTTTAAGTGAGCAGGAAATGAACATCAAGAGATTCAGTGGCACAGCAAGTGAACACCCAGCTGCCAAACACAAGGGCACAACCAAGAGTTGAAAAGAGGAAATGGTTTCTGAGAAACCAGAGAAAGTTTTTCACACAGAGCTCAGCCCAAAGATTTTTCTGATTTTGGTTGTAAAATCAAACAATCCCTTCCCTCAGCACAGGGCTGGCCACATCATGGGCAGGAACCAGAGCAAAATGAAAACATGGAGTCCCTTTTCCATAAATTATGAGGAAGTTTAAAATGATGACAGCAGTATCAAATCAAGCACAAGGTTCTTCGAAGTGTGGGGCCCTGTGTGAATATACAGTTAACATGTCCATGAAGCAAGGACTGCTGAGGGCTTTTGTGCTGAGGCACCTTTTCACTAACAGAGTGAGTGGGTGCTGGCTCCTTGAACAGGATGTGCTGGTTAAGCTGCACATCAAAGCACAGCACAGCACTCATACAGTCCTCACCATGCAAATTTCCTGCACTTGAGTTCATTCCAACATGAGAAGTTTCTTTTTATTCTGGGCATGTTGAAGATACACACGGAAGAAGACAATTTAAGCTACATACAACCATATATGTCAGGGAATATGCTAGGTTATAAATATTTTTGATTTTTCGCTCCCCTTTTTTAAAGAGTGAATCCTCAAAAGGACTTTTGCTTGCTAAGCAAGGTGATAATATAGATATGTTAGACAATAAACAACTAGTTGATGACAATCCATATAATACTATGATAACCTGTTTACTAGTGTTCCTAACAGTTTATTTAAACATACACAGATAGCTAATTACCAATATTTGACTAATTTATAATCTCTCCATTGGCATCATTTATTTTTTGTACTTCAGTCATCCAACAAATATTTATTAGATGCCTACCTACTATGTGCTTTTTTGACTATTTGTAATGATTATAAATTGTTCTTAAATTTGCTTTTGGATTGGGGCCTCCCTGGTAGTGCAAGGGGTTAAGCACCGCACTATAAAGCAGTCTGGAGCCTCTGCAGCACCAGTTTGATCCCCGGCCGGCCAGGGAGCAGAATGAATGGCGCAGAATGGCGCAGCAGGCCTCTCCTATCTTGCCATCTGCTCCCCTCAGCAGTGGATTTCAGTCAGTCTGCCTGTTCTGTTTCCCACTCTGTCTCTGGTGAATCCCCTCACCCCCTGCATCTCTGACCTGTACCCCAGCTCTTGTATACATAAATAAATCTTTTTTTAAAAACTGCTTTTGGATTGTGTTTAAATTTCTTTTGATAGGTCATCAATTAGTGTATAGAAACACAACTGACTTTTGTTAATTGATTTTGTATCCTACAACTTTGCTGAATTTATTGTTCATTCTAACAATTTTTTGGTGGAGTCTTTAAGGTTTTCTATCTACAATATGTCATATGCAAAGAGACAGTTTTTCTTCTTCCTTTCCAATTTTAGATGCCTTTTTTTTCTTCTAAGTTATTCTTGCTAACACTACCCATACTACGTTGAATAGAAGTGGGGAGAGTGGAGAGTCTTGTGTCATTCCTGATCTTAGAGAAAAAATTCAGCTTTTTACCATTTAGTATGATGTTAGCTGTGGGTTTTGTCACATATGGCCTTTTTTATGTTGATGTATATTCCCATTATAATGAATTTATTGAACGCTTTTATAATTAAAATAAATTAAATTTTGCTAAATGCTTTTTATTGCATCTGTTAAAAGGATCATATGATTTTTATTTTTCATTTTGTTAATACAGTTATCACAATGATTGAGTTGTGGAATTTTTTTTTTTTACAAACAGAACTCACTGTTTGTTTGTTTTTTTTAAGATTTATTTATTTATTTATTTATACAAGTACTGGGTACAGTCAGAAGCACAGGAAGGTGAGAGAATTCACCAGAGCCAGAGCGGGGCACAGAACAGGCAGACTGACGAAGTACACTGCTGAGGGGAGCAGTGGGTGGCAGGAGAGGTCTGCACGCCATGTGGGACCCTCGCCCTATGGCCAGGGATCGAACTGGCACTGCAGAGGCTGCCGGCAGCTTTGCAACCCAGCACTCAACCACTGCACCACCGAGGAGGCCCCTGAGTTGTGGATAGTGACCATCCTTCCATCCCTAGAATAAATCCCAACAGATCATGGTGTGTGATCTTTTTGGTATGATGTTTAATTCAGTTTGCTAATATTTTATTGAGGATTTTTGTATCTATGCTTTTTAGGGCTATTGGACTGTAGTTTTCTTGTAATGTCCTCAGTGTGTTTTTGTATCAGGGTAATGTTGACCTGATAAAACAAGTTTAGAAGTATTTCTTCCAATTCAGTTTTTTTTTTAAAGATTTATTTATTTATTTTATTTATTTATTCAATCATTTATTTATTTATTTATACAAGCACTGGGTACAGTCAGAAGTGCGGGAGGGTGAGAGAATTCACCAGAGCCAGAGCGGGGAGCAGAGCAGGCAGAAGGACTGAAGTACACTGCTGAGGGGAGCAGCGGGCGGCAGGAGAGGTCTGTGCGCCATGTGGGACCCTCCTCCAGTGGCCGGGGAGCAGCCGGGGATCGAACCGGCACTACAGAGGCTGCGGGCAGCCTCGCAACACAGCGCTCAACCGCTGCGCCAACGGGGAGGCCCTCCTTCCAATTCAGTTTTTTGGAAGAGTTTGTGAAAGATTGCAGTTAATTCTTGAGCTATTTGGTAGAACTCAACTGTAAAGCCATTGACCCTGAGCTTTTCTTTATGGGGAGGTTTTGATTATTGATTTAATCTTACTAGTAATTGGTCTGGTCAGATTTTCTTCATGTTGCAATCTTGTAAGTGTATCTGTTTCTAGGAATTTGTTCATTTCTCCTAAGCTATCTAATTTGTTGACATAAAGCTATTTATAATTGTCTTTTATGATCCATTGTATTTGTATGGTATCTGAAATAATGTCCCCGCTTTCATTTATATCTTTGAGTCCTCTTTTTTTTTTTTCAAGATTTATTTATTTATGCATACAAGAGCTGGGTACAGGCCAGAGATATGGGGGGTAAGAGGATTCACCAGAGACAGAGTAGGGAACAGAACAGGCGGATTGACAGAAGTACACTGCTGAGGGGAGCAGCGAGTGAGTCAGGAGAGGTCTGCTATGCCATGTGGGTTTCTCCCTGGCGGGTTGGGGATTGAACTCATGCTGCAGAGGCTACAGATTGCTTCATAGTGCAGTGCTAACCCCTTGTGCCACCAGGGATGCCCCCCTTTTTTTTCTTAAAGCCTAGCTTAGGCTTGTCTATTTTTATGTATCTTTAAAAAAATAGTTTTTACTTTCACTGGTTTTATTTCTGCATGCTTTTTGCTGTTTTTTTCAGTAGAACTCATGAGGTCAAAAGAGAGTGGGATGAGATATAACTTTCTAAAAGAAAAATACTACAAATCAAGAATACTCTATACAACAAAGTAGTCCTTCAGAATTGAAGGAGGGCTTCCCTGGTAGTGCAAGGGGTTAAGCAGAGCACTGTGACGCTATCTGCAGCCTCTGCAGCATCAATTCAATACCCCGGCCAGCCAGGGAGCTACCCACATGGGTGTGGCAGACCTCTCCTGTCTCACCCGCTGCTCCCCTCAGCAGTGTGTTTCGTCAGTCTGCCTGTTCTGTTCCCCACTCTGTCTCTGGTGAATCCTCTCACTCCCAGCACCTCTGGCCTGTACCTCAGTTCCTGTATGCATAAATAAATCATTCTTAAAAAAAAAAAAAAGAATTGAAGGAGATCTAAAGAGTTCTCCAGACAAACAAAATCTGAAAAATCAGTTTACAGTGTTATGGGGTTCGTCTATATGCAAAAGTTTCTTTGACCTTGTTCCTTTTATGATTCTCTCCATGTCTTTAACTTTTGACAATTTAATTCTGTGTATTGGTATGGATCTCTGCCCATTCTTCTTCTTTGTTACTGTTTGAACTTTCTTGCTCTAGCTCTCTGTCCCCTCCTTCTACCAGACTAGAGAGGCTTTTAGTCATTATTTCCTTGAATAATATTTCTGACCTTTTCTCTATATATTTTCCTCTGGGACCCTGTAGGCTGTGTACATTTGTCTTTTAATGGCTTACCATAAGTCTCTTAAGCTTTTTTCACCATTACATATTCTTTCTCCTCCTTTGGATGAATTTTACTGTTCTATCTTTATGCTGCCTAAGCCTTTATTTCACTTGACCTAGTTTGTTGTTGAACCCTTTATTGAATCTTTGGTTCCGTTGTTTTCTTTGGCTTTGTGATTTCCATTTGTTAATTTTTATACTTTCTATCTCTTTGTTGAAATTTTTATTTTGTTCATACACTGCTCTTTTAGCCCTGGTGAGTGACTTTATTACTCTTGTTTTGGGCTCTTTAGAATGTAAATCACTTATCTCCATTGTTTTAAGATATATTTCTAGAGATTTATCTTGTTCTTTTATTTGAGAAACTTTCTTCTGTTTATTCATTTTCCTTAATTCTCTGTGTTGGTTTCTGTATACTAAATAAAACAACTATCTCTCCCTGTTTGAAAAGACTAGTATTGAACCTCACCCACCAATCAACCCAACTCAAGCTCCTGGTTGTCTCTCAAACCTTTGTGATTGTCTAAGCTACCTCTTTTGTTAGTGACTCCCAGCATAAGAGTAAGCAAAAAAATCCTGACAGTGTCTCAATGATCAGAATTGCATTCAGTATTCAGCCTCTAAATACAGCCTGATGGGAAGCCAGACCCTCAGACAGGATGTGAAAAGCATATATTTAAGCCCCTTCCAGGGAGAAATGGAAGGTATGCTTTTGCCTACTCTCTTTGTGCTGCATCAGATTAATGTAATTGCATATAAGTGGGACTTGTAAACCAAAACCTACTTTGCTATCAAAGCCAGGTAACCTGGAGACCCCTCCCTTAGGTAGCAATGCAAATGCTGGGAGCAAATGTGTGTGCAAGCAACTTCCAAGGTGACTTTAGTCAGTTAGAGGGGAAAGGCAGAGGTGTTTGGTGGTTTTCCCAGTCTCCAGAGTGGACCAAAGTCAACCCTCAGATGTGTGTTAAATTAGACGCTTGATCCTCAAGCAACAGCTTTCAAAGTATGCAGATAGACCCCTGCAGGGAAAGACTGGAGTTAGGCAATGTTTCCTGCTTTCCAGGTGCCAAGTCCTGAGAGTCCTCGTGAGTGCTCATGTCTACTTTGTTTACTCTGTGCTTCTTTGTTTACTTCTTTGTTTACTCTGGTCTTGTAGGTTTCATTAATGCAAGCCCCATTGGTTTTCAGAACTAGATGCATTTTGGGTTTTTCTCTTGCATGGAAGTTTTAAACATTCAGGTGCTAAATGTTCACTCCTCAGAAGCTGGGAGTTTGGAGTCCCCTCTTGACTGCATGGTGCTGTGCCAAGGGTAGTGTTTATGACAAGAGTGTGTATCATACCCATTCCATTTCAATGTAGGGATTTTCTCGTCCACCTAATGTGTGGGAATATTTCAGAGGCAGTTGCTCTGTACGTAGTGGTACATTCAGTGTTTGCAGGGGAGGAATGGAATGGCTTCTTATGCCACGGTCTTGGACAATCTCTCTATTCTACCTTTTTTATTGAATGTTATTTTGCTACATTTAAAATTCTAGGTTGACATTTTTTTCCCCGCAACAATTTAAAATTATGATATCATGATTTTGTTTTCTATCATGTCTTTAAAAAATCAACTGTCAATTATATTGTTGTTCTTGTGAAGACAAATCTTCCCACCTCTGTCAGTTGATTTTAAGATTTTCTTCTTTTTTTGTTTTAAAATTTTACCTGTTTTACTATGATGTATCGAGACATAGATTCCTTTTTCTTTATCCCGCTTGAGGTTCATAGGGCTTCTTATCTGAGTTTGATCTCTTTCATCAGTTTCAGTAAATTCCTAGCCTCTTTTTAAAGAAGATTTATTTATTTATGCATACAAGAACTGGGGTACAGGCCAGAGGTACGGAGGGTGAGAGGAGTCACCAGAGACAGAGTGGGGTACAGAACAGGGAGACTGACTATAATACAAAGCTGAGGGGAGCAGCGGGCGAGCCAGGAGAGGTCTGTTGCGCCATGTGGGTCACATCCCTGGCCTGGGATGGGCTTCACAGTGCTGAGATTTTACCCCTTGCACCACCAGGGAGGCTTGCCGTTACCTCCTTAATTTTGATTCAGTATCTCTCCTTTCCTTCTGAGATTCCAATATTGCGTATGTTAGAATTTCTCACTGTCTTCTCCATCTTTTATTTTGAGTTTTAAGATTTTAATTCTTTTGTCTCTTTAATGCTTCTTTATGAACATTTTCTTCCCATATATCTTCCAATTAATGAATTCTTTCTTGAGTTATATACAATCTATCATTAAACCCATTTTCTGAGTTCTTAATTTGAAATATTTTTCACTCTAATTTCTATTTGATTCCTCTTTGTAGTTTCTCATCTTCTGCTAAAATTGTCAATTTTATATATTTTCAGTTTGCTAAACTATAAGTGTAGTTGAGTAGTAAAGTAATAATATATAATATTTTATTTGTGTCTAATGACTCCTTTATCTGGAAACTCTGAATAAATTTCTATTACTTATTTTCTCTACCGCAAATATGCCAGTCATACTGTCTTCAATCTTTATATCCAGTTGTTCTTTGTTATATGATGGACAATTGTATGTCCAATTGTATGTTATATGATGGACAATTGTATGATGGACAATTGTTGTATGATGGACAATTGCAGAAATAATTTGAGGCATGTGTTAATCTTTTTTTTTTTTTTTTAGAGACGTATACCAACTTCTGCTAGGTTCATAGCAGCATCAACAATTCTCAATTGATTTTATATAATTTTATAAATTGGGGAATTTTAAACTATATTGAAGTCCCTTTAGAGGCATGTCTGCTTTCAAGTTCCCTATTTGGGGATGTACTTTTCAGGATTCCAATTCAGTTGATGGGGATTCACTATGCTCTGTTTTTTTCTTTGTGGATTTTGTAACAATGACTTCATTGTCATCACCTGAGTTCCAGAAGGCTGTCAACAGCTTGTGTCAGCCTCTCATCTATTGCCTTCACAACTGGAATAGATCTCTAGGAGAAAATGGATCTAAACACTAAATTTACTTCCTTTAATCTCTGCCTTCCTCTGGAGAGTGATGTCAATTCTTCATTCAATTTTCAGATATCTAATGCTTTTGTATCCTACTTATTTTTTTCAACTTTTTTTTTTTTTGCAAGAACTGAATAAGTACATATGTGCTATGGAAAACAGTTATTTAGATTTGGGTAATTTGCTATTCTATTGAACTTGAGGATAGCTATAAACAATACTGTGTATTGATTAAGAATATAAGATTTGAAGCCAGCAAATCTGGTTCACATCCCTGTTTTGCTTTTATTAACAGTTCTTTTTGGCATCTTACTAAAACTCTATGATTCCCACTTTTCTCACTGATAAAATGTGAAAGGCAATTATAGCTCTTTGGTTAACAAATAATGGAAAAATATTGTGAAGATATAATACAGTGTTAGCCTCTGAGGTAAGCACCCATAGAACAGCAGCTATTGATATTCCATATGAACTACTTAAATACTTAATATCTTCTGCCAAAGATAACTATCTTAGATTAAAATGGTCATAATTATATTTCTCTTCTGATGTTGTATTTCAAGGAGGAACAATTTGGTCATGATTTTGGTATCCTGGCATTACTTGCCTTATAATAGTTCTACACCCAAATCTTAGCTGTAGAATTCAGGGTCCCGGTGGAATACTTCCTTGCATTCTGGGGTCAATACAGACTACAACTAAGGAAAACTCTGGCTATAAGGCATCCTTCCATGTACAAATCTCTGAGACTCCTAACTATGTGCTTAACTTTCTATAAATGCCCCAGTGGTTTTGGTGTCTTTACTTGTCCCCTCTTTACCAACACGTAAGGCCAGAGGTGCACTAACTAACTGTCCCTCTGATTACATTCAGGAGCCCCATTGTTATAGCCCTACTTTAAAACACTTGGCCTTGTTTTATATGTCTAAAGATTACCCACTCTTCAGGATGCTATTCCTGCCAATTCTCCCAGTTGGACACTTGAAAGCAGATTCATTTAAACATCAATAACTGAGAGTCTTCATTGACCTCATGCTGCTTAATTCCTAACCTGATCTTGACCCCAGGGCCAAAACTTTATGAAAAGTCAATAAAAGTAGCAAATAATGCTATGTTATTCTTGGCAAACTTTGAAAAACAATGAAACAGTTTAACAATAGTTAATTATGGCTTAATAGTTGCTAGCCAGTATTGAACATTTACAATGTGGCAGGCAATGTGCACCATGTTCTCATTTGAGTCACATTAACTACCAGATGATGTAGATATTCTCATTATCCCTCTTTTACAGGTGAGGAACTGTGTTTTACAGAGGGGAAGTACTTAACCCAAAGCCACAAACACCAAGGTTCATGTCAGTCATTCCCAGTCTCCCTGTAGAATATTACATTGAGATTATTATGGAGAAAGCTATTATAAGGTTCCTAAGGAATGCCCAGAACATTAATAATGATTAACTATAGTGATTCTATAGAATTTCTCTGTTAGAATGGGGCAGCTTATGCTTTTAAGCACTGTCCTGATGAGAATAGAGCAGAGGATCTAATTAAAACAAATAGATCCATAGACACCAAAACCAATCCATCAGAACAGGGTGAGAAGAGCCTGGCGGCAAAGAGATAGCATCTGGTTAGGTAAATGATGATATTTAATAAATAATCCATAAGAGAAGGCATTAGTGGGTCTTAAGAAGTTTCTTAGAGAAGCCTGAAATTGACAAAATGAAAGGTTAAAGTCCTGCAACTATAAACCTCTCAACAACTATAAGCCTTTCAGGCTGAACTGGAATATGCATTTCTATGTCTGACTAGACACATTTAGTGGGTATCCATGTTATAGAATTTATTCCTATTTAGGATTCTAACAGTTCGACATAAGGACTTCCACAGAAATTACTGCACTTGAGGAATTTTGATCAAATGAAATAAAATTATAATAAGACTAGAACTTGATAAACTACAATAGTCATCCTGTACTAATCCCTTGCCTACTTGGACAACATTTTTTATTTTCCTTTAAAAAGTTATCTAACTAGGAATATAACCATAATGAAAATGCATACATTGTACAAAGATGAAAAATGTAAGAATTATATAAAATAAAATATTAAAGAAAAAGTTATCCAACTAGATGCTTGAAGTCTAAAAGATGAGACACACATTTACCCAAATAGTTTCTGTTATCCTCACTTCTATGAAGGGAGGAAATTAATTTACTATTTCAGTTCCTGAGACCATTGAAGTATAACTGCAGAAGATTATCATGAGATTGATAAATGAGTGATTACTTCACTTTAGCCTTTCAAACCAATCAGATTAGTCTAAGTATGGATAGTCAAGATTTACATGTGAAAGGGAAATGGTCTAAAATTATCTGTTCCAAAGATGGTGGTGATGAAGGAGAAGGGTAATACACTCTAGAGCAGTGACTTCTCACAGTGCACATATACAAATGAAGTGTCTATATATTTGCTCTGAGCATTGCCAGTCAGCAATCTGGATAGTGCCTGGCATACTAAGTGCTCAACAAATGATGATTAAATTTACTTAGAAAGTGCCTGATGTGACAAGCCTTTGAGCTGTATCTGAAAGAATGAGTGTGGGTAGTTGAGAAGGAATCAGTTCAAATTAGAGAGGACAATACAAGCAAAAGGGTAAGGATACTTTGAAGTTCTCAGTCAGGCAGAGGGATGGCAGCAGTAGCATAGACAAAGAAGATGGTGGGTAGAGAGAGATGTCAGTCAAATTACACCCAGGGTCCCATTGTTATAACCCTACTTTAAAACATTTGACCCTATTTTATTATGTCTAAAGGCCCTATTATGTCTAAAGATTATCCACTCTAATAACACATGATGTTGTGACACAAATTGGGGAAATTCATGTTCATAAGATTGGTGCATCTTGATGGGAGTTACTGTTTAAAGCTTCACTCATCCCTATAATCTCCTCCTTTTTTAATGGTACATGCTATGTCTATCCTAGAGCTTATATATTTGTATATTTTCAGGTTTTTGTGTTCCACAATGGAGTATTATTTATAAAAGCCTGAGATGATCATGAGAGAACAGTTCAAAAGTAGGGACTTTATTTCAAATATTTTATTATCACTTTCATGTAATAGGTAGATTGTCATTTTTCTTTTTCATTTCTCACTAAAGCCTAATGTTTTTGTGTGTCAACATGTTGTAGATGAGACTATAAAGGCATGAAAATGTAGCATTATTCAAGCATGTGGAGGGTAGTTGCAAAGTTAAGGGATGGTCATAGCAGAACAGCAGAGAGTGAAGATAAATATCTCATGACACTATCCAACTCAAAGTAGTAAAAACTGAATATGTCTGGAATGAAAAATGACATGGCTGGGAGACATGGCCCAAGCATGAGTAATTGAGAACATGTCCTAGAGGGGAGAGGAAAGCAAAATGGCTCCTTAATAAATTAAGTCTAAGTCTCTCAAAATATAAGTTTCCTAAACTGAGCATTTCCCAAAATATGTGTTTTTCAAATTGTGAATCTTTTAGTAATTCATACTAACAATAGTCTGAGAAGACCAACAGCAAAGGAAAATTAATTTCATTTAATCCAGATTTGATCAAATTTATTTGACCCTAGAATGCATTTTTCATGAAACATCTATTATCACTTGCCAGAAAAAAAATGTAGGCAAGGTTGAATTAAGAAACCAATGTTAAATTTCATAGTGTCTGCTATATATTAGGTGATCAATCAATGCTTATTTTAATTTTTTAGAAGTAATTTTTCTAATTACCAAATCATTATTCATTGTTAACAGTTTTTTCAAAAAAATGGAGTTAAAGAAGTCAAAGTAGCCATGGCTTCAGAATCAGGACAAAAACCTTAACATCAGGAAGAATGTGGCTTTTTAAACATCTACCAAATATAATTAAAGAAATTTCTACCATTGTGGCCTGCCCAATCCAGGGATAAATTATTCCCTCCAGTTCCACAGCACATAGTTCCTCTAAAACTGTTAATTCTGTTTAGATGCCTTCTGAGTGTGAGTGAAATTTAATTATCTCATTTTCTTTAATAGCAGAGAGTAAATTAATTGCCAAAGAGGAAAAAAAAAACACATTTATTATATAGGTGGGAAGTTGCAAAATCCCTGCTTTGTTGCTGAAGATAAAACCATTAAGGTAGAAGCTTAACTATATAGCTCATAAAACTGTTTACAAAAAAGATAAGGCTAATTATTCATATAACACTATTTTTCAATTTACATTGAAATTTACTTAGTTTTTTAAAGTTTTTATTTATCTTTGTGTAGAGTTGGGGTGCAGGCCAGAAGTGCAGGGGGTGAGAGAATTCACCAGAGACAGAGTGGGAAGCAGAACAGGAGGATCTACTGAAATACACTGCTGAGGGGAGCAGCAAGCAAGATAGGAGAGGTCTGCTGGGCCATGTGGGTCAGCTCCGTGGGTGGGGGTCAACTCAGGCAGCCCTGGTGGGCCTTTGAGGTGGTACTGCTGAGACTTAACCCCTTGGCCACCTGGGAGGCACTGTAATTTATTTAATTTTGTAGAATGAGAATAAATGAGGTAATCAAGAAAACTGAAGATCAAATTTTGCCTTCCTCACTTACTAGCTATTTAACCATTGGCAGGTGCCTGAGCTTGTTTTCTCTTTGTAGAATGACATTAACAACATTGGAGTACTAAAATAAAATTTTCCTCATTTTGGCATTTAGAAACCTTCAGGATGGTTCTTGCTCACGATAATCCTACCCTAAAATGAAGCTTCCCAGCAAACACACCCTATTCCATCCCATCCTCAGCTCTAAAAGAGAAGATTCCACAGGAAATAGATCTATTAATGATAGATGCATGGAATACATAGTCACTAAGTCCTGTTCCCCTGAGTGGAAATGCAAAACTAAGGATCACCAGTCCTACAAGAAGAACTGCTGCTTGAAAAAGAAAGACCAAATGAAAACTGACTCAAGGAAACAAAGACAATTATAGAACAGAAGACAACAATACAAGCACGCTAATTAATATGTCAGGAGATTTTGGAGAAAAAAAAAGTATATCCTTAAAGTTACAACAAAATGTTAACGAAAAGAAACAATTAGAGAATAAAGGAGAACACCTGCAGATTAAGAAAAATATGACTAGCTGAAAAAAGTTTTATTAAAAATGATTGAGAATTTAATTTCATTTAAAAAATGACTAGATTCTCTTTATTCCCACAGAGAATAGGGAGAAAGGACAAAGATATAGAAAACTATGAGAGAAATCCTCGAAAAATTAGCTAAGGGTCGGGCCTCCCCGGTGGCACAGCGGTTGAGCGCTGGGTTGCAAAGCTGCCCGCAGCCTCTGCAGCGCTGGTTCAATCCCTGGCTGCCAGGCGAGGGTCCCACATGGCGCGCAGACCTCTCCTGCCGCCCGCTGCTCCCCTTAGCAGTGTACTTCGTCAGTCTGCCTGCTCTGCTCTCTCCTCTGGCTCTAGTAAATTCTCTCACCCTCCTGCGCTTCTGACCATACCCAGTGCTTGTATGAATAAATGAAATAAATCTTTAAAAAAAAAAAAAAGAAAAATTAGCTTAGGAGGTTGCACATACAATTTACACACACACACACACACACACACACAAAATATTAAAGAAAAAATTTCTAAAGCTGAAAGAAAAATTTCTCTAGAATTAAAAGAGCTTCCTTGGTGCCCATAATAGTTAATGAAAAGAGAGCCATCCATGGGCACATCTTTGATGCTTTAGAGTATCAAGGATGAAAAGAAACGTCTAAAGATTTCTATGCCAGGCCAGATATCAGTCAAGTTTGAGGGTAGAATATTGATATTTTCAGATAGAAAGCACTCAGATTTATCTCCCACACATTCTTTTGTTGGAGAGCATTAGAAAAAGAAAAGAGTAGATTAAGGAGGTGTGGGATCTGCAAATCTGTGGTTCCAATGCAGACTCCTGATAGCAGTGGAGACTTTTTGCAACATTACAGTTGCAGGGCAGGCTTAGAGGGAAGTCATGCAAACCGGAGCAGATGAACAGTGGGAGATCAGGGATGGAGGTCTATAGGAGTAAATGGGACTTCATAGAAAAAACAGGCTTTGGGGGATAATGATAAAAACAACAGCATCAATTTTATACTCCAGGGATCAAGGACAGGGTGGAGGAATGTGTAATAAAGCTATATGTATAATAAAGCCACAATTTGTATAAGAAGCAAACTGAAATATGGCAACATGGGAGTTAAAAACAAAGAAATTGCATTGAATCTTGATGCTCAGAACATCCTCTCAGGGGTCATGGTGTAAAAAGAACACGCTCCGAACACATGATTTCATCAGTCTAATGATGAATCATGGAGATACTGTTGCAAGTTCAGGATAAATGTCTAGTACGCATTGGCAGAGTGGGAAACAAATGTTGGGCATGGATGGTGGAGAAAAAGGCAGGGACACCAATAACTGTGTCTTTGAAAGCTAAGAATCAAAAGATATAATGTTATCAAAAGTTAACAAAAGAACACATAGATTTAGTATAAAACTTTAAATTGTATGTATAAACATAAGAACAAAGATAACATAAGTATCAGATACTGGAAATGTCTAGGACTCTGGGAGGAGCTAAAACATTAACTTTCATATTGAGGAGTCTGTTTATAGTAACTTTGATTGATAAATTAAAAATATATATATAAGCATGTTAAGGCAGAGTGAAAGAATCGAAAACAGAAACCTCTTTGAAAAAGGACCTGTGTGTCTCCTTTGTTTGATATTGTACCTCTACTTAGTCCTTAGAATAGTACCTAGCACACCTGCTTGATAATGGTGACTGTAAAAAATGCTCCTGTGGAAAATGCAAATGGAAAGAGCCAGAGGCTGTCTCTTCCCAACATTGATTGGTTACCCAATAAAGGTATTATATTTGAAGGAGGAAAAAAAATTGAACAGTGCACAGAAAAATGGAACATACCACGAACAGTGGTGGTTTCCTTGATAAGATGGCCGTGGGGGAGGAATCAACCAGGTGAGGGAAGAGTGTTCCATGTTAAGGGAACAGGGGTCAAGATGTCAGGTAGAAAAAGGATCATGTGGCTGGCTAGAGTGGGGTGTGGAGAAGCCTCCCTGTGAACATGGGGAAGTAGGTAGAGGCCAAAACTAATGGGGTTTTGTGGGCCACATTATGAATATTGGTGAATTGTTCAAGAACTTCACTGTGAGGCCTGTGACTTTGTAACTCATCACCAGTGAGGCTGGGTATTCCCAGCTCTGTGCATGCACTAGGGCCTAAAACTTCCACAAAACTCTGCTTCTTGTCCTATCAGGAATGGATCAAACTTTTGGATTTATATTCAGTATATAACTTTGAGCAGTCAATGAGGAAATACAGTACCTATTAGATAACTGAGTAATATATAGTCAACATTTTGTGTATACTGCACATTTATCGCATAGACACAATGAGATGTGTGTGCCAGGAATGCTGGGGGAAATGGCTAGATGTTCTTATCACCAAGGTATTGGAGGTTGTCAGGAAGTTTGATACTGTGAAAGCAGAGAAACAGAGAAACATTATGGGAGCAATTTAGGCATTGATCAATGGCAGAGCAAATTCTTTTCAAGAAGTCAGAGGAGTGTTAGCCTGGCTCTCAGGAGCATGGGGTTGGGCCAGATGCCAATGATAACTATAAAGATATGGCCTCTGCCCTGAAGAAGAGCCTATTCTTGGAAGACAGAAATAGATGGAGATGAACAGAGATCCAGATTTTCACAGAGAACAAATGCTGCACAGGGATTAGGCTTGGTGTTCTGGGAAGCTGAATGAACTCTTCCAAACCACTGGGGTCCTTGTTAGTGCATCGAAGCAGTAATTTACTCAATGACAAGCACTCCTGTCGCTTTCTAAGACACTTAACTTCCTCCCAGGATGTTGGTTACACACCAGGGGAATCTGGCTCACTAATCTCTAACACTTGTCATAATTATTTTGCCTTCAATAATACTGTTTTCCCTGAGAAATTCAAAATCATTACATAAGAAATGTAGAAATATAAGTGTATATTTTTAATAAAATGTAGTAAGTGGCCCCAGGGAATTTTTGCAGCAAAAGCCTCTCTCAAATCAATTATATTTTCTCATTTCTGATTCCAATAATTGAATATTTTATTTCTATATTTATTTAACTTCTTTCAAAATGAAAAGGTGGAGCTGTGTTGACACACTGAGAATGAAGGGTATTATTAATTAAAGTTGTTTAAAGTCTAAGATGAAAACAGTGCTGGTGCATATAAATTTGCTTCAGTGAGCTAACAGGCTGATCTGTGGGGTTTTAGGAATATTGTTCAAAATCCTGGGTGGTGGCCCAGCAATGCAGCATCCCATGGTCTCCAGGAGATAACTCTGAAACTACAGTTCATCCAGTTTGAGAAAAAGTAAATGACACAGATGCTCGCTGCCTTGACTCAGCTGTTCAGAAAATCCAGAATTACTGGCCTATATTTGGCAGACTGACACTTTAGTTAGGCACTCTTCTCATCTGACTTTAACACTGCTGTGCCGTGGGTGGGGTGGCGGTGGTGGTCATGCCCCTTTGGTAGGTAAGGAATACCAGGCTCATAAAGGTTGAGGACACTTGCCCAGGGTCATACACCTGCTTGGCGGTAGAGGCAGATCTAGTTGGAATCTCTTGATTCTGTGCAGGCACATCGTTTTGGCTCCGTGACCTGGATTTGGCTCTGCTTGACCTCTGAGCTTCAACCATTCTTCCACACCCCTGCTACACAAATGCTTTGAACGGTTGAATAAACAAGGTCTGCAAGGAACAATCCCAAGGAGACTCCTGATCTCAACTGGAAGCTGCTGTGTTACCAGAGGCCCAGAGAACAGTCAGGGTGGCACGTAGTGCACCCAGGAGTCAGCAGGAGACAGAAAACAGTCATGGAGTGGGGGCGTCTTTGACTCTTGCTAGCTCTCCTGAGCTGGGCAACTTTATAACAGGTATGAACGACACCACTCCTAGCTCCCCTTCCTTCCTCCCTCACCTCTTTCATGGGCCAAAAATCCTCAAGGGGTTTCTGATGTGTGTGTGTGTGTGTGTGTGTGTGTTGTTTTGTCTGCAGTTGCTTAAGGATGACCAGAACCACCCACTCCAGGGAAGGTACTTTCAGAGTACAAACTCTGAGTTTTCTGGAGTCCACCTCCTCCAACTCCTGCCCAGGAGATCAGTAAATGTTGGTTATTGTTATTTGGCACAAAGAGTGTTTCAAATACAGAAAGTTATAGTCACTTTGCATAAGTGAAACTTATAGTCTTATATTTATTCACTGTGACACCAGAAGGCAAAATGGGAAAAGGTGTGAAAGTTACAAAGAAGCTGATTTGGGTTTGAAATGAAGGACTGGACTTTCAAGTAATGAAACTCTTCTCATTACTTGAACAGCCCTATCAAGGGCTGTGGAGTTTCTGTTGCCTGAGAGTTAAACAGCTACGTGACTACTTATCAAAATGTGTTGGAAAAGGAGAGTGTGGTTGGAACAGATGACCTTTTAGGTCTCAATGCTGAGATATTGAATTTGTTTATTCTTCCTATGGACATGTTTCTAGAGTGCAGAGAGAGTGCATTGGGTCAGAGGTCGGGGTCAGTGGTCAGGCACCTCCAGTCCATCTGCTGCCTTTGCTAACCAAGCAAACCACTAAGTCCAGGCAGGAATGTGCAGGCTATAACACAGAGGACAGCAGCTGAGCATAACACAGGTCCAAAGCTAATGGGTTCAGGTCTCCCTGACTTCAGCTACATTTTCACCATTTGCAAACTTAGCATTGGTAATGACTTAAATAAACCAAAAGATCCACTTTGATTTGATTCTGAAAAAAGAATCCCTAATGATTTTCTCCCCAGAATCATAGGGAAAGGTGGTAGGGCTGTCATTATATCATTTCAATGTGTATCCATTTGCCAATTACTCTGTATTGATGCTTCCTAATGTAAACAATCAGCTGAACACAAAATCTAAATCATATATTTGACACTTTACTAAAAAAAAGAGATTGGTTATTTAGGCAAAAATATCTGCTTAGTAGTTTTCCTGGCAAATGTGCTATAAATGAATATATGAGTGTGAGTATGTGTGTGTGTGCGTGTGTGTATCAGTCTACTTTATGAGCAAGTAATGGCCAGACTATTCAAATGGGCAATTTGCTCTCCAGGAAATCAACAGGGCCTGTGCTGCATGCATACTTTTTTTTCCAGGTTACTCAGAGCCATTTAGAAAATTACTATTGTGATTCACAAAATGCTCCACCAATCTGAGGAATTAACCCTCTTCCCAACATGTCTAATTTATTTGTTCTTTAAGTAATTGGCATGTTAAAGTTGATATGGGTTCAGTGTCTAAATAATAAAAAAATTGCCACTTTTTACTGAGTGCTTATTATATTCCAGGCATTCTGAATGCTTTACGTACAACTTCATTAAATCTACAAATCAAACCTAGACATTTTATTATCCCTATTTTAATAAAAGAGTAAACTGAGACTCAGAAAAGTAAATTGCCCCAGTCATATAGCTTCTACTGCTGGGCGCGTAGGAAGTGCTTGATGAGTGACCAGCAATATTATTTTATACTATGAGGCACAGCTGGAATTTGAATCAAACTCTAACACTAATCAAAGACTTTAACATTTGGTCTCCATGTAGTTCTGCCTCATACAACTTCCACTGGCTATGAGAAGACAGTATGTCATCGCCAGGTGTCACTGGCAGGAATTTTTGTCTTAAGGGAAGCATAATGCATATGCCACACTTTCAGTAGTTCCCTACTAAGAGCATATAGCAAGTAAAACAGAATGATTAAGTAGTACTGTCCAAACTTGGGTAGGACATGCAAAGAATTTCTAGAAGTTCATCGATACATTCAGCGTTAATAGAATCTATGACTATATTCTCAGCTTGCAAGCAACATTGTTCTTAAAATGCATGGGCCCTGTGGGCAAGGTTCCATTACAATGCTCTGTTCCCACCTCCCCTGCACCATAGATTTCTACCACATTAGACAACCCCCTAACTGGTCATGAACTGTATACATGCGTAAGAGATACCCACTCTAAAGGGCGTAGCACTTGGTGAGACGCTGGTGATTTTGTAAAAATCAGAGAAAAGATGTTCCTTCCACCAGGTGAATGACATGTGAGCTGGATTTTCATTCATACTCATACAATCAGTCATGTGTGCCTGCACAGACCTTACCACAGTGCACAATATATTCTTTGTCCCAGAAATAAAAATGCCACATACCAAAAGTGTAGTTTCAAATACTGGTTTCCAGAAAGCCTCAGAATACAAAGTTTTCTGGATTTTTCTTAAGAACTTTGTGGGCAAAATAATTTGATGAAATGCAGGGTGATGAGGTCACTAGGCTGCCCTTCAGCATCCTTCGACTTGTGTATCTCATGGGGCAAACAATGAGTTATCGTCCATACCACAAAAGCTCAGTTGAGAGATGGGTGTTTACCAGTCACTGTTTATCTCTAAATGAAGATTGCTGAGTATCTCCTAAGGTACAAAAATATAATTTCAGACAAGAAAATGATAAATATGGACTCAAAGACTCATAAAATAATGGCCAGAAATTCCAAAGCCAACATTTTCAGTCCAATTACATAGAATGTATACTTTATAAAAAAAAAAAAAGAGAAGAACAAAAAAGATGGACTCGAAATGCTCATTCTCTACATCTCTATTCTTTCAAGAACAGGGCAACCTACTAATTATGTGAAACTCAGTCTCCAGAGACATTCTTTACTATATTTTTCAGCAGGCTGAGGAAGCAATTGTTCAGAGTGTTCAGAGTGCTTTTTCAGACCTTAAACTACTCAAATGAGTGTGACATTCTAGTTAGGATTATTGATATGATGTAAATGCAGTTTTACTAGGAGAAGCTGCCTTTATAAATAGATTTCTCAAGAATTACAGAGTTCCTGCGGCACTTTCTCTTCACTATATTTACAAGTCAGTGTGGAAAGAAAGTGGAGTGCTCTGATGTGGTATAACGTGTACATCCTAGGGATAAAAGAAGGAAGGAAATAATAAATGATCAAAAAATAAAAATGGAACTAACATATGATCCAAAAATTTCACTTCTGGGTCTCTATCTAAAGAACATGAAAATGCTAATTTAAAGGGTAATATGCACCCCTGTGTTTAATGCAGCAATATTCACAGTAGCTAAGACATGGAAATAATCTACATACAAATCAATGGTTGAATAAAGAAGATATTGCATATATACTTAATGAAACACTGCTCATATGTTAAAAAAAAGATGAAATCTTGGCATTTGTAGCAATATGGATAAGATATAAACTGATAATGCCAAGCAAAATTAAGTCAAATGGAGAAAGACCAAATTTCACTCATGTGGAATATAAAAATGAAGAAAACAAAAACAATTCTCAGTTTCTGACAACAAAATTGTGGTCAGAGGGGCAGGAAGTGGGGGGTCTGAAAAAAAAGGGTTGAAGTGGGTTTGTTGGATGTTGATGGAGAATTACTAGAACTTTAGTGCTGTGTATAGTGGGGCATTTGAAGTGATGTGAAGTTGTATTCCTAAAACTTATAAAAAATAAGAATGAATAGGACCTCCCTGGTGGCGCAGTGGTTGAGCGCTGGGTTGCCAAGCTGCCCGCAGCCTCTGCAGCAGCAGTTCGTTCCCCGGCTGCTCCCCGGCCACCGGAGGAGGGTCCCACATGGCTCGCAGACCTCTCCTGCTGCCCACTGCTCCCCTCAGCCGTGTACTTCGGTCCTTCTGCCTGCTCTGCTCCCCAATCTGGCTCTGGTGAATTCTCTCACCCTCCCGCGCTTCTGACTGTACCCAGTGCTTGTATAAATAAATAAATCTTAAAAAAAAAATAAGAATGAATAAACATTTAAAAGTTATATCTATGAATCATTCATGGCATTCAAAGATAATAACATTAAAAGTTAATGGTTATTAACCTAACTCATGCCATATAATATCCTATATAAAGTATTGAATCTATATGGTATCCCCTTTTACACAATTGAGTGGCTTACCTGAAACCACACAGGTAGTGAATTTTTCCTTCCCAGATGCTTACTAGATAATTTGTATTTTTCCCTTTTCTGAATGTATTTGACAGAGCTCTTTACATATTAAAGATAGCATGCACTGGTCAAATATTGAAGGATTTTCCCCAGCTTGCTGTTCTTTTCTTATTTGTTCTTATTATCATTATCATTGTCGTATTTTTGACAGAGTCTAATTGATCCTCATTTTTTATTTATATTTCATTTATTTAGTATCAGGCTTAAAAAACATTTTTTAAAAGATTTATTTATTTATGCAAAGAAGAACTGGGGTAAGAGGATTCACCAGAGACAGAGTGGAGAGCAGAACAGGAGGATATACTGAACTACACTGCTAAGGGGAGCAACAGGCAAGACAGGAGAGGTCTGCCATGTGGATTATTTACCTGGCTGGAGATAGAATTCAGGCCTTAGCAGTGACAGCACTGAAATTTAACCCATAGGCCACTAGGGAGGCCCCCCCAAATATTTCTTACTCCAAAATAATTCAATCCTCAGCTGAATTTCCTTAAGTAAAGTTCAAACTTTATTTTAATAATTAACATCTTTCTGGACTAGAACTTAGTTTGGTTTATCTCATCTCCTCCTTATCATCACCGACTGTTAGAAAGTGTCCCAATATCGTTTACTGAAAAGTTACTCATCCAATCATTACTTATTCAATAGATATTTATTCAAACCTTCAATGAACAGGAATTATTCTACGTCATGGGAATTTACATTCTAATGGGCAAAGGCAGATAATGGTAAGTAAATATATATTAGGTGGTACTAAATACAGTACAATGAAGAGGATCATGTGGCCCTTTTAAACATAGTAGTCAAGGAAGTCCTCTCTGAAATGGTGACAGTTGGGTAGAGATATGAAATAAATGAGAGGTGACCCTGCACAAAGGAGAGATTATTCCAAGCCTTGAGGACAGCAGGTGCTGGGCAATGAGATGGGATTGTGCTTTGTATATTCAAGGAATGGTGAAGAGGCCACTCTAGTTGGATCAGTACCACAAATTTGGGGGGAGGGTACTAGAAGAAATCAGAGATATGGCAGGAGTCAGCAATATCCAGTGTGTCTGATATTGTCTGGCCTCCATCGGAAAACAGAGTCCATCTCTCAACCTCTTTGAATCTAGGCAGGCATCATTACTGCTTTAGCAAATAAAATATGTCAGAAAGGGTATTAATACCAGTTTGGGGAGTAGCCTTTACTGGTATGGCATCTTCTTCAGGCTGCATCTTAGAAAACAATATTGGAAAAAGTACAATTATACCGATACCACCATTTTGTGAGATATCAAACCCCATGGAGAGCCTTGAGGAATGAGATGCCACATAAAGAAAGACCAAGAAGTCACAAGGTACCAACCATGTGGGTGAAAAAACTATTCTGGAAGGAGATGCTCCAGGCCAGTCAACACCAAACTGCTCAACTTTTTTGACCGAAGGTATCTTGAGCAAAGGTATATTGTTATTAATGTTTACAACCCTTGGCCACCATGCTTCTTGTCAGTTGGTTATGCAACAATAGTTTATTGGAAAATCAAAGTAGAAAGCCATTGGAAGGTTTTGAGCAATCATATGATTTGACTCAAGTTTTCTAAGACCTCCCCTGAGTCTCTGCTGAGAACAGAATGAATAAGTGAGAGTATGGAAAGGAGGCCAGTTTGGAGAGCTGGTAAGAGAACAGAAAGGTAGAAGCAGAAGCAGTGAAGAATGATTTAATTCTAGATATATTTCAAAGGACACATGGATGGGATTTGCTGATGAATTCAATGTGGGTTGTGAAAGAAAGAGGGAAGGTGGTTTCAGAAGGGGGCTCTTACTGACATGTGAGAAAACTGCAGGAGAAGAAGCTTTGGAGTTGAGGAAATCAGGAAATCTGTTTTGGATGTGTTAAGATTGAGGCTGAATACACATTCAATGGAGATGCCAAGTGTTGCCAGACACAGAAGTCAGGGTGGGAGATGTATGTTTGGTTCTTGGAGAAGTTTAGAGAACTGAGCCTGGACACTCCCCCATCGAGAGATTAGGGAGAATTACAGAAGGAACCCAAAAAGGAAACATAGAAGGACCAACCAGTGCAAAAGGGGGAGAATGAGAGAATGATCTAGAGTTGAAGAAGGAAGGTGTTTCAAGAAGGAGGAAGTAAATGTCTGCCAAATCTGCTATAGAATCAAGTCAAATGAAGACTGGCCAGTCTTGATATTACTCTACTCGTTCTTGATATTACTGATTCGAAAGTTGCTTTTTTTACATACTCAGTTTGCATGTGTGTGAGTGTGAGGAGGTGTGTACTTTCTCTTCTCTCCCACTGATCTGTTTATCCGTCTGGAACTTTCATATTTGACAAGGCAAACACTGTGCCCATCCCTAACTCTTCTTTTTATCCCCCAAAATATCCTGGTTATTCTTATTAAAACTCATCAGAATATTGAACAGGAATTTTACCCAGTCTCCTCCTTCTCTATATGCACAGGAAATTTTATTGTATATATTTTTTGCATGCAAAGGAGCTTGGTGATAGTTAATACTGAGTCTGCTTATCTAGTCTCCACAAGGTATGTGTTTCCATTGATATGCTTTGCAAGCCTAAGTAGGTGTTTTTTTCCCCATATAGGCCTTTTGTGTTTTTTCTTTTCCAGGTATTTAAATTTCAGTGACTTTTTTTTTAACTTTTTTTTTTTTAAGATTTATTTATTGATTGATACAAGCACTGGGTACAGTCAGAAGCGCGGGAGGGCAAGAGAACTCACCAGAGCCAGAGCGGGGAGCAGAGCAGGCAGAAGGACCAAAGCACACTGCTGAGGGGAGCAGCGGGCGGCAGGAGAGGTCTGTGCGCCATGTGGGACCCTCCTCCAGTGGCCGGGGAACAGCCGGGGATCGAACCGGCGCTGCAGAGGCTGCGGGCAGCTTCGCAACCCAGAGCTCAATCGCTGCGCCACTGGGAAGGCCCTAAATTTTAGTGACATTTGTGAATTATGTCCCATTTTCCCATTGTATTTTCTCACTATTTATACTATAAAAAAGGGTTTTTTCTCTTATTATTTCCAGTGATCTTACAGGTGATACAGATTTTGCCACCTTTCTTTCATAGGCACGAGGTCTCCCAGCAACGTATAAGGTTGTCCTAACTTCTGTTGATGAAATCACCCACACTTTGGAGAAAGGGAGTTAATACGCCAGTATTTCTAAGTGTTGCCCAAAGAACTCCATGACTTCCAGGTGCTCTGGGAATGATTGTAGCTACACATCTCAAACAGTCCCAGATATTCCCACTTTCAAATATTTTTCCCTTTGTTAACCCATGAGTCAGACCATATGTCCTTTGATCTTTGCTTCAAAAAATATTGTCACGGTATTTAGACACAGGGACAGCCCAGGCAAAGTTGGAACATATGGGATGTTTTTCCTCAGAGTCCCTAACTTTCCTCTCAGCATTCTTCCTGGTTTTGTGTGCCTGGGGCACATGCATGTGTTCATGTGCGTGTGCACACACACACACAATGTGTCTTGGAAAAGGGGATTTCATTCAAATTATACCACATGTGCTCTTGTTGTGTAGCATGGAATCAAGATCCACCAGAAGCTGGTTAGAGTGGAAGGTTTTGGAGTTGGCTGGCCTGGATCTGAACCCCAAATCTAAATGTATGCTTTGGGGCAGTTCACTTAACTTCTTAGAGCCTCTGTTCTCCAGATGTGAAAGGAGTGTATAATATCTACATTGCAGGATTGTTATGGGGACTCGACAAAATGACTACAGAATGTTCAACATAGATAGCAGTACCCATTCCTATCACTTAGAAGAAGAAGCTTCCATTCTGTTGCTTGGATCCTTAAGACAATTCCTTGATTCATTCTCCACTCTGAGCTGTAGATGCAAAGTGACCAGCATGAGAATGCAGGCAGAAGTTGGGTCTCCATCTCCTAAATCTCCCTTTTGTACCCCTATCTAAATGAACAAACCACAGTTCCAATCTCTCCCATTTATAAACCAATCTCCAAGTAGAAATCGCTTGCAGTGACCATGTGCAAGACATTTGTCATTTTTGCCATCACCTTCCCATTACCATTCCAGTCTTCGTTTTGGGGATACCGCATTGTGTATAGCTTTGGGAGGTAGGGGCAGAAGTCAGATGGATGGATCTGACCTTTCCCAGGGGGTCAGGGAGGTGACCTGGACACAGTTCAGCATGCTTTCCCTTCTTTCTGGGATTCTCTACTTTACCTAAAGTGATGCCCCAATGTGGAAACAACTAAGGTCATAATTATGACGTTGCGGGCTGCATTATATACCCAGATTGTGCTAAGTTCCCATTATTGTGCTTTTTATTGGTGGGCTTACTGGCTCTGACTGTCTTGCCTTCAGAACCCCTTGCTTGCTGCTCTACATTAAACCTTGTCAGCCCCCAGTATCACTCAAAAGATTGCCTTTTTGTTCAGCACAGTCTGGTTTGATTCCTCTCTCTTGCAACAGAAACACTATCTAGCAGAGCCAGATTCCAAGAGGAAACTAAGAAAAGGAGCCTCATCTCACTTAACAAGAATTCTCTGTTACTGTGATCAACATCTGGCGCCTGGGAGAAAGGTGAAATCTTAAAGCATATAACTAAATGGGATGTGATGACTGAACTGCAGTTGTGTATCATCACATTAGAGAGGATTTCAGAACAGGTAATCTCTCACTTGGCAAATTTATCATCAAAGGGGCAAAGGGATGGAGAGGTGGAAAAGGGGTAGTGAATATCAACTCTACAAGTATCAACTCAAATACAGATTCTTTGTACGATTTTTAGGAGAACTTGAAACGATTTCCCCTTTGGGGATGGGAAAAAGTAAATGTTCTATTTTCCCTTTTTCTCTTCATTATGCATTGTCTCGGCATGGCCCCTTGGTCCCGAGAAAGCTGCCACAAAGCATTTTACTAGTTATCTGATTGTCATCCTACTTAACATGTTCCGTGGTCTGCTGGCTGATGGTAGTTTAAGCAGGATCTAATTGGTAACATATTGTCGATTGAATTAAGTGCCATATGATGGAGATTTAAACCATGGTAATTTTTCCATAAAGAAAAATCTGTCAACAGGCTACAGCAGAGGAACAGCAATAAATCAAATTGTCATGTTTATTAGTTATTGTAGGAATCTAGTTGTCTTGTATTCATTATAACCCCCCATTTTTAGCATCGATAAAAACTATAAAGAGGGATATTTGTGCAAGGTGCTTTATAAATAGGTTTATATTTGTATACAAATACTTGTTTGCATTTTAATCATGAGACAAATGGTTCTTCCTTCACTTTAAAAGGAACATGCATTTTGGTTGTTTCTGGATAAAGGAAAATGTTTCTCGTTTTTTCCAAAGGCATGTTTTAAAACATTGGGGTTCAAGTCACTGTTAATAAAAGAAAAGCTAAGAAAACAAAAATGAGTTAACACCATTTGCTTATTAAATTTGCAAAAATTAAAAGAACTGATAGAATGCATACCTTATAGGATTTGTAAAGGAATTACTACTGCAGTTTGATTTGGAAAAGCTTAAAAATTGGAAAAAAAAAAAATGGGCCTCCCCTGGTGGCACAGCAGTTGAGCGCTGGTCTGCGAAGCTGCCCACAGCCTCTGCAGTGCCGGTTCGATCCCCGGCCACCAGCGAGGGTCCCACATGGCGCAACAGACCTCTCCTGCCGCTCCTGCTGCTCCCCTCAGCAGTATATTTCTTCAGTCTGCCTGTTCTGTTTCTTGCTCTGGCTCTGGTGAATTCTCTCACCCTCCCACACTTCTGACTGTACCCAGTGCTTGTATAAACAAACAAACAAACAAATAAATAAATAAATAAATAAATAAATAAATAAATATTTTTTTTAAAAATTGGAAAAAATGTTTTCCATATATGCAATGGCTAAACAAATAATGGGATATCAATTCCAAAGAGTGTAACACAGCCATTTGAAAAAGTTAAATCATATTTAATGACACATCATTTGCACCAACATCATTTCTGCTTTTACTTTTAACTTGCCTTTTGAAAGTCACTTTCAACTTTTTTCCTAATTTGAATCAGAAATATGGACAGATCTTTCTCAGCTTGCAGTGGGGTTACATCTTGATAGCCCATCACAGTTGAAAATATCCTAAGTTGAAAATGCATTTAATGCATCTACCTTCCAAACATAGCTTAGCCTACCCTACCTTAGACATACTCAAAACACGTACATTGACCTACAGTTGGGCAAAATCATCTACCGCACAGCTTATTTTGTAATGGTGTTGACTGTCTCTTGGTGTTTACTGAATAGGGTGCTGAAAGTGAGAAAGTCTGTGAAGTGTCAGTTGCACCCCCTTGTGACTGAGCAGCTGAGTGGAGCTGTGACTCAAGCCTGGCATCCTGAGGGGCACTGTCCCCCATATCACTAGTTCAGGGAAGCATCCCTGAACTAAAATTGTAAGTAGATTGTCTATTGAATGTTTATCATTTTTGCACCATCATAAAGTCAAAAAACCATAAGCCAAACCATTGCAAGTTGGAGACCAGCAGTAATTTACAAATGGATCCTCATTAGAATTTCATAAAGCCTTGGGGATTGTGGAGGACAGGTTATTACACCCACTTCACAGATAAAGAAACAGAATGATGATTTATTCAAGGAGCCACACAGTTGTCAACCTTAGGAGGCAGAATATAAGCCTAGAGTTTCTTCCTCTATTCTGTAGTGTGGAATAAAAGGTCTAGAAATCAGAGCCCAAATCCAGCTCCTTCCTATTTCTTTAACTCTCAGTATGACCTTGAATTTGTATCTTAATTTTCTGGGACTTGGCTTCCTCCTCAGTTACATGTTTTTACCACTTAATTCAAGCTGTAGAGGTGATATGTGAAGGCCAGAAGCACAGAATCTGGAGATAGGCAGATCTCATAGCTCTGCACTCTTAGGCCAGCATCAACTATTTTCTAGAATTGGCATAATCTCAGGAATCTGTGCAACATAAGAAAAGGTATGTGACAAATGAGTACGTGTTTCACATGTTAGAGGCACTAAACACATGCCATTTGCTGTGATTTAGATGCCATGGTTACATATATCTGCTTTCTAAGCTGTTGTGCATGTGGACACACAGATTGGAAGAACTCATGGAAATAAGCCCCCTGAGTTTCCAAGCTTGCAACTGGTGGGGAGGTGCCTCATGCTTCTTTCCCAGCCCCTGCTCATGAGGCTGTGCAGAGTAAGCACCACATGTGTGGGTCATCGTGGGTCATTGCTCTGACTGCCTATGTGTTCCCTGTACTATTCCAAATCCCACTTCCCAGTCTCTATCTTTCCCACTGTCCTATCATTTTCCTTCAGGTCTGACAGCTGAATTGTACAAAAGTCAATTGATAAAAGTCAGTGATAACAACAATAATAACAATAGTAATAATTTCCAGTAGCACTTGTTGAGTCCTTTCAATATGCCAGAAATCCTCCACAATCCCCAAGGCTTTATGAAATTCTAATGAGGATCCATTTGTAAATTACTGCTGGTCTCCGACTTGCAATGGTTTGACTTATGGTTTTTTGACTTTATGATGGCACAAAAGTGATAAACATTCAATAGACACTCTACTTACAATTTTGAACTGGGATACTTCCCTGAACTAGTGATATGGGGGACAATGCCCCTCAGTATGCCAGTAACACACTTCGAAGCACTTGACAATTCCTGCTCGAATAACCCTTACACAACAGGCAGCCTATTACTGCACCCACTTTACCGATGCCATAATTGGAGAGACTTGCCCAAAGCCACAGGATTTGAACCCTGAAGTTTATTTAGCAAATGAGCAATGTATTTTCCCCTACTTTCTAAATACAAAATATATAAAAAGATGCATGACAACATAACATTAAGTGCAGGTAATGCTCAACACAAGTAAACATCAATTGACGGAAATAAAACCAAAACCTTAGAATACTGTTTGTTATTTTTACTGTCATACTCTCATTCTAGCAGGAAGATAGGAAACGTTGACAGCCCTAAGGATGGTGCTTTTTCCTCAACTTTCCACCAAGGGGCAAATTCTTTTGACAAAAGCAGAGACCATTTTTTTTTTTAAATTGGCTATTTTGTGTGTATACTCAAGATCAAAGAGTTTCCTGTCACTTCTTTGTTACTGTGGGTTAACACTTGGTCTTTAGCTATTTCTGTTACAGTATCAGGTCCCAGACTAACTGAACAATTTTCATCTCATCTCATGGGATTTTTCACCCTTTTAAACAAAAGATACTATGAAATGCACTAAACATCATTTCACTTTTATATTTTTAAGATGAGTAATAAGGTATTCACATATTAGGAAAAAATCCTTTGTTATACTATTAGTTTTCTATTGCTATTAATATGATCATTATAGCTATTTTGTAGTATATGATATGTGTATTAATGTGTATATATGTATGTGTATGATATACATAATATGCAGTGTATACATGTGTGGTGTGTGTGTACTCGAGTAGTGTATACACACATGCACATATACACATAATGCACTGTTGAAGGATATAGATAGTGCTGTCAGGTCCTGCTGGTGGGGGAGAGTATTCTCTGCAGGAGCAGAGGTGGCCATAAGATGAACCACACATGCTCTCTTCTCCAGGGCTCAGGCCTCTGTGAGATCACTCACTCAGGCCATTCACTGGGTCCAGTCTGTGGCCATGTCATAGGTTCTTTTTCTGAGGTATAGCTAATGGCCTAAATGAGGTTCAGACACACTTTACATAAGCGCCGCAGCCCCATTGCCATTATGAATAGTGTTATGAGTCCTTTATGTGACACCCACAGCTAGGTTATGCGTCTTTTATGTGACACCCACACAAATTACAGAATCCTTTTCCATTCCGGTTCAAGTCTGTCTCCTCAGTCTGTCCAGTTTTAACCTGCAGCTGAATTATGTCAATGGACAGATTGAGAGCGTGTTCTACTGCTCAGGCCTGAGGAGCATGGATCATGCTACTCAAAGTACCCCTGTGAAGGGTATAAAAATTAAGAGTCACTTCTTTTCCACCCAGTGCAGCCCACATGCTCTCCAGTTTGATCTTACCTCTCAACTCTCAAGCTCCTTTTCTTTCTTTCCCAACCAAGTAATTCAACTTCTTTCTTCTGAGACTGAGTGCAGAGCTCCCTTCTCACTGGCAAGCTTTCTGAATGGCACTTTCTATATAAACAGGAAGAGTATGTGTGGTCATGACTGAAGCATGCAGGTGTTGATAGAGGATGTGAAAGTGTGAAGAGAATGACTAACCCCACCAGTGCATTTCCCCACCAGACATCTCACCAGTGTCTTCTCATCTACCACAAGGTTTACCAGAAGGCTGGATGCCAGAGCTTGGGCTCCACTCCAGTGACCACTTGGCAAGAACCAGAAACTGTGTTCATGGAAGCCAAGGAGGAATTTCTCTATTGTTCCCCTCTCCCTAGCTCCATACAGACTCCTTAAAATAACCCCAGGAACATTTTGGAATCCCTTAAATATGATCTTATCATCAGGTATGCTGATTTGAATGGGCTACTTAAATCATCCAAAGCTCTGCTGATTCTTCAAACTGCCTAGACACCTAAGCTACCAGAATCAAAGTCTTATGCAGCCACTGGACTGTAAGTCTTCTGGAACATTCTAGAATAGAGATCCACCAAGAGGAGAAAGAAGACTAGACAGGAATCAGACAAACCAAGGATGCTCTGTTCGAAGGGTTTTTACTTCCTCGTCTCCACTCACTAAGTCAATCCACAGCAGTAGGGTTCCTTGCCCTAAAACCTTCCTTCTTACCCTCATCTCTGGAACTACTTTCACTAACATCACCAGGGAGCTCAGTCATGGACCCATTTTCAGTACCTGTCTTATTGGCTGTTCTCTATTAGAATTTGATAGCCCTGACTCCTTCCTTTCTTCTGGAACTTCCCCAGACTCCACATTCTCCTGGCTTGGATCAGGGGATCTCTCTCTCTCTCTCTCACTGTCAGACTTCCATTCCTCTGCCAATATCTTAATTTTTGTCCTTCTTCTGGGTTTCATTGTAAGTGTAGTGATTCATCTTCTCTGTGGGTAACCTTTTCCAGACTCTAGATACTGCTTCCCATGCTCATATATTCACAAGTCTTTATTTACCAGGACATACTGCTGCAGGCATCTCAGGTTCCACTGGCCAAATGAGATCCTGTTCCATGACCACACGTCCTGGAATCACTGTCATGTGTCCTGTGAAATCCTCCCTGCCTTATTCCAAAATTCCTGAGTTTGCCTCCTTTTGGTCTACTGTTTTGTCCTCAACAAATAGGGCTTCTTCAGATTTGATCCTCTGATATCCTCATCCCAGACCACCTGTTTCTTCAGGCCAGGTTCACTTCTGTACAGACCTTGAAACCACACCACCCAATCCCAGTATTGGCTATATGGGGCCCCAGGCTAGGAGAAACACTCTCTAGTAATTTCAAATCAGAAATGGGAAGTTGTCTACCTTCTTTCCTTTGCTGCATACTGCTCCTCCCACCCCCGCAATCAGAAACCCTGTCAATTCTGCCTCAAGTTCTTTCTTCTCCTTTCCTGTGTCTGTCACTTAACCTGTGTCTTGTCGTCACTGCAATAGTCACCCAAAGAAGCATATGCCCCAGTGTGTGCAAGACAATTCACTGAGGTCTGGGAAGAGAGGACTTGAATATCTACTTAGGCTTACTTGTTTATGTTACATGCAGGTAAGAGTACATAACATAAAATTAACCACTCCCCATTTTAAGTGTATCATCCAGTGGCATCGAGCACATTCACAATGTTGTGTTAACACCCCTTCCATCTAACTCAAGACTCACCTGGATTTTTACATCATCTTCTCAGTGTCTACTTTTTGTTTATGTTTTAATGTACATAATGTGTGAATGCAGTTGATTGTGATCATTTGTGTATCAAACATCTACTGAGACTATGACCATCAGAAATATGGACACATCTGACCTCTTAACACCTCTCTTTGGTGACAGACTCTAGAGTATTTTCCAAACTGCTTCCCAATTTTCTATGTAAGAGACTGAAAAAATGATAGCATCTTCTCACCCCCATCTTTTAACCTTCAATGGCTTCCCATTACCTACTGGAAGATCCCAAAGTCCCCTTGCTGGTGGACAAAACATCTGATGCTGTAGCTCCTGCTCTCTCCAGCATCCTCTTACCACTTTCTCCCTGCTTCCCTCCTCACCCCCCAGCACTACTACACCACTGGGGGTTTCCTGAACCCTCAGGCTTCTTTAGATCACTCTTTCTTTTATCATGCTATGTCCTCACTTGGGAATGGCTTTTCAGGAAAATCCCCATGGATGTTAAAAACTCTTTCTCATTACTTTTATCTGGTATATAATTAGTTATGCTTGCAACCCATGGAGTTATTATACATTATTCCTTACTCACTGAAGTCATTGTCTCTATGTTGGATGTAGTATGGGCAATTTAGTGGCTAAGAGGGTGGGCTCTGGCATGAGAAAAATGGGTTTGAATCCTGCCCTTACCATTTTACTAGTTGTGCTTCCTCAGATGTTACCTACCTTCCACTTTCTCATCTACACAAAACCCATCTCACACAGTGATTGCATAAATTAAACAACATCATGCAAGTAAAGGATATAATAAGTGCTCACGAAGTGTTGGGGGATAAAAGTATGGCCATATTGTTGTTTATCATAGTATTCTAAAAACCCTTGTAAAATCATAAACTTCTTATTCAGGAAAGCTACCCCCATAAAGCAGAATGCCTTCAGTTAAAAAAAAATTAATTCTTTAGTGTACATTTGTATCAGAGTTCAAAGAATGCATTTCTGGCTGGCGGTTTATGTGTCGACCTCTGGAATGTTTCCAGACTTCCTCCTCCTCCGCCCCTCCTCTCACTCTCTTACAGCTCACCCAGCAATAACCCACCACTGGCAGGTTGGAAAACACTCTGGGCTGTGAGTTGCCACTGTGCTTTTATACACATCCTTTACTGCCCTGGCCCTGGCAGGGAGCACTCAAAGAAGCATGCCTATGCTTCTCACCAGGTGCACCCCCCTGTGCTCTTATAGATGGCCTTGCCCTGGGCAAATGGCTGAGTAGACGAGAAGGCAGACAGAGAATGTGAGCAGCAACAGGTCCCTGGAGACAGGGCTAGAAGCAGATTCATTCATTCAAATTTATTTCCTGCCTATGGCAAAATATCTGGCACAATGTTTAATAAATGTACTTCCTCTGCCACAACACCCAGCACACTTAATTACAATCAATTGCTCAGTCATGCATCTTCTCCAGGAGACTGGAGGCTTTTTGAAGTAGAGCAGCATCGGTCCTGTTCATGCCTGTCTCTGTATCACCTGTCACACATATTAGGCTCTCAAAGATTTATTGAGCGGGTACATGTATGAAAAAGCTATTAGAATGCAGTTGAGTCCAAATTATGTCATGTATTAACTGTCATGCTGTGTGACCTTCCATTTCCTTATCTGTAAAATGGGAAGCACATGTGGGTGCCCACATGACCAGGATGATACCAAAGCAGGTGTAAACTATAAAGTCCTTTACATAGCCAGGCTGCTGGGTGTTTGGAGCTGGGAGTGAGGAGGGATGCAGAAGATGGCAGGAGTGCAGGCAAATGTTCTGCACCTAAGTCAGCAATGGCAGGATGCCCTACTCCAAACATACCCTTCTTCTCCCCCATGGAAGGTTGCAGTTCACCCTGAACCCAGAAGGATCTGTGTGTGTGTACATGTGTGATGCTGCCCTACTGAGCCTACTCTATTACTTCTCAAAGTTCTCCAGGCTGCCCTGCAGGGAAGCCTTACATCTTATAGCCCTTCATGCCCCATGACAAGGAATGAGGCCACAGAACTATACTTGTATTGCCTGCCAGGAGCTGGGCCCACGTCTACACTGACTCTACATACTGGATATTGCCAAGCCAGGTGAGTGAGCCCCTTGCAGCTGGCATGGGAAAAAATGTGTTCGGACTCCTGCAATTCACACTGGGTAAATGGATCAGCTCAGGAGGCAGTGGGTGAGAAAGGACTGGTTAGTGCTAGCTACTGCCTTCCTAATTCCCAACCAGAGTGGATGTTGATGACCTACTCTACCCAGGTGCTAAGTTAGATGCTAAGGAGACTAGAAGCTGAGGGAGGAGTCCCTGGGGGTTCTCACCCAGGAGGACTGTGCAGGATCATATATGCACATCTGAGAGTAGAAGCTCTTCAACTCATATCTCCCTGGATGCTGCAGCAATGTGGCTGACACTGAGCAGGTGCTACCAACTTTGATTGAGTGAATAGATGGTCTAATCAATGTCTGCTATGTTTATTTATATCAATTGTTTATCCTATGTGATTTAAAAATAACTGACGTTTATTGAATATAATGCACTAGGGAGCACTTTGTGTGTAATAATAAATTCAATCCTCACAAAAAACTCTATGAGAAAAATGCTATATATTATTCTCATTTCACCAATAGGAAAAGGAGATACAGAAGTTTGAGATTGTTCAAGGTCACACTAATAATTAATGTTAGCTCTAGGGTTCAAACACAGGCAATACTGTTCTAGAGGGCATACAGTGTCTCTCCTCCCCCCCATACACTTTATTCACATATACTTATAAGTATATATAGACAGTATACACATTGTGTTTATAGTCATATGCTATTCTATGTGCATAATGTTTATTCCTCAGATTACCTTCTGCATGAAATTTTCATTAGCTTTCTCAGCCTTACTGAGCAACCCCAGACATGCATATGAACGTAAAATAATTCTACCTTTTATTTTAGTATCCCACATAATAAACAGAGGGAGGCACTAGGAAGAGGCTAAGTTAGTTAGTTGAACAACTTATCTGTAAGAAACCTAAAAATTCTAGTTAAAAAAAAAAATAACAGAAGGAAATCATAAGGAAGAAGGAATAAGGTGCTCCAGTTTGGTTTAGAAAGTACTGGAAAGTGGGGAAGGCCTTCAGGGTAGGGAGGGCAAGCAACCCATCACTAGTAAAAGAGGAATTGCTGAGGGACCCACTCTGTAATTCATGACTGGAACATGAAGAGGGACCGCTGCAGTGATATAATAAGAAACAAATAAGGTAGTCAGGATGGAATATAATTACTGAGACACTCAATTCGCCGGTTGCATTTACCAGAGAATAAGTTACATACAAGAGAATTTGCATACAAATGAGATGCTGAAAGCACAGGAACAGGACAGTGATAAGACCATATACATGTTATTAAAGCATGTCAGTGAGAAAAACAATCATTAAGTTGATACCATGTAGGTTTAACTATATTATGTTACCAAAATAAATTTTAAATGGCATACTGAGCTTTAAAACAAGAATGTGACTTTCAATTCAGAATGTTGACAGATTATCTTGTGTGTGTGTATCTCATTATTTTTATTGCTTGGCCTTATGTATTTGAGGTGTTATTTTAGAAACTGTTATACAATAAATACTGAATTATCAGGTCAAGTATAATCATTCTTTTTTGAACTTCCAGTAATATAATTTTAAATTTTCTTGTTATATGTTGCATACAACTCCGAGACCACTTTTTAAGAATAATTTCTCATTCTTTTCCAATTCAATTTCAGATACTTCATTGTTCCCGAATGTTGTTTACATAAATAAAAATATTAAACTTAGAGTTATTTAAATGTCTACAACATTTAAAATGAGCTTTAAGGGCTCTCTAACAGATTTCCTTTTTCTTTAAAAAATGTATTGTTGAAATAAATTGTGAAATATGGATTTTGTTTCCCATCAAACTTTATACCAACACACTAAAAAACTGATGAAACATTTTTAGTTTGTGCATACACTGTTAGAGGAGTCGCTGTGCATCAGAAGGCACATGCACCAGAAAAAGTCAGAAGAGTCCACAATGTATGACAGAGACTTAGGACTGAAGCCTAGACATGGCCCTGCTCATCCTCCCTAACTCCCAGCTGCATCTGTGCTGCACCACTTGTTTCTGGGGTATCCTTCCTTCATGTCCTTGCTCTGTGAGCCAGATAGGCACAGGGGTCTCTGCAGGTGACTAATGAATCAGATGCCCAGTGGTGGACACTTCCTTGCCCCAGCTCAGTGTGACGGTGATATAGTGGAAAGGGCCAGACAGATGTAGTCTATTTTATTGTCTCTCTTGATTCAGGGACTGTGAGGCATGTGGTCAGACAACAGTGGCTTGAGTACTGCTAGAAGGAGTCCCAGAAAACACTGCTCAAGGCTGAAGATGGGAAACCTGAATTTTTTAGGATCTCTAAGCTCTGCAGATGATCTCAAAGCTCTAAAGGGTTTATATCACAAGTGTTTGTTGGTTGGGAAACTTAATGAAAGGAAGCTAAGAGTTGGCTATTATTTTCACACTCAAAATGCCATCAACTAATATGTATATTACTATATCCCTGCAGTTAGGGTTTATTAATTGCACTTTGATCATCTTAAAAACTTCATTATATTTTGATGCTAATTTTGGACACATCAATGTTATTGCCTGCTGTAAGTGTTTTTGATTAGACCTTATATCAATTTATAAAATTATTTCATTTTTCATCTATAATTATTATGTAATATGCATGGAATCTGACTTTCTATGAATAGAAACATCATACTCTTGCCTCTTTCATGTTTAGCATTTCCCCAAAGTCTTTATACTTTTTATTTAAATAATTCCTTGATATTTTGATTTATATATTTGGAATCTAGTAGCTTACAGTTTATGTTTTACCTGGTATTTGCCCTTTAGAATAGGTCTTTTCCATCATTTACTTTTATTGTCTTAATTAATTGTACTTTCTTTTTTCAGGCTCAAGCTTCTCCTTTTTATATTTCTTGCTATTTCTCTTGTTCTGATATTTCTATATGAATTATAACTATTTCCATTAAAAGATGAGATCCTGTTTTAATTTCATTTTTTTTATTTGGTTACTTTGAAACTTGAAAAAACATAGGCAGTATTTACTGTTTTAATTTTAGTAAAACTGATACAACATATAATGGAGCAACATAATCGAACTACTAGTGGCAAAATAATTTCAATAAGTTTGGAAGGAGCTGACATTAACTCAATGTTTACCATTTGCCAGAAATCTGGGCTACATTCTCCAAAGTTGTGACTCAGTGATGGTGTCCCAAAACTGAGGCCAAAGGAGAAGAAGGTGGAGATGGAATTAGAAGGCTAGTTTGTATGACTGTAGAGACAACCCCAAATCCAAAGGGGTGTCCTTAGAAATCTTGCAAGGAACATTCTCTTCTCCAGTGGCCTTCTGAAGCCCTTCCAAGAATGTTTAAAAGGTTCTCTTAGTAAAAAATGACACTTAAACTGAGTCCACTTAAAGTGAGCATCAAATTTTAATATTTAACAGAAATAAAAAGTGATTGTGGGGCCTCCCCGGTGGCGCAGTGGTTGAGCGCTGGGTTGCGAAGCTACCTGCAGCCTCTGTAGCGCCGGTTCGATCCCCGGCTGCTCCCCGGCCACCAGAGGAGGGTTCCACATGGCGCGCAGACCTCTCCTGCCGCCCGCTGCTCCCCTCAGCAGTGTACTTCGGTCCTTCTGCCTGCTGTGCTCCCTGCTCTGGCTCTGGTGAATTCTCTCACCCTCCCGTGCTTCTGACTGTACCCAGTGCATGTATAAACAAACAAACAAACAAACAAACAAATAAAACATGCCTCTAAAAAAAAAAAAAAAGTGATTGTGATGTCATATTTAAAATAAAGTAAAAAACTATGAACGCTATTTTATCTTACATTTCTAAAAATATAGGTTGTAGCAATCATGGGCTAATTTTTAAGACAAACAAGGAATAAATGGAGTACTATTTGGGTGGCTTTTGGTACAATGTTCCAACAATAGCTATCAGGCATCCTTCACCTCACCTAGCCTTGAGGCACAAACACACAGAAAATGTTTTTTATTAAAAAAAAAACAAAGTGGCAAAGGGGTCACAGATATTGCTAGTGCCTCCTAAACCCTTTGATATTAAAATCACTCTTTCAAGATAAGTACTGGATGGTGTCACTAATGTGGAACATAGAGAAACCAAACTAAGGGTCGGATGAAGACCCTTAAAATTTAAAAGTAGATAAAAACTTAAAAACTAACCCTTGAAAGCTGACTACAGAACTGAAGCATTCAGAACAGGGAGGAGTATTTGTATATCATTTATCTGACGAGGGGCTAATATCTACAAAGGAGTCATACAACCCAACAGAAAGAAAGCAAATAATAATTAAAAAAAAATGGGCAAGAAGAACTAAATAAACACTTTTCTAAAGAATGCATAGAGATAGTCAATAGGCATGAAAAAAATGCTTATCATCACTTACCATCAAAAAAATGCAAATTAAAACCATGTTAAGATATTACCTTGAACTCATGAAAATGGCCAACATAAAAAAACAGAAGTAAACACTGGGGAGGATGTTGAGAAAAGTGTACCTTTGTACACTGTTGGTGGAGTCATAGACTGGCCCAGTCCCTTTGGAAAATAGTTTGGATGTTTCTCAAAATATTAAACACATCAACCAGGTGATCCAGCAATTGCACTCTTAGGTATCTACCTATAGAAGGCAAACATTACTTTGGAGGGACATATGTACTCTTACGTCCATTGCAAGACTATGGATAATAACCAAGTCATGGAAACAACCTAAGTGCTCAACAGATTAGTGGATGAAGAAGATGTGGTATATACACATAATAGAACACTATTCAATATAAAAAAGATGAAATCTTGCCATTTATGACAAGATAGATGGAACTGGAAGGCATTATGCTAAGCAAAATAAACCAGGAAAAGACAAAATTGGATGATTTCACTCCTGTGGAATTTAAAAAAGCAGACAAAACAAAACTAAAACAAACCCAGGAAATCTGACTGAAGAACTGAGCCTACTAAAAGGCGGTAGTGGGGGTGGGGAGCAAAGATGGAAGGGGTCCCACTGGACTATGGTGGAGGACTATGGGGGTTTTGGTAGTAGGTGTGGTGTGTTAGCATATTTCAAGAGGAAAGAAGCGATACCCTTACAACAATGTTGTAAGCCTCAATGTTACTTCAATAAAAATAATATAACTTCAAACAATAAATTAAAATCCTGATGCTCTTACTTACCCTGGACCAATTAAATCAAACTTTCTGGGAAGAGAACCTAAATATTAGTTATTTTTTAGCTCTCAAAAAATAAGTGAGTTGCTTCTGGCTCCTCTTTGAAATCTTTTTAGAAGCTCTGACATGAATGTCATCTAGATTAAGTAAAATCTATTTATTTCTATACATTCATGATTTTTAAACCTATTTTTGAACATTCTAATGCTTACAAGAGCACAAATTAGGATAACAGAAGTAAAATACATCATTCTGGTAGCCCAAGCTACATAAGCAATGAAAAGTATTTGTTTTTAGATGGTGAGTCATTCCTATATTTTCAAGATACATGTTTCCACTAACATCTACCTAGGAAACAGACCACCCACTAGTGTGTAAGATTCCTTTATTTAAATTCAACACTCCTGCAACAAGCATTCTGCAAGACTAACTGTGGTCCATGGCCCTCAAACGCTCATACATCCTCAACATTTCATCACTGGAGTTTCAGTGTATCCTCTGATTACTGCTAGGATCCACATCCTGCTGCGTCTGCACTAGTCTAAACTTTGGATTAGTTTGGGTTTCGCCAGGAGTAGACTCTGTGACAAGGGTTCTAGTGAAAAATATTTTTTTTTGGAAGTGAAAAAAACACTAATTTGAGTGTAGGGAGAGAGCTGGAGAAGAGGAAGCAGGCAAAAGGAGGTATTATCAAGCCACTGTGACCAGCTGTAACTTAATTTCTGTAGAATTGGCTTGGGAATCAGTGTAGAATGTTCAACTCAGGGGCTGGGGTCTGGAGTTTTTATATACTGACTCATATCTGTCATTGGATGAAGATTACTTGTAGGAGGTGCTAGTATGCTGGCACTAGTATCTGCCACAAATGAAGGCAAAGTGGAATATGGAAGCCAGAGAAAACTCTTAGATATAGAATTGCAGGTACTGGCAGTTGGAAGTTAGGCTGGTATGTTCTCAAGTAGATAGTTAGGACTGAGCACCAATAGCATTTGCTATACCATGGCTTGCTTTTCTATTGCTCTTTCTTTCATCACCAATGACTCAAAGGAATAATGTTCTTGCCATGGGGTGGGGAAGAGTCTCTCCACCCTATTTCTTTCAAAAATTGTGTGGAGGCCTCACATTCTCTAAGTTTTCCTAAAGGCTTAGTATTTTGGAACATTAGAATCAGAGACTTAGAGGCCTCACTAACTCTCTAGTCTATCCTATTCTCATAGAGACAATGGACATAGAACACACTATCTGAATGAATGGATATAAACAAAAGGTATTAATATTGGGACTTTTGCTATCTCAAAGCTTTATCCTTCATAGAGTATGTCACTGTTATTACCTATAGCAGCATTAGTTATTTCATTACTGTGAGCACAACTGAAAATAGTATCCTGAGAATACTCCTGAATACTAGAACTAATAAGTGTGGACAACTATCATCAAATAAAAATATATATATAATTTTTGGCATCTAAGTGCTTATAATCAAACCTGTTTTTATTAATTTTATGGAATTTTTCTCTTCAGGCTGTGATAAAGTGGCTTGTAGTAGACTAATACCTCTGTTGAAAATAGGTAGAAAGGTAAATACACAGTAAGTTTGTCTGATGGCATTAGAGAGAGGCAAGGATAGGTGCCAGGACATTAGAGGCCAAAGCTCTAGAGAAAAGGGGAGCTCAATGAAGAAACTCAACAATTTTCATTCCGTTTTTCTTCTTTAGGATATTTGTTGACTCCTGACACAGAGTAAGTTTAAGCAGAACAGAAGTTTACTCAGAATCAGAGAAGCCAGAAAATCTTTTGATAACCTCACAGGGATGAATAATAGGAGGCATAATAAGATTCTGGGGTAGCCAGAGCAGTCAAGACTTTATAGACCAAGTAGGAAAAGGGAAGAGAAGTTCAGAAAGGGGAGACTGACACTGCACAGCAGGTTTTCCCTTGAGGCATTAGCCGATTCTTAATTTGTGTAATGCAAAAGGCTCCTAAAACTCTGAAAAAACACCTGGAAAGTAAAGAGAGGTTTTAGTGAACTTGTACATTTGGGAGAAAAAGATTGAAGTCTAGTACCCTCCAAAATCTGGTAAATACCTTGTCTCACTTGAGTGTCTGAAGTGTATATTTAATGTAGGTTTGAATCAGAAATAGGTTCAGTCTTAGAAAGGCTGCACCATAGCTTTGAACAAAAGATTAAAGCAAACTACCCATATTTGAGTTGTTTGACAGAGGACAGTATTAATTCTCTGTGAAGAAAGAAAAATTATCCTCAGGCTATTTAATTTTTCATACATAATGTCTGACATTTACTTAGTATCATCACGAATATATGAAACAGGGTAAAGGTAAAAAGTCAATAAAATACACATAAATGTGGGCAATATATTTGCTATTATATGTAATCACATTTTGATTAATACATTTGTGAAAGTAAATGAAAAGAATTAACAGCAAATTTTATACTAAAGGAAATACTCTGAAAATTACATATATAACCAAAATTAAGGGAAAACAAACAGGTTTAGCAACAGATTGAAAATTAAGAAGAGGATTAATATACTTAAAGATAGGTCAATAGTAAAATATATACATTGACACAGGACAAAAATGAGAGAAAATACTAGGAAAAGTGTTAAGAACATAGGAATTATAATGAAAAGCTCCAAAAATATGTGCACCTGAAATTTCAAAAGGAAAAAATAGAAAGACTGGAGTAGTAGCCATATTTAAAGAAATACTATCTGACAGTTTTCCAAAACTAACAAAAGACATCGTGCCACAGATTCAGTGGTACTCTGACCCTCAAACAGTATAAATAAACTAAAAGAAATGAAACCCCATCTGTTTATATAGGTCATTGTAAAAATGAAGAAACTAAGACAAAGGGAAAATATTAAAAGCATCAAAAAATACACAGCACTTTCAATTGGGAAATTAATAGTTAATAGAAACTTCAGAATCTCAATCAATAGGAAGATTATTTTAGATGTTAAAAGGAAATAATTTATAAGCTAAATGTTATACTTAGGAAACATTCATTAAACAGTAAAGGAAAATAAAGATACTTTTGGACAAACTAAAATGGGCTTTTCGGGTAGGAGGAAATGATCCCCAGTGGAAATACAGAAAGAAATGAAAAGGATACACACACACACACACACAATATACTTATGACTATAACTCCATATAAATTGTGCAATAAAGTTTATGACAACCATTCAATGAAAAGCAGAGAATAACTAGATAGAATTAGATGTTCTACAGTCTAGCATGAGAAGTAGTTAATTTATAATGAACATTACTAGGCAAAAAACACAGATAATAGTTTCTAGGATACCCATTTAAGGAATAGTACAGAAATACATAGCTAAAATTAAATAGATAAAAATTGTGGAACAATAAAACTTTTTTTCTATCAATAAAAGAAGTTTTACAAAAACTTCAAAACAAGTTGGATGACAGTTAACCAAGCAAATTAGTAAATACATTAAATGTTAATGGAGAAAAATGTTCTAGTTAAAATACAGAAAACATTACACTGACTTTCAGGAAAACAAATTTCAACTTTATACAACTTTAGGGATACTGGTAATTATAAATATGTATCAATTACATAACTACAAAACAGATAAAATAAAACTTAACAGAACTAAGAGGAAAAATAAACAAGTGGGGAATCCTACTGGGACATTTTAATAATGCATTTATCATTAACAAACAGTTGACAAGGACATAAAATACTTGAACATGATTAATAAACTTGAACTGGTTGTTCTGCAAAAAACACTGACTCCAAAGCCAAGTTATGGAAATAACCATGTGCCCAATAACAGATGAGTTATGACGATATGGTGTATACACACACACACACACACACACACCCCACACACACACATACCACACACAAAGTGGGGTACTTCATAAGTATAAAAAAGATGAAATCTTGCTGTTTATGACAACATGGTTAGAACTGGAGGGGACTATGCTAAGTGAGATAAATAAAGAGAAAGACTAGTAAAGATAATTTCACTCAAATGGAATTAAAATAAACAAAACAAAGGGACAGAAAATTAAACTTAAAATAATTTAGAAACCTGACTATAAAACTGAAGTTATCAAATGGGGAGGGTGGAGAACAAAGAGGGGCAGGGCCCAATGAACTATGGTGAAGGACTGTGGATGCTTTGGTAGTGGGTATGGTGTGGTAATATATACTTGAAAAAGTGTGAACCTATAGCTCTGAATCATACATAGTATAAACCAACATTACCTCAATGAGAAAATAATACCATGAAAAAAGTTACAGGATACCTATTCTTTTAAAATGCACATTGAATATTTACCTAGTATGGACATATTCTGGTCCATAAAGCAAGCAGCAGAATCAATCATTCAGAGCCTGTTGTCTATCAGTGAAATTACTCCAGGAATCAATAATAAGAGATAACTTGGGCAGACTCAAATGTTCAGAAATTAAGTAAATTTCTGTGTAACTTTTGAATCAAAGAAGAAAATCAAAATTAGTAAATATTTTAACATGAATGGTTTCAGTCATGATGAAGTGGCCTGTAATAGATTAATCTTCCCACAGATAAAAATTGTAAGCTCTGGGAAAAAAAATGCAAAAAACCCCTGGACAACACAGCAGTGAAAGCAAATGACTGTTTGTTAATCAATTGTATCATAATAAAATTGGTAAAAACCAGTGGAAAGAAAAAAAAATCATAGGCATCTAGATAAAAAAGACAAGTTATGTACAGAGGAAATGAGCTAAAGCTGATGCTAGAGTTTTTGGTGGAAACAATGCAAATTAGAAGACAGTGGAGAAAAATCTTCAGAGTAAAGAAAGAAAGGGATCTGTCAATGCAGAATTCTTTACTCGGCCAACATAAAGACATTTTTAGATATACAAAAACTGAAAGAATTCATCACAATTATAGTTACATTGCAATAAAATGCTCAATGAAATTATTCAAGCAGACATAATATTACACCAGTTGGAAATCTGGATCTACATAGACAAATGAAGACCACCAAGAAAGATAACTATATGAGTAAACACAGAATTTTTATTATTAGAATTTCTGGAAAAAAGAAAAAAATAATAATGGCTTGTGGAGTACTATAACATAAGTAGAAAAAAAAAACCAGGAAGGGAGAAATGAAAATAATCTCTTGAAAGGTTCTTAAAGTCTATGTAATAACTATATACTATGAGAAGTACAAGTTATATACTCTAAGCCCTTAAGAAACTATTGAAATGACAGAACAAAACAAAAAGTTGAAGCTAATAATCAACAAAAAAGATAACATTAAATAATAAAATACACTCAATCCAAAAAAATAGGGATAGGGAACAAAGCACTGGTAGACAAACAGAAAACATGGTGGACTGACTGAAATCCAATCATATTGCTAATCACCGCCAATTGTCTAACACCTCAATTTAAAGGCAGATTGTCAAATAAGAATTTCAAACAATCAAAACCTTAGTATAAGCTGTCTACAAGAATCCAATCAAAATATAATACACAAATAAGTTAAAAGAACAGAAAAAGATATACTATGCTAAGACTAGTAAAAAAGAAAGCTTCAACTGGTGTATTATGATTAGGTGAAGTCAATTCAAAGCAAAAATAAAAAACCCAACAAGGACAAGGACAAAGAGGACCTTCCTATAATTATAAAAAGATCAATTCAACAAGAGGACATAGAATTCTGAAGCTTATGTTTCTAAAGCAGACCTTCAAAACATATGAAGCAAAAATTAAAAGAAACCGAAGTTCTCTCAAAACAAATTGTAAGGAGAAAAATACAAATCCACAATTACATTAGAGTTTACCACTCATCTGTCCATAATCGAAAGAATCAGTATACAAAAATTCAGAATAGAAATAAAAGACTTAGATTTAGATTTATAGATATTGGCCTAATTGACCTAATTTATATCAAAGACCACCCTATCCAGAATGCATATTTTTCAAGTGCTCATGGAATATTTACTAAGGCAGGCCATAAAACTAAACTCAATAACTTCAAAAGGGATGAAGTCATCTAAGCTATGCTCTCTACAATGGTATTTAATTAGAAAAAACAAAAGTCCCTAGGAAATCCCCAAATATTTAGAAACAAAATAAGAAACTTGCAAATGATCTATGGATCTCAGAAAAGAATGAAAAGGGAAATCAGAAAGTACATTGAATTGAGTGAAAATGAAAATGCAACCTATCAAAATTTGTAGTCAACAGCTAAAGCTATATTTAAAAGGAAACTTAATAGCACTGAACACGTATTAGGAAAAAAATTCAAATAAAAGACTAAGCCTTAAGAAGCTAAAATAAAAGGAATAAAACTGAAAGTAATTAGAATGAAATAATAAAGATGAAAATAGAAATCAATAAAGTAGAAAGCAGAGAAATATTAATGAAACGAAAAAAAGTTTGAGAATTAAACAGAATTGATGAACCTCTAGTCAAATGGCTTCACAATGATTTTACCCATTTTTTTCCCTAGGATATTATCTTTTATTGCATGTGTTTTATGTACATTGCTTCCTTTCTCACCATACTGTCCTCATTCCTGTCCAGGATCTCAACAATTTACTAAAAGAGCTTAACTAGTATTTTATAAAATCACAATTGGGAAACTGACACTGACACAATTCATTGACCTTATTCAGATTTCTTACGTTTTACATGGACTCATCTGTGTGTGCATGTCCATATGTGCATATAGTCAGTTCTATACAATTTCATCACACATGTGGATTTCTGCAACCACCACCATCAAGATACAAACAGTTCAGTGGCAAAAAGTCCTCATGCTACTCTTATATAGCAAGAACAACCTCCCTCTGACTATCACCTACCCTGTACCCATATATAATCCTTGGGCAATGACTATTCTCTTCTCTATAATTTTGCATTTCAACAAAATTATGTAAAGGGAATCATAAAGGAATTGATTTTTTTCAGTCAGCATAATTCTTGGAGATCCAAGTTGTTGCACATATTATGGTTTCATTCCTATTTACTGTGAAGCAGTATTCTATGAAATGGATGCTCCACAATGTCTTAAAATACTTACTTGTTGAAGGATACCTGGATTCTTTCCAGTTTGGGACTACTATGAATAAAGGGATGACAAGTATTCTCATACAGTGAATGTGTGGACATAAGTTGTTTCTCTGGGATAAATGGCCAAGACTATAATTGCTGGGCCATATGGTAGTTGTATGTTTAGTGCTCTAAGAAACTACCAAACTCCAAATACAAAAAAAAAAAAAAAAAAAACACCAACAACAACAACAAAAAAAAAACCACACACATACACAATGGGTCACACAAACAAATGTAAAGCCTAAAACTTAAAATTTCTAGAAGAAACCAGAGATGATGAAATTTTCAGGTCCCAGTGCATTCACTGATGAGAATGTCTAGGCATTAAAGAAGAAATAACATCAATCTTACATAAATTCTTCTAGAAAACAGACAAAATCAAAGTAATTCCCAACTTGTTCTATGAGGTCAGCATATCCTTGGCGCCAAAATAAGAAAGTACAAAAATTAAAAACTGCAAGACAATCTCTTTTATGGTATAAAATGCTAAAAAAAAAAAAAAAAAGAAAAAAGAAAAAGAAACCTTAGCAGGGCCTCCCTGGTAGCGCAAGGGGTTAAGTACAGCACTGTGACACTATCCGCAGCTTCTGCAGCATGAGTTCAATCTCCCAGCCAGCCAGGGAGCTACCCACATGGTGCAGCAGACCTCTCCTGTCTCACCCACTGCTCCCCTCAACAGTGTATTTCAGTCAGTCAGTCAGTCAGTCAGTCTGCCTGTTCTGTTTCCCATTCTGTCTCTGGTGAACCCTCTCACTCCCAGTTCTTGTATGCATAAATAAATCTTAAAAAAAAAAAACAAAACAACTTAGCAAATTATATCTATAAAAGAAGTACAATATATAAACAAGTTGGGTTTATTTCAGTGATGATTTTGAAAAATCATTTAATGTAATTAATGTAATGCATAATCATCAGAATAAGGCCTCCCTGGTGGCGCAAGGAGTTAAGCACTGCACTATGAAGAAATTCGCAGTCTCTGCAGCATGAGTTCGATCCCTGGCCCATCAGGGAGCAACCCACATGGTGCAGCAGACCTCTCCTGACTTGCCCGTTGCTCCCCTCAGCAGTTTTGGTCAATCTGCCTGTTCTGTTCCCCACTCTGTCTCTGGTGAATCCTCTCACCCCCCACATCTCTGGCCTGTACCCCAGCTCTTGTATGCATAAATAAATAAATCTTTTTAAAAAATCATCAGACTAGATGTGAAAAACTATAGTTATTTGAATAGTTTTTTAAAAAACTTTACTAAATCCAAGATCCATTTATATTAAAAGAAAACAGTGAGCAAACAATAAAAGGGGATTTTCTTAATATGGTAGAATATTTATAAAAAGCCTATAACAAACATACTTAATGGTAAATTAGTGAAACCTTTGTTCTACAGGTAGGAATGATACAGGGGTGTTCAATATCACTGCTTCTATTCAATATTATGCTATATAATATGGTCAACAACAGAAGAAAAAATACAAGAATTGTAAAGGAAATAATAAAACTTATTATTCAAATCAACATATTTGTGTAAGTAGAAAAGTCAACTCTACAAACTATTAGAATGAATAGTGAATTTAGCAAGATCACTAAATACAGGGCCAACATAAAACTATCAATTGTATTTCTATAAATCAGTAATAATTATCAGAAATATAATTTAAAATAACATCTATAAGCATCACTTAAGTAGAAATAAACTTAATGAAAGTTATATAATCTCTCTGCATTGAAAATAATGAGAGAATATAGAGAAAAGAGATCTAAACAATGGAGGGGAATATTATATTCATCTTCTATACTATAAAAAAAATCTCATTTTTCCTCTTCTGTTGAATCAATAAATTTACATGGGAATGCCAAGTGCTAAGAAGAATCAGGATGATTTTGAAAAAGGAAGTTTTTTTTCAACTATGGGTTAATTCCTATGAAACACATTACTGAGTCCAGAACCAGACCTACACATAATACTGTCAGTAATTTATATAAAAATAATTGGGAAATGATTCTTTTTACCAAAAGCAGTATTGGACCAATACCATTTGGATATCTGAGAATGAATCCTGACAACTCCTTCACACCATACCAAGAAACCTATTCTAGATGAATTGTAGATCTAAGTATGAACAGATAAACAGATACACTTGTAGGAGAAAAACTGGAGAATATCTGTGTGACATGTGGGAAAGCAAATGGGTAAGTCCAGAAGTGGAGTTATTGGAGCACAAGGTATGAAGATACTTAGTGCTAGTAGATACTACCAAATAGTTGTGCAAATTTACACACTCCCCAACAGAAACCTGTATACCAATATGCATGTACACCAAACACCAAAACATAGACACCAAAATGCATTGTCAAAATGCTTATAGTAGCACTTCTCATAATAGCTGAAAATGGAAAGAATTCAGATATTGCTTGGCAGTAGAGTGAATCAATAAATTGTGGCTTATTACTCTACAACAGATGTCTGCAAACTATTACTGTCAAGGGTTAAAATTTTAGGTTTTACAGGCCACATAATGTCTGTTACATAATCTTCGTTGCCATTTTTTACAATGCTTTACAAATGTCAAAGTCATTCTTAGTTGGTGGGCTGTACATGTTGGCTGTATCTGACAGTACTGCTTTAGGCCAATAGCAATAAATGCATAACTGCTACATGGAAGGAGACATGAATTTCACAAGCCATTTGCAAGTGAGAGGCATTCACAAAGGAATGCATGCTTAAAATTCTAGGCAAAACTAATTGATGATGATTGTTTAGATAGTTGTTACCTTTCTGTGTGATAGTAGTGATGAAAGGGGGCACAAAGAGGACTCCTGAGTAGTTTAAAGTGTTGTTTTCTTGATTTGAGAGATGGTGACACATGATTCTTTTGGTGAAAATCCATTGAGTCAAACACTTATGATGTGTATTATAATTTTTTAAAATAAATTGACTTGAAATACTTTAAATTAGAAATCCAGCTCCTCACTCTTGATTTAATTTCTTCTCATTGTCATTTTATACCAGCTTCTTTCCCACTATCCCAATTAATAAAAACCTTAGGCCACCTAAGTTTTTATCTCCATCTAAAAACTTTGCAGGGGGCCTCCCCTGGTGGCGCAGCGGTTGAGAGCTGCCCGCAGCCTCTGCAGCGCCGGTTTGCTCCCTGGCCGCCGGCGAGGGTCCCACAAAAAAAATAAAATAAAATAAAATAAAATAAAATAAAATAAAATAAAATAAAATAAAATAAAATAACAACTTTGCAGGGACCCAGAAGATTGTGTTTCCAATTCACAGTCAATGTAATGTTATTAAATAAATATCCAAGATATTGACTTTCCATGTCATGAGTTCAAAGTGGGGAGTGACAGGCAGAGTCAGAGAGGATAAAGCATAGCACCTGAAAGCAAGCCAGTCTAGCACAGGATAATGGTTTTGCCATCTGCTCCGTGGTCATTCTTCCTGACCATAACATGCTTCAATAGAGAGAATTAAGGACACAGTTTAGCCAAAAACAAAAAGCCTAGTTAAACATGTTGTTCTTATTTGTGCTTCGTCCTAAACATTTGTAAAGATTTAGCAGCTCACCCCAGCAAACCTTTTAAATCCACATTCCAGTAATAAAGATTTCATAAACACTTTTCAAGGACATATTTATTTTTAGGATTCAACAGAGCCAAGTTACTTTGTTCTTTCAGCTGGCTTGGTGAAACCTTGAGATCATGACCAAAAGGATTGATAAGGTGATTCCGCTGAGTGCAATGTTCCCACACTAATTCCAGCATCCACCATTCACACTGCATCCAACCTCCACCAAGTAGGGAGGGCAAGCTGCAGGGTCTGGTTATGAGCAGAAATAAAAAAGTGGCCAAAGTTCTCTCCCACTGCAAGGGAATGCAGCTTAGTCTCAACTTTGGGTGGAGAATGTGACATGTATTGACTTTCCTTTTAATTTGAGTTGAGCTGGATATGCAATAAGATCATGTTTTTTAGGGAAAATGTAGCTTTAAGAGAAGAGGAAGTGGGCTTCCCTGGTGGCACAGCAGTTGAGCGCTGGGTTGCGAAGCTGCCCCCAGCCTCTGCAGCGCAGGTTCGATCCCTGCCTGCTCCCTGGTCACCGGAGGAGGGTCCACATGGCGCGCAGACCTCTCCTGCCGCCCGCTGCTCCCCTCAGCAGTGTACTTTGGTCCTTCTGCCTGCTCTGCTCCCCGCTCTGGCTCTGGTGAATTCTCTCACCCTCCCGCGCTTCTGACTGTACCCAGTGCTTGTATAAATAAATAAAAAAAAAAATCTTTAAAAAAAAAGAGAGAGAAGAGGAAGTAAGTGGGAGCATAACATCAGAAAGTGTATGACCCTAATATTGTCAGGAAAAAGTTTTAAATGACCAAAATAGATGTGTCAGAGTGTGAGAAGTGTGTGAGTAGGCAAGAGAAAGTACAAATTGCATACGGGGAGAGAGAAACAGAGGATAAGCCAGAGACATGAAAGGGAGAAAGATGGTAGCAGGGTGAAAGGGTGTCTAGGAAAGGTACCAGGGTTGGTATACCTTGACCTATATTAGCTTCTTTGCCTGTCAGTCCTTCAGAAGTAAGAATAGCTCAACTGCTGACAACTCTTCAAATTAGCCTCCAATGAAAAACTAGTTGCCCTTGATCAAAGATCTGAACACTTCCCTACACTTTGGTGTACTATGCTTATTTGTGTATGAACTCTAAAAGCACAAAAGGAAGAAATGAGAGTAATAGCATGTAAGAGTTATTAGGTACATGGGGCATAGTCATCTTCTGGGCCTTTCCTTTCTGGGGATGTAATGTTTGGACACCCCCAAACTCTAAACCATGGGAGGACCCCCACATACACTTTTCCCAAGAAGTGCATTGGTGAGACGGGCCCTAGAATTCTTGAAAAATTCTGAGGTGGGTATGGCTATTTATTGAACTTTCTGATCTTACTGAGAACTTGAGATTTTAGACCCCGGATTGTGGTATTTAACCTGCAGAGACAGGAAGGTGTGATGATGACAGCAGAAAACAGAGCTGTTATTCTTCTATGACCAGAGCTGGGTCCCTATGTCCCTGGCAAAGAAGTAGATGTGTAGCCTTCTAGGGTGCCTCTTGACTTACATAGGTGAAAATATTCTAGGTCTGATAGGCAGAAACCTAATTTGAGTTGCCATAGTGGTAATTCAAGATACAGTTCTCAGATACAAGCCAGTACATAGATCAAGAACTCAACTGCGGGGAGTCCCCCGTGGCGCAGAGGGTTGAGCACAGCGCTATGAAGTTGTCTGCAGCCTCTGCAGTGTGGGTTCAATTCCCTGCTGGCCAGGGAGATTCCCACATGGCACAGCAGACCTCTCCTGTCTCCCCCGCTGCTCCCCCCAGCAGTGTTTTCGGTACATCTGCCTGTTCTGCTTCCCACTCTGTCTCTGGTGAATTCTCCCACCTACCTCTGTACCCCACTTCTTGTATAAATAAATCTTTAAAAAAAGGAACTCAACTAAGGAGGTGACCTCAATTGAGATCTAGGTATGTACACAGCAAACTATGAAGTTCTTCCCAGCCTTCCCCAGAAGAACCTGAGACCATTTTATAGAACTATGCTCTGAGATAACCAGATTTTCTAGGAGTGAACAGATACTGGCTCTGAATATTGGTGCAATCCCTAGAGTACCAAAGAGCACATGGGAACATTTTGATGTAAATGATTCACGCATAAGTTTTCAGTCCGTCTCACAGTAAATCTAGTGAGACTATGGACCCAACTTCTGAACCCAAGTCAGAATTAGGGTAGGACTAGATATATTTATAACTAAACATGTCTTGCATTGGTTCCATGGTCTACAGAGTGAAGATTATTATAACAGAAATAGCCAAGTAGAAATCCCTGAAATTGCTCCCAACACCATCATTAAGAAATATATACACAATAAAATACTACTTAGCAATCAAAAAATAAACTCATGCCATTGTGGCAACATGGTTGGAGCTGGAAAGGATTATGCTAAGTGATATAAGCCAGAAAGAAAAAGATGAATATTGAATAGTTTCACCTATATGCAGAATGTAGAGAAGCCCATCCATGGGTCAGGAAAAAAATTTGCAAGCTGAACATAGATCTGAGCCATCCAGCAGAGGAGCAGCAGGAAGAGAGATCAAATCAAGGGAGGGAAGAGCACAAGGGCCTGGGGTGATGGATCACGGGTGCTATGGTGGTGGGAGAGCTACCGGAATTACAGGAAAACCAACTACTGTGCACAAATTGACAGTAATGTAGGAAAATAAATTTATTTTTCAAAAGGTAAACTAAAAGGAGGCCATATACCTGGGAATTGTGGAAATTAATGCTCCTATCAAGGATCTGGTATGTGTAGGGTTAGACTCAGGTCATATTTCTATTTCAATCACCTTTGAAGCAGCCCACTAGCTCCTAGAAATAACTGAGATGATCACAATCTTAACGAAATGGTGGTGGTTACAGTTTCGGTTTGTGTTGTGACACAAATACTAAAGCAAATTGACACGATCACTGGTATGTGGTCTATAGCTATAGCCCTAGAAATTGATTCTTTCCCCACCCATATCAACAAAGGTAATTATGCAGTGGCTGAGTGGCACAGCCAGGATTCATGTCCTGATAGCTTGACTCCAGAGCCTTTAGGGTCTGCCTGCTAAGTAGATTCACAGAGGCGTTCTTAATATGTTTATCTCTGAATATAAAGCTAAGAGACTATATCGCCTGTTAGGTTGTTATCCACGATAACCATTTATCTCACACTATTCTAAACCAGCTACTCTAATATTAACTGAAAGTATGATGATCAACCATCCTGGTTTGCTTAAAAGCTAACACTGAGAGTATCCCAGGCAAGTCAGGAGGGTCACCCTAAAGGTACATCATTGAAAAAGAATAAATATACCTTTAGGAACTTCTACCTGCTCACTTTGTTTTAATAACAAAAACATTACCAGGGTAATTGCTACATTTTTGCCTCAGGCATCAATTAATAACTATAGCTTAGGTATAATGGCCCTCATTCGTTTCTTGTTAAGCACTGGCTTTCTTCCCAGGCATCCTGAAATGGGTTTGCCTTGTGGTTGAGTGGATAGGAGTGGGCTGGGCGAAGTGATCCCAGACTCTCTAACCCAATTAGAGCAAGAGTTTCCCCTTGGAGGAAAAGAACTCTGGGGATGCCTAAGGGGTCCAAACTCTCTGGCATTGCAGGAACTCACCTCATGGTGCTCACTGTAGTTCTGGGCGAGGGCAGATCAGTAAAGGCCCAGAAGATTCCCACATGCACCACCTGTATGTGTTAAGCAATGCATGCTGGGCTGCTCTTTCCAGTCTGTAAGACACGTGAAAATTCAGTGTCAGGTGCACAGTCAGCACCATTGATTTCTTTGTAGTAATTGGTCCCCTGTCAGTGTCTCTCACACCTCTCAGGGTGTGGCCTCACAGGGTCTTCAGCTTTCTTTGTCCCTAGGCCCCTTGCTACATACTGGAGCCTTTTCCTTGAGGGACTGAAGACAATCACGTGTATGCCAATCTCTGTTAAGGTTTTACTGCCTCAGTCCAGTACACTGCCCCATTTTATGTAACTTCAGTGTCCTGGCTGGGAGAAGAGCCACACTTGCTAGCTCATTCCATTTTGTCAGACCAGACAACAGTCAAAGTGAAGTGACAAGAGCTGGAGGGTGCTCATTTCCTAAGCTTCAATTTGCACCCACTAATGATCAGCAATATCTGGGCTGAGGCATGAGGATTTACAGAAATAAACTCTAATGGCTGCTAATTTCAAGTGGCACCAACAAAGTCACTCGGGCGGAAAATGGGTATGCAGGTGACAGGAATTGTAGGTAGAGCCTATAACTAGGTTGTTTTGAGCACAATTCTTGCTTAAAAGTGAACAATAAACAATTGAGAAATGAATAATCTGGGAATTGGGATTGTTTGTGTAAAATTCTATTTTCAAAAAGAACCCATGTAGCAGAACCAGAAACTATGAACGCTGAGCTGACTAAACCTTCCCAAGTGGTGATCACTAAAATGGAACTCAGCATAATTTCCTGACATTTCCATATCTTTCCTGCCTGAGAAATCAGTTCTGAAATCCAAACAACTCCTCAGAAAGAGAAAAAATCATAAATATGAAACTAAGTATTATCTTCTCCCTATCTCCAGAGATAAAGTGGCACCATTTCAAGAAAGACACAATTAAATCATTTAAAACTCCAGTCTTAATCTTGCATAAAACCATAATAGTACAATTCTTCCTGGGGGTAAACTAAAGCCTGCTTTGAGGTCCCAGCTTATAATTATTTTACCATTAGAAGCAAAGCCATATTTCCAAAACCTGGTGTTTACTGTTCTAATCTATTTGCTTCACTCCCAACCATCAGCTGATTCCCAGTTATAAAGATGAGCCTGGAAGGAAATTAAGGCCTTTCTAAGACTAATAAAAGACCATCTCTTCTACAAGTGCTGTTTGTATTATGTTTCTCATTGTTTGGCTGGAAGAGACTCTAGGAAATGGGAAGGAAGATTATTACACAAGAATACGTATTGTAGGGAGAAATAAAGATGTGCCCACTGATTCTGTGTCCTATCCCAGAAACTGAGCAATGTGCAGTGATATTCACTTATGAAAGGGGGGGGGGGAGAGAGACAGACAGAGAGAGACAGGGAGGGAGAGGACAGCTCAGCTTTGAGAGACCAACATGACTGGACTAGGCCCTGGTGACAATTGCTTAAGGAATCACAATTAGCTTAAGGTTAAAAATATGATGAGAAAGAATCCTGGAATTGTCAGTCCTGGACTTCTCACCAATCTTGAAAAAGAGCGACGCTCCTTTCTGTCAAGTTTTGCTTAATGAACTGAGAGAAATTGTGTCACAAGTCCAAATTAAGGATTGTTCAGTGGATATTACTCATGACTTATTAGCCTGTGGTCTTATTTATCCCAGCTTGCTCCTCTTCCATGAACTCTTCACAGTTCTGCTCTGAATTGGCAAGGTAGGGGGCAGCTTTGGGTGATGTGAGAATGTCACAGAGACCAGGGGGGGCAGTGGACAAAACGGTCCATCATGGCTCAATCCTCCTTCCCTGACCCTAGAGAAGCCCTCAGTCAAGCCCACCAGGCAGCCTCCAGATGCTTTCTCTGCACCCTAGCCATCCCAGACCTGGCTTCCTTCCACAGCAGCCTCCTGGCTCCATGCTAATTCCCACAACAACCCCTTTCTGCTTGACCTATAAACCTTGCCAGCTGGAATCTCTTCCCTTGCCACATTTTCATTATGACACTTCTCCCATCCATAAAGGCTGACTTATTGGCTGGTACATTAGCAAAGTGCAGACTCAACACTCATCGACCTACCCTCTGGTGCTAACTCCCCCACCCCACGGCAGGGCAAGATACCCTCTTTGATCACCTTTCTCTGATTCTCCACATCTTTCTAATACAGCACTCTAGAGGGCAGCCCATGTGGCTCAACAAGCAAGCATTTGTTGTGAACCCCAGTACATGACTCCAGGGGCTTCTTCTAGGCCCTGGGGACATAGTAGAACACAACAAAGACCATATCCTCATAGAAGACAGACAAATAAATATATAATTCCACCTCAGATAGGGAAAGTAATGTAATAAAGGACACATAAAAGGTAAGGAGATGGCATTTCCCGGGGCATTATTTTGTTAATAGTAGTCAGAGGAGGCCTTTTGAAGAGGTGACATTTGAGTAGAAAAACAGTCCCATGGGGAAAAGTCTTCTAGGCAGAGCAAATACTAAGTGCAAACGTCCTGCAGTGGGAACCACTGGAGATTGGCTTGCTGTCCCTGCCCCCAGTCTGGTCCCAATCTACTGCACCACCCCATTTTCTTGCTTTGGGCAAAGGGTAATTATTGCATACCTAAGCAAAAACCCATCTCTGGGTTTAAGGTTATGATAAATTGCTTGAAAAATCTTGTTTAGATGGTTGAAATCCCTCCTAAAAACTGCAGAAACTTAAAGGCTTATATATAAAGATAAACCATGCTTGTTTTGCTTTTTTTGCTAAATGTTGACCTTTCTTACTAATGTGAGGAGATAGCTGGTCACAGGAAAGGGTCAACTGACATTTTCTTCAAAATCTCTTAGGAAGATTTTGTCTTTATTTAAAATTCTTAACAAAGGGCCTCCCTGTGGCACAGGGGTTAAATTCTCAGCTATGTCAAACTATCACCAGACACTGAAGCCTATGTTCGATTCCTGATCCCCCACCAGGGAGCTGACCCATATGGTGCAGAAGACCTCTCCTGCCTCACCCCCTGCTCCCCTCAGCAGTGTATTTCAGTAGATCTGCCTGTTCTGCTCCCCACTCTGCCTCTGATGAATCCTCTCACCCCCTGCACCTCTAACCTACATCCCAGTTCTTGTATGCATAAAAAATAAATCTTAAAGACATAAATTCTTAACATGATTCCCTCTACCAAGTTAAGTGAATTCTTGATTAGTTTCTTCCACACTTTTCATTCTATCTCCCCATCCCACACCCTACCTGGTGCTCTGGCATGAACCATGCTATCCCACCTTGTGGTGCTGGCTCCTTGCAGCAGGGCACTGTGCATGTGACTTCTCCCAGGACTGACATTGCTGGTTAACTGAACAGTGGGGGGGTCTTAGAGTCAGTCCTTGCCCTAATGGAAGGACCCTTGTAAAAAATATCTTTGGGATTTCATATGGCTAATCTTGTCCGTACTTTGCCTCCTCTTCTCAGCCTGGGATTGCTGGCCTCTACTATTCAGCATTGATCTCAGGTGAACAATGTCAGCACCTGCAGTTAATTTACCCAGGCTGTACATTGCCTGGGCTTCTTCATCGTGATGCATATTTTGTTTCCACATCCAAGGTTCCAGTCAGCATCATTTGCATAATTTCTGGGGATACTATTGGATGATGGAGCTCTTTGGGAGAGTGTGGGGACACAGTGGAGGTGGGGGGGGGACTGGGAGATGAATTATTAACATCAAATTTCATTTCCAGCTCTCAGAAAAAAACACATCCAATCTCAAAATACCAAATCCTGATGCTGCTGCCAGGACTGAAATGTCTCCCTTTTCCTTAAGTCTGTGCCCTCAGGGCTAGCATCATTGACCTCTCCTCTGATCTTTTCTGTATCTGAAGAATTACTATTGAATTTATGCTTTGCTTTTTGTTTTATTCAGGGTATGCTAATTATTCAAATAAATAAAACAAAATCTTAGTAGCTTAAAACTATCTCAATGTAGTTTTTGCTCATGGCATAGTCCCTGTGGGTGGGCAGAGCCTCTTATCACATAACCCAGGACAAGGCACCTTCCTGGGGGGACGGGGGGCAGTTATCTCTATCCCATGACCTCTAAGGGAAGAGAGTGGAGCTGAAACAGGGATATAGCAGGGCTAAGGACAGTGGCCAGTAGAGGACAGGTCACTGTCTATGGGTTCTCACCCATGTGCACAATTGCAAGACCACTCAGGCTCAGGGAACAACAATGGGGTTTATTTAACAAACAGGGGAAAAAGATTCCTAAGGCCACAAATGGCAGCTATCTTACCCAGATAGTGTCCACAGTGTCCAGAAGTCCCACATGGCTCTATCTCACTTCTGAGGGCCTGAAGCTCATGGTAGCTGACAAGCAGCAGGATCTGACTCACTGCAGCTGAAGGTGCTCCCAGGTGGGGCCACTGAGAGGTTGCCACAGCAGCCTGCAGCCATGATCAGGCTGGAAAGCACTGGACACTGGACCAGACTGCATGGAGGCAGCAGCACTGGGAAGTGGTGCCAGATGGTGAGGAGGGGTTAGCAGTTCTCAAAGGTGACTTGGACACAGAGTACTGGTCACTCCTTAACAGTGCTGGACAGCACTGGCCAGTAGTGTCAGTCACCTCAAGGTACTATAAGATACACCAGCATTACAGCTTTTTGTGAGTTGTTGGTCCACACCAACAACAAAGAGCTCTTGGAGACACAGGACTGGAGACTTTGGTGATCCTTTCAGGTGATATCAGAGGCAGGCTTGAGACAGGTGCTGCTGGCTGGGCCTCGGAGAAGCTCTTAGGACTTTTCACTTCTTTTTTGTCGGCTGCTGGATATTTCTTCTTTCTTCGTAAGAGATCAGGGACAGAGTCTTAGTCATCTTTCCTCAGAGGCTAGGAACAGCGTTGCTGAGTAAGCCCATCAGAAACAGAGTCAGCCCCAAGGTGGAGCCTGTCTGTAAGGGCAGGATAGGCACAGTGCAGGTTTTCTGATCCAGCAGACTGGGTAAAGGAGGAATTTACCCAGTAAGTTGCCTGGAGCCCTCAGTGGCTTTTGCAGGCTTTTATTGAGATTTACCAGGTACATGGCAGGGAGGGGTACTGGGGATCTGGGAGGCTGGCAGGCCTCCCAGCCCCCAGCAAGTCTTTACTCTGACTGGGCTCTCCGGCCTTCTCTGGTAGTTCTGCTTCTGCTTCTCTGCTTCTTCTGGTGTCCCCATGATGTCACCCTTTTAAGCCCAGACTTAGCCCAGGTGTACCCACCTACATAGGCCCACACCCTACTCCAGGTGCCCACCATCACGCATGCATTTGGGACCACAGGGTTACGTCATCTATCCTAATGGCGGGAGGGCAGAAAAGCCTGATACCTTTTACCTTACCCTACACTGTCCTAACTTTTATCCTCTTTCAGGGTCCTCTACCTACATCTGATTGGACTATTTTCAATCCTATGGCTGATTGGACCAGAACCAGCTCATAGCTTGTACCTGATCAGTCCATTATATGATATAAGCACCAAATCCATGGGCCACTCTACTGCCTGCAACTGGAGGTAGCTACAGTGTTAGAGCTAGGCCAGTGGTGCCCCATGCTCCTCCCTGCAGCTCTGAACCAGGAGTACGTGCCCTGGGGCAGCATGGTGGAGGAACCACTGCTGGTTCTGCCTGCAGCCTGAGGCCCACTGGGACAACTGGTATTGGACAGTAAAGTGTCCACCACCCACTGCTGCTGCTTGCTTTGCCCACAAGCAGCACTCTGGGGCCAACTGCCAGAGCCCCAGGGGCCTGGGAGGATTTTCCAGTTTCAGAGTTGTTGATTGAGATGTTTCAGGGGCTAGGCCTAAGAGGGACATGTTTACTTCACCAGAAATCAGTCCCTGGACCTACTTATCTACTACAGACACTGACATGCAGTTTTGCTATCTTCCCAGGCCTGTTTATTCCTGTTCATTCAGATCCCACCTGACTGGATTAATTTGTTTACATAGTCTATCTGGCCTATAGACCCATAGGCATTGAGGTGCCCAATCCTGGTTTACACTGGCCCTGATTCCCCCTCCCAATCTGGATTGAGAGAAATCTTGGAATGTTTACAAAACACCCTTCCCTTCCCTAGTTAAAGTGCTTATCAACACTTATAACCACCCATTTTCTTGCCAGGTCCCTCAACATTCCCTTAGATTATAAATTCCTTGAGGGTCATGAGTATGTCTATATTGTTCATGGTCCTCTCCCATGCAGCAGGCCTGGTATATAGCAGTTGCTTAATAGAAGTGAAAAGTAAAGTGCATTTCATAAGAGTATTTAGACAAAATTGATTTAACCCAAAATCACATGCTCATTCTTCAGCATCAATAAACTGCTCATCATAGACTTGATAGTGTTCATTATGCTGAGGATCTTGGACCACAGTGAGCCCACAGTGTAAAAGGTGTTGTAGACACACCTCCATGAATGGGAGGAGCCATTTTCCCCACCCCCATTTACATGCAGCCTCATTGGATTATAAATCTCAATCTGCCATGGATTGTATTTCCTGAGTGGAGGAACTACTAGGATCTAGTGGTGGAGTTAAGCAGACTATATAACACAAAAGGCAGGAAGACCCAGTTCTCTTGCTTCTCTGGCTTTGATTTGCACACTAGTACTGCTGGGAAGACTTGAGGAGGCATGTGGAAGAGAGAAGTATAGAGACCTTTGGAAGACACCAGACACATGGGTGAGAGAGTCATGGAGAGGCTGACAATGGTAGCCATTATTTTTCTTTGTATTTTTGCATCTCTCTTTCTATAACAAACTTGCTGGCCCCTTTTTGCCCATTTCCTGTGGTTCCCCACCAGAAGATACCTTAGACTTGTGGCAAGCTTTTGGACCTCAGCAAGCCTACTTCAAGCAGAGCCTGTATGGCTGAGTGTTTGCCTACAAGTAGATGGGTTTTTTGGAAGTTTCTACTGGTAAGATATTATTAGGAATCCTTTTTGCTTTCTCTATGCACACTAATTCTATTAAAGATCTTTCACACTAGAGTCTGCTTCCTTTATCTTTGATGGTGCAGATGGCCAGATCCCTTTTATAACATATAACCCTTAATATTTTGAGGTCCTTGGGTGACCTTTGGGCATGCACTAATAAGGAGAGTCCAACAGAAAGATAATGACTACCATGAAAGTGGTAAATGGGATCAGAAAAGAATGTGGAGGGGCATTGGATTGTTTTGATGACTATCTTGGTGGGTAAAAAGGCTCTATGTCTATCAGCAGGAAACAGAATTCATGCCAGATGGTTCAAATACAGAGTTTTATAAGGCCCAGATACAGAGCAGTGAGCAGCTTAGAGAACCAAGAAGGCTGTTCTGGCTACATTGGAAAACTATTATCTCTCCTGGGACTAAGAGGCAAGAAGAGGAGCTAGTCCTGTTAGAGCAAATGACAACTGCATTGAATGGAGCTTTTAAATTTAGCAGGGGCTGTGGGGGGGGGGGGGAGGTGGGGAAAGGAGGGATTGGGGTCAAAATCAGGGGGTTGCAATTGTATGGGGAATATAAAAATAAAAAATTTTAAAAAAATTTAGCAGGGGCCTCAGCATTATCAAGTGTCAGCACTATCAAGCTTTCACCAATCACTGCAGCCTGAGTTCAATCCCCAGCCATGGGGCTGACCCACATGGTGCAGCAGACCTTTCCTGTCTCACCCACTGCTCTCTTCAGCACTGTATTTCAGTTGATCTGCTTGTTCTGCTCCCCACTCTGTCTCTGGTGAATCCTCTCACCCCCTGCACCTCTGGCCTACAACCCAGTTCTTGTATACAAAAAAATAAATTTTTAAAAATAAATAAATAAATCTAAAGTTAGACACTTGGGACCAATGGATAGAGCAAGTAACAAATAAATACCCCAATGTCTCTTTTCCTGTCCTCTGATCTTTTGCCGAGCAATCCCAATGGCTGAATGCACCCAGAAACACATTAGATGCTGTTGCCGGCTTATGGGTTTTGTAGAGGTCAGTCTTCTAGGGTACAGAACAGGGCAGAGGAGGGGATAGTAGGGTCCTGCATGGGAGGCCAAACAGAGAACAACTAATATAGAGTCTTACCATATAGAGGTCACCCTGGAGCTGAGGATGAAATCAGGAAGAAAAACACTGCTGTCATAATTTTTTGTTTCACTTAGTGAAGGGATTTGTGTGTGTGTGTCTGTTTGTGTGGTTTAGTTGTTGGTTATTGCTTATATATATAAACATATACATGTATGGACACGGCTGCCTTGTTTGCAGTTATTGCATGTAAATATGTTTGCTGAGCCAGCTACCCCCTTGTAAACCGTGCTACATGGTCCTTCACTAAAATAGAGCTTTACTTAAACAATTGGCCTTGGGATAAAAATCTAAACAAAAGTACTCAGTAATTTTGGGATTTTGTTTTGTTTCTTCAATTACCAAGTACATTAGCTGGAGTTCAGGCATTAGCAATGGTGTATGTAGCTATTTTTAATACTATAGGGAAGTTGAAAACTACTTCTGTGATTAATCTACCTCTCCATGTATCTCTGAATTAAGCAGGTAACTGGCCTAAATATTCTCATCTCAAAATCTAATGCCCTTAAAAAGTGAAAATCAGATTGGTTTGGTCTCCCTATTTGTTTCTATAAAGGAAGGAACATTTTAATGAAGAATTTGGTTTCTCTACCCACTATAGGAAGAACATCAAGCAGTGAATCCCTGCCAGTGAGGGAATGAAAATGCTAGTAGACAGGGAGGGACTCGGGTGCTCATTATTATTTAAATTGTGCAGGTTTAGAATGTAAAATTTGGAGCAATTCCTTGCGTGCGTGATTCTGTTAGAAATTTCTCAAAAAGCCCATTTGTCTGTCTCTACATGGACCAAAACATCTGCTAAAAAATGAGACCAAGACACTAGTTATTCATTTAGTTGCCTCCCCAATAAAATCCTGGAGGTCAGGCATGGTGTAGGTGCCCAGCTACAGCTGGACTAGTAGACATGGCGCGTGACCACCTCAAAGGACTCAAGTGGTGCTGTTTACACTTGGAGTTCCCTAAGAAGACAAAAAGACCTTTTTCAAAGACTTTAATAAGCTTAGAGTATTTTGACCTGGCAAACTGATTGGTTCCCAATTCTCTATTGGTTTGTTCTGTCAAGTCTGGGCAATCTCATGGAGGATGTTCTCTGGGAATTATAATCTTTAAAAAATCAGTTACTTGTGTCCATGCCACAGATACAATATTAAAAGGTACATTATAAAAGATAGCTTTAAAATCACTTCAACTAAATGCCTATATCCCAATGGTTGGGTTGGGCCATGAAAAATCTATCAGAAGGTGGGATGCAGGGCTTTTGACACTGGACAAGTGCCTGAGACTCTTTGTCACTTGATTTTCTCAGTAGTCAACTAAGATGAACATCTCTGCCTCTCTTGCCTCATCAAAGGCCAGCAGGAGGCCTTTGTAAACTGTGTGGACATGTGGACCATGTGGACGGGTTCAGGTGCGTTAAGAAGCATGGGTCGGGCCTCCCCGACGGTGCAGTGGGTTGAGCACAGCGCTGTGAGGCTGTCCACAGCCTCCGCATGGCGACGGTTCGATTCCCGGCCGACCGGGGAGGGTCCCAGTGGAGCGGCAGACCTCTCCCGCCTCACCCACTGCGACCCTCAGCAGTGTATTTCCATCCTTCTGCCTGTTCTGCTCCCTGCTCTGTCTCTGGTGGATTCTCTCACCCTCCTGCGCCTCTGGCCTGTACCCCAGTACTTGTATAAATAAATAAAATTTGGAAAAAAAAAAAAAAGCATGGGAGCATGGGTCACCGTACAAGGACAGAGTACCATTCATCTGCCTTGCTGGCTGCTTGCCAGGCACAAGGGCTATAGCGCAGTTGTTTCCTGAGGAGGAGGGAAATGAACAGGATGGAGCTTTCCCCAGCAGTTTGGTAACTGCACTTTCCACAATGGGTTTGACTTGATGTTAAGGTGAGCTACGGGCACATGCCCTACCCATTGAGACCAGCACCAGTGGGGTCTGAGACACTGTGGATTCTACTTGCCCTTTAAAGATGACACCTAGTAATAAGTGGAGAGACCTGGGGACCACAGACAACCTGAGCTTCTTTCTTTTCCATTTCAGTTTTGTTGCCCTGATGTAAGAATGGAGGGGTGGGGCTCTCCAACCACAGCCACCTGAAGGGTGAGGTACAGGGGATGTGGGTCCACTAGATCCTCAGCCTGCCGCTGCATCTCCTCCACCCCAGCCCAAACCCAAAGTCCTCTGGATTCCTCGCCACAGGGCTCTGTGTTACTCACATATGTGTCCTCTGGTGACATTTACCTCTAAAGTGGGATCACTAAGCTTCCCTGTTCACTGTTCCCAAGCCTAGAGAATGTCTGTCTCCTGTAGGGCCAGTGACATGGTGTCGTCCTGATGCAAGTTTAGGTTTTCCCATGACCTTGAGCTCCTTCGTTAATGAAGCCCACTTAGTCACGCCTCAGCTTGTCAATGTTGGCCCTACTCTTTCCTGCTACACAATCCTGGTCATACCCCTTGGGTTAGGCAAGGTTTCCCTTTCTAACTGTGACTAATTAAAACAATTTAAATCCTTAAAGAGCAGGCTTAGAGTCTCTCAGTAACTAGGGTTGTAGCTCTTCTTTCTCTTTCTTTTTTATTTCAGTATAGTCATCTTCCTCTCCCACCACTCAGAAATTCATTTAAATTCCCTAGAGGCTGAGTTCAAAATCGTCCCAACTGTGCAGACTGGACATAAGCATGGGTCTTTCCACGCCCTCAGTGGGCACTTTGTCTCCATCCAGCCTACTCTTCAGAGTTGAGGGGAGCCCTTTCTTCCCAGCCCATATGTGTTGAAGGCCCCAGTTTGGGGGTTGCCATGACACCCGGGGTCCTATAAACTTCTCTTCACTTAGGGAGCCTCTATACATGGTATTGGACAAATATGCTGTCCTTTAAACTTATCCTGCAAATTTAACTTCAGACCAAGACAAATATGGAGTTTTGTGCTCAAACATATTAAAGGGATTTATGCGTGACTAAAAATAGAGAAAAATTCATTACATTCTTTTCTTGTAAGAAGCTGGATTTACTTTGCCAAATGTGTCTCAGTAAGTGCATCTTTTTTTTTTCTTGTCAATAGTTATATTTGCTGCTGTTCCCAGTAGGGCAGATTGTCCATTAAATAATCATAATATAAGGGAATCCTCAATAAAATATAATTTTAGCCCAGGAGGACATAGGTATACCTTGCTTTAAAGAAAAGAGATGTTTTTCAAAGTGACTTTTCTGTAAAGCAACTAAGAAATACCAGAAATACACCAGAAGGGAAATAAAAAACGTGGCTCAGACTGCAGTCAAGAGGGAGCAGGCTGGCAGGAGGCAGAAGCAGCATTCTGGAGGAGGAGCACAGCTCAACTCAGCCTTGATGGAAAAGGAAACCGCGATTCTGTCACTGGAACTATCTGCGGCTCCAGGAAGCTAGAGACTATTCCCACTCTCAGGGGCACTGCCAGCAAAGCCAGGAAGTCTTGGTTCCTCTGACCCACCCTTCCTCCTTGCTTTCTTGGCACCATTATCAGCCCAAGGCAACAGCAGCAAGAGATGGAACTATGCCTTGGAGATGAGGCTAGAGCCAATCAGAAAACAGTCTTTGCTTCATGGACAATTTACAGCCACTGTCTGAGCACAGTTGCTTCTATGATACAAGGTACAATGGGTACAGCTCTGAAGAAGGCATTTTATGTCCTAGAAATGTTCTGTGCTTAGCTTGAGAAGCTGCCTGTTAAACACACAAATTGCTTATATAACATAGATGTCAGCTGGGATCTCATCAACCTTGGAGTTGAGGTAACCTTGAGGTAACCCAAATCCCCAGTGACCTCATGCTGACTTCCCAGCACCCCAAGATTTACTCTCAGTGTGGATCCAACCCAATTTGTCTCCTGGGCCCTCTTCTCTGTTGTGGGGTCAGAACTCCCCTTGGGTGCCCCAGTGAAATCTGTTAACAGAACCTGACAGGAGGCAGAGGTTGCATATGGTCAGGAGGCTATGTTATATGCTTCACAGCTCACAGCTTCAAAACCTCCTCCACAAGGTCTAAACTGGGGGTAATGAAAATATTTTGGAAATACAAGCAATGGTTGCACAACATTTTGAGCGGACTAAACGTCACTTTAAAGTTATTAGTCTCGTGTGAAACTCACCTCAGTAAAAACAAAATCCAAATGCCTGCCCATCCAGCCCTTCCTCAGGCAGACCCCAGACCTCCATTCCTCAGTCCTTCTTTCTCAGGCCTGACCAACCCTCCCCTCTCTTTGAGGTACCCACACTTGGCCCTCACAAATGTGTGAGGGGATGGGTCAGCTTTACAGACTTGACCATAGACGGAGCCACCCTCCAGAAAGATCAGAGGAAAAAAGTGACATTTCTCTCTATTTGTTCACTTAGTGACACCTGGGGAGAATAGGTGAAGTACAGAAGAAGGTTTATTATTTAGTGAGTCAGAAGCTTCAATGGCATTCCATCCCGCACATAAGTGGGCCCTGGGGGGAAGTATACAGCTCTCTCAGCCCTACAGAATTCCTCAAGCTTTCAGATAGTAGAGGTAGGCCATCTACAGCCCGATAGAAGGTAGACCACATGTGATGTTGCCACTTTCAGGCTCCATGACCTTGGGGACACCCTCTCGCCCCCTGCACTTTAGTCCTTTCATCTGTATATCAGATAATAGCAGCACTTGCTCATCTGATCACAAGAAGGGGGCAGCATGAAATAAGTGAATTGTATTTAATATTGGAGATTCTGGTTCTTACTACCTCAGAGTATGGCAGTAGAATCCCTCAGCTTTGCAGAGTTTTGGCGTGGAATTCCTACAGTATTCCAAATATAGCTCCCTTTATTCTCAGCGTTCCTGGCGAAACTGCTCACTGTGGACTCAGTAATCAGGGTTCCTGGAATGGCAAAGGTGACTGGAGGGTAGATGGCTTGAGGTCTCTGTGCCTAGGCAGAAGGGTATTACAACTCAACTGGAGTTTGCTTATATTTGTATCAATTACAGTTTACAAAACACTTTCACAACAAATTTCTCACTTGTTTTCACAACTACCACAGGAAACAGATTTCAGCCCCATCTTTAGAGATGAGAAAGCCGAGATTCAAAGAGGTTAAGTGACATGCCCAGTGTCACACAGCACAGAGTAGATAAAGCCAAGAGTCAACACCAAACATTCTGAGTCCAGTGTGACCTTCCAGGCTGAGACCTGTCCACAAAACCAGGGTCTTCCTCAGCCCTTCTGCTGGACAGAGGGCTGGTGAGAATAATAAAAGGAAGAGTCACGTGTGTTCTACCCCCAGGGATGTTACTGTCTACATGGGAGCAAAATTCTTAATTCCTGGTCCAAATAGTCACCAACATGTGTTCCTCAAATCTCCATGGTATTTTGTAGTTATTTTATTTTCTTCAAGTGGATGGTGAAGATTAGCTGTGCCCTCTGGTGAGTGTACCTATGCTGCAGACAGAAAAGCAGAATGCAGGGTCTCAGTGGGGTGAGGTTGGGACCTAGTGGAGAAGATCTTGTCCCAAGCACAGTCAGGGGACTAGGCTCTGCAACTGGGCAACTGGGGAAATCTCAGACTTTCTAAGCCTCAGCTCAGTTTTCTCATCTGTCAAATGAGGATCATCAGAGTACCTACGTCATAGCCTTCTTATGAAAATTAAGTGAGAAGATCTATGTAGGGTATTTAGCACTGTGTACAAAATTTATCATTATCATTTTGTCAAATAAACTCTGCTCCACTTTGATTAGCTTCAGTAATAAGCAAAATCAACATTAGCAGCTCTTACAATGACTGTGTCCTCTGGGATTCACTGCAACGAGCTACTCAAAATTGGATTTTCTTTATTCTTATACACAGACTAAAAATCTATAGAGCATTAAAAACACCATCATGATGAATGGCAGATATCAAAAGTATCCCTTGAAAAAATTTTCAACCTCAAGCACAAAAGAAATTGGGAGGGAGGGCGGGTAGAATTCAATCTCAGACTTTCCTTTTTTACATCTACTATTTCATTTAAATATGTCAGATTAGGAAATAGACCCTAATCATACTTTTTAAGAAGTATGCTTGATCTCTGTTTCATCTATAGGAAGTTTTGACAAAACTACTAAAATACAACAAAATACACTAAGAAGGTAGAACGATATGTCCCTTTTTGGAAAGATTGTGTAGAATATTCAAGACAGTCTTCTACTCTCATCTTTTTTGTTCATTATCCACATGTTTTCCTCAAAACATTAAAATAAGAAGATATTCAAACGAGGGTGTTCCTCACACAAATCCTGCAGGTACTCCACTTTTACATGCAATGGTAAGTTAGATCGTTCACCATTTTTAATAAAACTGATTGATGACTAAGTGTGAACAAAATAGGGAAGAGTAATCAGGTGGAATTTATGTTATTCTAAAGCTGGAATAAAAATCTATGAGATGGAAAAAAAGCCTTTGGGGGCCTGGCCAAGTTCTTAAATAATCAGGAGGCTGAGCAGAATGGCTGCTCTCAGGAATCAGTGTCCAGCTATACAGAAGGAGCCTATTAAAAATTAACAAAATAGTTTGAGATGACTATTTTAAGCATTATGAATTGGCAAATGGCAAATACGTAGCTGAACAGATGACTGGTTTTGATTCTTAATAGCCCATTGTAAAGCAAATGAACCACAAAAGTCTCTCAGACACAGAAGTAGCATCAGTGCATGACCAAGATATGGGGGCCACCTAAATGTGAGACCCCGTAATTCCCCAGGGAGCAAACAAGAAAAGCCAAGACTCATTTCCCATCAGTTTTTGAACATTTCCTAGCAAGTTAAGGATAAACCTGGAAAATGGGGTAAAAATGGAAGGTGTCTGCTTAGGAGTGAGTCTTAGGACTAGAGGGAGCTTAGTGACAGGGAATGCTGACTATCCTAGGCATTATCAATTGTTTAGAAGGATTTGGGTGTGGGAACATTGTATTGATTACCATTTTATAATCTTTTTCCTGATGCTTTAGTACTTTGAGACATTGATAAGCTTGGAGAGACTGTTCCTCTCCTGTGCTAGACAATTTTTAGCTTGTTCGTCTGCCTTTCAGATGTAAACTAACCAGTTCAGAACCTATGTCACCCCATTGCCTCCTCTGTGGAGTTCTCACACTCAGCAGGGCCTAATCACCCAGGGCCAGGTACCATACAACCAGGGAGAGCCCCTGCACCCTCCTTGTCCACTAAAATTTTTTAAACTAGCCCATCCTAAGCCTGCTTACCCTGCCTTGCCCATTCCTTCCTGCAGAAACCACAATAAAGGCTCCTGCCTACCCATGCTTTTCCCTTGCCCGCTTGACCAACCCACCTCCCCTGGTGCTTTCCTGTGCGGCCCGGCCTCTTGGGAACTATGAGTAGCACACTGTCTTTTCAATGGCAATCATCCCTCAAACTGTTGGCCTCACCAAACCTGAATAATAATAAAACCTACATTTTGAAAAAGTCAAGTCAATGTCCCTGGCATCAAAGAAGACACATCAACTATCCTGTATCCAGAAAAGACAAGGTTGAGAAAGTAAATTTGTGCTTTATAAAGCAGGGCCTCACCTGCCTGCATGAGTACTGGACTTCATTCCACAGGTACTGGGAACATTTGCCCACTCCTTAGCAGAGGAGAAGTGGTCGAAGCTGTATTTGAGGGACAGTATCCAGCCTTGACTGGTAGGATGCAGTCTGGAGGCCAGGAGACCAGTGGGGGATGTTGGAGCAGCTATCTAAGCAAGAGGGCCAGGGCCAGGGCCAGGATCATTGCAGAGGGATACTGATATAGATCAGAAAGGGCAAGATTTACCAACTAATGAATGTGGTAAGCAGTGGGAGAAAAATAAAATGGTCTAGGGCTTCCAAACTCTGACTTCTCCAAAGGCAGATAATAGGGGCAGGAAGAAGGATGATAGAGAGGTGAAGAAGTTTGGAAATAAGGAATAATTGACTTCTTTACTCTATTTTTGAACTGGGGTGCTGGTGATTAAGAAGTGTGCCTTTGTTCAACAAGTATTTATCTGCTGAACCCCTCTAAGACCTTGTCCAGGAATGCTGGGGAGAAAGTGGGGGACCAACAAACAAAACTGGCCACCTACGCAGAGCCTGCATTCTGGTGGGGGGGGGGATGACTCAGACATACTGTTTTTACTTTAAAGAACATTATAACTCAGGAGTCGCAGGCCAAAGACTCACCCACATGCCCTTCTCCAGCTACTTGCTGTTTATTTCGCCCTTGAAAACACACTCCCATCTGCCTCATCAACCTCATGTGCGCTGACATGAAGATATCATCAGGGCTTTCAGCAGACAAGCAAAGTCTGTTTTAACTAACTTAGAAATCTATATTTTATTTTTCCCGTGAGGTTATCAAATAAGTATTAATAAAAAGAAATGAAGTCACATGGGTCCCAAACCAGTGTACCTGATCCATCTATCACAGGGAGCAATTGCTGTCTTGTCACTGTTCCTGGCTCTGGAGCTGAGAAATCCTCTCACTTAGCCATGAGAACCCTCCCCCCATTTACATGATGACAGTGTTGATTTTGTTTTCCTTCAGAATAATCATTGTGTTTCCTATTCCTTCTTTGATGCAAAGGCTGTGACTCACAGATCAACAGCAAAACCCACAGATTAGTAACAAAGAGAAAGGCACCAATGGGCAAAATCATGATAAGCATACTGACAGTAGGATGAGAACTTTTTCTATCTCACCTCCGATGTTTTTATCTGGCTGTCGGTGAAAGCTGTCAGTCAGCTCAGGCTGTTATTATAAGTAGTAGTTTAAACAATTGGGCATTTATTTCTCACAGTTTGGGAGACTGGGAAGTCTAAGTTGGAGGTGTCAGCTGGTTGGCTCCTGGTGAGGTTCCTAACTATGGATGGCTGCCTGCTGATTGTGTCCTCACGTGATGGAAGCAGAGATCACTCTCTTGTGTCTGCTTATAAGGGTACTAATCCCATTCTGAGGCTCCATTCTCATGACCAAATCACCTCCCAGTTACCCAAATATCATCATATTGGGGACAAGAGGCCTCACCCTATAAATATTTGGGGAACACAAATATTTAGCCCATCTTTGTTAGCCCAAGTACCATAAATGGGCCCCTCAGTTTCTGTCCTTAGAGATAAATTTGTGTAGATTGGATATATATATATATATATATAAAAAAACAAGCAGAAGGTAAAAGGTGTTCATCACTTAATAATGCCAATTTTATCATCACTTAGCATAACTTCTTTCTGACAATTTTATCATCACTTACAATAACTTCCATTAGGGTAATAAGGCATTAAGTAGATGTTGATTACAAATAATCTGGTTACATTCACTAATTATATGGAGACTGATTTTTTTCCCATTTCAAACATAATTTTAAAACATCATTACTTCCTAAAAACCAAGACATATCAGTCAGGAGACACATACACAGTAGGGATATAAAAAAAATTGTGTATTTGGAAAGCGCCTGATTGCAAGATGAACATAAATGGAGGATTCATTTTCAGAAATAAAGAATGTAAATGGCTCACTCTAGTTGATTTGCTCTTACCTTCTCTCCCTTGGGGTCAAATTAATATGTTTACTACTGATAAGTCATTTTATACAGCTGTTTAAATGCCATCTCATGGAAAGGGGATCTCCTCTGAACACACGGTCTTTATAGCGATTATGTATAAATTGCCAGGCTCTGGATTTTATGGGTCTTCCACAGCTGTGAAGTGCTAGTTTAAGTAAGGGTTAGAGAAGCTTTAGATACATTACATTGTTAATCAGGACTGCTGTAAAGTTTTGTAAGGCTTGTCTGTATAACCCCAGCTTTCGGGTGTTATCCCAACTCAGTGATGATAATGCTACTACTACAGCTACAACTAGCAAAATGCTACTTGAATATTGGCATCTATAAACCAGATTCTATTACTTGTTTCCAGTTTGATAAACTGTCCTTTGGCTATTTTCAGGTTTATAAGGTTATGAAGGCCCTAAGCATTCTAACTAGGACAAGGATTGTCAGAGATGTCTTTTTTAGGTTCTTCTGGAACTGGAAATGATTTCCTTGCATCTACAGACATTCTTAAACTTAATTTTCAATAATATGTTCAGATCTGTTGGGCTTAAGGAAACTAAAAATTTATTCAGATTCAGTTCAAAAAAACTATAGTCATTTGCACTGCTGCATTTTCAACTACTCAAGAACAATTTTATGTTCTCACTCTCTCTTTAGAAGATCCTGAGCATGAGTTGAACAGATGTCATTTGATACACTTTACAGATATGGCAGCTATTTTCTCCATTATACCAACAAGAAACTGAGGCTCAAAAAGGCCACGACTTGTTCAAGGTCACACAAGTACATGTCCACATTAAGGACAGGTGTCTTTATCAACAGCCCTTCAATCACAGGACGTAAAATGCCAGTGATGAGAAAAACAAACCTCTGCATTCACTGTTAACTTTTTGGTTTTCATGTATTCAATACTTTCATCATAATTTCCTTGAGAATGAGTTATACAAGCACAGGACTTTTAGTATCAGATCCAGCCAGTTCAGGCCAATGCAAAGGGCTGGTTCTTCAGATGGTGTTATTTTTTGCAGTTACCATCAGCTCAAAATGAGGAGATATCTGAAAGTCAATCTGTACTGCCCCAAGGCTTGGAGAGTGGGGCCTGGGCTGCAGGGTCACCAGCTGGACAAAGGCCACCCCCACCTGAGACCTTGAGGGCCACTGCTCACGACTGCCCTGAGAAGTACCTCTCATGCTCAATCACTCTGGTTTTCCTTTCTAAAAGCAATTAAAAGTGGGTCTAAGTCCTGTCTCCCAGGTTTCCAAAGATTAAGGGAAAAAAAACAGTGTAATTTCAAATACTACTGGATAGTAAGATTTGAATTTGTGTCTGCTGATAGCAACATGCTTCCAAGGTGTATTCATTCCCACTGACACACTGCTACCATACTGGATATTTTATTTGGGGGAACAAAAAAGGTCAAGAAATATAGGTAAGTGTAGGGGCCGGACTGGCCACAGTGCAGGTTCTCTGATCCCATGCAGACCGGGTAAAGGAGGAGTCAGAGTCCTCAGTAGTTTTGCAGGTTTTTTATTTGGAGTTCACCAGGCATATGGCAGGCAGGGGTGCTGGCTGGGGGGCTGGGAGGCCTGCCAGCCTCCCAGCCCCCCGCAAGTCTTCACTCTATCTGGGCTCTCTGGAGTTGGTTCTGCTGCTTCTCGGCTTCTCTTTCGGCTTCATACTGCTGCTGCTGCTGCTGCTACTGGTGCTGCTGGTGTCCCCCCGTGATGCCGCCCTTAAAAAAAGCACAGTCTTAGCTCAGCTGAATCCCATCTACCTATGCCCACACCCTATTCCAGGTGCCCGCCATCAGGCATGCATTCAGGATAAGAATCCATCATCTATCCTGATGGCGGAAGGGCAGAAAAGCCTGACATTTTCTTTACCCTACAGTAAGAAAGTAGCTAGTCCAAGATGTTCAAGAAACTCCTTAATAGCAGAGTTTTTCTTTATTCGCAATCTCTCCCATCTGTACACACACTCCCAAACAGAATCAGAGAATCTTAACTCCCCAAGCACATCCACAGCTGAAGGAAGCAAGGTTTGTTTATATATATCACTAGGAAGATTGCTCCGAGCCTGAATTTTAAGATGCTTCCTGCCTTAACTTCTCCCATTTATACTGCAAATCGCATTTCTTAAGCTAGAGAAAGGAAATGCTTAGTTGCCTTAAATTTAAAATCACCAAGGTGAGCCTTTTTTCCTGAGCCCTTTTTCCCTTTAACTTGCTGTTTTGGGGGAGTTTGAAGGTTGTGGCAATGCCCCCACCATCATCCCATCATATTAATTGAGTGTCCTTTGTGAGATGCCCTGTGGAGCAGTGTTTAAATGAATAAACACAGCCGCTGCAGGCCCAACACTGACGATCTTTCTATTAGCAGGAACATAGGTCTGATTATTCCAAATTCTGCTAAAATTAGGCCCAAATGTTCAATTTTCCACGTGTTCCCCTTAATTAAAAATGAAATGAAAAAGAAAAAGAAACCATCAAAATTATATAAATAAAAGCAGATGGAATGCAGTATTGGAAGCTGTCTTCTGTAATGACATTCCTTTAATAAAATTCATTGGTTAATTTGGTTGATAAAGGCAGTGTTAAAATTAAATAAGAATTAACATGCACTTGGGTAAATATTTGTAGTTTCCTTCATGTGCTACCACGATAAAGGTAATTTAGCTTAAAAGTAGTCATCATCTTTCTTCATAACTGATAAAGCATTACTAATTGTGTGTGTTAATATGGTACAATATGGAATTGAATAGAGATTTTATCTTAATAACATCTCCATTAAATTAAAGACAGTGCTGTATGACAGGAAAGATAAGTCTGTTTATTCCAAACTAGCACATCAAAAAGAACAACTGTGGGAGATGGCGTAGTAACTAACATTTTCTATACTATTCGTGCTGGCAACATTACATTTATAGTCACTGTCATAAACAACATTTTTTCTGGGGGATAATCTAGATAATGTTTCATTGAGAAAAGTGATGCTTTCATTATGGAGCAAAAGATACTGATCTTTTCCTTTCTGAGTCAAGTAGGATATTTCTCTAAACAAGATGCTGAGTAGAAAATGATCCAGCACTGCTGCAATGAAATAACCCTCCTTTGAGGCTGCTTCACCACTCCTGAGCCGGTTAGCATGACATGAGTGACCAGGGATTGACACAAAGAGAACTCCTCTCCAGCTTGGAGGAGGGATGCTAATGAAATAACTGCAAGAATGCTGGCCCTGTGATTCTAGTTTTCCTCCAGACCCCGAGCACTGTTACTCGTGTGGCTAGAGTATGTAGAATTGCATTCCCAACCCAGGTGGTGCTCTCAGCTGGGCTCTTTCCAGGCTGGAAAGGCAGCGTCTCCTCTGAGAGCTTGCCAGCAGTCAGCCTGGAGACTGAGAAGCCTAGCTCCTGTCTCCCCTTGGACCTGGACAAATTCACCCTGATAAACACATTGCCACAGCACTGGCTGCCCTGGAGAACCAGCTATTTTGAATGTCAGTTGTTTTCTCTGTTAATTTGTTTTTCAAAAGCACATGCCACAAAGTGCCCATTCGGAGGCTGGGAATATGAGCCCCCCGGGCATTGCTATGTGGACTTGCTCCCTCGTCATCTCCTTGCCTCTGGGGGTAGACAATCCAGTCCCCCACACATGTACAGCGCCTCTGATGACATCCTTACTGCTGACTTTGACCACACAGTCCTCCAGATGTGTCTGACAGCAGGTAGCATGGGTTTGAAGGTTTGAAAAGCCAGAGTAGACATTAAGCCCCAACTGCAAATGAAGGCTCTTTGAGAGTAATCACAAACCTCACTCAAAATATGCTGTGCAAAAAAATCAATGTGCAGAAGCGGATACCAACCCTATTTTTATACAATCTAACTGAATTCTTAATACCTGGCAAACAAGAAGATCATAGCTTAACATAAAGTAGGAAATGTACGAACAGTTTAGCATTGTAAGGAGACAGATGGAAAACTTCTTTCCCGAGATTACTGCTTCCAAAATTAGAGAAAGGGCTTCTTTCTGGACATGTTCAGGGTGGATAGTTCAAGCCTGATTTTAAATGAGGTGGGAACACGTTTTAGTATAAATGCAAAATCATCATGTCTCCCTTTCAGGAAATACAGAGATTGTGGCATTCATCTTTTCACCCAGGATTCAAAAGGCAAAATATGGAAGCTCAGACACTTGCAGTTTGTTTGATTCCATTAGACAAGGAGGCTACTGCTGGGGTTTTTATTCCTATGGCAGTGTTACAATGCCATCATCTGTCCAGGAAACGAAAGGAATGCCCATCCATGTGCTAAACATTATCAGAAAACTGGAGAATCAGAAGACAGAAATTCTTTCCATGAGGAAGCCACCATCAGCCATTGGCTCAGAATGGGCTAATGGACCAGTAGTTCCTTCTCAGAGATGCTGAAGACCTGGTGTCTGGGGCTAACCAGCTGCAGCTGAGTCAGCACAGAACAAATGATTGTGCAGGGGTGAGGTGGGGCGGGTCACCTGCTATCTCTACCTTGCATCACTAGGTTGCTGAGAGGCAGACCCCTTAGTTCATTTTCATTTCCTTTTGGGAAAGAGGCCAGTTCACAGATGACACACTAAGGAAAGGTAATCCTGGGAGCTCATTTACTGGAACATCCTGGCCTAACTCCCTCCTGGGAGTTCCTCCTTCTCTACTTGCCATCTTCACTGAAGTTCTAAGATGTGTGCTTCTTTGTGAAAGACTGACAAATGCCTATAGCTTTCAGCCCACTATTCAGGAAACTCCTCAGATGGGCTCAGCTCCTCTGCCTTAATTCCAAATGCAAAAGGAATTCTTTCTTTGGATTCTCAACTCTGTAGGCATCTACGTCACCTTGCCAACATGGCTTTCATAGTAGAATGTCTCTAAAAAGTCTTCAAGAGCAAACTCACATAGATTATTAAAAATACTCTACTTACACACTTCGGGAGGGGAGGAGGGAATAGGATCAAAACAAGGGAGGTAGGCACTGTATGAAGACTATAACCAAGATGAAAATGCATACATTGTGCAAAAATGAAAAATGTTGTAAAAAATACATAAAATTAAAAAAATAATAAAAAACATACAAAAAAAAAAAATACCCTGCTTGGCGCTCAGGGACCATCAGAACAAGTCTGGCCGAGGATGGCTTCCCTTACGATATCTAGGCTGAAACCTCACCACAATTACAGGCCATTGTATTAAGTAGCCCAATTCCTGCAAAACCCAAGTGACTCTTGACAGAAATCATACATTAAAAACAATTGAGTGTGTGCTCATTTTTCTTCGGAACACTGCAAATAATGGGATGCTCCAGTTTCACCACAATGCCTCAGACGAACTTCACATCCACGATACTTAAGCATGAATGAATAGCAGCATGGGCAGTCATGGCAAATTCAAATTCAAAATGTCAGAAAACCATGGCAACTTGCTTTTTCAAGACCAACAAGGAAGTGAGAGACCCAAGCAAATGAGAGTACAATCTAATATAAGCAATTATGTAAAGATGAACACAACAAAATGTATCTCTGGTCAGTTTTGCCATTTTCTGTTGGTTAGAAAAAGGTCATAAGTCCTGCCCAGTCTCAAAGAGTAGAGGACCTTACAATCATACAAGGCAAGAATACCTACAGGTGAGGGTCACGGGGTCAACTTACATGTCTATCATACAATTACCAAATTCAGAAAATTTAATATGGATATTATCCTTGGTCTATCAGCACCTGATATTAATTTGTCCCATGATTGGTGATGTGAACTCTGATCATTTTGCACTGATAGGTTTCTACCAGGTTTCTCATGTATGGTAAATTTACCAATTTTCCCTTTGTTATTGTCAAGATACTTTCACCTAATAATTCTGGCAAAATTGATTATTCTTTCTTTGCCTGAATAAATTATGATGATGATTGTTGCAAAATGAGCACTTTGTAAAATCCATCATTCTTTCTACATTTATTGGTTGGCATTCTGTTCTAAAAAAAGAGCTTTTCCCTCTTCCTATATGCATGCATGTGTGTGTGTGTGTGTGTGTGTATGTTCTTTCATACCTGGGTATATATTTATATATAGGTAGAGACTCATGAATTCCTATTATTTTAATGGTTTGAAATCAATTACTATTCTTATTTATTTTGATGCTCAAATTGTCCCATATTTGGTCAGTGGAAACATTTTTAAGTTGGCTCTTGATTCCTCTTAACATGTCCCCATCATTCTTTAAATGATTCCTTACTTTTTGTCATAGCCAGATGAAACAGATCCATCTTGAGCTTCACTGCCTCAACCCTAGAATTGGTTATTTTTCCAAGGGTCCCTGCTTCCTGGTATTGGAGAATGCCATCTAGGAACCAAGATCATTGTGTATGTGAGGGTTTCAAACAAAGATACGAATGACAGAAGTTGGAGAGGCCACTGCAGTGGGTGGGATGATGGATTCCAGCTGTGCTTTTCCCAGACTGATCGTCCAACTATAGGCAGCATTTAGAACCACACTAACCTTAATGAGTCCTCTATAAATACCTATTCAGTTAATTCACTCATTGCTTGACTTTATTTATTGTTCAATAATAAAGTCAAAGTTCATTTATAAGATACAAGTTCGTGGACTTTTGCTGTAGGTAAAATAAAACATATAAGAGGCTTGGAGATCATCCAGGCCAGTCCTCCATTTGGTTAATGAAACAGCTTGGACCTCAGTGAAGGGAGTGCTATCCCCAGGTCACACATTGGCCAACAGCACAGCCAGGCCTAGACTCCCCCTGCAAGGTCCTCATGCTCAATTATAATGAAGTGCCAAAAAGAATTTTTTCCTTTTAACAAAAAAGATTTCTAAAGCATCACCTGTAACTTCTCTAACCAAAACTTTTGGATACTTCTCACCAAACCCACACAGGAACCCATCCCCAGGACTAGGACTTACCAGGATCTCTGCAAGCCATCAGCAGTTGAGTTTCAGGCTGGGGCTCTAGACCGGGTTGTCACATAGTCCCTGAGAGGTTTGAGCATGCGCATTCCTGAGACCAAGTCAATTCGTAAACCTTCCCTGACCCTTTACTATCTGCAGGGCACTATGTTCTAGTGGCTACAGTTGGGGTGGGCAAGGTCCCTGCCTCTGCCTTGAGGTCCTCAGTGTCTGTTGTAATGAGTGATTCTTATTAGTTAAAAAAAAAAGAAGAATTAAATGAATGGAATTTTCTTTAAAGCTCGTTGCGAGGGTAGACACAGGTTACTGAGACCTTACTCCCTGCCCAGTCTCTGGTACATTTCCTCTGTAGTCATCACAAGAGCCTCCCAAAGAAACTATAATTATCTCACCCTTTTCGGTGAAGAAACCTGGAGCAAAGGCAATAATAAGGAGCCTCATCTCAAGTCACAGAGTGTGGAGGTGGGGGAGCCGGGAGTCACCTCCTCACCTACAGACTTCCTCCTCAGGTGTCTGAAGGGCATTCATTTATAGGAAAACAACTGAGTCGAGGGGGCTGGTACTCATTCCTGCATTTAGTCACCAGCGTTAGACTGCTCCCAGAAAAAAAAGCAGGCCCTCTCAACCCTTCTCCCAGTTCCTTCAATGGCGTCCATGCCTCCCTACCTGCGGGGGCTGTTCCTCTGGCAAGGCCTCAGGCTCCCCTTTTGCCAGCAGCGGCCTCTTCATTGGCTTCTTGCCTTCCTAAAAGGAAGGCAACTGGAAGTATTTCCAGTTCTCAGTTTTTAAATCCCAGAAAATCTTCTGGCAGGGCCAGCCCATAAATGTCCCTAACTTGGCTGGAGGCAATTGTAAGCCACACTAGATGTTTCCCTTTGCAAACGTTGGAGCTTTGCCTGGAGCGCCTCTCTAAAGAGAGGACTTCAGAGTGTGGACGTGAGCTTTATGCTATGGGGGACATTTTCTGGCATCTTTCCTGGGAAACACTTCTGGGACAGTGCTATGGGGGAAACAGAAATTATTCTTCAGGATTTGGGGAAGTTTATCTGAAAAACTGTGAACACGCAATAATTCCCACAGTGGGACAACATTCAAATAAAAACGTTTTAATGACACAGAATGGGTCAGACCCCAGGATTTCCAACAGTGATTAAGAAGTAATGAATGGAGTTAGACCTGGATGCCCATGCCACTTCAACCCATTGATGGCTGGGTCCTTGGGCACAGATACTTAACCTAATATGTCCTATAGCTAATGAAGCTTAAAGTTTTTGTGTTTGTGACTCTGCTATAGCATTTGTTTGAGAGGCCACCTTCAAATTGCTGACTTGGATGCATTTCTGACTATCTCTATGGGTTATTTGCCTGTTTGAAGGGACAATCCTTCCTCCTGAGGGATAAGACCAATGGTGAAATGACAACATTTGGGAACATGGAGTCCCAGCATTGTTTGCATTGGAAGCATCACTGTCACGATGGCCTTCATGCCTTTTTTTCAACTGTTCCCCTCCTCCCCACCTACCAGGAGCTCTTGAAACCACATAGGTGAAAGCGGTTGGAACTGCAAAGCCTATTCAAATGTCAGAGGAAAATAAGATCTGCCCTTTCCAGTCCTCATTCCTTAGCACAGAGGGTCCCTATCTGGTGCACCTTGGAATCTGGGGAGGAAATTTGGAGAAATAAAAACATGTAAGCTCTATCCCAAGTCAATTAAATCACAGTCCCCAAGAGCAGGGTTCCGGCATTGGAACACTTTTTAGATTCCTCAGATAATGTTATTACACAGTTGAGGTAGAGAACTCTAGCCCTAGAAAGCCATCCTGGACTTCTGCGTCTTATGCTTCTGAAATATTTCCCTTTGCCACTGTTTTGGTGCTTAGCATTAGTGTTCTTGTGCTGTAGGTTCTCCTTTTGTTCCTTCCTCCCAGGGTAGGAAATAACTACCTATAGAGCCTCTCTATCCCTACTTCCCAGCTCTGGGAATTTAAACACGCCTAAAATTGGAAGTAGGAGGATGCAGCGGTACTGTAGACCCAAGTCTGACTAATCCTCATGGAAAATAGGAGAATAGGGAGCACTTGTTCAGCCCCTTGGATGTGCTAGGGGTTTCCGTGCGATAGCCCCCAAATAAATCCTCCAGGAAGAGAATTCATTAGCCCCATTTTACAGGTGAGGAAGGTGAGGCCCAGAGAGATACAGAACTACCCAAAGCTGGAACTCCCACACTGCCGTGTGATCCAAAGCATTTGCTTTTCTGAGCATGCTGTCCTGATTATTGACCTCACTGAAGTAAGGATAGATCAGAAAGAAAGTGTTTGGGAGCAAGGCTGGAGGCCAGGGGTGATTAAGAGAACTATAAAGCTGAGATTTGAATTTTTCACTGCATAATTCCTGATGTGATTCATTCTCATTTTGTGTGGCCAGAGTTAGAACTGAGTGACTAGCTCAGCTATAAAATTTGGGTGCTTTCTTGAGTTCCTGCTGAAATAAATTAATAATAAGGTGATCTATAAATATTTAATGGTCAATTAGAGGTTTTTCCTTTTTTGGATGGGAATCAACATCCTTTGATAATTGCATTTGAAAGTTGCAAATAATCTCTGACCCTCAATGCTTTTCAATATGACCTATGTAAATTAGCTCTTTAAAAAACATCTACTTAGAGCAAAAGCCCTGGCAGGAAATATGAACAACAAAACCATCCAAACCTAGAGATCATTTCACTCTGAAGGTGTGAGGAGAGTATGCTGGGCCAAGAAGAGGCTGGCAGTGGATGGGGACATTCTCTAAGTTAGGGTGAAAGATTTAGCTCCAGGCTCATCACTATTCATTTCCTTTTATGCCCCGCAAAGCATCGGCCACAATGGCCTCACACTACTCAGAACTTTCTAACGTGTTGTACCTGTTGCTGGAGCCAAGAGTGCAGGGTCCAACTTCTAAGGCAGTTTTCTACCCTCAGTGATTGGAAGGACGATCCCAGAACTGGAAAATGGTGTAGTCCAGTAGGTCTGGTTCAGAGGGTCGTGGTTCCGGCCAGTAGGGCTAGGGAACCTCCCATATCAGGAGCAACCCAGTCTACCTGGGGCTGGAAACCATGTTTTGTGACAGAAAACTTGACATCACAGACTCAAAGGTCATTCCCTCCAACCTCTTCTTTCCAAGTGCTCCTTCATCCCACCCCCATGCACAGGGGTTCTCTGGGCTCCCAGGACCCACACCTGTGGAAGGCTGGGGAAGGTAGCAGCACTGGGTGAGGAGTTGGGCTACACTAGTTTCAGTGAAGCCCTTGGCCAACTCCACAGGGATTCAGGAGCAGGGATGGAAGCTCAGGGTGTCCAAAGTCAGGTGATTGGTACAAAACCAGGCCTTTGTATCCCTATGCTGTATCCCCAGAGAGGGCTGACAGCCAGGGCCCCTAAGGGGGGTGAGTCCTTCATTCCTGAAGGGGCTCCTGGAGGCCCCTCAGAGCATCCACCAGGGGACTCATGATTACCCAGCTCTAACCCTTCAAGGACTTTTCACAATTAAATACTATAAGCACTTCCATGTGTTGCATGAACATCTGAAGAAATTTATAGCCCTTTCCCATGGTCAGATTTGGCCTCTGCAGGTATGCAGATGTACGTTAGTGGTTCTCCCACATAATGGTCATGAAAACATTTGAAGCCAGTGACTTTCATGAAGGGCTGAAGCCTCTGTGTGCCAGAAGCAGTTCCGTGGCCCCCCCAAAGGTCACTGTTCTGAATATTGGTTATTGGAAAATGTTTCTATACACCAGGACTCTGCTTAGAATGTTCCCATGTATTTAACCCTCACAAAAAAACCTTGAAGTAGACTCTATAAAAACCATTATTCCCATTCTACAGATAGAGAGAGATAGAGCTGCTCAGAGAAATTAAGTTGCCCCATGTTCCCGTGCAGCTGACTGTTGAACATCAGTACAAAGTTGGGGCCCTCATACCTGCTGCTCACTAGCATTTTAAAGTATTCACTTTGAAAAATGGGTCCTGGGTTTGAAATTGGGGTCGGAGGAACCCACACCAGTAGTCAGGACATGGTCTACGCTGCAATGATATGTATAACCTTGGCATGTGTTCTCGGCCATTCTTCCTCTGACAGCCCCACATGGCAGGCCCTCCCAAGGAGAAGAGGGCCTTCAGGGAATCCTCCAAATATCTGACCAACTAGCCCAAACTGTCCTCATTTTACTGATAAGGAAATTGAGGCCTGGGTAAATGAAGTCACATGGTATAGATTACTATAGATGATTGCTGTTTTCTTCTCCATGGAAGTCTGACTCTTTTTTTAAAGTGTATGCTTAAAAAGCTTCCCCAGATGCTTTAATAAATGGACAATGCAACACATGCCCCTTTGTTTCCTGGAAGGGCCTTTCTCCAACTTGAATATTTTAATAGAAGCAGGCAGGAAACTGGATCACAGAAAAACTAGTTAGCAGGTGGGGAGGTGACATCCTTCAACCCCATCTATTTTCCTAAGTAGGGTGGAGGGACCAGATTTTGTCCCAGGGCTCCAGTGTATAGAGGTACAGAGATTCCAAGTTGCATTGCTAAATGACCACATTGCTCAGTTCATCCCTCAAACCCAAGGCACCCCCAAGTATACCTGTCTAGGCTCAGTGGGGGACTACCCCTGGCCCCAAGAAGTTCCTTTGCCAGCCAGAGGAGAAAGGTAGAGGTCAACAAGACCTCCTGATGTGAGGATGTGGTTTATTTGCTCTTCAAGACTTGAGAGTTTCTGTTTTGAAAATACCCGCCCTAAGAACCCCTGTGCTTGCCCTGTAGTGTCTTCCAAGGCTGCAACTTGGGGAACACTTTGAATAGGTGTGTTTTTCCCTTTTTTCTTTCCCCCATCCTATTCCACTACACCCCAACCCCAGCGTCAAACGAAGCCACTTGCTCAACTGCCATACTCCTATGTAACAAATGCACACAATTCTGCCTCTTGCATTTTCAATATCAACTGAGCCCTTAGGTAGGCAATGACCTACATAATGTTTAATATGGAAATATAAGAATGTTTATCTTAAAAAAAAATCCCTGACCCACTTTCAGGTCACCAACACAGGTACTCCTGGGTAAGGCGGGTTCCTGTTGACTCTGAACAGCATAAATGCTAGCATTTCTCCTAGGATTTGTAGGAATTAAAAGTCTCCACCCCCAGTCTAGTAAGGGCCAGTTCTGAAACAGGCCTTAATTCATTTGTCAGAACATGACTTCTGTATAAAGGGTCAGAGTTAAAACTGCAAATTCTTACACATAGGCTCATGGAATAGAATTGTATATATCTTCCATGGGACTTGGCATTTTGGGGCAAAAAAGAGCTGACACAGTCTGATAATTGAGATTTGAAACATCTGTTTAGAGAAAAGTAGACAGAGTAGACACCTTCCATATTAGTGTAGTTGAAAGAACACATGATTTGGGGTTCAGTGGTCTGGTCTTAAGTCCTGACTCTACCATTTAATGGTAAGTAGTCAATATTTCTTTGTTCTACTTTCTTCCCCTGAAAATGGGAATCATGTTCCTGCTTACTTCATTGTATTATTTATAGAGAAAGTAAGCTCATGAACATGCTTTATCAGTTATCAAACTTTACCCAAGGATAAGGGACTGAGGGACTAATTTGGGAGCATAGAGACAGTGGATTTCCCAAATTCTATCAATAGCAACTGCCTGCTTGTGGATATTCGAGCATGTCCATAGGGGTGAGAACCCAGGGTTAACTTCCACCCATTTTTGAACCCATCCCAATATATCTGTGCTGGGAATAATTACCTCAGTGGGATCATTTGCAGCCGTGGTGTTTACCGAGGCAACTTTCCTTACTTAATTTTAACACCCAAATTCTGAGAATAGTGGGGGGCTTTCATTTGGGTGCTATTGTAAATGGGGTTGTCCTCTCATGTTTATTTTTGGATTGTTCATTGCAAGTGTGTGGAAGTAACAACTGCTTTTTATATGTTGATCTTTTATCCTGAAGCCTTGCTGAACTCATTTATAAACTCTACTAGCTTTGTAGGGATTCCTTAGGGGGTTTTATATACACAATCCATCATGTCACCTGCAAATAGACATGTTTTATTTTTTTTCTTTCCAATATGATGCATTTTTTTTTCTTTCTTTTCCCTATTGCTCTGGCCCTAACCACCAGAATAATGTTGACTAGAAGTGGTGGGAGTGGACATCCTTGTTCTGTTCCTGATATTAGCAGAATTGGGAACCTGATGTTAGCTGGGAGTTTCTCATGGATTTCTTTTCTCAGGTCGAGGAAGTTCCTTTCTGATTCTAATTTGTTGATTGTTTTCATAATCGAGGGGTTTAGGATTTTGTCAAATGTATTCCTCTCTTCTATTGACATGATCATGTTATTTTTTTCCCTTTATTCCATAAGTATGGCATATTACATAGATCAAAGTGTGCATGACATATCACCTTGTATTCCTAAGATAAGCCCTCTTTGGTCATTGCATATAATCCTTTTTATACCTTGGTGATTGACTGCATGTATTTTGCTGACAATTCTCACATCTGTTTTCACAAGAGATATTGGTCTGTACCTTTCTCTTCTTGTGTTGTCTTTCTCTGGTTTTGGAATTAGGACTATGCTAGTTCCTTAGAATGACTTGGGAAGTGTTTCCTCCTTTCCAACTTTGCATGCATTTGTAAAGAATTGGCACTAATTCTTCAAATATTTGGTAGAATTCACCAGTGAAACTATTTGGGCCTGGGTTTTTCTCAGTGGGTAGTTTTTGGATCACTAATTCAATCTCTCCGCTTGTCATAGGTCTATTCAGATCTTCTGTTTTCCCCCCATTTTGGGAAGCTCTTAAAAGAATCAAGTCACCACAAAGAGTGAACTACTTAAGAAACTGCACGGAGTTCATCCTTGAAGTTGAATGTTTTTCTTTCTTCCAAGCAAATAGATTGTGGCTGCAGTGTCTAGAAACTTTTCCTCAAGCAATTTTAACTCCCTGAACCATCTGATCCAAAATTTGGGCTGACCATACAAAAGCATGATGAAATTAAGTTCCCATCAATTTGCAGTCCATCACAAAATGTGGTAGGCATTCAGTGAGAGTTGGAGGAGGCTGGCTGACAATTCATGGCATCTTCAAGGTCCCCAGGAAAAATATACAGAAATGTTTTTGTTTTCTATTCCTCTTAGTTAGCTCAGAGGTCTCTGGAGAGTTATCACAAACAACTTCTCCCATCCATAGGACCAGAGCTCTCAGAGTTATACTGTGGACTGTGTTTACTGTGATTTCCTTTTTACTCCTGTCTCTAGGAGGCATTTTCCTTGTTAATGCTAATCATTACATGGAAAATGGGATGAGGGTACAAAGCTAATAAATATGGAGAACTTGCAAAACTCAGAAGTCCAACCGAGAAATAACTATTCAGGGTCTCCCTGGTGGTGCAAGGAGTTAAGCACTGCACTAGGAAGCAATCCACAGCCACTGCAGCATGAGTTCGATCCCCGGCCAGTCAGGGAGCAACCGACATGGTGCAGCAGACCTCTCCTGTCTCGCCCACTGCTCCCCTCAGCAGTGTATTTCAGTCAGTCTGCCTGTTCCGTTCCCTACTCTGTCTCTGGTGAATCCTCTCATTCCCCGCATCTGTGGCCTGTACCCAGCTCTTGTATGCCTAAATAAATAAATCTTTTAAAAAATAACTATTCAGGTAATTAATTTTCCAAGTTATCTCCCTTCTTATAATCTCCTACCTTTAAGTTTAGGCCTTTGTGTAAGCTTTGCTGTAAGTCTGGCCTAAAGAGGGGAATGGAAGAAGCTATGCATGAAAACCATCACAACAGAGCCTTTTTATTTTTGCCTCCTTCTTTAGATTAGACAAGATTCCACTGTGATCCATCATTCCTGGACTCTATGGCTGAATCCAAAATCAAGGTGCCAGTGGTCATTTTTAGGGAGAGCCCTCTTCCTGGTTTACAGATGGATGCTTTTTCACTTTTTCTTCCTTGTGGTGGAAGGCATGAGCTCTAGTCTCTTTCTCTTCTTATAAAGACAGTAATCCTGTCATAGTGCTCTGCCCTTATGACCTCATCTAAACCTAACCACCACCAAAGGCCCCACCTCTTAGCATCCCACTGAGTGGTAAGGTTTCCACACATGAATTTTGAGGGGACTCAAAAATGCAGTCCAAATACTGTTCCTGCCTTAGTTCGCACTTCTCAGGGACATTGGATCCTGCCTTCTCTCACAATTTCAAGGACTTCATACCATCAGTTATTGCCCCTTTTTCCTAAATCATAAATTTCCCTCTCTACATGGGCATGCAAATACGCTGAATTATGCCCCAATATTAAAAATGAGAAAATTCTCCCGTATTCCTCCCCTGTAAGCCACAGCCTCATTTCGCTGCTTTCCTGTACAGCAAATTCCTCCAAAATTTGTTTCTGTTTCCCCTTTCTCTCCTAATTTCTTTTCAGTTCACACCAACCTGATAATTGTATTCTTTGCTTCACTGACAGTTCTAGTTAAGTCCATGCTGACATCCCCAAGGCAAACTTACTTGCCAGTTCTGAGCCCTCATTTTATTCACTGTGCTTTCTTGAAATACTTTCTTTACCTGGTTTCCAGGAGACCACCCTCTCCCCTCTTTTACCCAAATGTGCCTCGTTGGGCTCATTTGCTGGAGTACTCCACCTGGGGTATCCAGAGCTTAGTCCTCAGATTTCCGCTCTACTCTCAGTTACCCACTCCATAGCAGGTAGCATTACTTTTAATCTCTCATGACCACTAAATTTACATCTCCAGCCCAGGTCTCTTGCAGAAGTGGGAGACTCATAGCCAGCTGCCTACTTGACATCTTTTCCTAGATCAAGTATCACCTCAAACTAGGTCCAAATAGAACTCTAGAGTAAACAAGTACTTTTCTACTCTGCAATGAGTGGTGATTTAAGCCCCTCCCCCTCCAAAAAAAATCTTTGGGTCATCCATGATGTCTCTCTTTTTCTTATATATCACAATTAACCCATCATCCAATTCTGCAGATTACGTGTAAAATCCAACTATCTTTTTTCACCACCAAGAATAACCAGTCTCCCTGATTCCCTATTATCTATTCAGTACCCAGAGTGGTTATTTAAAAATACATAAACCATATCATCATCTTCATCAATCCATTTCTATGCCCCAAGTGTTGTAATGACTTTCCAACTCATAGTAAAACCTGGTCTCTGGCAATCTCTCTGACCTCATCGCCTCCTAACTTGCTGCATACCAGCGAGGCTCATTTCCTTGTCCTTTCTCTGATATCTGCTGCGTTTGCAATACTCTCTGACTGTAATATTTTCTACCATATAGCTACCTGTCTTGTTCCCCTACTTCTTCCTATTCAGGCCTTCTCTGAACACCATAAAGTAACACAGACTCCTCCTACTCCTCCTACTCCTCCTACTTCCTTACTTCCCTTACCCTGCTTACTTTTCTTCATAGCACTTTAGTCCTGTTGACCCTTACCTGTCTTCCCTGCAGGAGAATGTAAGCCACTTGAAAACAATCCCTTTGTCTGATTGGTTCACTGCTATATAAGCAATGAGTAACAACTAGAAGCCAGCTTTTTATCATCTTCTGTATGAATAAAAGAATTAATGTGTAATATCAGAATTCATAAACAACTTGTGTCCAATAGGAGAAAGATGTTCAAGTAAATTACCTTTTCGCTTCTAAATGGAATTTTACATAATCAGTAAAATTGATGGAATCACTCATAGGTATTATTTAAAGGACACGAATAATTTTCAAAAAAAGGACTTCAAATTGGTAACAGACACGCAGGGAAAAGCACTACCCACCTAACAACCAAGAAAAAACAATTTGAAAGAACTAGGGGATACCATTTGCTGTTGCTAAATTAGCACATGTTTCTCCTTAAACATATACCACCATATTTTTTCCCAGTGGTTAACTCCCTTCTAGGGGATATAAATTTATATAACACCTTAGGAAAAAAAATTGGACAAAAATGCATCACATTACATCAAGATGTTCGTTCTTTGTCATCTGGTAATTCTGCTGGGAATTCACACAAGAGTCTAATAAATGCCAGGGAGCTAGGTATGTGTTTTTTTAAAAGCAGATAACCTATATGTTTCATGATTAAGAAAATGATCATATATCTACTCCATTGAATATGATAAAGCTGCTAAAATTATGTTTATTGAGAGTTTTATGGACTTGGAGAAAGCTCATGGCATAATACGATACTACATTTTAAAAGTCAGCCCTGGGGAAGATACCAGAGGCTACCCACATATGGAGTAAAAGATGCCTCAGAGTTTCTTTTAGGAATCTGGAGGCTTTTCAATTCTGTACAAAATTACTGATAATATTTTCTATTTGTGTTTCCAAAGGTTGAATTAAGTTTCTCTTTGGATAATATTTTGACGGAGCTCTTTTTCATTACAAATAAACTCTGCATTTTCTATTGCTATCTTTCTCCATTAGCATGACACATAATTATTTAAGTTTGTCATGTTAGAGGTTTTATGTTTAATTTTTAAACTGTAAAGAATTATTTGCATTTTAATAAGTAATAACATGTATTGATTAATATTAAAATGTGAACTATTTGGGTTTCCCCCACGCACAATGCATCCATTTTTTTCTTCTTAAAGAAAAAAGAAAACAAACAACAGAAAATTATTTCCTGCAGGAAAACCCTGACCAAGAACAAGTTCTCCATTTTTAGGATCAGTACCAACATCTATGTGTGTCGAATGCTGAAATCATTAATACTTGGAAGCAAAGTGAGAATGAGGGTTTCCCTCAGATGTTGTCCTTTCTACCACTCATGCAGGAGGAGCTGAGGGGGCTAGCAGAGCTTCCAGTTAGCCATGTGGAATCCTCAAGTCATAAATACTGAACCTGAGGTTTGGTTCTCTGTTGCACACATGTGCCTGCACACACAGAGCTTGGCTTCATTTCACCCAAATAAGGTGAGGCCATTTATTCATTTTACTTTTACCTTTTAACCCCTTTTACCCACTTCCTGCCTCCTCCCTCCTGTCTGGCAACCACGGAGAGCTTGGTTCAAGAGCTTGGTTTGTTTTAAATTCCACAGACGAGAGCAATCATCTAATATTTGCCTTTATCTGACTTATTTCACTTAGTCACTTATTTCACTCACTTATTAAAAACAATTAAAACTGGTTAAGACTGTTACAGATTTACATTCAGGTAGGAGAGATACATTGCAGGGATTTCCCTTAATGACAATATTTTGCAAAACTATAGTACGATTCCATAACCAAGATTTTGATCTTGATAAAATTCTCTGATCTTATTCAGATTTTCCCGTTTTATATGTACTTGTGTATACTGACTTTTTTGCAATTGTATCACACGTGTAGGTTTGTGCTCCCCCAACCACAGTCAAGATATAGAACCTTTCCCTTACCATAAGATGTCTTTGGTGAACTTTTAGAGACACACCCACTTCCTTCCTTCCACTGACCCCTCTTTGCCCCTAACCTATAGCAACCACTAATCTGTTTTCTAATTCTTTTTTTTTTTCATTTTAACAAAATTATGTAGATGGAATTACATAGTTTGTACTCTTTGGGGATTGGCTTTTTTTCCCAGCATATTTCTGTCTAGATTCAACAAAAGAATTTATTCAAGTGGCTGTGTATATCATTATTTGGCTCCCATTGATTACTGGGTTAGATAGTCTAGGACATGGGTAGACCATAGTTTAACTATTCACCCCTTGTATGGCATTTAGGTTGTTTCCAGCGCTTGACTATTATAAACAAAAGCAAGCCGCTATAGATATTCATGTAAAAGGTTGTTCTATGAAGATAAGTTTTCATTTCTCTGGAGTAAACACCCAAGAATGAAATCATTGGATTGTGTGGTAATTACATCTTTAATTTTGTAAGAAACTACCAAGCTAATTTCCAGAATGATTGAACCATTTTGCATTCCCACCAGCAATGTATGCATGATCCAGCTTGTCCACATCCATTCTGGTAACTTTGCAGATGTTTTAATTTGTATTTTCCTGAAGGTCAATGACATAGAACATATTTTCATGTGTTTATTTGCCATTTATATACCTTCTGGTAAAATGTCTTTTCATGTATTTTACCCATTTTTAATCAAAGTTTTTACCTTTGAGGTTATTTTAATAGTCATTTTTCAGAGCAGTTTTTGGTTCACAGCAAAATTGAGCAGAAAAAATACATTTCCCATAGACACCCTGTCCTCACACATGCACAGCCTCCCCCCACTATCAACACTTTGCACCAGAGTGACACATAATTCATGCACCTACAGTGTCACACCGTTATCACCGAGTTTACATTGGATGTTGGACATTCTCTGGGTATGGATATGTACATAATGCCATGCATTTGCCATTGCAGTACCATACAGAATAGTTTCACTGCCCTAGAAAATACTCTGCTCTGCCTATTCAACCTTCCCTCCCCTTCAGTCCTTAGTAACCAATGATCTTCTTCCTGTCTCTCCAGTTTTCCCTTTTCCATATAGTTAGAATCATACAACATGTAGACTTTTCAGATTGACTTCTTTCACTTAGCAATATAGATTTAAGGTGCTCCCATGTCTTTTCATGACTTGATAGCTCATTTCTTTTTAACACTAAATAATAAATAGTCTATTGTTTGGATATACCGAAGTTTATCCATTTACTATTGAAGGATCACTTGGTTGCTTCCAAGTTTTGACAAATTTAAGTAAAATTGCTATAAACATCCACAATGTAAAGATAATGTGCATACAGTAGGGCTGAATGGAAACAAATGAAAATATTAACAATACTGTCTCTAGGTGGGGAAACTTAAGGATAATTTTCTTTTTCCTTCTAAAATTTTATTCTCTAGATTTAGCAGAAATAATTTTATAATGAAGATAACTTATATGAGTTTCATTTGTTAAGACATTCATTAAGGTGCTTCTGCACCAGGCTGAAATATTCCAGTAGTAAGAGACCATTCCATTTCCTTACCCCTTAAACATCCTTTGTGCCCTCTGCAATACAATCTCACCTCACTAATCATAACCTTTGACAACTTTTCACTCACATTATAGTTCATGATATTCTTCCACAGGTACGAAAATTTAAGGAAGGGAAAATTTCCTTCCACAGAAGGTGTCATATAGCAAACGTGTTCAAAAGAATTTTAAAAGTCCTGATTTTAGGAATGGCTGCCAAAGTGAACTAAGAAATGTTCTGGTAGGTATAAAATGTAACAACTAATTCCTGAAAAAATGCCTGAGAATGCTAATGAGCTTTACTTGCTTCTGTTTTTTTATAAATGGGGTCGAATGAATTATGCTATTCACACTTTTCAAGTGTGAACCTTAGCTAAAGTAGACTTAATTGTGTTTAGGCCAAGTACCATTAAAGCGACATAGTAATAAAAAAAAAATCTTTACAAATTAAAAGAATAAATTTAGTGCTGCACATGTGAGCATTTTTCTTTTTAAAAAAATCAGATCTAGTGGATGGTACATGAGCATATACTGTTGCGTCCTCCATCAGGCAGGGACCCCAGCGAGGGTGGTGACATGTTAATTTCTGGAATGTGTGTTTGAGAGAAGAAACATAGAACATGTTTTATGAGGAGTTTCTCTCAGGGGCAGAAGTCCAAACTGGCTTTGGGGGTGGTCTTGTGACCACCTGGACAAGTCAGGTTTCTTGCCAGTTCTGGGACTGGCTTGTTTCCAAGCCTCATTAGATGAGGTTAAATTGGAGCCAGTGAAAGGGAGGGCAGGTCAAGCTGTCTAGGGAATCTGGCCATTATGAATCCCCTGAGCACTGGAGCTCTTCAGATTCAGGGTAGATTCACAACTCATCTGCCTACAACTTCCTTCTCATCACCACCAGCACCACCATGACTAAGGTTTGTTGGGATTAGGTGGGCACTGAATGTGGATAAGATCTGGTCTCTACCCACAGGATTTTACAGTCTTGCTGGGGCGGTAAGATCCATAGCTGACAAAAATAAGCAATCAGCCAGCACCTGCCTGTGCTGGGAAGGAAGTAGTTCAACAGGTCAGACCTCCCTAGTGGCACAAGGGGTTAAGTCTCAGCACTATGAAGCTATCAGCAGCCACTGCAGCACAAGTTCAATCCCCAGTCAGGGAGCTACCCACATGGCGCAGCCAACCTTGCCTGTCTCACCCGCTGCTCCCCTCAGCAGTGTATTTCAGTCAGTCTGCCTGTTCTGCTCCCCACTCTGTCTCTGGTGAACCCTCTCACCTCCCCACACCTTTGGCCTATATCCCAGTTCTTCTATATAAAAATAAGTTAAATATTTTTAAAAGAGAGAGAGAGAGACTTGAGGGCACAAGTTGCCCATGTGAATAGACAAGGGGAGATCTGGGAATCTATGAGGTAAGGTTTATTTAGATCCCCCCATTAAGAGTTGCAATTTGGCTGGGGTCTTTCAACAAGTAATTTTTAAATTTCTTAAAATCTCAGTTTCCTTATCTATACCATGTGGTTGGGCAAGGTATCCCTTTTAAGGTCTAGTTGTAACGGAATCAGCAAGCGGGTAAGTGGAATGTGGGTAAATGATTTTTTCAAGCAATGGCAGGCTTGTGCTATTCACGTCTGCTAGGACCAATGCCAGAAAACTGACAGACCTCCTCTGAGTTGGCAAAACACAGACTTTTCCAGAATAACCTAGGTGGCCTTTCTCTTCCTGTGCTTCTCTCATTCATCCCAGGCCTTATACTTCCCCAACTGTACTTGACTGGAAGGGAACTGAGTCAGTTAGAAGAGGGCAGATGAGGATGCATTGCTGGAGGTGCAAATCATAGTAACAAAAGTTTGGAAAACAAACCAAGCCCTGTGAGGTGATGACTGACAGAGCCAGATCTGGGGTTCCTATGGGCCCAGAGGGCCTGCTCCAAAACATGGCCATTGATCCAGCCCAGGTGTGCACAGACTTGGCCACTCTGCTATCCCCTTCCTGCCCGTGAGCACCACTGTCAGGGAGCTGTGCAGTCCCAGCTATGCTGCAGAACTCCACAATGGGACAGAACCCTCTGAGCAGGGGATGCCAAACCCATTCTTAAGGTAGGAACAATTTTTGTGGCAAAGACAAGATCATAGCCATCAAGTAAATGTGAGACAGTCTTTCAGAGCTTATGCCTTTACTGCCAGTCAGGACAGAACCCAAGGAGGTTGCTAAAGTAGTAACTGTGTAAGAGCCACTCAAACGTATTTAGTGAACACTCTGTTCCTGGCTGATATTCCTAAGAGTTCCACGAAGTAGGTGTTATGATGTGCATTGAACGGAGAGGTCAGTGTTGTCAGAAAGGTCTGATTACTCTCCCAAGTCACCCAGTCAGGAAGACACTGGATCAGGATTTAGCCTCAGGTCTAGCTGACTCCTCTTACTCTGATTTTGCCACCACTGATTTTTGCCTTTGGTATTTTCTGGGTGTACCTTCCCTCCCTGCTGTGCCCACAGTGTTCTCACAAGCTGGTGAGTCAGCCAGTTGGAAAGCTGAACCTGCTTGACAGCAAGTTTTCTCCATTTGCCTCTGTTTGTGATGTCCTTTGGAATATGCTAGAAGGTTAATATCAATAAATATTCAAAAATCAATGAGAAACTTCAGCAATAACCATAAAGCCATCATTCCTACTTGTCACATTGCTCCCCCGGGCCTAGAAGAACATCTGTGGTCAGTCTGGCCTCAGCCGCACGACCCAGTGGAAGTGGCACTGTCCATGCTCCAGGCAGGAGCTGTCACACACTCAGAGGTCAAGCCTGCCATCCTCACCCTCCCTCCTGCCAGCTATGTATGGTAGTAGCTGGTCTCACCCACGCAGCATTCCTCTGAGAGGTGGTAGGATGATAGGGTGGAATGTGCAGTTTTAGAAAAGATTTTCACACTGATCTGAATGTGGTGCAGGTGTGTGGCACACAGGTGAAAGTAATGTGCTAAAGAGTTAACCCAAAACAGTTTATTGCTATTTCCCCTGGGTCTGACCACAATCTGGGTGAAATCCCTACAGACAAAGCCATGATCAAGAAACTAAGTCTCTAAGGGTATTTCAGACACCCATGGGGGAAAAGCTTTAGAAGGGGCAAAGAGGGGGCAGAAAGTCCCAAATATTAGATGGTAATTAGAGTAAATGCATACTGGCTACATTTAAGCAAGTTTTAGGTCTCTGTATAATTGCCAGTTGGAAATCTATGCATCTGACAAAATGGTCCAGTTTTTTCACTTACCATTCTTGCATTTTTATACCATACTGAAAAAAAAATCTGTAGAATGTAGGCTCCAAAACAAATGGAATCAAATCAAGATGTTCTTTGTTTAAGGAATGAATTAAGTCCATGAGAACAGTCACAATTTTGTGGCAATTTTACAAAATAAGATTTACCTTGATGACTTTATAAAACTTTGCAATGCAATTTTACCTACAGACATTCTGCTTTTCTGTAATCTGATATGCATTTTGCTGGATGAAAGGATAAATATGAATTCCTTTCTGTATTTTTTCTCCATCACTGGTACATGTCATCCAACACCCAGCATGCAGGCACCATACAGCTCACCAAAGGAAAGGCTGGTGTTTAATTTGCTTCATGCGGCACAAGCACAGCACAGACCTACATACATGGGCACTACACATTCATTCCACAAACACACACTGCCTCATTACTTTGCTCAGCACTCTTTTGGTGTGAAATCCTGCAGGATAGAAAAAAAAAATCCTAGCAGAAAGTGGTACAGGGTTTTTTTCTTTATCTATGTAGTCTACAGAGGTGTATGCTCACTGCCTCACTTAAGATTATTTGGGGCACGCCTGACAAGTAAGTTTTCAATTTTTTTCTTGAAGGGTCCTGGAAGGGCTGGGTGGTGACAGTGATGCCCAGTTTGGTCCTAGGGGCTCTGTGCTAAGAAGCATCCTAGCCTTAGGACAGAGAGGATAGCTGTAATACAGGATGTCTTTTCTAGTTTACTGCTTTTAACTAAAATAATAACATTCACTCTGACATAATGACTGCACCAATTAAACTTAAGCAAAGAAAAAAGTCTGATGGAATAAATTTAGTTGTGGGAATGAAAACCTCTTCAGAAGTCCCTGCAGTAATTATCTGTGTTCTCCCAGGGGCTGGATGACAAGCACAGCGCAGGCTGGAAGTCCACAGGGAGGCCCAGCTTCACTGAGACAGGGTCTCCTGCTCTACCCAGCTCCGCGCTGTGTTACACTCCCTGCATAACTGGGGTGGGGGGTGCGGCTGGACATCAGGGCCTGGGCAACAGCAAGGGGCCAACCCATCCACAGTTTGAAATTTTCAGAATCTTTCCTTGAATGGAAGCCCTGAGGGCAGGACCTCAATCCATCCAGCTGTTCACATACCAAACCTATACCGAATGAAAGAAAAGCTGGACCCAATTTCAAGGACATTAAAATAAAACCATTTTTATAATAGTCTAGGAGCTTTCTCTGGGCATCTGCACACGCAAGGGCAGAGGACTCCTCCCATGCAACCCTCTGTGTAGAGAAGACTTAAGAGTAGGGTCAGCACTGTTGTCACAATTTCTTGGGGTACTAAATTACACATCCATAGGCTAGGCATTTTCTGGGGATTTTAAAAACAAAATAAAATGGACTTTCCATTGAAAGTAATTTTGAGTAATTGCTTAAAGATATAAAGGTTGGTCCACTGTGGCCAGCAGAAAGGAGAGTTTATTCCGTTGTATTTTTCAAATGAAACTGTCGGCCAAGTTAAAAATTCCTTTTTATCCCCTGGTGCTGCCTACAAGGACGAAAGAGGCAAGCTGTGCATTGGAGGCAGACACTCTGCAAAGATGCAGCCCCTCCCTGGGGATGCTATTAGTGTCCCGGGTTCTTGTAAAGACAGGGAGACATGAGAAGCTGATTACTATTCAGATCAGCAGCAAGGCCCAGGCTGTCTGGGAACTGACATCGCCAGGTAAATAAAAGGGCATTCACCATAGACTGAGCTGGTCTATATCCTGCGGTGGAAAAAGAATATAACTACACCCCCCGCATTCAGGGTCATCTTGTGGAAAATGTCTCCAGCTCCCCAGTACATTTGGGGGTACACTTTATATGCAGTGTTATTATTTGGTGTCACTTAATACCCACCCCTTCCCCTCCCTACCATCCCTAACAGTCAAGTTCAAACACCTGACCCTTTTGGACCTAGCATTGGGCAGGGATGGATCATAACCCGGGATCTCTTCCTTGGTCCCCATGCTTACTTTGCAGGTTTTGGTTTCTCTGTATGGTGACACCATCCACTTGTCAATAATGATGGCAGTAATTGGCTCCATGGCTTAAGTGAGTTAATGAAATGACCTCATAATAATAACATCTACTGACTGTGATCTCTGTACCAGGGACTATGCTTAAAATGTACTAGTTCATAACAACTCTTTATTTGCAGATAAGGGAACTGAGCACAGAGAAGGTAAGTAGCCTATCCCAGGATACACAGTCAGTATATGAGGAAGCCAGGACTCAAATTTGATTTTCTGACTCCACACCCAAGCTACCACTCCATACAGCCTTGGGGTGGGGTGGACAAAGCATCTTAAACTGCAGAGTGCACTTGAGTTCCCTGCCCCCAACCCCCAGGGTATAAGGGTTAGCCAGGCCATCATGTAGTGTAAAGTGGTTTCTCAATCACACACAAATTCAATTTTCCTTAAGTATCAACCCAACTTTATCTGCAAACCTATCTGAAAGTTAAGTTACAGGACTGAAGAGGTTGTGTGATGCTGGAGTTCAGGGCCTCTCCTGGGAATGTCTGCGGTAAGACTAAACCCTGCCATATAAATCTTGTTCAGGAAAAGAAAAGAAGTGGTGTTGTGCAGGGGTAGAGTTACTACAGCTGCCGGACCCCCTGCTCACGGACTCGGGAGATCAGAGAGGAGCCAGGCCAATTTGATTCCTGGCCCAGAGGGCCCTGTTTGAAGGAACCATCTCAGATTTCCGAGAAGGGGAAGGTGCTGGGGAGCTGGGGCTGCTGCAGCCCATGGATGAATTCCACTGTGTGGTTTCTTGGACAGGTTGAGGGCAGCAGACTGGATAAGGAGCCAGACTCCTTTCTACCTCAGATAAGAGTGAGGCCTCCTGGTCTCTGACTGTGTTATTATACTCTGCTCCCTCTGCTGCTCGCCCAGGCGGAGAAAGGAGCAAAATGCTATTGTCCTGGAAAGAAGGAGTCTGAGAGGCAGAGACTTCCCTGGGCACGATGGCCAGGCCGAGGCCGTCAGGCTCTCATCCTGGTGTCCTCCCTAGCTCTGCACAAACTCTCTTTCTCTCAATGTGATCACATTGAACAAAACATGGACATTGCTGACGAATACTCAGTTTTCAAAAATCTGTTTGTGAGATCAAGGGATATGTTTGAAACAATGAAATAAACATCAAAATCTATGATAGCCTCTGCTGTGTACTTCAGACAAATCTACCTGTGAGAACATTTCAGGCATAGACTCTAGATTCCACAGAATACCCAAAGATTTTGCTCTACTGCCCTGAGATATTATCATAGCATTTTAAACATGTAAGGTAACCGTTGGGGTTCAGATGCCCTGCACTGTCACCCTGAGAAACATATTTCCATTCACATGCACCAGTACAGCTCTCACCCACCCAGCCCTAGTCTGCTCCTGCCACATCAGTCACACAGCAGCCAGGTGTGCCTGGATCCATAACCTCCCAGTACCAGAAATTGCTTTCTCAAGGTGTCCCTGCTTCCTTCTGAGAGGGGGGCAGTCTAAGGTACATTCCTCCCCGTATCCTTCATCCTTCCCGCCATGGTCCTCTACTATTAAGGATACAGCAGTTCCCCTTATCCACAGGGGATACCTTCCTAGACCCCCATGAATGTCTGAAACAAAGTATAGTACCAACCTATATGAACTGGTTTTTTCTCCTCTACATATATACCTATGATAAAATTCAATTTATAAATTAGGCACAGGAAGAGATTAACAATAATAACCAATAACAAAAGAGAACAATTATAACAATATGTAGTTGATCCTTGGTGCTGAGGTGTGGAACACCTGTGGGCAGTATTGCACACATATCAGCTGGAAGTGCAGTTAACACCTTATGAGGTGTCCTTGCCCTGTGAGGCTCTGGACAGGAGAGTCAGTCCAGGACAGTTGAGTCTTATTCCAGAAGTTTCTTCAGGGTTCTCAAGGAGTGAGATCCAGTGACCCTTCATCTTGCCCAGCTTGATAACACATCTGTCCTATTTTCTTCCCAATCCCTTACTCCTGCTCCTGGGACTGTATCGCTGAACAAAAGTCACATCAGCCCTCCACTCAGTGTGTACTTTTTTTTTTTTTTGCGGGGGAGGGGGTTGGAACAAGAAGGGAGGGCACCAGGAAGAGACAGGTTGTTTCAAAATGTTCCCTCCTATACCTTGGCTTATCTGGAGATTCAAACAGGAACAGTCTTCCTAGAGCAACAGTCTATCAATGTGACTGTTAGCTCCTCATGCTCCTCTGGGCATTTGAACCAGAAATAGATTTGTGACAAACCCCAGAAGAGCTTAATTAACATGGGTTTCTATTAAGACAATCAAAGAATAGTTGCCCCTTCCTTTAGAATGAGGACAAAAGACTGTTATATAGTTAACTTAAGCATAACTACATAAAACTATCTCTGGGTAATATAAAAGGATTCTGATAACAATTTTCAATTCTTTGCATTGCCAGCCATGAGAACATCTTTAACCATGCGTGGAGAAGACTGTATCTGCTCTGAGCTGCTCCAGGCTTCTTGGCCTCTGCATTTTCTTTTTCTGGATTTTCTTGTTCTACAATGTTTATACTGAGCATTATTTCTAGGCTCAGGTCAATGCTGAGTCCCAGAGGTCTTACTGATCAGCCTGTGAAAAAGGCTCGGCGCCCTCCTATATGGTCTAGAAAGTGTCTTCCTCCTTCTGGAGATTCTGTGTTGTTTCCACACACCCCTCCTCCCCCTGCCTGCTCTACTCTGGACTCTCTCTGGGTCAGGTCTGTTGTGAGACTATCTCAGTGGAGGTTCATCCTGTCTCTTGCAGAGAAGTCAGTTCCAGACCTTGAGCAGAAAGGGATTCTGCCAAAAGCTGAACTAGGCTGTGCTCTCTCTTCTCACCCTCCCTCCCCGCAGCGCTGAGGATTCACCGTCTAACCACTTCCTGCCTGAAGGAGAGTGGCTAAGGTGAGGTTGTGTGTGGTCCTGTGCTAGGACCTCAGCAACCAGGTGAATGTGATCTGCTGCAAAGAATCTGGGGTGGCAACAGAAGGGAATCAAAGCAGGAGTTTCCTCCTGGCTCCGGAGGGAGCTTTTTGTCCAGGTGTTAGAAAGTATGATGGGGTTGGAATGAGGAAAGCAAATCCTGCACAGGCCTGAACCTCTTATAGTCTAGTTCCATGGGCTAGAAAGAGCATAAGGAGTGAATTATTTTACTTCAATAAGAGTAAAATCCAAGGTAAAGTTTCAGATGGGCTCCACCTGGAGGAGGCAGGGTCCTTTCTTTCCCTGCTCCCTCACTTCTGAGAAATACCCTGAGGTGTTTTATAATTGCCACAGCACCTCCCCTCCCCCCAGAAAGCTGGTGGGGGTCACCAGGCATTTCCAATGCAGTAGCAGGATGGTGGCTACAGAGTGCCACCTGGAGGCAGAGAGCGGTAAATACTCACTTAGCTAGGTCCCATGGACTCACCCTACCTTCATTCCTTTGCTCTGGGGTGGTCGAGGAGACCTGATCTTACACCTAAGCCCCAGCAGGCTGGGCACAGCCAGGACCCTTTAGTAAGAAGGCTCCAAACAGAGTCTAGGCAAAGGAAGAGGCAAACAGACCTCAGAGTCCTATCACATCAAAATCATCCAGGAGCTTTAAAAGGTGCTAGTGCTCAGCTCTCACCCCAACATTCTGACTCCATTTGTTTAAATGTACTGCAATTTGAGATTTTTTTAAATTAATCTTTTGTTTTAAAATCTGTTTAGAATAACAGAAAAGTTCAGAGTTCCCATCCTCTCCTCATCAAGTTTCCCCTATTGTTAATGCAACATTATTGTGGTCCCCTGGTCACAACTAATGAACCAATATCGACACATTGCTATTACCAGAGGCTCATTCTTCATTCAGATGCCTTTCAATTTTACAGTGCCTTCACTATCCCAGGTTTCCATGGGCTCCATGTCACATTTTTTCAGACTTTCCTTGATTTTGATGATCTTGGCAGTTTTGAGGAATACTGGTCAGGTGTTTTGTACACTCTCCTTTTGTTTGGGTTTGTTTGATGTTTTTCTCATGGACAGGTTGGGGTGATGAGTTTGAGGAGGAAGACCCCAGAGGTGGTCACCAGTCAAGGGTACCTGACATAACTGTTGCTGTTGACCTTGATCACCAGACTGAGGTTGCATTTACAGAGGTTTCTCCTCTGTAAAGTCACTCTTTTCCCCCTTTGCCTATTGCACTCTTTGGAAGTTATCATCATAGGCCAGGCTTAAGGGGTAAGGGTTATAGTCTACCTCCTCAGAGGAGCAGTAATTACATAAATAACTAGAAACCCTTCTGACAAGAGTGTTAACTATGTTCCCTTGATAATTTATTCAGTCATTTATCTCAGTATGGACTCCTGAATATTTATCTTGTACATTGCTTATGGTCCAATATTTCATTGCTTAAGTGTTCCATCTTTGGCCTCTGGGTGCTCTGCTCCAGTTTCTTCTCAGGCAAATGGCTCCCGTATCCCTTTGAAACACCCCCATCATTGTGCTCCTTGAGCACATCCTTGCTCTCTGGCACAAGATGCTCCAAGCTCATGCTGTGTATTTCCTGCTCCAGCCCTAGAATCAAGCATTGCTTCAGTGAGCTCTGGCTCCTTTTTTGGGGGGGATGGTATTAGACCCCAAGGTCTGGGTGCCTGGTCAGAGTTGATAACGTGAATGTACAGTAGTTAGATGCACAGCAGTTCTCAGGTCTGACTACTTTTGAGAAGCACCTAGGAGATGGACTATAGCAGGGCAGCTGGTTCCTCACAGGTGTTCGGCCATATCCCACACCCTATTTGTCAGGAAAGTTAGGCACTCAATTGAACTTTTTTTCTTTGCAGTAATTGAAAGTACAGTTTATAACAACATCTACTGGAATTTAAGTCTAACAGAATTTATACCTGTGCTGCTATATTCTATCACCTGCTGGAGCTCAGTCCTCCATTTCAATAACCAGACAAAATGGAATGTGGAAAATTTCCTCTTTCAAGGTTGGCTCAGGATCTAACTAACCCAACACATCTGAGCCCAAGACAGCAAGGTGACCACCTGATATTTTGGGGACAAGGAAAAGAGATCTAATTTGTTCAACATGTGTGTGTGCATGTGTGACTGTGTGTATGAGCATGTGAGTGTGTTAATCACGGTATGTGTGTGAGACTAGGTGAATGTGTGTGGTTGAGATGCATGAGTGTGTATGGGTGAATTGTGAGGAAATGGTGTGTAAACTCGAGGTTGAGTAGAGTATGTGTGAATGAATGTGTGTGTGTTTGTGGCATGTAAGCATGAGAACTTGAGTATGCCAGCATGAGAGAGTGTGCTTGGGGTGGGAATAGACAGCACAGTCCCTCTTCGGGCTTTCAAACCTGGTGACACTATCCCCCAGCCCCCTAGTGATCCTTGTTCCCCACATATTTTGAACTTCTAGCCAACCGCCTCTGCTCCAAAGTCTCAGGAGGAAAAATGGAGTCTCAGGGACCAGGGGCTCCAGTTGTGGCATAGTGCCAAGCCTTGTCTCTCACCTCCTCTTGAGAACCTGAGTGCAGCACAAAACAGTCAAATATTTTCCTTTTCTGTCATCACTAACTATAGCTCCACAAGTTCCCAGATCGCTGTGTTAGCTCATCGCCATAATTAGCAATTTTCTGATATCATACTAACACTAGTTAATTATTCCCTCGTAGACAAAGCAAATTTATGGGATGTCTCTGGTAAGTGAATAAATTCTGCTCCAGAGAGAAGCCACACTGCCCTGTGGTCACGCTGCCCTGTGGTCACACTGCCCTGTGGTTCCAAGAAGGACCCAGTGACCTGGAACGGGGCCGTGGGTGAGGAGACCAGGAAGGCCTCAGTTACTACATGGTGTCCACAGTAGCCTGGCTCCTTCTTCAGAGAAAGGAAAAGCTTCAAGAACCTGTTTGCCTCTGTCCTTCACTGGTGCTGTGACCCAGGTGTAAGGAAGGGATCTTTGTCACCTTTAGTCCCCTCCAGCTGCCTGTGCACTCCAGTGGCACTCACCCTTTCTGTGTTCAAACAAAACTAGCCTGTGATCACCCCCTGTCCTTAGGACCCAGCTTTCTGCCTGCTTCTCCCCAGGACACAGTACTTAGCAAGGTTATCTGTTACCCCTTCTGCAGTCAGGGCCTCCTGGAGGGGGTTAGATGCCAAGGCAGGACCAGGAGAGGGAACTGGCACAGCTGTGGTTCCTCACACAGGGGCACAGACCACCACTTCTCCTTCGAGGGTACCGCTGCTCCCTGGTGAGAGTGACAAGGGGGAACTGAGACTTCGGGGGCACATCCTTACATGGGACACACCACAAGCCCTCCCAAAGGCAATTTGGTGAAAAGAAAAAAACAACCCACAAGGCTATTTTTGCCCAGGGTATTTTAAGTGTCTGAAGCAGACATTGGACTTTCTTGCCCGAGTTACTCAGATAGTGAATTCAGTGATGTCCTTTCATAAGTGAGAAAGTCCCTTCTTGGTGGAAAGTTTAGGCTTGAGATATTTTACCTGCAACTTCTTCTCAATTCCCAAAACACAGAGGGGCTGTGGTACATGGTAGTTTCAGTGTGTCTGTGCAGGTGATGGCCACTGCCTCTCTCTGGCTGCCACTGACACAAGGTTTTGCAAGATTCTCTCATCAGCCATGTTCTGTTAGGTTTGGACACCTTCACCAGTAAACCCCGCCACCTGATCTCCCTCTGAAGTGCACTGTTTGTGCTGCAAGTTGCCCTGAGAGGCTGATTTAACATGTGCTATGGCCAGGCAACTGACTGCCCAGTAATGGGGCAACTATATGACACAGTTTTCTGGGAAAGTCCCAGGTGGCACCTCTGGTGTTGGTTTAGTGGTTAATAATGCCCAGAGTGCCTCTATTTGGACAATAACTGTGGCCACCATATTTGGTGAAAAGACTTGAGGGCCAGCACCCTCTTCTTGACCTCTGAAATCTGGCTTTTCTGAAGCATCTACCCTCATGCTCTGGGAGGGTCAGTGTCAGGAGGTGAGTGCACTAGGAACTGTTGGGGAGAGCAAGCTACCCCATCCCCATGTAGAGGCCTGAAAGTCTCTCATTTCACATGCATGTTCTATTAAAATCCAGCACCCTGAAGCCTTCCTGCAGCTCTGCAACTGAGGTATTCTCTCTCTATGAATCTTCAAATCTACCCTGAGCTTCTTTCCCTCCCCTTAATAAATTCCTCCTGAAATAGTGGAGAAGCCACATAGAGCAAGACTTGGGAACTGATTTGGCTCAGCTCAACATCCCAGCTCAGACATGTGGAAGATGAGTGACCTTGGCACATCACTGCATTGCTCTGAGTCTCAGTTTCTCCATTTGTAAAATGGAGGGTCTGTCTCTTAGAGCCATAGAGAGGATTGATGAGTGAATACATGTGATTCACTGGGAATGGGTTCATTGTTTATAAGTGTTAGCTCTTTTTTAAGCATTGCATTTTCCTTTCGGGATTGCAAGCTTTTTTCCTTTAAAAGTCAAAATTCAAAGTTATTGGTTGAGTAATGACTACACGCCAGGTACATTTACAACTGCTATCTCACTAGGCCTCAAGAAAACTCACAGGTGAAGAGGTGGTTCAGAGAGGTTAGCCATTTGACCCAGGTCACACAGCTTAGTAGTTAAAAAATCAGGGGTGAATTTAAACACAGGCCCTTTTTCTAGTTTTTCATACAACCTGCCTTCCATCTCACTCCACAAAAATCTCAGTGACAAATAAACCATTGTTCTGAAATACAATGCAGTTTAGCCACAAGGGTTTATAACAGATGACAGACATTAAAATCAGCTGTGCTCTTCAAGAAAATCAAATGGCGTCCAGGCATCAATTTAAGAGGACAACCGTTTACACAAGTCACGAAGACTGAAGAGTTTCTGTCAAATCAATAGATTTCTGCTCTCTGTATTCCACCCTGAATATGTGCCAGGGAGTCTGTCTTAACCTCTGGATTGAAGAGAAGATGTTCAAACAAGGTTTGTTGTAGAAGTGACTATTGCTTTCCAGCTACAGGATTAGTTTCCAAGGAGAGGAACTATCACGGATCAATTATGGGCACCCCCACTGTCCGTCTGGGGTCTCAGTGTCTCCTCTGAGAATGAGGCTCCCCTTCTCCAGGATCCCTGCAGCTCTTACTTTGCAGAACAGGATATCTTAGGTGCCTCGGGTCATATCTGCTTTTTAGAAGATTTACCTGAACAAGCAGTATGGCGGGCTGAGTAGTATCCCCCAAAAGTTATGTTCACATCCTAATCCCCAGAACCAATGAATGTGATCTCATTTGGAAAAAGGGTCTCTGCACATGAAATTAGTTTATGGATCTTAAAATGGGATTGTCATGGATTACTTGACTGAGTCCTAAATCCAGTGACCAGTGTCTTATAAAAGACACAGGGTAGAGACATACAGACACCCAGAGTAGAGCGTGTGACGGTGGAGCAGAGACTGCAGTGAGCAGCCCCAAGTTAAGGAATGCAGGCACCAGCAGAAGCTGGAAAAGGCAAGAACAGATTCTGTCTCCTACAGATTCCAAGAAAAGCCCAGACTTGCTACACCTTGATTTTGGACTTTTGCTTTCCAGAATTGTAAAAGAATGCATTTCTAGTGTTTTAAGCCACCCATTTTGTGGTAATTCATGGTAACCATTCAATAGCTAATGACTAATACAAATAGTTTTATATGAATACTACCTGGTTATACACATATTTATTTTCAAAACACAAGTAGGCTTCCTCTGTAAAGGTTTCTTTCTAAGAAGAACTCTTCAGTGGAATTACTATGACTGAAATCAAGATCAGCCCTCCCCTGCCTATTAGAACACCTGGAGATTATAGCCAGTAATAGGCCAAGATACCTGAGGAACTGACTGAATTGGCTATCAGGATAGTTCACATTTTTATAATTTTGCTGGGCTTTGCTGGGGTCACTCTGTTGTAAGACAATCCCATTCAAAGATTCTAAAATAACCTTTAACACATCAGAGACAAATAATTACATGGAGCCTAAAACCAAACCACCCCAGGTGGTGGCTGTAGTGCCAACAAGCACAGGGCAGGTTTACTATTAATTCAGGACAATGGATAAAGGGAGTCCCAGAGCCCTCAGTGGAATTCTCAGGTTTTAATGCTCTCAGGGAACCAGGTACACAAGCACACCAGGTAGGGAGACTGGCATGCAAGGAGACAGGCACAGATCTGGTAGGGGAGCAGGGAGGCAGGCAGACACTTGAGCCTCCCTGACCCACACAAATCTCTATGATTTGTCTGGCATTCTCTCTCGTGCCTCATCTCATGGTCGCTCGCCGTATGGCCTTTCTCTGCCGCCATTGCTGCTGCTTTTATCCCAGCCTCTTAGACTCAGCTGTGCACACTTACACATACACACACCCCCATGCTCCAGGTGTCCACAATCAGGCATATAGGCCCCACGCCCATGTTCCCAAGCACCTTCTGCATTCACCCAATCAAGGCTGCAGGTGATAGCCATGAAGGCTTTTGGTGCAAAAACTCTGATTAATTCATTTATCCTACAGTGGCCATAGTTATTTGCTCTATGAAATAGCTGGCAGTCCTCTTATAACTACTATCTCCCACCCGAGCAGCTGACACCGGCTCTAGGAACGCACACCAGCTTTCATGTGGTTCTAGTCATCTCTCAGCAGGCCCTTCAAATCTTTCTGATCAGTCTCTTACACAGTCTGCTCAGCATTTTCCCACTGTATTCTCCAGAGCATCTGTCTCTGGCCCCATAGTCTTCTTCACATCCCTGCCACCAGCACCCCAGTGGAGAAAACAGACCAATAAGTGAATGGTTAAGATCCTTTGTTACCTTTGTTACCTCAGACAAGTCCCACATTCTGTGGTACTTCTGTCAGGTAAGAAGTTAGGAGTCTTTCAGGCAAGAAGAGGCTAAGCCAGTGTGCTCACTGCCGTGGTGTGTGTGTGCAAACACACATAGGCACACACACACACTCAAATGCAGACTTTGAAGGGAAGGCATACTAGCAATTAAAGGCTCACTCTATTACTTACCATTTTTTACTTCTTAAAAATAAATATGAATCTAATATAGGCCTCCTAATATAGGTGGCACAGGGGTTAAGTCACAGCACTATGAAGCTATCCGCAGCAACTGCAGCACAGCACGAGTTCTATCCCAGGCCGGCCAGGGAGCTACCCACATAGCGCAGCAGAGCTCTCCTGTCTCACCAACTGCTCCCCTTAGCAGTGTATTTCAGTCAGTCTGCCTGTTCTGCTCCCCACTGTCTCTAGTGAATCCTCTCATCCCCCCACACCTCTGGCTTGTATTCCAGTTCTCGTATGCGTAAACAAATGAATCTTAAAATAAATAATATGAATCTAATATGGAGACTTGTGAGGATTTGACTGAGTTGACAATAGGGCCAATGGTGCAGAATACATATCTTGGTACTTTTCTGTATTCTGCAACATTTCCTTTCAAAAATCCATCTCTAGGTCTTGTTAACTTTCCATTTGCCATTCCAAATAGAAGGTAGAAACTATAAGAACTTGAAAAACTAGTAATTTTTCAAATTGAGCACATTTGCACCTTCCATGATCCATCTCTAACAGCAGGGAACACTGATGCCATTTTGGAAAGAAGAGTCATGTATATATGCTTTGGCAATCAGAGAAGGGATAAAATGGCTGGGGGCCTACACCCTCCTCCCAAAGTCTGACTGCTTTGAGAAGAAAACTCCCACAGGTGAGATGGTAAACTGAGTCTCCAAGACCTGCAGTGACAGAGAAAGATGAACACAAGGATCCACACCTACCCCTGCCCTCACACAGTCAGGTAGCTGGGCTAGAGCGGGTGCAGGTCATGGGGGTATGCTGCAGAACTTCCTCCCACCACTGTGTGGTGACCGACAGGGGCATTGCCCTGAGCCTATCTTTTCTGTCTTTCTGAGCCAGAGCAGATTATGGGATGGGGAGTCCTATCCAGGGGGTTGGGGAGCTAAGCAAGTGTATTCAACAGAGACCTCACTCTCCGGAACGTGAGTCCTTGAGGACCTGGGGTAGTGCTCCATGAGGTGTGTTCAGGTCTCCCATCACTGCTGCCCAACAGATCAGTTGTCTCTGGGGCATCTTGCAGAAATTCTTCTCCTTTCAGTGGTACCTCTAGACTCTTCAGAATCTAGAGCGTGCTCTCCCAGTGGTGGCCTGAAATCAGCTCCTCCTCCACTGAAGCAGTGGAAGATTTAAGAACAAGCAGGGCCACTAAAGGAGCAAAAAAGCAGAGTTGCATACCTAGAGCTGAGGCATTGGTGAGGAAGGCTCTCGTTCTGCAACAAAGAACTTCACTGGGAGCAGTTTTGTGACATAATTAATTGGTAATAAAGCTATTTTGATATAAAAAAGATCAAAAGAGAGGAGACATTCAAAAGAATGTCAAAAAAAGATAAACCAATAATAAAATTAGAAAGACAAATTACAAAATATTTGTAATACTACCATATAGAGAAAACACCAAATATAAAATAACCAAACACATTTAAAAATGCTTGCAGAATGCAGACTATAGGGGCTGAGGCCTCATTATGAATTGCAGCACTTGGAAGGTTTAGCAGCAGGGGGAATGCAGCGTGAAAATCTGGAAAGGATTTGATTTAGGTTTTCTGGGTCCTAAGTCCAGTAAGGATCAACTGATCCAGAATCTTCTTAAAGAAGAACATACCCCCGAGAACAAGATTACAGTTATTAGAGTTGGTGCTGTTGACATGGCCTGTGCCTCCAGTATCTTAATGGACTTGGCAGATGAATTTGCTTTTGTTGACATCATGGAAGACAAATAGAAGGGCGAGATGCTAGATCTCCAACAGGGCAGTCTTGTCTTTGGAACACCAAAAAATGTCTCTGGCAATGCTTACAATGTGACTGCAAACTTATTATAGCTGGGTCATGTCATCAAGAAGAAATTTTCATTTGGTCCAACATCTTGAACAACTCTAATTCATCATTCTTAATGTAAAATGCAGCCCAAACTACAAGTTTCTTGCTGTTTCCAGGCCAGTGGATATCTTGATCTATGTGGCTTGGAAGATAAGTGGTTTTCCTTAAAGTTATGTTATTGGAAGTGGTTATAGTCTGGATTTAGCCCAGTTCTGTTGCCTAATGGGACAAAGGCTGGAATTTCACCATTTAAGCTGCCATGGGTGGATCCTTGGGGAGCATGGAGACTCTAGTGCACCTGTGTAGGGTGGAGTGAATATTGCTGGCATCTCCCTGAGGAATCTGCACCCTGATTTAGGCACTGATGCAAATAAGGAACAGTGGAGAGAGTTTCACAAACAAGTGGCTGTCAGTGCTAATGAGGTGATCAGACTAAAAGGCCATTGGACTGAAAGCCCATCCTGAGCCACTGGTCTTTCTGTGGCAGATTTGACTGAAAATATAATGAAGAATCTTAGGGGGCATATCCAATTTCTACCATGAGTAGGGGTCTCTGGAATAAAAGATGACATCTTCCTTAGTTTTCCTGGAACCTTGGAAGAGAATGAAATCTCAGAGGCTATGAAGGCGACTCTGACACCTGAGGAAGAAGCTTATTTGAAGAAGAGTGTAGATACACTTTGGGGAATCCAAAAAGAGCTACAGTTCTAAAGTCATCTAATGTTGAACCACTTCATAAAGTCACAACAGGATTGGGGTTGGAGGTTGTCCATATGTTACTTTTTATCTGAGCTGTGACTAAGCAGTAAGATTAAGACAGCCTGAGGAAAACATCAATTTCCTAAAATATAAAGAGGAATGATTCATAAAACTCTACAGCTATATCCTGATGCTGGATGGTAATCCTTAACTAGTTATCATAAATTAGTTCCACCACTTTGGAGGCACCACTGCTAATGTCGTACCTGCTGTAGTTGCCCTTCAAACCAGATGTGCATTTATGGAGATGCATAATTTCTTGTTCCTTTACCAAACAAGCCCAATCCACCTTTCTGACTCTCCTGTCAATCCCCTCCAGGATGCAATGTATAAATCCAGCATTGCATGTCTTGTGCATAACTCCTATAATCATATTCTGTTACTAGGTGTATCAGAATAGTGTACATTGCCATATAATGCAAAAAGAAAAATCCACATGTAAGCAATGAACCAATTATCCATAGGTCATGTCAACTATAAAACACCAAGTAAACCATGAACAGTGAAAATAAAATTAAAATGTTTGTAGATTCACAGCAATATTGCACAAAGAACTGAATTTTGTGCGTGTGAATTTTACCTCAGCACTTATCTCCCAAGTCTTTCATTCATTCATAGTGTTATACTTAAATTTTTTTTTTTTTGTATTTTTCTTACAGTCCAAGAAAATAACACACCAATTGTCAGAGTTGGTTTCTGAGCTCACCCATGGAGAAATGAAACCAATTGATCATTCAAGTGATTCTTTTCTCTTTTAAGACAAAATTGCCTCCAGCTAATTAGTTAGGCAGTGAAAATGTTTGTAAGGACAGTATGGGACTCAGGTGAACAAGGCCTAGTCCTGGTAGCACTTTCCCTCCAGCTTCCCACTCATGTCACCTTTACTGAGAGCAAAATTGTGCCTTTTGATTAAGGCACTGAGATAAAAGTAGAGAAAGCACCTCTTCTCTCAGCAGTTATTACTCCACCTTCTTCTGAAGAGTGGCAATCTGTTTTTGCTTTTGAAATGAGGAGAATTGGCTCCCCAGGGACAAATGGCCATGTGCTTTATTTGGAGCTCACTGGCACAGCAAGCTGAGTGAGTCAAGGTCCTATTAAAAAAACACAAACAAGCAAACAAAACACCTCCAAGTGTCCAGCATGCTCTGAGTGGCCACCAGCACAATTTAGATTCACTTTTTCCACAGGTCAGGCCTCTTGGCTGCGCTGGCCAATCCAGCAGTGTGGACTTTCCACTACAGGCAGGGTGTCAGGTGCCTTCCTGCATTTCAAAGACAACCACCAAAAAACCCTATAATAATTCATGAATAACTTTATAATGACTACATATTGAATTAACATGTAAGGTTAAATAAAATATATGGTTAAAATTCATTTTACTGTTTTTCTCTTTTCATAGCTAAAAGTATAACCACTAGATCACACATGTGTGACTTGCATGGGTGGCTGATGCTACACTTCAGTTGCTTTAAGGGGATGTTTCCCTATGCCAAGGGAATTGAAGTTTTTGAAAAATAACCAAACCAGCCATAACCAAACCAAACTATTTGCTTTGATGATCTTGATATTGCAAGGATTTCCTACCAAGGGCGGAGGCTGTAACTGCCCTGGTGGTGGCAATAGAGTACATGTCCATAGAGAATTTCAAAATAATCTACTCTACCAAAGTTCAGTCTGCTTTTTATTATCACCCTATTTCTTCAGTGGTGAATGGTCCTGCCTGCCTGGAACAGCCCTCCAGCCCTCCACCTCACCAGCCAGGTGCCCACTGACTACCCAGGTGAGCACACACTCCAGGCCCCAAGGGTAGGGCTGCAGAACTACAAGCTCGTCTCCATTTTCCGCTCTCCTCTGCCTTTCTGGGAAAAACAAGTCCTGCCTGTGCCGGACATGACTCCTGGCATTTTGTTCAGGTGACTGTCTAGATCCAACTGGCCATAGCCATCCCTTCCCTCCCCTGGCCAGACATGCTACACTTTTCGCAGTTTCCCCTGAGGCCTTCTGTAGTGCCAGCAGGCACAGGGCAAGTCCACTATCAATTTGAGCAGATGGATAGAGTGTCCCAGAGCCCTAATGGATTTTTCAGGTTTTAATGCTCTCTCAGGGTACACAGGCACACCAGGCAGGGAGGCTGGCATGTGAAGAAGCAGCACTTGCCAGGCAGCTTTTAGCCCAGCCTCTAGGCTCAGGTATGCACACTTATGCACGCCCACACCCATGCTCCAGAGGTTCACAATCATGCACGCATGGCCCACACCCAGGCTCGCAAGTGCCTTCTACACTAACAAAATCAAGGCTGGAGGTGATAGCCACAGAGACTAGTGGCGCAAAAAGCCTGACTAATTCATTTACCTTACACCTTCCTACTGGGACTTTCTCTTTAATGAGAAGTTTCTTCTGCTTTGAGTCAGAGTTCTGCTCCTCAGCACCATCCTCTGGAAATCTACCCTTGCCTGGGGACCTCTCAGGCTTATCCCATTTGCGGAAGCCCTTAGCACCCATTCAAGCAGACTGCCCCACTTTGGGCCACAGTGATCCCTAGTACATATTTTTTGATAGTGTTATATAATAATTTTTTATCAACAAGTAGGATTTGGGTATAAACTTGGGCCAGTCACTTAAATTCTCTGCTCCCCAGTTTCATTATACATAAAGTGGGAGTAGTTGACTCTCATAGGGCTGTTGGGAAGACTAAATAAAGTTAGATGATACAGGTAATTAACATAAAACAGCAATGCCTGGCACACTGAACAGCATGTGCAGGGGATTAAGAAAAATAAAAATATTACAATATTACCTGTTATATGTCTGTTTTCCTTGGGATCAGCCTGTGGTTTATCTTGTTGTTTTCAGAGTCCAACACTATCCTAGAAAAATGAAGTGTTCAATCATTTTCTGAGTTCATAAGTCAGTTTCTGGATAAATGGTAAGGAAGGGATGTTGACAAGTCCAATGTGCCCTGGGACTCACCTTTGTGACTCTCACTTGGTTGCATCCCCCAGCCCCCATCTGACATGGCACACAGCCTGACTCTGCTCTGACCCATCATGGCAGGGGTCAGGTCCAGCGTGGGGCCCCTCAGGACTGCACGCTGCCATCCTGCTTTGACTGGGCCCTGCCCTGGTCACTCTGTCACTCTTGTCTGCAGTCTTGTCTCCACTCACCCCACCACCCCTACGCGCTGCTGGGAGCTAGAGCTCTTTCCACAGCTTTCCATAGGGGTGGGGGTGGGTCAGGGAGGAGTTAACGCTCTTGTCAAGGGTAGGGTGTTGTTAGCCAAGGGCCTCTGGGTTTAAAACGCCTTGTTGCCCCAGGCATGGGTTTGGTGCTGCACTGAGTGCTCTGGGGCTGCAAAAAACATACAATTTGAAAAAGCTCCTGCATTAGGGTTCTCCACAGAAACAGAACCGAGAGAGAGAGAGAGAGAGAGAGAGAGAGAGAGAGAGAGAGAGAGAGAGAGAGAGAGAGAACAAACAGAAAGATGGGTGAGTGGGTAGATAGATGGATAGATAAAGGAATTGGCTCACCCACAAAGGGAAGTACAATTGCTTTCCTCAGAGTCTGCCAATTCAAATGCTAATGTCATCCCCAAACACCCTGTAGACCCACCCAGAATAAAGTTTGACCAAATAGGCCAGCAGCACAGCCCAACTAAGTTAACAGATAAAATTAACTCTTACAGCCCCTTACAGCTTGGCCAGGAAGAAGATGAGAAAAGAAGAAACTGAGGTTTCAGATCTTTAGCTGCATCTCCACTTGCTTGTATGTAGGGGCAGGAAGACCACAGAGCAGGTTTTCTGATCCAGCAGAAGGGGGTAAAGGAGGAGTCAAAGTCCTCAGTGGCTTTTGCAGGTCTTTTATTTAGATTTGCCAGGCATATGGCAGGCAGGGTTGCTGGGGGGCCGGGAGGCTGGCAGGCCTCCCAGCCCCCAGAAAATCCTCACTCTATCTGGGCTCTCTCTGGCGATCTCTAGGCTTCTCTTCTCTCGGCTTCTGCTGGCGTCCCCATGATGCCGCCCTTATAAACTCAGTCTCTCAGCCCAGGAGTGCCCACTTCAGGTGCCCGCCATCAGGCATGCATTCGGGAACACAGGCTTCCCTCATCTATCCTAATGGCGGGAGGGCAGAAAAGCCTGATACTTTTTACCTTTCCCTACACTGTATAACCCCAGCCAGGTCACCTGGCTTCTGTGAGTGTGTCCCTATCTACACAGTGGGGACAGATCATGCCAAACTGCCAAGCCAAGTATCCTGGCCCCCGAGGAGCTGCTGTTGTTAGTTTTAGAGCATGGTTGGAACTTTGACCAGACAAATTAACGATTTGGGAGCAAGGAACGAATTAGGGGAAAATAGATGAAGACACTTCCAGCAAGGAGGACACTCAGATTCAACTCAAAACCACTCCCTGTGGCTTTGTGGCTTATTTTATTTTATTGCATTTTAGATTTAGGATTTGGAGTGCTTTGAAGGTAGAATTTCATTAGATAACAAAATTTTGCACAAAACCTGCTTTTCCTAGATTAAATACATACGCATGCGTTATACCCAGGAGGCCAGGAACCACCTCTTCTATAATGCACTGCTAATCTTTGTACTCCTGCACCTCTGGGGTCTCAGGTTCATCCAAACACTGTCTTTATACCTGGGATGCTCTCCCTGCTCTAGAACCTGAGCTCATCCCAGCTGAATGTTTTTAGGTATTCAAGAGGACTGCTGGCATGAATTGAAGCTAAAAATAAGCACCTTTTCAACACAGAAGGAGGCAAAGTCCTTAGAATTCATGACCACAGGAGAAAAATGATCCTGGGAGCTTTGGATAGATGAGCAGTCAGGGGTCTTATATGTATTTATTAAGTATCTACTGCACACAGGATATAGGGGAGCCTTCTTTCTTTTCTCTTGGTTCAGAGAAGAAAGAATTGCCCAATTTTCTCACACCAGAGAAGGACAGCCCCCGTCTCTGCCTGTTAGTACTTGGCATCTCCTGGGTCATGTCTACCCCTGGGTACCACACTCCCACCCCCTCATCTCCATTCATGCGGATGATGCCTTCAGGGAGCAGGCGGTCAGCCCTGTAGAGGACGGGGGCTGGCACTGCTACTTAGTTGTCCTTCTGGACATGAGGAGCGTGGCCTGGATTCAGGGTGAGGAGACAGGATGGTTCTGTGTAGAGCCAACACCTCTTTCATGCTACCTGCTGTAGGGTAGGTAAAAGGTATCAGGCTTTTCTGCCCTCCCGCCATTAGGATAGATGAGGGAACCCTGTGGTCCTGAATGCATGCCTGATGGCGGGCACCTGGAGTAGGGTGTGGGCATAGGTAGATGGGATTCACCTGGGCTGAGACTGGGCTTTTAAGGACGGCGTCACAGAGACTCCAGCAGAAGCAGAGAAGCAGAAGCAGAACCACAAGAGAAGCAGAGAGAATGTGAGAGAATGATGGAGAGCCTAGAAAGAGTGAAGACTTGCTGGGGGCTGGGAGGCCTGCGGTCCTGAATGCATGCCTGATGGCGGCACCTGAAGTGGGCACTCCTGGGCTGAGAGACAGTTTATAAGGGCGGCGTCATGGGGACGCCAGCAGAAGCCAAGAACGAATGGAAGCCGGGAGAGGAGAAGCAGAGAGAAGGCTGGAGAGCCCAGATAGAGTGAAGACTTGCTGGGGGCTAGGAGGCCTGCCAGCCTCCTGGGCCCCCAGCACCCCTGCCTGCCATATGCCTGGTAAATCTAAATAAAAGACCTGCAAAAGCCACTGAGGACTCTGACTCCTCCTTTACCAGGTCTGCTGGATCTGAAAACCTGCACTGTGGCCCTTTCCTGCCCCTATACCATAGTAACCCTAGAAAGGAAGTACTGTTTACACCCCAGTTTTACAGAGAGTAACAGGTAGGTAAAGGGGTTGGTTCAAGTATAAGAGCCAAGCCCTGTTTTGACTTGCCTTATTCCAGCTTCCTGAAAATGACAGGGAAATTCAGGACCCACAGGTTCCTCCTTGTGATGGGCCTTTGGAGAGCATGCTGTTCAGCAGACGGGCCAACATAAGCCATCCTACCGGTGCCCTCTGACACTGCAGGTAGCCCCATTGGCAGAGAACTGGGGCGGGGGTGTCAGTGTGGGGCAGGGATCACCTGGCTGGGTTTTAAGGTCTGCACCCACACACCAGCTGGGCGAATGCAGGCCAGATCATCAAACTTCGCACCTACATTCCTCCTTTGACCCTCATGGCTTGTCGTGAGCAGGAAGAGTTAATAAGAGCAGGGTCTGGCACCATTTGTGGCTTCTGTGGCTGATGGTACCATTGTTATTAATGCTAATTGCACTGGTTGAGCCAAGGGTAGCCACTATCATTAGCCATCTGAGGGGTGTCCGAAGGCCATATTTCGCAACCATCCCAGGCTGGGTCGGTTCATCTTCAGTTCTCGCAGACGAAAAGATAATTTTGGAGTCTTCAGTAGATTTTTACCAACCTTTAATGCTGTCCGGGAACAGCTTTTTCTCAGTATTTCTCTATCTTTTCCCAGCTTAGTCGTGTCATTGTGGTACTGCCTGAGGGGGACCCCGCCCTTTTATCCCCTAACCCCTGGCAGGTGTCCATTTACTCTGGGCCCAGGTGTCCACAATTACAGGTGGGCGTGCAAGACTGCAGGTGCTACTCATAGACACTAATGGCGAGAGGGTGGGAAAAGTTGATTTTTGAACTCATTTACTCTATTGGCCACTTCCCACATCCACAACTGGCCCATGGCTTTTACTTTTTCCCTTTTTTTAGGGTTCTTATGGAAGCATGAACATTTTGCAGGTGAGAATCTTGGGAGGAACTTCATTATTCATCTTATAGGATAGTAGAAATTAGTGTTCCTAATTAACCCTTCATCTCCACTGCTAGGTGCCAGAGCAGGGAGCAGAGAGGTGAACGAGTGTAATGGGAGGTGGGAGAGGCGGATGCGGCTGGGGGACACCAGAGAAGAAAAGCTGCCGTAGGAAAATGACACAAGAAGCAAATTTACCACCGGGAGCATAGCTAGAACACTGGGCCACACTTCCTTTAGATCAGTGCTTCTCAGACTGGGAAATACCGCCGTGTCACGAGCAGAGCTTCTATCCAGCTTGCTGGCTAAAACCCCCAGTCTCTAATATGGCAGCTCTAGGGTCAGGTCAAAACTTAGTCTGGCAAGTTCCCAGGTGAGGCTGATGTGCTGGTCTGGGGGATGTACCTTGAGAACCACTGCTTTAGATTAAAGATCTTCAAATATTTAAAAGCTAGGGGACCCTTTGTTCCAATGAAATCTTTTTTTTTTTTTTTAAAGATTATTTAGGCATACAAGAGCTGGGGCACAGGCCACAGATGCGAGGGGTGAGAGGACCCACCAGAGACAGAGCGGGGAATAGAACAGGCAGACTGACTGAAACACACTGCCAAGGGGAGCAGCGGGTGTGACAGGAGAGGTCCACTGCGCCATGTTGGCTGCTCCCTGGCGGGGGATCGAACTCGTGCTGCAGAGGCCGTGGACAGCGTCTCAACTCCCTATGCCACCAGGGAGGCCCCTCCAATGAAAGGGAGACCCCTCCCTTTATGAAATCTTTTGTAGACAAAAGGAAAGTAATGAATAATATGATGGTGAGAGTTAGGGATGCTTTGCTGGACACTTCCTAAATTTCAAACTGACCAGACATTCTGAAGTTGACCAACTATCAAACAGTTGAAAATCCAGGCCTCAAATTGCAAACCATGAAAAAAACTGGTCACAAGCTCATGGCATACAGGTTCAGTGTCCCAGAAATCTGTTTCAATCACCGTCTAGATGCTTCCAACCTTGTTCAGGTTTGAGAACCACTGGCTACACCAATTGTGCTGATATCAGTTTTGCACCCATGGCCCACCTCTGTACCATCCTGGAAGGCAGTCCAAGCTCTCCTGATGCCCCTGTTACTGCCTCTCACAATCTACTGCTAACATAAGCAAGCAAACTTGCACTTGAGCCCACCAGCCCAGACCTCTTCATTCTGTACTCCCTCACTTGGTTGTGGCACAGCCATTAAACACTTTAATTACAAACCAAGGTATAGATTAGAAGCCCCATATTATAAACAAGAAGACCAAACCTCTAGGAAGCAAAGCTGCTTGTCCAGGCTCACCAGTCGGCATGGAATTCAAGCCCAGGTCTGGGACCAGCGCAGCAGGGCCTTAACCCCACCACACTGCGGCCCCATGCATCCGTGAAATGCTCACTCACCATGCAGGGCTCTTTGACAGGCTTTGGCTTCTTTCATTGTATCAGGTAAAGGAACTTTTCAGAGAGGATCTATAGCTTTCATTGCCATGAACCAAAAAAAAAAAAAAAAAAAAAAAGATTACCCAGAAACACCAAAACCCTAGAGCATTGAAAATAATAACAACAGTAACAGTCAGAAGTCTGCTTTCTGGGCCAAAGTCTACACAGAGTCTTCCCTGCTGACTGAGGGGGCACTTGAGTGTGTCCAGGCAACTGAGCTTTGCAGAAAAGGCGCTTCGGCCATCCTATCTACAGGCAAATCCATTTCCAAAACCAAACACTCCTGAGTCTGACCCGCAGCCAGTGTCCTTTTATTCTTGAGTGTGCAGTGACCCCATGTGGCCATTTCTCAGTATCGTCACTTACTGATTCCAGTTTTTCATCATTTGGAAAACCATCAAGTGGATGTCTTAAGTTACAAGTTTGGCTTTTATTCCACTGAGGAGTGGCGACAGAGCAGTTCTGACCTAGAGGAAACAGGCTGAACTTGCCCAGACAAATTCCCCTTTATCATGCTGACCAGGGTAACCCTTGTACTCAGGGCTGCGTGCACCCCCTGGAGGCAGCGTTTTGAGACCACAGCGTGGTTATCAGGTCAGTTAACCCAAAGGTCTATTTCTGCCCTTTATGCCTCCCTTCGCCTGCCTGATTCTGTTACAGGGCAGCCCCGATATAAAACGGGTTGCCTGGCTGTGGGTCCTCACCCGTGTGCTTAAAAGGAACTTATTAGTACTCCACTACAGACACACACAAAAGGTTAATAGAAGGTTTATTTACAAGGGAAGGGGAAATGAGGAAATGTACAATCAGGGAGAAAATAGGAAAATAAAGTCTTAAATGCGTCCTACCCGATCCACCCACCTGGAAACCCAATGGCACTCTCAGAGCTGGCCGAGAGCCGCGAGCTGGCTGAGAGCCAAAAGGAGACCCCCCCCAAGGCCCACGTGTCTGGTTTTATACCATACCTGGCTGCTTAACTCCACCCTCAGGTCCCAGGCACCTTCCCTTTGGTGGTGACGGGATTTGTCTTTCCCAATGTCCTGATGGCTTTGGTCTGGAGTGGGGGTGGAGTCCACAAAGCCTGTATGGGATTAGCTCAGGACATCCTTTCCCTCTAACAATTCTTCTCCCCCTGCGTAGCTGCTACATCTGAGAAAAGATAAAGGGACACAGGTAAGATGGAGGAAACTGCTTTGGTGTAACCTCCAGACAGGAGGTGGAAAGGTGGGCCTACTGTGTGAGGGGTAGGATGGTCCATAGGGGTTATCCATGCCATATCCTCATTTTATAAATGAAAGTGAGGGCCAGACTGGTCAGGAGGTCTCTGGTTAAGACTTTGCAGCAAGGATTTGTATATGGCTGTTAATACTATGTCGAATTACAGTGACTTAAATATGGTAGAGGTTTTTTTTCTTTCATATAACTTGAAGTCCCTCAGAAGTTGGTGACCCAGGGATGCTACATGGCTCCACTATGTGAGGGAGTACTCTTGGCTTTTCTCATTACCAGAAATCCTAGAGAGAATTGAACTTCCTTTTGTGGGAGATGTGAGAGGTAAAATTCCACTGCTAAATGCATCTCCAGGGCCTCCCTGGTGGCACAGCGGGTTGAGCGCCGCATTGTGAGGTTGTCTGCACCCTCTGCAGCACGGGTTTGATCCTGGCCGGCCAGGAAGAAACCCACGTGGCGTGGCAGCCCTCTCCTGTATCGCCTGCTGCTCCCCTCAGCAGTGTATTTCGTCAGTCTGCCTGTTCTGTTCCCCACTCTGTGTCTGGCGAATCCTCTCACCCTCCCGCGCATCTGGCCTGTACCCCGGTTAATAAATAAATCTTTAAAAATAAATAAATAAATAAATAAATAAATAAATAAATAAATAAATAAATAAATGCATCCCCACTCTCCCACTGGCCTTTATGGTGAGGTATAGTAACTTCCAGGTGATCCTTAACTGGGAGTGTGTCACACAATCGAATTTTAAGTTTCTCTATTCTTGGGCAGTAGCCATTCACTCTGTCACTTTGGGTTCAAATGAGGCATCGGGCCCCCCTTGAACTTGAGTTTGACAACCTCCCTCCTCTCCATTTGGAAATACTTTTTATATTATAACTCTTCACCATAGTCCCTCAGGACTGTAACCCAACATGTTCTTACTAGAGTCAACACATTCTGCAGTTTTTTATTCTGTTCTTTCTCATTGTTTAGAAACAACGATCATAACCCACTAACTTAACAGGGTGACACCCTAATGGCTCCAGGCTAGTTGTCACAGGGCTCCAACAGTGAACCAGCAGCTGCCTCACGCAAAGCAGCTTCACATTTCCATGGGATAAAGTGCCCCCCAAACCAATGGAGCGCAAGTTTCAAAGGGCGTGGCACCTCAAGATCTTACAGTGGCTTAGCAGAGCACCAGGCTGCGGGACTCCCCTCTCTGCCTGCCCCCTACCAGCAGGACATGGAGGTCTGGGGCTGCTAATCCTGGGTGAGTCCACCAGGACATGTGGTCACAGAGCAGATGACTTGTCCTGGAGCTCCCTCTTGGCCTAGCTCAGTAGTAACCTCTGCCCACTGTGGCTGTGGTTGTAACAATGGCTGAGGCATCAGTGGCTCAGCTGCTATCCATTTTCTGCAGCACTTCCCTAAGAAACAGAAATGATTCAAAATGTCACAAACAGGCCAGTACCTTGACAATGTATTTGCTGGTATATTTTGCTTTTATGTGGCTTTATTCACATGTTGATTTCCACTGCAGCTTTCAGAGCTTCTGTGAACAGCACCAGGGGAGTGTCCTGGCCTGTCCAAAAATGGGTGGTAGGAAAGCACCTCAGAATCCAGCTAGGGTGCAAACTGGTATCCCCTGACCCATCTCCCTGACTCCAGTCACAGATTGGACTCTTTTGGAAAACAAAACATGCCAAAAATGTCATTTTCCCGCAGCAATCAAGCTGCCCTTTGTTGTGAGCTAAGCTTCTGAGGGTCCTGCTATTCATTCATTACCAGGGCTGTGTTTAAGCTAATTGCTTGGCTCTGGTTCTCCGGGTTTTACTGGAAAAACTTTACTTTTTGCAGTAAAACCTTTCCTCAAAAATGCATTTCTGAGTCTTGGAGTGGTGAAGAAATAAAGGAAGAGGGGCCTGAAAGTGTGGCCCTGGTTGCACACTGCTGCATGCACTGCGGCCACCCATCCTCGGAAGCGGCCTGTGCTCTCGGCAGGCTGACCTTTGTCTGGTCTGGTAGGACACCGGACATAATATTGCTGCATATGGGGAAAAATGTTACTAGTTTCTGTTTCCTGTCCATACCTCTCTTTTTTTTCCTTTCTCTTTCTGAAACATTATACTTGCTGTTGTTCCAGTTAAATTCTGAGACTTCATGTGAAACACAAATCCATGAAAGTAAAAACTTACTGGGCATCTCTATGGCAACCTTTGGTTTGAAGCGCATAGGGCTCTCTCACTCTCCACACAATTGTCCCACCCTTCTTACTGAGGAGGACCAGCAAAGGGTGGTCCTGGAAAAATGGCTTTTCTAAATGTCCCCTATTCCCACTGTCACAAATCACCACAAATTAATTCTTCCAGTCTGAAGGTCAGAATTCTGACACAGGTCTGGTTGGGCTGCAATTCTTTTGGAGGATTTCCTTACCCTTTCCAGCACTCTATCTCCTGGGGTCCTTGCTAGTGTGTTAAATAACTCTGAGTCTTAGGAGAATGTTCCCAAATTGGTCAGCTCTCCCTTATTATTTACATTTCAATTCCTTTGATTAAACACCCTCAAATTTTCATTCCGTACATAGTCTCCTGCCTTCTGCTCAATATTTTAGAAGAATAACCCTTGGGAATAGTCCCTCGGGGATTCATACTTAAGGACAGAAGAGAAAGTGGGCAAAAGGAGTTCAGCCATACTACAGAGACATCCCCAGCCTTGGCTGATCTGAGAGCATGCTTTGGAGCTGAAATGGCCCTTACCAGTTGTCCAGCATGGGGCTGATGTCGCTGAACCTTCACTCTATCACTTTGATCAGTCACTGAAAGTGAGTTTTCACATGTGAGGTGGATCTCCAAAGAGACTGATAGCCAAAAGCTGTGCCAGAAAGTGAAACAACCTGTCCCTGCAGTGAGAAGGGAGGGGAAGGCATGAAGAAGGGTCTGGACCATCTATCACTGGTGCCTACTATGTAGATAATATGTTTGGGTGATTCTTGTTACTGTAGCATCATGTAATCCACCCTAACTGATACATCTGACTTCATACTGAAAAAGGGTAAAAGATCTCACCAGCCTCAGGTACATAAAAATAAACCTGTCCTACAATTTTACACCTTTTCTTTTTAAGTATGATGATTCAATAATTAGTCTGAGTACACAACAGCTGGGTTAATCAAGTAGACAATTTTTTTCCAAAATATCAAAAAGAGATCAAATCTCTGTGCAAGATTCTGTACGAGTTTTCAAGAACCTCTTTACCCAATTACCACAATTTTGGCAGCTTACACTGAGACGGGGCATAAGGCCAGGAGTGAGCAGTTTTCTACATGAAAAACCAGGGGTTAAGACTAAATTAAATATTGGGTTTCCCAGCTAAATTAAATGTTGTAAGCTCAATAGCCACTTGTTACTAGAGGCTGTCACATGGGACAGCACAGACATACATTTTCATCCTCACAGTAAGTTCTATCAAATGGTGCTGAAAGAATTTAAGATTAGTCACTGTATGAGAAATGCTGGAAATTACCTGAATTTACAACACATATAAGTAAGAAACTCAATATAGGTGTTCCCAAATTTCACAATTCTAATAATTTAAATGACATTACCAATAATGACTTGTGAAAACAAAAAGAAACTTTGGAATAACAACTTTTTCAACAAACATGATAGAATAAGAATTTAGTTTTCTCTTCAGAAGCCAAATAAAATGGTCATAGGTATTGGTGATCAGAATATGCAGTCAAAATAAGGACAAAGTATCATAAAGTTATCAGACAATAAGTTTTTAGTATTTTGTGCTGAGTGTTATTCTAGTTTCCAAAAATACTAATTTAACATTTAAAAAATTCTAAATAATTATGCACTTTTATATCTAACTCTGTATTTGTGATTTTGTATTCCTCTTTTAAAGAAGCACTTCTCCAACTACCCCTCAAAAATTATACAAGCTTCAGTCCCTATAAAATCTTACCTGCTTAGGACAGAACTGATCTCAAAAGTACTTGTGGACTTTAAAGAAGCCACCAACTCCTATCTAACTAGAACTTATGAAGTGAACTTTGATAACAGGGTCTTTCAGATATCATCAATTTAAGACGAGGTCATCTTGGAATAGAATGGCTCTTATAGCCAATGACTGGTATCCTTACATAAGAGGAAGATTTGTACACATTCATACTGGCAAGAAAGCCATGATGACAGACAGAGATTGGAGTTAAGCTACCAGAAGCCAACAACTGTTGCAACCACCAGAAGTTAGAACAAGGAAGGGCTTTTCCCTAAAGCCTTTGGAGAAACTATAGCCCTGACAATACCTTGATTTTGGACATTTAGCCTCCAGAACTGTGAGAAAGTAATTTGTTATTTTAAGCCAACAAGTTTGTGGATAATTGGTTGGAGCAGTCCTCGCAAACTAGTGCGATATTCTATGCATTGATTTTATCTAATTTTCAGTCATTCTACCCTTTTTCTTGGGAGCAAGTGTTTATTAAAAGAATATTCACAACATTGTAAGTTTTATTTACTCCGAATATCACATGTTAGATATACAATTTCGATGAATGAAAATGAACAGTACAAGAATACATGAAGCAAATAGAAATATTGCAACATTTAAATCTGGTCTCACTGAATAAGAAATGCCAAATATTGTTACTATATCTTTAACTCTGACTTGAAGTTAGGAAGTAAAAGGGATAATCTTTATTGTATGAATGTGATAACACATTGCCTATTTCTAAACAAGTAAAAGCATGAGTCAAGGTTATCTACATCTACTCATTTGTTCAGACCTGCTCTTGTGATTAAATAGAAAAAAATAAAACACCAAGTTCTTAACTGGTGAAATGATTTCACAGATATAAAATTAAGATGCGAATGACACCATCCTCCAAAGAGCAATATATAAAAGGAGATTTCCAATTTCTCTACTAACATTTTTTCCAGAATTCAGTGGAAACTTGTATGTGGATGGTGACTAGGGTGGGGGGACGTGGGTTAAGCAGTATGAGAAGATAAGTCAGTTCTGATCAAACTGTTAGCAGCACAAAACTTGAGCAAACGATATTAAAAGATAAAAGAGTAAATAACAATCCCTGAAAAATAGAAAGCTAGAGATAATTTATGTTGCAAACTGCATTTTTGTTTTTTTCCCTTGCATCAAACCATATATTTTATTTATTTTATTTTGGAGTTTATTATCTCTTATTATTATTATTTTAATTTTATATATTTTTACATCATTGTTCATTTTTGCACAATGTATGCGTTTTCATGCGTTTCATCCATACAATTCCCCACCCCCCTTGTTTTGCTCCTACTCCCTTCTCCCTCCCACCCCCAGTGTGTCTCTGGTTTATGATTCTTGAGGGTCACGTATGCTAATCTAGCCTCATAATTTCCTCAGCATATTCTGTTACAATTTAGGTATGATTTTTCTACTGGGAACTGCCATCGGCCAAGGGAGGGAATCCTTTGCTGTGTGACTGAAGGCAGTGGCTCAGCTGCTGAGTTTCTGCACAAGCAAAAGTTTGTGCCCACAGGTTCAGGAGCAAAACCTACTCATTTGGAAAGTATAAACCTCCAGAGGCTGTAACAGAAATTTCAACATGAGCCTGTCTAGTCATGCTTTTTATTTTTTATGATATTTTGACATCTTGGGGGCTTTACTGACTGAGCAGAGTCTGCCTTTCCTAGGACTAACCAATTCTTAGAGATAGCAAAGGGGGCTCAACAGGGAATATAACTTTTATATACAAAGACTAACCAATCCAGAGGAAGATGTGGGGGGTGTGTCTGTGTGTGTGTGTGTGTGCGCGTGCGTGCGTATTACTCATCTATTTAAAAAAGATCCCATTTGCAACAATATGGACGGAACTGAAGGGGGGTTATGCTAAATGAAATAAATCTGGAGAAAGACAAATGCTGGCTGATTTCACTCATATGTGGAATATAGAGAAACAAAACAAAGGAACAGAAAAACTAAGCCGAAACAAATCCTAGAAATCTGATTGTAGAACTGAGGTTACCAGAAAGGGAGGATGCAGGATAAAGAGCAAAGGAAGGAGGGAACTCAATGGAATATAGTGGAGGACTAATGGTGCTTTGGTGGTAGGTAACAAACATCTGAGAAGGGAAGAACCTATACCCTTAAATCACATATAGTGTTGTAAACCAACACTAATAAAAAATACTAAAAAAGAAAATCTTACCAAACCAGAGGGACCCACCTTGGCACTTGCTACTATGGGCCTGATGGATGGTGCCACCAAGAAGCCCGCTGTGCTCAGTTGCCTCCCCAGCAGTGCCATGTTGTGGCGGTGAGTGCTCCTGCATTAAACCTCTCATAATGCAAATTTCTCTCTCTCCCAAAAGGGGAAAATGCTCTTGAATTTGGACAAGAAACTGGATGAAAATCTGGATCCTGATTGTTTTAATCCAAATCCCACCATACCAGGATCCCTTCCATTCCACTCAGGTGTTGATGCTGTCCCTGGAAAAGAACAAACTCTTTCAAATTCTACCTGATCATTTATGGTCCACATCCCCTATAGCTATTGGGTGTATCCACTCTGCCACCCCTATCAAAATAGAGAAATCCCCAGCAAAATCTTTACCTAATATCAAACAGCTGCCCTTTAAGCCTGATGCCTTTGAAGATACTGGGCCAATTATAGAGGACTGCATAATAAAGGAGGTCAATAATCCCCTGCACTGGCCTCTATAATACCCCCATTTTGCCAATAAGAAAGCAAATGGAAGAGGATGGCAATTTGTTCAGGACTTGAAGGAACACAAATATCATAATTATTATGCACCACCATCCCACAGTTCCAAACTCCCACACTTTGCTAACTGCTAGTCCTACAGAAAGCACAAACTTCACAGTAATAGACATATGTAGCTTTTTCTTTAGTATTCCTGTAACTCCAAAAAGTCAACTTCTTTTTGCCTTCACTTGGTACTAATACCAATATCCTTGGACAGTGATATCACTGGTTACACCTGCTTTTCTTCAATCTCAAAGTCTGATCTGTCAGATGTTAGTTCTCCATGAGGCTCCACCCTCCTCTAATATGTGGATGACCTTCTTTGCACCTCTGACAAGGAAACTCCCCATAAGGAGAGCCCCCACTTGCTTAATCAACTAGTCTTTGAAGCCATAAGCTAGCTAAAGACACACTGCAATTTTGGTTACTGAAAGTGAAATATTTGGGCCACATTATTGCAGTGAAGGATTTTTCATTAGTCCAGATAGAGTAAAATGGATCTTGGCATTTCCACTTCCCTAAGGATACTGTCGAAACTGAATGCCAAACTTCTCACTGATGGCTCAAGCACTCTACTTCCTGTTGAAAATAGTACAGCCAGATCCCTCAAATGAATCAAGAAAGACCAAGTGGCACTTAAACAGATGAAGGAGACCTTGAGCAACGCACAAGTTCCAGGATATCCAAATTATAAACTCCCTCATTCCTGCATGAAGTAACTGGAAATGCCCTGGGGCTGCTAACCAAAAAACACAGAAAACAAAATAAGCCCATGGGATATCATAGTCAACATCTAGATGCTGTGTCTGGGGGACTGCCTCCCTGTATGCGAACTACTTCTGCTACTGCAGATTTACCTAAAAGCACTGAAAAAATAGTTACGGGGTCCTCCCAACCATTCATGTACCTCACACTATAAACCCGCCTTAATTCACAACATACCCAACATTTTTCTACCGATGGCTTAACTTCTGACAAGATTCTCCTATCTTCCCCTAAGCTAACTCTCTCTCAATGTCATAATTTAAACCTTGCTACCTTTCACCTTTGCCTTCTGATAATCTTTCTTATCACTGCATCACATCAACTGATCAACTAGTCCTGATCAACAGGACTTGCAAAAACCCTTTAGACAATGCTGAAGCAATTTGGAATATTGAGGGGTCCCATTTGAAAAAGACTAAATGCATATTGTGCAGGCTACACAATAGTCTCTAGGAATGAAATTACTGAAAGCAGCCTCTTCTTACATATTTGCCCTATAAGTTGAATTAAGAGCACTAACCTGAGCATGCCAGTTAGTTGAGGGAAAAACAGCCTGTACACATAGAGCAGATATGATTTGGAGTAGTCCATTATTTTGGAATGTTATGGAAACAAGGTTTCTTAACCTGAACAGGCAAGATAGTCAAAAATAAGCAAATCTGTTATCTTTTGGATACTCTGCAGAAACCCAAATCCTTAGCTGTAATAAAAATTCTTGGGCATTCAAAAATTAAATACTCAAATAGCAAAAGCAACCATTTTACTGATACTGCCATCAAGGCTGTTGTCTTGCAGTCCTTCCAAATACTTTTAATATTCCTGGGATGTTTATGCCAAAATCCAGTCTTAAAAAGAGAGCTAAGACTTATAGCTCATGTACTAGCATCGAGGAGAAAATAAAGTAACTGGATAAACCAAGGATGCCCCAGTGGTGGCTCCAGCCTTGCTGAAGAACTCCAGGGGATTATTTTACAGGAAATATATAACCTATCCATTGCAGTCCTGATAAAATGGTATCTTTGTGAAAGCAGTATTTCCAGAAGCCTTTGCTAAAGGCTGCTCTAAAGGTAGATCTAAAATGTCAGGTTTGCCCTAAACACAACACTGGGCACATTTAAGTAGCTCCCAGAGCCACTTTCTCTTGCCTCTTGGGCCTTTCCAGGTATAACAAATGAAACTTTGCCCAACTGCCACCATCTCAAGGATTCAAGTACACTTTGCATGTTTTCTCGTTGGGTTGAAGCATTCCCATGCTACAGAACCATGGTCCAGATATTAGGGAAAATAGTGCTGGAAAAAATATTTTCCACTTGGGGAATTCCTGCTAAACTTCACAGTGATGAAGGAAAACAATTACTGGTTCAATAATATAATACATTTGTAATCTTTGGCCTGTGCTATTAAAAGAAGTTAGCTGCTTTGCAGGCTGTCAGTGAGGGTGGGTATCAACTGGAATGTTGTACTGTCTGGGCTTTTTGATAAGTAGTAAGTCCTGGGAACAGGGAGAAAGAGTGAGCTAACGACCCCCAAACAAAACCCCAGGTGGCACCATCCAATTAGCAAGAAGACAATGCAGAATGCTTAGCCCCAGAAATTTTCCAGTAAGTGAAACCCTTAAAAACCTAAGTCCCCTAGCGATACAGTGGCAACTCGTTCAGGAACCCTCTCCAAGAGAAAAGCTTTTGCTTCAATTCCTTTGCCAATAAAACTATCGCTAAATTTTGGGTCCCAATGTTAAATTCTTCCCATGATTGGGACAAGAACTGAACAGGACAGGCTCCTGGATGGCTTGTCCTGGATCACTGTGATATTTTCTGTGAGTTTGAGAAGACGGTCCAAAAACGCAGGTTTGGGGTGGCTAACATGTCCTTAGTCTGGCTGGGCACAAACTGCACCGCTTTCTTCCACCCTTTCAGGACAGCCAGAGGAGTCTCCTAGGCTGGATGCAAGACTGCATGCTTTTACCAACCTGGGTGAGGGTCCAATTATGCCTGACATCCCAGGAACCACCCAAGCTTAAGGAGACAATGCCTGCACAGCGTCATGCTCTGAACTCCATCCCTGGTATCCTGAGGGGCTGCTGTGAAGGGGGCATGGCCCCTCTTCTCCACGCTCTCTTTTCTGACTTAGGTGGAAAACAAGCCATCCTCTACCTGCAGTCCTTTGGAGTGTATCCTGAGACACTGGGACTTCTTGCTCCCTAACACTGCAAAAAACAGCTTGCCTTCTGTACCAGTGCCTAGCCACAATACAAACTTGGTGATGGGAAAACTTTGGCCCCTATCAATTACATACCATTCTCCAGCTAGACCTCTTGCCAGAGTTGAGGTGAAGGGTGAAATGGTAGGGACTGAAGTGAAGGACCCGCTGCAGCTGGCTGGGGGTTGGGGGGGGGTTGGGCGGGGGTGGGTGCTGCCCTTGATCTGGGCAAGTGGCTGCCTGGACGTTTGCTCCAGTGCTGAGATTATTGTATGTCTCTGCTGCTTTCCAGCTCTGTGGGGGGGACTGGTCTCTTAAAGATATCAACTACGGAGGTACTGTACTGGTCCATTTTTGGGGTAAAAATTCTATTTCCTGTATATATTCTTAGTGTTAAAAAAATCTGTTTGGAAGAAAAACTTCTGAGCTGCTTAAAATTATACAGTAAAAATATGGCTTACTGTGAGCTAAATTCCAACTCTCAGATTTCTGATAACAATGTATAAGCAGGGCCTCCCCGGTGGCGCAGAGGTTGAGCGCTGGGTTGCAAAGCTGCCTGTGGCCTCTGCAACACCAGTTCGATCCCCGGCTGCTCCCCGGCCACCGGAGGAGGGTCCCACATGGCGCGCAGACCTCTCCTGCCGCCCGCTGCTCCCCTCAGCAGTGTACTTCGGTCTTTCTGCCTGCTCTGCCACCCCCCCACCCCCCCCACCCCCCCCTCTGGTGAATTCTCTCACCCTCCCGCGCTTCTGACTGTACTCAGTGCTTGTATAAACAAACAAACAAACAAACAAACAAATAAATATTTTAAAAAAATGTAGAAGCAGACAAAATAAGATCTCTATCTATCTCTTTTCCTGTCATCCTCATGGTCCATGAATAAAGTAGTTTTTTGTGGGTTTTTTTTCCTCTTTTTGCTGTGTGTTTTTTTTTGTCTTAGGAACATGCTCAGTATCAGTGAAGTAGGGAAAAAACAATGACTTTGAAAAACAAATAGGATCAAAAATGAAAGAGGAGACATTACAACAAATAGAGTAGAAATCCAGAGTGTAATAAGAGATTACTACGAACATTTATATGCAAACAAGTTCAACAATCTAGATGAGATGGACAAATTCTTAGATTATACAATCATCCAAAACTAAATAAGGAAAAAATAGAAAATCTGAACAAACCAATTGCAAGCAAGGAAACGGAAACATTTCTTTTTATATGCCACAGGCATATTTGGTAAAAACAGAACCTTGTGCTTTAATACAAAAGGACATCACCCACATTTACTTTCTTTATAATTCATTGTTATCTTTCTCCTCCATTTTTCACTTTTCTTTTTTATCATTTGTTGGAAATCATCTAAAATTTATAGAAGACTACTAACTCAAATAATTGAAGTAGTGGGTGAAAACACGAAGAAAGGAGGGAGGGGAAAGAGAGGAGCGCCTTGGAAAAGCAACTTAAAAATTATAATGGCTGCTGTGTAATATAGCTAGATTAGGTGGTGAAGTACACTGACTCTAACAATTTGCAATTTTCAAGTAATTTTATGACAAAGTGATGGTATAATATTTCACGGTAATTCTACCATTTATAATTTTGCTCCTTAATGATTCAAAGGTCTTGTGGTGGGACTGGATTTATGATAAGAGCTGAAGTGTAACTTTCTAAACAGCCTTGGTGTTTATTTTGTTTTGGGTAGGATCTAACAGAAAGGATACCTTTGTGGTCATAAAAGTGGGATAACATTCCAAAATTTGGTACATGAATTTAAAATTAGATTTATACTAGAATTAAAATAAGATTTAAAATTACTGAGGTTATATGAATAAAACAAAGTTTTAAACTTCTTTTATTTGGAACTTTAAGAACTATTCTAACGTTCAGTTCTGAAGACAAGGAGTATATACCTAAAACTTTCAATACCCTAAAAATTTCATGGCTTTTAGAATACTACCTACCAGAATACCAGTTGCAGAATATCAAGACACAGATGGAATTATGAGTCAAAAAACTCAGTCAAATGAATGAATGGAAAATTCCTAAGAGTGTATTGTACTTTAAATATTGTATTTAAAGAAGACAAAATATTCCCCCACACTGTTATTATTCTAAGTAGCTTCTGTATTCTGAAGTCACTAGAGCATTAGTTGGAATATTTTCAGTAAAATTAAACAAGGATGACCTACCCTTGAGGGAGTTACAGTTATTACATTACAATCAGAAGTTACATTATTTTCTGAGAAGTCCTTGGAAATTTCATCTCCATGACAGAAAAAATTGAGGGGCCAGCAGGGAGGAGAAAAAGGACTGACACGGCTTATATCAATTTGTAGCAAACTGGAGTTTGTGTTTCTTTCTTTTTAAGTTTTTAAAGGGAAGATTCCTTCATAATATGAATTGAGACATTGATTTGTTTTCTTGATAAGGAATATAATACAAGAGCTCAGGAAATACAAATCTACTCCTGCTTTGCCCTATTCGGAAGTATGATGCTGGACTTGTCAAGAAGTGATCATGGTCAATTTCCTTTGGAGTCAAAAAACTTTGGGGCTCTAGTATACACCATTATTGTTGTAAAGGCTTTTACACAAGAAGAATCAAAGTAAAAAGATGATTCACAACGAGGCAGATAAAATCAGAAAAAGATAACTTAATCATTCTGGTTAAAGAACTGTGTAAGTAATGACATTTGAAAAGCAAGGCTGAAAAGGCAATAAGCTTCCAATTGTTAGGGCAAAAAGCCTAAAACTCTGAGCACAGAAACTCAACTTCAGGAAGGTTCCCGAAAATATTATGATCATATTTTGATTATTCAAACACCACCAAAAAGCAAAGCAATGAAAGCTATTCAGATATGCTTTGTATGTAGGAAAATATTTTCTAACAGAGAAAGAGAGTGATCAATGAATAGACAATTTCATGAACCATTTTTAATAAAGCTCTCTGGCACACTAGATGCAGTTTTTTTTTTTAAATATCAAGTTAGGTTATAACACCTAAGAAAGCTGAATAATACTGTTAGTGCATAAATAATTTTAACAATACTTAATCAAACTGCCCTTAAACATGTTCAAAATGATATCTGAGATTCACAAGTGAGGCGCTGGAAACATGACTGCAAAACACTTTCAAATTTTCTCAATATAAATTATATAAGTATAGTATTTTCTACCTCCCATGATGAAAATGAGTTGTAGGTATTAATAAATCCTACAATTAAAATATATATAGTCTTTCTAATAAAATGCTTAATAAATCAATAAACCACCAACATTTGATATGAAATATATCTTTCTTTTAAAACTCAAAAAACATATACACCTTGAATGAATACAGCAAAACTTTCAGCTGTGATTCTCTCTTCAGTCTGGTTTTCATCATCCCCCCTAACCCTCACAGACCAAGAGACCAACTAAATGCACCAGCTGGATAGGCCAGTGATTAAATGATTATTTCAGTATCTCAGGTTCAAATGATTATTTCAATTAATATTACAAAAATGCATTGAAGGTAAAAGTTACACATATGTTCTTTAATAGATAATACCTGGTCTGATCATTGTAAAACTTCTTGAAATAAACAAAGATAATTTTTAGGTTGGTGTTTGACAAAATTTTCATGAATATTTACATCACAGAACAGCCTCCCATCCCTGAATATTCTCTTGGTATGTTTTCCTAGAATAGATTCCCATTTCATAATGGGAATAGATTTTCCTAGAATAGATTCCCATTTCATAATGTCTGTATATATTAGTAGATGGAAGTGAATTCAAATTTACTGGTGAGTTTAACTTCAAATGCAAATTCTAGTCAAAAAATGACTATCTTCTAAATGCATAATATTCATTGAAGCAATGAGAGATTTATGATTTCAAGGGTTCCTTGCACAAGGTTTGATTGTATGTTTGCCATCCAAAGTATGTAGAGTTTCAATTCACTTTCACTCAAATCAACTACTAATCTCAGATTTTTCTATAACCAGGGTACACCTTTCTGTATCTTTATATTCACTTGATTACAACATGCAACTTACAACACCTGAACTAATGCAGGACACAAAACACAGTTATATCCGGTAGCTACTACTTGGTTAAGGGCTAATTTCAGTTCCTGCACTCAACAATGATTTGAGTCCTCCATTTCACAGACAATTTCACAGTGACACACAAAGCCTAAGCACATTTTCAGTTAGCCTGTGCCCTGAGAAATCTGCTTCCAGAGTAAAACATGGTTCCCCCCACTTCCTCGCTGTCTAGTCACTGAAATATGCTGTTCCCATATGACAGAGAAAAATACTTCATTGGAAAAGGAATTCTTCTTTCTTGTGAAACCTAAGCCACATGTAATCATGTGTGATAACCAAGCTATCCATGAACTGCACATGAGAAAGCTTCAAAGAGCTTTTCTGAGTTTGTTTTCCAACCACGGACTCCATTCAAACTTCAGACTAATCTTGTACAGAGTCAAGATTCCACTAGGCACAGACTTTTAAGTAAATGTTTGGTAAGTGTTCCACTATAACCTTATCAACAAGCATTTTACAAACTGTGATGATTGATACCACTCATCCATGCCTGGATCTCCTCATAGAAGTGCAGAAACCTTGACAGAGAAAGTCAGTTATTTCTCTCTCTATTAACCTGCTCTTGCCGACTATTCATCTTACGTGTGATGATGACTAATATGCGCCTAATGGCTAGCAGACGCTCTTTAAGAGAAGTCATGCCAAGTATAGCCAACTGAGCCTTGCGTTCCAATGGCAACACTGCCAGGATCCACCAGGACCAAGCAGGACCACTAGGATTACTCTGCAAAACAAAGAAAAGGAAAACACAGTTATTGCTTAAAATACAAGACTGGTCTTCCAATATTGTCTTTTGTTTCACCAAAGACATGGGCAAAAATTAAATGACACATTCAATTTTAGGTTCATGCAGCCCTAATGATATAGCTTACTTTTATATTACATATTTTAAAACAGAGTAACTCATATAAGGAAGAGCATGCAAAGACTAGCCTCTTCCTTGGGGTAATTCTGTGAATCAGTTGTTTCTATTCTCTTAAGATTTGTCGAGAGTAAATCAGAAGAAGAGACAATGATTTTTACCTCAAATTTTCAATGTTCTGCATTATATAAAGCATAATATTATAAAAGCCAAGATATGGGGCCTCCCCTGGTGGTGCAGGTGGTTAAGCGCCGCGCTGTAAAGCTGTCCGCAACCTCTGCAGCGCCGGTTCAATACTGGCCACCCAGCAAGGATCCCACATGGTGCGGCAGACCTTTCCTGCATTGCCCACTGCTCTCCTCAGCAGTGTATTTCGTCAGTCTGCCTATTCTGCTCCCTCGCTCTGTCTCTGGTGAATCCTCTCACCCTCCCTCGCACCTGGCCTATACTCTGGTTCTTGTATAAATAAATACATAAATCTTTAAAAAAAAAAAGCCAAGATTTGCGCAGAAGTATAATAAAATAAATCTAATAGTAAAATTAAAGTGACAGATGTGCATATATATGAAACATCTGTATGTATGAGTCAGTAACATAAATTATAAATTTATATATTATTATTATTATATTAGTATGCCATTGGATAGCCTTACTTCACATAACCAATAGGCACTTCTGGACTGAGCACTAAGCAAAAGTTGATCAACTCAATATTCCTGGTACTGGATCCGAGAGATCTATCTGTCTTGCATCTAGTCTACTGGATTCTCCTCCATTCCAATTCCAAAAAGTACCTAGAATCCGAACTGAGAATTAATGAGGTTTGACACTGGAGTTCCTTAGCTTAGAGGAGGTTAGAGTCTACAGAACAATTAGGCTAAAATCATTGAGGCTAAAGTGCACAGGGTTAGCCCAAGTCACTGGGAAGAAGGCAAAAGTATTGCAGAAGATTGTAAATTCTGTATGATTTACAACTCTACTTTTCCCTCCTTCTATTAGAGTTAAAAAAAAAAAACCAAACAAACAAACTGAGTAGCATAAAAATGTTTCCCATAAACTACAGCTCTCCTTGCCTGCCTATGACTATGCAGGTGTCTTTTCATAAACCTGTCTCTTCAGGAGCAGTTCTTTCTGTCCACTTGTGTCTAGGCAAGCATCCTTTCCCTTTTTATAACAAACCCGCCCTTTGGGATATTAAAAAAAAGTTTCCATAAACTATCTCAAATCCCTCTGTGGTAGGAAGATAAATGGTCTCCCAAAGGTATCCACACCCTAATTCTTGAAACCTCTGACTATGGTAGCCTACATAGCAAAAGAGACTTCATAAATGTGATTAAGTTAATCAATTATGCTGGCTTGCTCTGGGGAGCTCAATCTCACCACAAAGATTCTTGAAATAGAGAATTTATCAGGGCTGTGGTCAGAGGGAGATGTGACTATGGAAGAATGGTCAGAGAGATGCAAAACTGCTAACTTGGAAGACAGAGAAGCAAGAACCAAGGAATGCCAGCTGCCTTTAGTAGCTGGTAAAGGCAAGGAAATGGAGTCTTCCTTAGAAGCTGCAGGAAGAAATGCAGTGCTGTCTGCACTGTGGTCAGAGCCCAAGTGACCTGTATTGGACTTCTGCCCTCCAAAACTATAACAAATTCCTGTTGTTTTAGACTACATTTATGTGATATGTGACAGCAGGAATAAAAAGTTAATATAAATCACAATTAGAGATTGTAGTAATTAAGCAAAAAATCCTAGGAAAAAAGAGTGATTCAAACCTTAATGTGAGTTAGTCTAATCATCTTTCTGAAAATGAGTTACAATAGTGAGTAGGAAGAGGGGTTATAAGAGGGTTGGGAGGTGAGGAAGGACAGGCAATTTTTGGCTTCAAGCACTGTGTATGGAAAACACTGTACTCAAGTTGGGATAAAGATTTAAGAAAAAAGATAAAAGTGGTTGAAAAAGATAAAAAAGACATTTCATCTTGCCCTAAACCTTCTGAGCTGGTCCTGCCCTACTCCTTTTCCCCAAAAACAGGTCTGTGTTTGTACTGTAGAAGGAACTAAATATGGTCATTATAATCCTAAACCATCCTGCCTGGCTGTGTCACCCATGTACAGATGAAAGGAGTATTGCACTCAGAAATGCTTCACGAAGCTGAAGCCAATTCACTCTTTAAGGAACCAGCTTCAGCAAAAGTGTTCCTGGGAGTTCAGAGAAAGACTGGGGTCACAGGGTAGAAAGTGTAATAAAGGGCAAGAAGGAAAGCTAATTTAACAAGAGTTAGTGAATTTTATCATTTTGTATTTGGTACCCATTTAATAGGTACAAGACAATGGTATGTGTAAAACATTGGGTGTACATGCCAATACACAAAAAATTACTATTTAAATTTCTCAATGTTGCTAAAAGAAGTAAAAATACAAAGGATGAGACCTAATCAGAATAAGATAACTTGATAAAAAGGAAATTATCTTTTTGTAGTATTATGAAGAAAGCATTATTTTTTGCTCCATAAAAGGTATATACTTGAAGGTGCTTCCTCAAGTTATTAACAAGTCCTTGATTCATAAGCAATCATAACAGTATATAGAGCATAGAACTGTCACATATTACAGTAGAAAATAATAGCACTATAAAAAAAAAGGAGAGAGAAACTACACCTGAGGCTCAGCTTCCCTGTCTGGCATTATCCCAAAATGACTTAAAATTTGTTCTTTCATGTGATCCTGAAGTGCAGTAAACCAGGAAATAGACTGTTGATAAACTGAATCATGAAGAGTAGTAAGTTCTTCATACTCTGGACCTTCCACCTGATCGAGGAAAAGAGTTTAACAATTCATTTAACAATTCATTATTACACATGAAATATAGTTAGTGACCTCTGCTGCATCTGCCAAGCTGATTCATGGCATTTATTACTTTGACAATTAGTGTTTTATAAATAAGATACATGCTGAATATTCAAACTGCAGGTTTTTTTTTTTTTACATAGTGGAGATCTAGTGCTATTAATCTATCACATCCTAACTTTTATTTTAACACTGTAACATAGGCACAAATCCCATGTTAATATGAATAATTTTCAATAGCTACATGCAATCATATTTGAGATATGCCATCATTTATTCAACCATTCAAAGTATACACATGCACACACACGTAAATAACACAGTTAAATAAGTATTTTCATGTTGGTCTTTCAGGGGCTTTTTTGGTTACTCCCTCAGAAGAGTTAGACATTTTAAAATTTGTATTACATATCACTGAACTATATTCCAAAATATATGTTAAAGCAACCATGCATTCATTACATTAACTTCATGCTAGTGGTGTTTGCTAACACTTCAGACTGATATGCTTTGCTTCTGAGTACTATTTTTCTGTCCAGTCACGCATTTAGAGTGTATCTCAGCCCTACTCGGGAAAACCTGGTTGAATAAGAGGCTCAACAGACAGGAGATCAGCTGGCTTTCACAGACTCTCGTGTGTGAATTTTAGCCAGCCACACCACCTCCTTAGGATAGTTTTCTCATCTACAAAGTAGGAATAAACCGCTAAGGTTCTTTCTGGTTAAAAAATTTCAGAATCTATGAAAACTATGGTAAACTGACGCATTAGATTACAAAAACATAACTTTCTCTGTTTGATTTATACAAATGACATATTCATATGAGCAAAGGTTTTCTTTAAAAATACACAAATTATTTCATGTTGTAGATATTTAAACTTCCTTTTAAAAATAAGTATATATACCATTAAAAGTTGTCATCCACCACAAGAGTAAATAAACTGTCTCGATTTTATTATCAACCCAGTAGAGAGATTCTGAGTACTGTCACATTCAGTTCTCAGTACAGCCTTTTAAGCCCTGCTCCCTAGTCTAGAGAGCATGGAGCTTGACTCAGCTCTACTCTTCTGCACAGTGAGATTCTCACAGAGATGACCAGAAACAGGAGCTGGAAAAGGAAAAGGATGTCCTAGGGTGACTCTATTCACTGGTGTCACAACTATTTATCACTGTCCCTAAAATGATTTGTGATGTGATATAAGATGGCAAATGACTCAGTTTATACATAGTCAAATGTGACCAAATAACTCAAAGAAGGAATATGAGGATTTCCTCCTAAGTATTTTTAATATTATTATTGTAATATAATTTACATACCAAAAGTGTATAGATCTCAAATTACTTAGCTCAAAGAGTTGTCAACTGTACACTCCAGTGCAATCATTACCAAACTGGAAAAAGAATATTTCTATCACCTAGAGAGATTCCTCTGCTCTCTTCCAGTCAATTACAACTCCTACCCTGTGACCGCTCTTGAGTCTCTATTACCACGGATTTAATTTCCTGTTATTGGAAATTCAACTGACCTTCAAAAACCACAGGTTTGAATTGAGTGGGTCCGCATTATAGGCAGATTTTCTTGTAAACAGATGACATAAACTTATAATATCAATAAATACTGCACAGTGCTAACATATGTATCTTCTCTTATGATTTTCTCAAAAATATTTTCAGTAGCCTACTTAATTGTAATAATACTGTATATAATACATATAACATATGTGTTAACTGTTTTATGTTATCAATAAGACTTCTTGTCAATCACAGGCTATCAGTAGTTAAGTTGGGGGAATCAAAGATTATACACAGATTTTCAACTGCTCAGGGACTAGGTACATCTAATCTCTGTGTTGTTCAAGGGTCAACTGTATATAAATGCAGTCACAGTGTATATGTTTTATGTCTGGCTTCTCTTGCTTAGTGCTTCATGTCCACAAGATCCATGCATACTGTTTTGTACATTGTTGTTCCTTCCTTTTCACTGATAGTATTATCTCATTGCATGAATACACTACGATTTGTTTGTCCATTCACTTATTGATGAATGCCTGAGCTATTTGCAGTTTTTGACAATTAATGAATGGACATCCATGTACAAGTGTTTCTGAGAATCCCTTCAAAATATTTTGTCACTCTATCAAATTATGTGTCCTGATATCTCTATTAGACACATTTGTAATTGGAAGAGATAAGAGGTCCAAGTCTCTTAGATTTAGCTTTAGCACTATCTCATTCTGAACTAATACCAGTATTTAGAACAGTGGTTGGCTATTGGTCACAAGTCAAATCCTATTTATCACATTTCTGTAAGCAGCAAAAGTGGAATGGAAGTTAACTATGCCCATTTGTTTACATATTGTCTTTGGCTGCTTTTGTGCTGCAACAGCAGAGCTGAGTACGAGTCTCAGAGACATATGACCTGGAGATCCTGACGTATTTACTGTGAGGCCCTTCACAGAAAAAACTTGCCAGAACAGGGCCTCTTTGGTGGCCTATGGGTTAAGTCTCAGTGCTGTCACCACAACAGCCTGAGTTCAAGGCCTGGCCAGGGACCTAACTAACTCACATGGTGCAGCAGACCTCTCCTGTCTCACCCACTGCTCCTCTCAGCAGTGTATTTCAGTAGATCCGCCTGTTCTGCTTCCAAATCTGTCTCTGGTGAATCCTCTCACCCTCTGCACCTCTGGCCTACAGCCCAGTTCTTCTACAAAAAAAAAAGTTTTAGAAAACTTGCCAGACCATCAAAACAAGAAGCCATGAAATCATTTTTACATGTGAAGCAGCAAGGTAATTTTGGGGGGAGAAGGAGATTTTTGTGCCAACCCTAAGTCACATAAAAATCCATTGAGATGATTAAAAAAAAAAGTGAGTGATTAATCATTAAGGAGTAGTATTATTAAAAATACGATCGGGTTCCTACATATGCAGACCTCTAAACATAGATCAATAAAATAAATCTCACCTTCTCATCTTCAAGATATTCAATATCTGCTGTGTTATAGCCATCTCTGTGACGGTGGCTTAAAACTCTGAACCGACTAACTCCAATTGCATCAACAACTGAACTTCCATCCGGAAAAGTTCTGACATCCTTGATCTCCAGCATGCAGCCGTACTCAGAAATCCTGAGAGGACAGTGAGAAGAAATGACTGTGATTGTTAAATTGCAGGTCTTTGTTTATCTCTAGATGAAAGTCTGGGTCCTGAAAGAATAAAAAATACAAACAAAATACAGGTGTCTCCACACTGGACCATTAAGAGAGACACCTGCAGAGGAGCCTCCTGTTCATGGAGGGATAGTGGTGTGCCATGGCAGCAGGGGAAAGGCTGGAAGTAAGACAACACTTTGCCTCAATGTTCAAGCAAGCTAGTACTTGGAGAAGAACCTGAAAGATGGGGAGAGACGGAATCATAAGCACATCTCCCTAGCCCCTTGACCAAGAGCACCGTCAGGCGGTCCAGAGAACACAGGGTCTGCCTGCCTGGCTCTGTGCCACTCACAGACTCTCCCTCCTCTCCATTTCTGCTGCTGCAGGTCAACTGTGCCCTACCCAATAAATTATATGGAACATTGGGCCCCCCTGTGGTGCAGCAGTTGAGCACTGGGTTGCGAAGCTGCCCGCAGCCTCTGCAGCTCCGGGTTCGATCCCCGGCCGCTGGGTGAGGGTCCCACATGGCGTGCAGACCTCTCCTGCCGCCTGCTGCTGCCCTCAGCAGTGTACTTCGTCACTCTGCCTGTTCTGCTCTCCACTCTGGCTCTGGTGAATTCTCTCACCCTCCCTCGCTTCTGACTATACCCAGTGCTTGTATAAATGAATAAATAAATCTTTAAAAAAAAATATATGGAACGTTGCTTCTAATCATTGCCTTTATCTCATTTCCTTTCACACAACAATATCCCCCCATCCCACTGAAATGATCCCATCAGAAGTCACGAATAAGTTCCTAATTGCTAAAATTAGGGGACATGTTTCTATCTGGCCTCTGCTGACATGGCCAGGCTTGACCTGTCCCTAACCCAATATCCTCTGCTGCTCTCACTCTCCTGAGCAGTTCAGCCCTTCATAGCTTTTTTCCTCCATGTGCCCCCCACACACTGGAGCCACCCAAGGAAGGAAGTTGGGCTACTTGTATCCTCGCTCCAAAGATTTTCCAGATGACTTACCTACTCTCATGGTGTTAACTGTTGGCTATGTCTTGATGATACTGAGAGTGCCAACTATGCATCAAGCACCACTCAGAACAGTTCACAATATGTATCTATTCAAGTCCCACAAAAACATAGAGACTCAGGAAAATTAAACAATTTATCGAAGGTCACACTGAGATTTGAACCCTAGGGTATCTGGCTTCAAAGTAAATGAGCAACTTTATACAAACCTTCCAACAGATGATGAATGGCGCTTCCCAAGTTACATGCCTGCATGGCCAACTGCCTGCCAGATACCTCTATTTAGGTCTCTAATAAAACCATCTCTTCCTCCTAATCTAACAGGACTATCTTACCCACAGCTGTGGCATGCATGGATGTACCCTGACGATTCCCTTTAAGGGAAGAGCTTTTCCCCAGATATCTGCCGTAAGCCTCTAACTTTGGCTACAGAACCCCTGTGTCCAATGAACATCTTGTCTGTGAGTATGTATAAGTTCCCTGTATGTCTGGTGGCTCCCAGGGGATCTAAGTTCTCATGCATACCCTCATGTGGACACTGGAAATTCATTTTTAAAAATTAGCTGCATTGGGCCTCCCCTGGTGGCGCAGTGGTTGAGCGCTGGGCTGCAAGGCTGCCTGCAGCCTCTGCGGTGCCGGTTCGTTCCCCGGCCACCAGCAAGTGTCCCACCAAAAAATAAATAAATAAATAAATTAGATGCATTAACCTTTCATACTTTCTCATCTCCTCCTCTGCCACAGTTAAGCCAGGGCTCCTGTGTCCTCTCTCCCTAGAGTGATCTGTCCTCCCTCAGTTACCCTGAGCAATCTTCACTCTGAAAGATTTAAGAAACTTTCATTTGTTGTTTAACAGCAGCACTGCTCTCTCAGTGTTACAGAAGTTCCACAGTTCTTATGCTGTGGAAGAAGTTCCACTTCCAAAATTTTTTTTCACTTTGTTTTTGCCTAATCAAATTTTAATATATTCAAATTTATTAATCTAGTCTATGCTATGTGCTCTCAGCATCTTGTTTAAAAATACTTTCCCCTATTCCTAATTATAAAAAACAGCCCCTAACTTCTACTCTTAAAATGTTTAAATACATTTTCACATTTCATATTGAGAATATAAATATATTACATGCTTTCCTCACTACCCAAAAGTAGAATGTTCTTATTTGTTATGAAATGGCAGATTTTTTGTATCTGGTAACATGCAAAATTTTTTAAAATAAGGGTACTATTGTCCCAGACTCAAAAAATTACCAACCACACATATAACAAAAGGAATGTTGTACTTTTGCATTGCAGGTGAAAAAACTGTAAGGTAGAGAAGATATTTTTCCCCCCTTTTGAACTACCCACTAATTTTCTGGTCATCTTTTATTGAGCAATTTGTCTTTTCTTACAAAATTACATAGACATTTGGTGTGGCATGTATATGTGAATATGCTTCTTATTTCTACATTTTGTTTCAGTGGTCTACTTACTAAGGCTTCTAAATTTTTTGTAGAAATATTCAATTTTGCTCAGCTGATAACTTTAAAACTGTCATGATCCTGATCTTTAGTTTTTCCAAAGTGATTCTCAAATCAGTTTGAGCAATTCCATGAAAAAATCCCTCTTGGGATATTGATGAAACTACTTTGGATTCATACACTAATTTGGATAAAACCAGTATTGCTTACACCAAGTCCATGCATCCAAGAACATGCTATTATTTTCTCTCTACTTATTTTTAGATCTTCTTAACAAAAAAACAAAAAAAAATGTTGTCAAAATTTCTCCAGAAAGAGCCAACACAGATCCTTCAAAGTATCTCTTCCAAGGTATTTACGATGGAAACTAGTAACTGGCACCAAATAACCACTTCCCCTTCTCCCCAGACAAGTGGGTAGACTACATTTCTCAGCCACCTTTGAAGCAGGCTGAAGAGCAACTATGAATTTCCCTTTTCTCCACAGTCCTTTGGGGCCTATGTGTCTCTTCCACCAGTTAGAACCTGAATATAGTGACCTCATCATGTCACGCAAAGCTAACAAAGTTTTCAAAATTAAGGGCACCAAGAGATAGTAAGGATCCTGAGTTCCAAAATAACCCACAGAGAGGAGTTGCCTGCTAATTCAGAAAATCTTTCCTAGGTAAGCTATATAACAAGAAGAGGTGAAAACAAAGTGTCATTGGTTTTTTATAAGACTAGAAACTTTCTGGTTGTATAAACAGGCAATGTTCATGGAAGATGTAACAAATATTTTTAGCTCTTAACAGATCAGATTATGTGTATATGGATAAGCTAGACATGAATTATTGGTATCTGAGCAGGTAGAAGGAAGCATAGAGGACTGAAAATATGAGCTGTATTTAGTAATATAGCAAATAATGTGGACTAGTAGGTATGATATTTGAAGGGAAAAAGAGAGGTTAAAGCAGAAAGAAGCCAAGGATCACATCATGGGTGGCCCTGAGTATATACGTTGTTATAGAATGGGAGCCACTGCAGATTTTTTACATAATTCTAAATTGTTCTTTTAGAATAATGACAAATTATGCATTTAATTAGTACTATTTGAAAGCTGATAAGTCTTACCCTGCATGCTCAGCAGATAAACACATGCCAAACCGTTTGGTGCCAGTTTCCATGCATCTTCTTATCATAAGCCGATAGCGGGGCTCAAAAACGTGGAGTGGACAAGGGACAGTGGGAAAGGCCATAGCACACACAAAGATGGGCACATCTCTGGTAAGACTGTAGAGTAAGGGAAAATGTTAACTTAGAGTAGGAACTTTCTAAAACAGAAGGGAGTTATAGTTAATGTAAAAGTGCAAAAGTGAGTCAATCTCAACTTCGCTATTTACAAATAAAACCTTCAGGCCTGCCTCAGTTTTAAGTGACCAAAACAAGTCAAGGATCATAGCATGAGAAAGTTCTTAGTCCACCCTAAATTTCCTGGCAAGCCCATCATATTTAATTATGAGAGAGTTTTCTAGAGATAGAAAGTGAAACCAAGACATCTGCAAACCTCTCCAAGTTTAATTTAAAAAGCAATCATATAACCCACATATGTATCTCACCAGCTTAGCATAAGCATTGCTGAACTAACTCGTGCATCTTTCTTCCAAAGGAAGATGCTATTACTCAATAATATTTTGGAGAGGAGCTTTGGACACAGTGGTAGCCATTCTTGATAGACAAATAAACTTGAGGAGGGTATATGGTATGGTGGATCCAGCCTGGCACAAGTCATCTCTTCAGTGAGTATTAAATAATATATTGCTACCTGACTGAGCCCTGGGGCAGATCAATCAGCCCCAAAGCATGCTACAGTTATAGTGTAAGACACAGCAGAACACCATCCAGTTATCCCTTTCTCCTGAGGCTGGAGAGAAATCTTCTGTGAATTTTGGATTCCATTACACCAAGAGAGGGAACTGGGAAGCAGGCTCCAGGCACAGGGAGAGAAACATTGGTAGAGAATTCCCAGTCCTATATCCCCTCCCAATCCTCCCATGCCAAGACTGTGAGCACTTACTCTGAGTTCCCAATCTCCCATACTCCTACCTCCCACCATCTACACAAAAAAGGAGGATCCCAAAACAAAAGCCACAGAACGACCCACTGTGGAGAAAAGAGGACACAGAAAGGTGCAACCCAAGGATGCAACATAGAAAAAGATAAAAGAGCTAAATTGACTTGGGTTGGAAGAGCTAACAGAGACTCCAAAAAAGCAATCATAAATACTCTCAATGAAGTTTCAGGCTCTTAATTAAATACAGAAAGGCAGGTTTAGGGCATCAGAAAATATATAAAGAACTCATACAACTCAACAACAACAACAACAAAAAGCTATATCAAAATTTGGGCAGGGTCGTAGAGACTTTTCCAAAGGAAATATACAGGTGGTCTACAGGCACATAGAAAAATTCTCAACATCACTTATTATAACAGAAATGCAAATCAAAACCAGTAGGATCTTATAAGCCTCATCCCTGTGAGAATGAGCTATACCAAAAAGAATGGAAACAACAAATGCTATCAAAGAGGTGGCAAATGGAACACTCCATTTCCAATGGTGCAGCCTCTAATTTGGTGCAGCCTCTATCAAAAATGGTAAAGTGAGCACTCAAAAAAATAAAAATGGGAATACCACATGATCCAGCAACACCACTCCTAGGTATTTAACCAAATGATATGAAAACATAATTTCTCTGCCAAGAAAAATGAAATCAGAAACAAAGTTATGAGGTTAACAAGGATTTTCATTTTTTTATTTAAAGATCATACATACACAGCATGAGGACTTACTGTGACAGTTCTGTCATTTCTTCGTCATAAATTCTCTTCCTATCAGACAACTCATCTGACAAATATCGAAATATTAACTCTTCAGCCAGAATAGTTACTTTAAAATTCCTGCTGGCCAACAACTGTAATGAAAGAAAATGCTAATTAATTCTAAAGGACACAACACTCTATTCCCAGGCTGGAAGGCCAACAAGGAGGTAGGGCAGAAGTCTCTGAGAAGACGAAAAGGATGGGAACAGGGGTCCTCCCTGGTGGCACAGGGGTTAAAGTCTCAGCGCTGTCAAGCTATCACCATCCACTGCGGCATGAGTTCCATCCCAGGTCAGGGAGCTGACCCAAGTGGTGCAGCTGACCTCTCCTGACTCTCCCGCTGGTCCCCACAGCAGTATATTTCAGTAGATCCACCTGTTCTGCTCCCCACTCTGTCTCTGGTGAATCCTTTCACCCCCCACACCTCTGGCCTGTACCCCAGTTCTTGTATGCATAAATAGATAAAAATAAATGTTTAAAAACAAAAGGATGGGGATGGAGAGCAGAAAGGTCAGCCCCCAAGACCTATGTTTGACTGGAAAACTTTAACAAATGGTAGTTAAAGGCAAAGCCAACCAGGAAATGAACATATACAGAGGATGAGACAAGGCATCAAACTCTCTTGTTTCACAAAATATACTTACTTCTGAAAGTTTTTCTTTGCACAATGGACAATGTGGAGCATGGTCAAGGCAGCGCTCAAGGCATTTTAGGCAAAATGTGTGCCCACATGGTGTGGTGACAGGTTCAAAGAGCAACCTGGAAAAAATATCTAAATTTTTAGCAAGAAATGTCCACAGAGACTTTCACATAATCTATTTTTATGAGAATTCTTTAGGCAACTCCCTTACTGTCTAAAAGTCACTTATATACATTTTTAATTAAATCTTCCTTATCAAATTTTTAAAAAAGAATAAATTATTGCTGAAGTAAATTTAGTTGCTCTGATGATAAAAATCCCATTATATTTAGAATATAACACTCAACAGGCTAAACTTTCAAAGAGCTGCAAGATACTATGTCATCCTACCTCATGCAAAGGGCACACTCAAAGTCAGCTACATCTATCGAGAGATCCGGATTTTCTCCTATGTTAGAGTTCATGCTCCTTTGAGGTGAAGAATCTGCCTCTGAAAAAATTAAAAATTTAAAATGCTGTAATGAACACTCAATAGGAATAACAGCATGCAATAACTGCATTTCCTCTGGATAAAACATGTTACACCAATGCTGAATAGAAACAGACCCTATCCAATTAACAATATACAGCAATCATTTATCAGGACAGTAAGCATGAATAAAAGTTAAAATTATATATAAATTTTCTCTGCTATTTTTGACTACTAAATCTTTCCAGGATTAACCATGTAAACTGTCCTATAATATTAGAGTTGATCAATTCATTTCATTATTAATTTTGAACTACCTGCAAAATTTTCTACAAATATATTGAATAGTAGGTAACATACTCTCATTCAGAAGTCACACAATCCCATGACAAAATATCTTACTGACCTGTCTTGGGGATTTTTCCAGGGATGTTCGAATCATGCAAACCCTCCATATCTTTTGGAAAGTGTCTCTTTAAACCAGCGATGGGTGCTGTCGGAAGGAAGCTTTCTAACACCTCTTTATCTTCTTCATAGTGTAGACCCAGGATGAAATATAAAACTGAAGAATATGTATTCCTACATACATCAGATTTCTCAGGTGGATTCTAGTCAAGTAAGAAAAAAAAAGATACTGATTATTAAAGAAATCACAGCATAAGGGAAATAAATCATGTAGTAGTCTATCTTAGAAATCTTTGGGAAAAGGAAGGATTATAACCTTCCTTCCTAACTGGTTTCATGTATTAACTTAAGATGAACTTTATACCTTTCAAGATAAAATACAGGATAATTTCTCCCTGAAACAAATCATTTCTACAGCAATCTTCTTATACTCAAACCATTCTCTGCTTTCTCCAAACCAAAATAATTTCAAGTCTCTTGATGTTTTGTATTTGGAGAGGTTCCAAAACTGTCTTTCACTTTTCAATCATTTTTACCACTGCCACCAATTTTTAAGTTCCATCTCTCAGCTTGAGGTGCTAGAACTGGTCTTGAGAAGTACTTTTAACTAGTCTAATGCCACACTGTCAGAATAACCTGCAGAATATTCAGAATGAAGGAATTACATACAGCTGAATCCAAATACTGACAAAAGCATATACTTCATACCTTAGAACTCCCTGCATTATCACGTTCTTCCAGAGGAGGCTGGGTGTTTATATGACTGTGACACTGAGCCTTTAGTCTGGCGTTCAACATTCTACTTTGGATGGAAGACATTAAATTTTGATGCACATTTTCTGAAGCTGGAAAAAATACCTCACATATTACCTATAAAATTGTCAAGAAGAAAAATAATTTAAAATACTTTTGAAAAAATATTTTATATGCCTTAAAGAGTCAGAAGAAACCATGAGATCAGTAGGATGAAACATTTTAAAAGAATAAACTATCTTCCAACAGTCAATACTTTAAAATTCAAACATTTCTGAAACCGGTCAATGTTTTGAGCATTTTAGCTCTAAATCCCTTTCCATCTAGACTCACCAATCATAAAATATGAGCATTATAATTTCCTTCCTGCTTAGTTCTGAAATATTTCCTATAGAAAATGTCCCCTACAAGTCTCATGGATAAGAGAAAAGTGAGGTGTAGAAGTTACAGAGAGTATCAGATTACATCTAAACTGAGATCACCCACAGGACTGAAATATTTCTAGAGGACTGCTTTATTTATAACAACATAACTATACAGCCACCCAGTAAAGAATACTGAAGGAAGATAAGGTGAGAAGCTATTACTCAGAGTCAAGAGTCATGGACCAGTTTTGGTGGGGTGTGACTGTTAGTCAGGCATTCTATCACTCAATAGTCTTAACCAAACCTCAACTGAACCCAATGGCATAAAGGAGGAAAAAAAGAAGTGACTTAAATCTAATCAAAGACTACCCACCTGTTCTAATTTTATTGAAGTAATGTTGACTTACATCACTGCATCTATTTTAGAAGTACAGGCTCACTCCCGCCTTCCCCATACTCTTTCAGGTGTTGTTACCATAATATACACATAGTCCACCACCTTCCACCTGTTCTTTAGGTGACATGTACATACACCAGAACATATGGCCTCTACCATAATGAGCAGCAGTAGGGAGAGCAGTGTCCTGGCTCTGAGGAACTTCAAACAGAGCTGCTGGAGGCTGCCAGAAAGGGTACCAAATTTCAGGGGTATCAACAAGGACTGTTCTGGCACTGTCTGTGAAAGAAGATAACTATCACCTATAGAATGCCAGAGGGGAAAAACATCATGTGTGAAAAAGCACCAGACAAAAAATTCACAAGACCTTTGTGAAGTCAGCCTGAATATCTCATGATGCTGTTGTAAGGATCAGTTGAGATAAGGTATGTTTTAAGATTCTTGTGAAATTTACAGGTGGGACAAAGCAGGAAGGAACAGTTAAAAAAAATGCTAGATTTTTCAGTTTTAGTTTGATAAGGTGAAATAATGGCAAAAACGAGTGTGACAATATAACAATATTAATAAAGATCAATCAAGTACAAAAGGATTCAAAAATACTGTTAGAAGGCACTCATTAAAAACAAAACAAAACAAACAAACACCGGGCCTCCCTGGTGGCACAAGGGGTTAAGCACCACACTATGAAGCAATAGCAGCCTCTAGCACAAGTTCGATCCCCAGCCAGGGAGCAACCCACATGGTGAGGCAGACCTGTTCTGTCTCGCCCGCTGCTCCCCGCAGCAGTATATTTCAGTCAGCCGGCCTGTTCGGTTCCCCACTCTGTCTATGGTGAATCCTCTCACCCACCCCCACCACTGTGCCTCTGGCCTGTACCCCAGATCTTGCATGCATAAATAAATAAAATAAATCTTAAAAAAAAAAAAAAAGAAAAAAAGAAACACCTCGGTGTTTTGGCTAACTAGAGTTCTAAAGGAGCCAGCAGTGTGATGGTATTAGGCTAAAAATAAACACAGACATATCATGATGTGAATACAAGGAAAGTTAAAGTTCCCATCTGCAGCTGCTGGATGTGGATGTTGGAGCCTGGGAGCACACTAGAAAGACCCCAGGAGGGAAACCTCACAAAAGGACAGTTGGCTCAAAAAATGACTCAAGGCAAAAATAATAGTTGTTCTCAATTTTCTAAAGTGTTTTAAAATGAAGAACTGATCTCCTCCAGAAAATAAAACTAGATCTGTTTACCAGAAATTTTAGGGTGAGTGTATTGTAGAAGTGGGCAATAATCTTAAAATTGGGAAACGCACAAAATCAAGATCTCGTGGTCATTGGAGGTACTAAGAGAGTGTAACTAGCCCATGGGCTTTTTTAAGGGGTAGATGCTTACATTAAGTGTGACTCAATGATCTCTAAGAAGACCAGGTTAAAGTTATGCATAAAAAGCAGTTATTACTGTATCATGTTGGCGAAACTTACATGCTGAAATTTTCAAGTTAACCTACGTAGCTAAATTGATATATATTGCATATATCACAACATCTTTTGTAGGTCTCCTACACAAACTACAATACTTGAAATTATAAAATTTAGGGGAAAACACTGCCTCCCCACATATATCACCTTTCCTTTCACTTAATATGTGTATTGCTGGGCTTCCCCAGTGGCGCAGCAAGTTGAGTACAGCACTGTGAAGCTGTCCACAGCCTCTGCAGCTCAGGTTCGATTTCCAGGTGGCCAGGGAAAATCCCACATGGCTCAGCAGACCTCTCCTGTCGTGCCCGCTGCTCCCCTCAGCAGTGTTTTTGGTCCTTCTGCCTGTACTGCTCCCCTCTCTATCTTTGGTGAATCCTCTCACTCTCTCGCGCCTATGGCTGTACCCCAGCTATTGTATAAATAAATAAATCTTTAAAAAATTTTAAAAAATATGTCTATTGCCAAAGAAGTGAGATATGCATACAATGTTTTATACTGTTTCATAAAACATTCTGCTTTATCCATGGAAGAAAAGTTATCAAATGCATGAACCTTATCATTACAATTGTATGTTTTAGTTACATTGTCATGAATGTTCAGAATTAGACTTCTTATTTATTGTGCATGCAGGAATTATTCAGCATGGACAGAAAGGCTGCAAATAAGACTTAAAGAAGAAACTCATTGAAAGGAAATCACACCTTCTGTACTTCTTTCTTCATTGAGTTACACTCAGGATTTAGAGCAAGGCAATAGAGAAATTCCTTCAACACTTCCTTACTTCTTCCCAATCCAGAAAGAGCCTGGGCTTTCACATGATGTCCCTGGGTTCATTAAAACACAAGGTATATATTTAAGAAAAAAAAAGAGCATGATTACATACTCACAAATAAACAACCCTGAATGGATCATTAGAATAATTTGTTTTATTTTCATATTAAGAAGAATGAACAAAAAACCACTGAGGGTGACACTAGCTCTACTATTTTGGAAATTGAGCAAATCTGAATGTCTCTTAAGTACAATCTACACTCAGAATAGAGGAGTTACCATATCTGGAATTTGAACCCAGAACCATTTCAAGGGCACATTAAGAGAACAGACTGCCTACCAACTTTAAATTCACTCAATTATCACTGGTCATTACCATGATACCACTCCTATCTTCTGGGAGTGTTTCCTGTTTTTCAATATAACTTGGATATTAACCCTGTAAGTCGTATTTTGTGTGGATATTTTCTCCCATCCAGTAGGATGTCTTTTAAATCTTCTTGTATTTTATTTCACTTGTTGAAAGCTTTTTAACTCGAGATAATCCCAACTGCTTATTTTTATTTTTATTTCCGTTGCCACAGGGGTTAAATCTCCAAGAGCATCTTTATCACTGATGTAATAGAGCATATCACCAACAATGTCTTTGATGTATATAGAAGGCTTTATATCTATGCAGGCTTAGTATCTAAATCTTAAATCTATTTGGAATTAATTTTTTAGTACAGAATTAGAAAGGGATCCAATTTCATTCCTTCATGTGGCCTTTTCCAGTTTCCCCAGCACTATTTATAGTAAAGGGACTGTCCTTTTCCAATTGTCAAGGCTACTTTATGGTAGATTAGGTAATGACATGTGCATGGAATTATTTCTGGGCTTTCTGTTCTGTTCCATTGTTCCATGTTATCTATTTTTGTGCCAATGTGACATTGTTTTTAGTACCATTGCTTTACAGTAGAGTTTGAAGTCAGGTAACATGAAGCCTTCATTTTTCTCCTTTTTTCTCGGGGTTGCCTTTGCTGTTTGAAGCCTTTTGTGTCCATACTAATTTCAGCCAATTTTTGTTCAATTTCTTTGAAAAATATTGTTAGTATTTTGATGGGGTTTGTGCTAAGTTTACTTATCATTTTAGGTAGAAAAGACATTTTGATTATATTGATTATCCCCATCCAGGAGCACAGAATGTCTTTCCATCTCCTTGAAGGAGTCTAACTCTTCATTGCATAAGCCCTTACCCTCCTTAGTTAGGGTAATTCAAGGTATTTAATTCTTTTGTGAAGCAATTATAAATGCACTTATTTTCTTCTTACTTGGGTGTATATAAAAAGGCTACAGAATTTTGTATTTCAATTTTGTAACCTGCTACTTTGTTATATTCATGTATTAGCTTTAACAGTGTTTTGGTGATATGTGGATAAAAATGGGAATATGATCCAGCAATACCATTCTTACGTGTTTACCCAAATAATATGAAAACACTAATACTAAAAGACTTAAGCACCTCTATGTTCATAGGAGTATCATTCCACAAAATGGAATCAACCTAAATGCCTAGTGACAAGCAACTGGGTAAAGAAATTGTATATTTACCCAGTGGAATACCGCTCAGTTATTAAAAAGATGAAATAGTGTCTTTTGGAACAAAATGTATGGATCTTGAGGTGATAATTCTAAGTAAAATAAGTCAGAAAGTGAAAGACTGGATTGTTTCACTCATTTGTGGGACTTTAATCAAAGAAAAAAAAATGACCAAAAAAAACCTTCTTAGGCTCTATAAAAATTAGCCTGGTTATGGGCCTCCCCTGGTGGTGCAGCAGTTGAGCACTGGGCTGCGAAGCTGCCTGCACCCTCTGCAGCACCAGTTCTATTCCTAGCCACCGGCGAGGATCCCACATGGCACACAGACCTCTCCTGCCATGCCCGCTGCTCCCCTCAGCAGTGTATTTTGTCATTCTGCCTGTTCTGTTCCCCGCTCTGGCGAATTCTCTCACCCTCTTGCGCTTCTGACTGTACCCAGTGCTTGCATAAATAAATAAATAATTAAATCTTAAAAAAAAAAAAAAAAAAAGCCTGGTTACCAGAGGGGTAAGGGAAGGTGATAGAGCATTGGCATTTGAGTTTCGGTGTAAGTGAAGGATGTGCACATATGGAAGTATAAGCTGTACTCCCCAAATTATATAGTCATATACATGATTGGCAAATCAATAAAATTTAAGGGGTAAAACAGAACTGCAGCCCACAGATTTACAATAAACCTTGATGATAAAACCAAAATTCTAAATGCTCAATGTTTTTCTGTTGCCTCTCTTACAATTACAATTAGCCATGTATCTTTATAGTAATTAAGTCTGCATTTTGTCAGAAACATGCTGCCAAGTTTTTAGCTAAAAAGTCAATAGTATGGAAAAGAATCTAGCTTCAGAGGGTAAAGTAGGTCTACTTTCATTTAGAAATACTAGACAATTTAACAATCAAGGTTCAATCATTATCTCAGAAGAATAACAGCTGGGATGGGAGAAAAGGCATTGGAAATAGGAATAGAAAATGTTTTCAGTGAAGCAAACAATTAACAAAATAGATTTGGGGGCTTGGCTCAACAAACATTTGTTTCCCCATTCCAATTTTATATTCAATCTAATTGGAAAACATTTTGTTGTAAAGCATTTAAGAAAAGACTACACCCACCTTGCTATTAACCAGTGTTAGTGCCTATTCAACATTTCTTAAAAAGTAATGATAAAAAGTAATATAGCAGGTGAAAAAAAATTTTAATTATTAGCTGATAGAGCATGCTATAGTGTTAATTTCATTATGAGTCAAGGACAGTTTAAGCTATCATTATTAGATAAGCAAACTTTCTTTATGTCATCAAAGGAAGAAACAGAGAGACACATAGACTAAAATTATTCCAAAATATATATACAAAATGTTCACTGTTTATTAACACCATTATATACTCCATATAATGGTCTTGAGGACCAATCACTACTCATTATTATTACATGACCTTCCTTTTCACACTGTAATTTTAATCATTTCCTATTCACTCTCAAATTTATAGAATTCTATTATGTATAATATTATATATTATTTTGCTTATATATGTTTAGTGTATAAGGCATATTATTCAGTCAAATATCTACTAAGAGTAATCTATATTAGTGTTTATCTAGATTCAATTATGAGATTTCCTTTTTTAAATTGAAGTGTTTTTTTTTTTAATGAAAGCAATTACTACCTTTGAACTGCTCTAATTTGAAGGAAATGTACACTTCAGTTATCTAGTCACATTTTTTTTACTTTTCTTAAGAAAATTCCATAAACTTAGCAACTTTATGATCTCCAAAGCTACCAATACAATACCTTAATCAAGAAAGGTTCATTATGGCAAACTGCATTGGCATCCTGCAAAGCCTGCTCATAGTTCCTCATGGTTAAATGTAACTCTGCTCGTAGCAGCAATAATGAATTATCACCAGGAGCTGAAAGACAAGAAGAATTAAAACAAATAAAAAGGACTGCACTTAAAAACAAAACAAATCATCTTTAGTTATTAAAAATATTAAACTAGAAAATAAACGGGCAAAAAAAGGGAAAAATTTCTTCCCTCCAATTGTAAGTTTCCCTCCAAGTTTAATAGCTTGATGAATGTATTTTACATTGCTTCTCTCAGGAAAATAAAAGAATTAACAAAACTTCACAATGCACCAAGAAAAAGAGCACACTAGCTACAAATATAATATCTAACAGTAAAGAGTCAATGCCTAATCATCTTTTTTTTTTTTTTATTTTTTTATTTTTTTTTAATAAATTTTATTGTTATATTCCCCATACAATTGCAGCCCCCCATTCTGACCCCAATCCCTCCCCTCCCGCCCCCGCCCCCCTAAAAGTGTCTCTGGTTCATAGTTAATGCCTAATCATCTTAATGCTATAAATATTTTAAAATATTTAAAATCATTTTCTAGAAATACGTAAGGAAATTCATGCTGAAAAAACTAAGATAATTAACATAAAGTAATATAACTTTACAAGTATGTGGATGTGGATTTATCATTATAATTATACCTATAGTGTGTTCTCTTAAGTAGGAATGGGAGGAATAAAACACCTTTCTTTTCCTTATGAGTCCTCAAACAGAAGTGACCCCTGTGTAAGCCTACCTACACAGAAGCCAAGAGTGACTCTCTCTATGAACTGATGTGTAGTATATGAAGTCTGACCTGGCAGGGTACCACAGAAAAGGGACTAAACCAAGAGTTCACGAAAGCAGATTATCCAACCATTTTTCATGTCGGACCAGTCTTCCTCTACCTATACTCATTGGGGGATTTTTAAAGTTGGACAACGGTGTGTACCTTAGTTGATAAATATTGAGCACCTAAGATGTGACCTCTGATAAGTCTTTTCAGTTTGCTTGAAGTCCTTGATCTTTCCTTTCTCAAACTAACCACTTAGTTTTTTCCAAATTCTACTACATCTCTCAGTTTATACAGGTTAACTGAGCAAGTGCATAAAGAGTTCATGCAAAAAGACAAGGTGAACAGTACTACTTATGTGTTCTTGCTACAGGCTAGACAGAAAGGGAAAAAAAAAAGGAGAAAATAGCAAGTATGGAGAGTCAAATCATAAAGGTTGAATCTTTTAAAGACATTAACTGGTTAGACCCATATAAACAATTTTTTTTTCTATAAAAGATCAAATAGTAAATACTTTAGGCTCTGCAACCCATAAGTCAAGCTGGAGGGTTCTGGACATGTACTTATACAAGACGGAAAGAAATAAATTTTCTCAAAATTTCTATTAAATTAAAAATGTAGTATTTTTTGCAATATAGGTCTACTAATGAATTGGAATTCTTGTAGGAGGGGATAACATTTTCCTTATTATTCAGTGTTCCCTATTGTCAAAATCAACTGAAAATGTTAACCTTTGATTATGATCTATAATGACATATTTACATATTTGAAAATGAATATGAAATATGAAATATATGAAATACCGATGGCAATCCAATGGTGATAGTGGACATTTTTCACTTGTTCTTCAATTTAAAAAACAAGTTTCTAATATTTTAACATGAAGTACTTAGTACTAAGTACTAATATTTTAACATCAAGTGCTTCCTTTGTGTTTAATTTACTTTTCTTCCACTGGTCTCTTAAAATGGGAGCCTGTAGATCACCAATTTTCGATTGTTCTTTTGCATTATAGACCTTTAAGGCAACAAATTTCCATTATGGACTATTGCAGTGGCATCCCATAGTTCTTAATGATTTATTTTCAGTGAGTTAAAATATTTTCTAATTTTTATTATTATCTCTTATTTGATCCATAAGTTATTTTAAAATGTATTTCTTAATTTTCAAGTATGGAAAATATTCTAGTTATTTGCTACCAAATTTTAGTTTGTCTACACTGTTCAAAGGACATACACTGCCTGATTTCAATCTAATGTTTATTATAAATTGTTTATGACCTAATGTAAACATAACCTCATACCCAATGCAGTCCACTGCTGATGATCACACAAACCTGAATAAATGGCAGTAATTGTATGTAGCGCTACATGCTAATTAAAATACTGAGATATTATTCCATTCTGTATCCTCACTTATTATTGCCACCTTATTTTATCCATCATTATGAGTTGTTGTTTTTAAAAATCTCTCTCCCTTTCATTTTGTCACCTTGTGTGCACGTGTTTGTGTGTGTGTGTACACCTGTTTTTAGGGGCATACATCCACATTCTCTCAGTGCACACATGCATATACCCCTTAAATTGCTTGGCCAAAGGCCATACTTTACATTTCTGGATAACACTAAATAATTTTGCAGATGTATAATTTACAGACCCATCATAGCATATGAGAGTTCTCATTTCTACATCTCCTAAAGTTTACAATGTGATCTCTTACATTTCCAGTTATACTTTTCTAAAGTTCCATACGTGTACTAAGACAGTAGCCACTAGCCACATGTGACTATGGGGAACATGAAATGGGAGTAGTGCAACAAAGGAACTGAGTTATTAATTTCACTTAATTTAATAGAAATTTAAGTTTAAAAATTGATACTGTTCAGTTACTACAAAAATTTTAATTAAGTAACTCTACTTTTTCAGCCCTAAAATACATGTAATCCAAATATAGAGGAAGTATTCCGATGGAAATTTAGTTTTCTAATTGGGGTAGGCAGTAAACGAGAAATACTTACTGGATTTTTTTTAATTGAAGATATACTGAAACAATATTTTATGTGAGGTGTAAATATATTGTTAAAATAAATTTCACCTTATTCTTTTCCCTTTTTTATTGTAGCTACCAAAACATTTTTAAATTACCTACGTCACTTAAACAGTATTTTAACTGGACAATGCTACATCACATATACATAAATAAAATAGTTGAGAATTCGAAAATACACAGCCTGTTAAAGCATGGGTATGTTGGTTACAAAAATGGCCCAGAATATTTAGCAATTTGGCTGCTCCATTTCCAAAGAGATTCCCTAAGCTTGAAATAAAATGCCTACTGACTATAGCACACAAGATGATTCTTTAACAAAAAATTAAATTGCTGACTTAAATCTATATATATCCTGTTTCAAAGTCACACACACTTCTGCAGTCATTTGATTTTTTTAAAAGATTTATTTATGCATACAAGAACTGAGGTGTAAGCCAGAGGTGGGGGGGGAATGATAGGAGTCACCAGAGAGAGTGGGGAGCAGAACAGACAGATCTATTAAAATACATTGCTGAAGGGAGCAGTGGGCTAGGCAGGAGAGGTCTGCTGCGCCATGTGGGTAGTTCCCCAGCCACTCGGGTTCAACCTCATGCCCACGTATCTGGCGATAGCTTGATGGAGCTGTCTTTAACCCCTGCATCACTAGGGAGGCCCCCCATTTGATCTTTCTTTTAATTACATATTCTTAACAGGTGATGCTTGCAAGGGGCTGCAAAGAGATAGCCTGCTGCTGGTCACAGACTTTACTAAAAAACAATCAAAAACCCGCATGTCCTAGTTACTGTAACTATCTAATAAGTTAATTACACGCTAATAATATCTAGTGGCCTTTGAGAAAGAACAATCAGACATCATGACAGAATAAGCAGAGGGGAGAGGTAATTCCTTCCTGGATTCACCAACTGAAAAAAAAAAAAAAAAGCAAATTGTGTCCCATTAGAAAGCACTCCATTCTTTGCATCCACACTCAGGGTGTTAAATTATTCGCTTTTCCTGCAGAACAAGTAAAAACTCTTGTCACCCTCCACTCCTAAACTGCTAATCAAGCAGTCTTCGCCTTACAGGAATGCTCGGGAAGGTTTCGGAGCCCTAGCAGAGAGCCCACCAGAGGCTCCTGGCCTCTGACACCAGCCACCCTGGTGTCATCTTAACACCTGAGGGCAATAGAACTCCGAAGGCCGAACAAAGCTCCCTACTCCCTGCCGTGCTGCTCCACAGGTGCGCGGGTAGGCCCGGGCAACTTACCCAGCTCCAGGGCCTGGTCGCACCTGAGCAGCGCGGCCTCGAGCTGTTGCTGGCGCTGCAGACTCCGCGCCTGGCCGGCCAGCCTGCGCACGCGGCACTCGGCGGGGAAGCACTTCTCCAGCAGGCCGCTCAGCACCACGTTGACCCGCCGCGCTTGAGGCCGCGGCGGCCCGGGCTCCACGCAGCGCTTGCACACCGTGAGCCCACAGGGCAGCGTCACCGGCCTGTGCAGCAGGCGCTGGCAGCGCGGGCAGCCGAGCAAGTCCCGCGGCGCAGCGGCCGCCGAGGCCCGCTGCTCCTCGCTGGGCGCCTCGGAGGCGCGGCCCGGCATTGCGGCCGGCAGTCGCCACTGGCGCTGGCCGAGGACGCGCGCGAGGCCGCCCGCCAGCTCCCCCAGCTCCTCGGGCCGCAGCGCCCCGAGCCGCGCGGCGCCACGGAACGCACCCAGGGCCTCGGGGAGACGGCCCGCGCGGGCCAGCGCGTCCCCCAGCCGCAGGCACAGGCCGCGGTCAGGCTGCGCCAGCCCGGCCAGCATGGAGCGGAAGAGCTCCGCGGCCATCTCGTACTCGCCCGCGCGGAAGGCCTCGGCTCCCTTCTCCAAGCGCTGCGCGAAGGGCTCCCCGCAGTCGCAGCCGGGACACTGGGGCGGCGGCGGCGGGACCGGCTCGGGGCTCATCACCGCGGGGCTGCCGCGCTGTGGACCCGCAGGGAAGAGCGCAGAGAGGCTGCCTCGCTGCTCGCGGCCGGGCGTGCAGTGGCGGCCGCCGCCTTCCCCGAGCGCCACGCGCGTCTGGGGGCGGCGCGCACGGAGCCCCAGTGACCACGGTCCGGGCGGACGGGGGGCGGCGGCCCCGGTCCCCGCGAGGCGTGGGCGGGCGCGCCGGGAGAGGGCAGCGACCCCACCCGAAGGGGCAGGCACCGCGCGGCCCGAGCCCCCGCCCACGCGCAGGCCCCTTCTCGCCCCACTTGCTTCGGGAACCCCAGGGGCTGCGGGAACCGCGACCCTCTCCGCGCCCGCGTCTCCTGCCAGCCCGCCCCACCCGCCGGCGGCGGCCCCGCGCGTGTGCGTGCGCGCTCGTCGGCTCGCGCCCCTCTCCCCTCTCCCGCGCGAGCTCTCCGTGCCCGAGGGCGCGCAGGCCTAGTCCACGAGGCCGCGCCTCGAACAGGTGTGCGCCCCTGGCCGGGCGCCCGCCTCGCCAGCACCGCGCACCAGCCTTCCCCGGGGCCTGGCCGCCTGCACCCCCTGAGACTGTGGTTGAAAAGAAAGCTGGGGAGTTAATAAGTGCATCGCCGTACCCCCAGCTTTGACTTAGGAGATTGTCTTAAATGCCTGGGAAGCCAGGAGTGGGCACAGAACCACCTCACAGCAAGCTCCTCTTGTTGGAACTCCAAATTTTAGACAGATATTTTGCACTCATCATTAAGACAGATTTTAACTGAATACCAGACTAGGTTTGGGGGAGAAGAGGGATTTGAGAAAAGGATAATTGTATTGTGTTCTTGATTAGGAAGCAGAAATAGAATTTTTAAAAAAACTGCTAATGTGGAGTACTGCAGACAAGTTCTGGAAAGAGAAAGTTAAAAGTCACATTGGCGTAGGATTAAATGTGTTCTTTCTGTGCTTATAAACTCGGTTTTAAATTTTCTCCTCATTTCACATAGTCTGCTTTTCTCTCCCTTTTGTTTCATTATGCTTTGTGTATTTGGAATCAATAAAATGGGGTGCGGTATTCCAGAATCCATGCTGTTCTTTATTTCAAGTCAACCTTTCTTCTGAATTTCAGCTTTGTGTTTGTTTTTTTTTTACATATCAAACTGGCTAAAGAAAATGTGCAGTACCTCGATAAAATAAGGCTTTGGCAAAGGGAAATGTCTCATTAAATGAAGGGAGAAAATTTTAGACCATTTCACAATATAGAAAAGGAGACAACTTTGGACAGCTCTCTAGTCCTCTCACCACCCACTGTTTTCATCAACGATTTTTCCCTCAATGTCCATTTGATTGATAACACTTGAAGTTGTGGCCAACCAAGTTTTGTTCTGTTATCATTACTGAATTATTCTAAATTCATTCTTTGAGTTCTCGCCTAATTTCTTTATACAGGAGCAATTCACTTGTATTTCAAAGTTTGTTTATCCAACAAATTCACAACCTTAAGCCAGGAAGCTTGGGGTAAATTGGGGCAACAAAGACCATGCCCTAAAGATTATGAAATTTTATGAACTCAAGTTCTGCTTCTTCTTATTTTAGACAAACTTCTAGCAAGACAAAAGAAAGGAGAAAAGCTTGTTGGAGGTATGCCTGCTGGGAGCAAAGTAAGTTAATTCAATGTATTAGGAGGTTTGTAACATGTAGAAATAAATGTATGACAAAAATAATACAAAGTCCAAAGTCCAGTAGAGAAGAAATGGAAGGATTCTGTTGTAAAATTCTAATATCACATGTGAAAAGGCATAATATCACTTGAAGAAACTTGTAATAAGCTAAAGATGTATACTCTAAAGCCCAAAGCAACCTCCTACGTAATACAACTAGTTATAGCTAAAAAGGAGATAGGGCCTCCCAGGTGGCACAAGGGGTTAAGACACAACCTATGAAGCTATCCACAGCCTTCAGCATGAGTTTGATCCCCAGCCAGGGAGCTACCTACATGGCACAACAGACCTCTCCTGATTCACCTGCTGCTCCCCTCAGCAGTGTATTTAAGTCAATCTGCCTGTTCTGTTCCCCACTCTGTCTTTGGTGAATCCTCTCACCCCCCACACCTCTGGCCCATACCCCAGTTCTTGTATGCATAAATAAATAAATCTTTTTGAAAAAATAAAATAAAAAGGAGATAAAGTGAAATTATTTCACAAAAATAGTCTATTAATCCAAAAAAACGAAGAAAAGGTGAAAGGAAAGAAAAAACAGATGTGACAAATAGAACGCAAATAGCAAGATGGTAGCTTAAACTCAACCATGTCAGTTGATTTTATTTTTATTTATTTATTTATTTATTAAAAGATTTATTTATTTATTTGTTTGTTTGTTTATTTATTTATACAAGCGCTGGGTACAGTCAGAAGTGCGGGAGGGTGAGCAAATTCACCAGAGCCAGAGCGGAGAACAGAACAGGCAGAAGGACCAAAGTACACTGCTGAGGGGAGCAGCGGGAGGCAGGAGAGGTCTGCGCGCCATGTGGGACCCTCCTCCGGTGGTCGGGGAGCAGCCGGGGATCGAACCGGCGCCGCAGAGGCCGGGGCAGCTTCGCAACCCAGCGCTCAACCGCTGTGCCACCGGGGAGGCCCTGTCAGTTGATTTTAAATATTAATGGTCCAAACATCATAATTAAAAGGCAAAGATTGTCAAATTGCATATAAAAGGCACATCGAAATACGTGCTGTTGATGAAAAAAAGCACTCAAGTAAGAAGGTATAAATTAAAACTAAAAGGATGGAAAGAATTGTTCCATCTTAATAGTATTTATTTATTTATTTATCTATTTATTTTTGCACATCTTTATGCCCCCACACATCTTACTTTTACAATTTAGGGAGGAGAGCCTTTTCATGTCTTATTAAAATGCCTTGTTCATTTGTGGCCTGTACCCTTTTCCCATTGCTGCTGTGTAGTTGAATGTCCATTTGACTCAGCTTGCTTTGTAAAAGTCTTGTTTTGTAATCAAAAGTTCTCTCAGTTATTTTACTCACCTCTTTTCTTTCAATTTATCCTTTCAATCCCAGGCAATAAGGGGCACTAAAACTCGCCAAGGACAGTGCCCAAATAGTTTACGGATCACTGTCTGAGTTCCTCACCTGAGTTCTTGCACAATTGCCTAACAAGTTCAATGAACCACAATATGGGTAAATATAAAGAAAAACACATTAACACACATCAGATTCCTGAAAATCAGGATAAAGAGAAAATCTTAAGAACAATCAGGAGAGGGGGCGGAGCAACATGGCGGCGAGGAGACGCTGCGAGTAAGATCTCCCATTAAAAAAAGTTAATAGGGAGGAAAAGCGGCAGGTCCCAGTGAGAACTGGGACACGGAAGATAAACGGACGACCCCAGCAAACTGCCCAAAGAAGAAAGTTGCCATAAAAGAGGACTAGAAGGGAGGGAAGCGCAGAACCCTGCTCCCCTCCCCCGCCCACAGAGGCGGCACTCTCCGACCGGCAGAGAGGAGGAAAACAACAAACCAAAACGCCCAACAAGAAAAACGGACGCAGCAAGTGGGACTGTGAGTGGAAAGGAACTATTTCAGCCACCACACCCCGTGAACGGGAGCTGAGGCGAACCCTGCAGGATCCGCCGCGGAGGTGAGCTCCAGGCGCCATTAAAGAGAGCCCCGCCCCCCAGGAGGAGACCAGCACCAGCACACAGCCCCGGCCGCCCGGTAAGCTTGCGCGAAAGCTGCGCTCGGATTGCAGCTGCCCAGGTCCCCTCGCCTGCGAACTAGGCTTGCGGGGAGACAGCGGAGGCCCTCCCTGAGTGAGCAGGAACAAGGTGCCCAGGCAGGGGAGCAGGATTCAAAAGGCGCCATTCCCGCGCCACTGATCTGGGCTACAGCCCGCATCCTGGAACTGAGGGCTTTGGAACTGAGACCCGGGGCACGAAATTAGGGGCGTGGGTTCCCCACGACGGTGGGACACAAGGCAGACACAGCACCCCAAAGCCGTTGAGGTGTACCCTACCATCCCCGCTCTGCTCCCTGTCCCACGGGGTGGAAAATCAGCTCCCCAAGGGCTCTAGGACAGATCTCTGGCGCCACCTAGCGACTTGACCCCAGCACAGGCTACTGAAGGAGCTAGTGGCCAGCTGGGGAGTTAGCCCACACCGGGCCCCTTCCGAACAAGTAGTCTGAGCCCACAGGGAGAGCGAGCACCCACAGCCGGGGCAGACCAGGCGCACAGAAGAGAGTGCCTGAGACCAGAAGCGCAGGGAGTGTGTCCCACATCACCATTTTAGAACAGGGACATTTCTTCAGTAAAGACTACCTGCAGAAGGCTTCCTCAGGAGCCAGAGGTGAGCGGGGGAAGTTCGCCCACGCCAGACCCCCTCTGGCCTGCAGTCCAAGCCCAGAGGGGAGCAGAAACCCACCGCCGGGGCAGACCAGGCGCACAGGGGAGTGTGTCCCCACATCGGCATTTTAGAACAGGGACCTTTCTCCAGTAAAGGCTGCTTGAAACTGACAGATGACTCCTGGAAGAACCAGAGGGGAACAGAGAAGCCCACCCAAGATGCCGGCCAGTCCCAAAAACACAGTGTCCCAACGCATACGGCAAATTAGAAAACAGACAGTAGGGAGGAGAAGAACCACACGCAACCTAGCAACTCTCCAGAGAAAAAGCACACCACAAAAAGAAAGCCAGCCCCCAGATTGCAACGACAATAACTTGGAAGAATTTCTGAGCCTTCCAGAAAGAGAATTTAAAATTGCCGTGATTAAAAAACTGACAGAAGTCATAAAGGAAAACAATGATAAGGGAAAAATAATCAACGATCAGAAGAATGCAATTGAGTCCCTAGAGAGGGAAAACAATGGTCAGAAGAAAGAAATTGAGTCCCTAAAGAGGGAAATAAAAGAAATGCAGGAGATCAAAGAATTAATGGAAGAACTAAAGAATTCTGGGAAAAGCAATGAAAGCAGAATAGATGAAATGGAAGAACGAATAAGTAATCTTGAAGACACAGAAATAAAAAGAACCAAAACAGAAAAGGAAAGAGAAGTACGAAGGAAAAAGAACGAAGAAAGACTTCGGGAACTATCTGACTCCATGAGGAAAGGAAATATAAGAGTTATAGGAATACCAGAAGGAGAGGAGAGAGATGTAGGAACAGAGAAAATATTCAAAGAGATAATTGAAGAGAACTTCCCAAATGTGAAGAAGGAGCTGAAAATTGATATACAAGAAGCAAGAAGAACACCAAACTTCCACGACGAAAGGAAAAATACAGCAAGACACATAATAGTAAAGCTCCCAAGAATCCAGGACAAGGAAAAAATAATGAAGCTGGCAAGAGGGAAGAAACAGATAACATTCAAAGGAAAACCAATCAGGCTGACATCAGACTTCTCCGAAGAAACACTACGGGCAAGGAGAGAGTGGGGGGACATAGTCAACAGACTCCAAGAAAACAGATGCCAACCAAGAATACTCTATCCCGCAAAGCTCTCCTTCCTCTTTGAAGAAAGAATATGGACCTTCCCAGACAAACAGAAACTCCGGAATTTCATTGCAACTAAACCCCCACTCCAAAAAATACTACAAGGAGTCCTAAAGCCAGAACCTCAGAGCGACGAATAACAATGAAAGAAGGCCAAAAAAAAAAAAAAAAGTTATTAAAAGAATAAATAAATAAAATCAAAGGAAAGACAAACACAATGGCAAATACAGATGTTAACATATCAATATTAACTCTAAATGTAAATGGACTAAACACTTCAATAAAAAGACACAGAGTTGCAGCCTGGATTAAGAAACAAAACCCAACCTTTTGCTGTCTCCAGGAAACACATTTAGCTACAAAAGATAAAAATAGGCTCAAAGTTAAAGGATGGAAAACAATCCTACAAGCAAATGGACCAAAAAAGAAAGCAGGAACAGCTATACTTATATCAGATAAAACAGATTTCAAACTCAAAAAGATAAAAAGAGACCCCAATGGTCACTACATTATATTCAAGGGGACAATACTTCAAGAAGAAATAACACTCATTAACATATACTCACCAAACGAAGGAGCACCAAAATATATCAGACAACTGTTGTCCTCTCTGAAAACAGACATCAGAGAAAACACATACGTAGTGGGAGACTTCAACACACCACTATCAACAATGGATAGATCAACAAGACAATAAGTAAAGAAACCAAAGCTCTAAATAAAGACCTAGAGCAATTGGGCTTAACAGACATCTATAGAACACTAAACCCCAAAAAAATGGAGTACACATTTTTCTCAAGCGCACACGGATCATTCTCCAGGATCGATCACATACTGGGGCACAAGACAAACATCTACAGATACACCAAGATTGAAATCATATCAACCATCTTTTCTGACCATGAAGGCATCAAACTAGAAATAAACCATAAAAAGAAGGCAAGGAACTTTCCTACCTCATGGAGATTAAAAACCACACTACTGGAAGACCATTGGACTAATGAGGAGATCAAAGAAGAAATTAAAAAATTTTTTGAATTGAACGACAAGGAGGACACCAATATCCTAAATGTATGGGAAGCAGCAAAAGCAGTAATAAGAGGAAAATATATAGCAATAGAAGCTCACATCAAGAAACAAGAAAGAACGCAAAGAAACAACCTAATCGCGAAGCTCAAAGATCTAGAAAAAGAACAACAAAAAAACCCCAAAACCAGTAGAAGAAAAGAAATAATAAAAACCAAAGCAGAAATAAATGAAATTGAAACTAAAAAAACAATCCAAAAGATCAATGAAACCAAGAGCTGGTTCTTTGAAAAAATCAATAAAATAGACAAACCCCTAGCCAGGCTCACAAAGGAAAAAAGGGAGAAAGCACAAATAAACAGGATCATCAATGAAAGAGGAGAAATCACAACGGACACAGCAGAAATCAAAAGAATAATCAGTAACTACTATGAACAATTATATGGAAACAAGTTTAACAATCTAGAGGAGATGGACAAATTCCTACAACTCTACAATCACCCAAAGCTAGATAAAGAAGAAATAGAACACCTAAACAGACCAATTACAATTAGCGAAATTGAAATGGTAATCAAAAACCTCCCCAAAAACAAAAGCCCAGGACCTGATGGATTTACAAATGAATTCTACCAAACATTCAGAGACGAATTAGTGCCTATCCTTCACAAACTCTTCCAAAAAATTGAGAAGGAAGGGACAATACCAAACACGTTTTATGAAGCCAACATTACACTAATACCAAAACCGAACAAGGACAACACAAAAAAGGAAAACTACAGGCCAATCTCCCTAATGAACACTGATGCAAAAATCCTCAATAAAATTTTAGCTATCAGAATCCAACAATGTATCCATAAGATAATTCACCACGACCAAGTTGGATTCATTCCAGGGGCACAAGGATGGTTTAACATCCGAAAATCAATCAACGTTATCCAACACATCAACAAAAAGAAATATAAAAACCATATGATAATATCAATAGATGCTGAGAAAGCTTTCGACAAAGTGCAACACCCATTCATGATAAAAGCCCTTGAAATTCTTGGGATACAAGGAACATACCTCAACATCATAAAGGCCATCTATGACAAGCCAACAGCCAGTATCATTCTCAATGGTGAAAAGCTGAAAGCAATTCCATTAAGATCTGGAACAAGACAAGGATGTCCACTCTCACCACTGCTTTTCAATATAATACTGGAAGTCCTAGCCAGGGCAATAAGACAAGAGAAAGACATCCAAGGAATCCAAATAGGAAAAGAAGAAGTCAAACTATCACTATTTGCAGACGATATGATATTATACATAGAGAACCCCAAAAACTCCACAGAAAAGCTAATTCAACTCATCAATCAGTTCAGTAAAGTGGCAGGATACAAAATCAACACGCAAAAGTCAGTAGCCTTCCTATACACAAACAATAAATCTGAAGAAGAAGAAATCAAAAAGACCATCCCTTTTGTTATTGAAACAAAAAAAATCAAATATTTGGGAATAAATCTAACAAAAGAGGTAAAGGACCTATACAAAGAAAACTATAAAACACTGTTAAAAGAAATAGAAGAAGACACAGAGAAATGGAGAGACATCCCCTGCTCATGGATTGGAAGAATAAACATTATTAAAATGGCCATCCTTCCAAAAGCAATATACAGATTCAATGCTATTCCAATCAAAATTTCAATGTCATTCTTCAAAGAAATAGAACAATTATTGATGAAATTCATATGGAATCACAAAAAACCCCAAATAGCCAAAGCTCTCCTGAAAAAAAAAGAAGGGAATGGAGGCATCACACTCCCAGACTTCAAACTATACTACAAAGCCATAATCATCAAAACTGCATGGTATTGGAACAAGAACAGACATACAGACCAATGGAATCGAATAGAAAATCCAGAAATAAACCCACAGATTTATGGTCAACTAATCTTTGACAAAGGAGCAAAGACTATGCATTGGAGCAAAGAAAGTTTGTTCAATAAATGGTGCTGGGAAAACTGGGTCGCTACATGCAAAAGAATGAAGCTTGACCACCACCTCACACCATACACAAAAATCAACTCAAAATGGATTAAAGAACTAGACATAAGACCTGAAACCATAAAATATATAGAAGGAAATATAGGCGAAACACTACGTGATTTGCACATCAAAGACATCTTTACAGACACATCACCCAAAGCAGTGATAGTGAAGGCAAAGATAAACAGCTGGGACTACATCAAATTAAAGAGCTTTTGCACAGCAAAAGAGACAATAACAAAAACAAAGAGAAACCCCACCAACTGGGAGAACATTTTTGCTCCCAACACTAATGATAAAGGACTGATCACAAAAATCTGCAAAGAGCTGATGAGACTCAACAACAACAAAGAAAATAATCCAGTCAAAAAATGGGCAGAAGAGCTTAAAAGAAACTTCTCTGAAGAGGAAATGCAAATGGCCAACAGGCATATGAAAAAATGTTCAACATCACTTGTCATCAGGGAAATGCAAATCAAAACTACCATGAGATACCATCTTACACCAGTGAGAATGGCACATATTAAAAAAACTAGCAACAACAAATGTTGGCGAGGGTGTGGAGAAAAAGGAACTCTCCTGCACTGTTGGTGGGAGTGCAAACTGGTCCAACCACTGTGGAAAGCTGTATGGAGATTTCTGGACCTACTAAACATAGAGCTTCCATATGATCCAGCAATTCCACTCCTAGGTATTTACCCAAAGGACACAGAAACATCAATTCCAAAGAACACCTGCACCCCTATGTTTATAGCAGCACTGTTTACAATAGCTAAGCTTTGGAAACAACCCAAATGCCCAAAAATAGATGACTGGATCAAGAAGATGTGGTACATATATACCATGGAATATTACTCAGCATTCAAAAAAGATAAACACATGCAATTTGCTGCAACATGGATGGCGCTGAAAGGGATCATGCTCAGCGAAATAAGCCACAAAGAAAAAGAAAAATACCGGATGGTCTCACTCATAACAGGAATCTAGAAAACTTAAATAAGGGACCAGGAAAATGAATAACTATAAGAAAGTGAAAATCAAAATCAACAAAAAACTATGAACCAGAGACACTTTTAGGGGGGCGGGGGCGGGAGGGGAGGGTTTGGGGTCAGAATGGGGGGCTGCAATTGTATGGGGAATATAACAATAAAATTTATAAAAAAAAAAAAAAAGAACAATCAGGAGAAAAAAGACATATTACATAAAGAGGAACAAATATAAAAACAATCTGACTTAGAAACTATGCAAGCCAGAATAATGGCATGACTGCTTTAAAGTCCTGAAAGAAACTAACTTTCAACTTACAATTCTATGCTCATCAAAAAGTCATTTCAAGGGGCCTCCCCAGTGGCGTAGCGGTTGAGCACTGGGTTGCGAAGCTGCCCACAGCCTCTGCAGCGCTGGTTCAATCCCTGGCCGCCAGGCAAGGGTCCCACAAGTCACGCAGACCTCTCCTGCCACCTGCTGCTCCCCTCAGCAGTGTACTTCATCAGTGTGCCTGTTCTGTTCTCTGCTCTGGCTCTGGTGAATTCTCTCACCCTCCCATGCTTCTGACTGTACGCAGTGCTTGTATAAATAAATAAATAAAAATATTTTTAAAAAAGTCATTTCAAAACAGACAAAATAATCTTTTCAGTAAAATATTTAGCACAAAGATCACAAAATATGAGGTAGAGAATGAAAGAAAATTGCCAAAATTATCTTACTGAGGTGATTTAATAATCTAGAATAGGTTAACATAACTGCCAGTGACAACATTTTCAAATATAAGTCAGTTTGTCAGTCTTCTGCTCAAAATTTTCCAATTGTGTCTACAACACATCCTGTGAGGTTGGATATAATCTGAACATTCCTTCAATTTCTATCATCACTATAAATTCAATGATGAAAACATTAGCAGAAATCCATATAATTTATTCTGAAGATACTCTTAAAAGATTTTATGAAATGCCTTGGGAAAATATGCTGATCTACTCATAGATGTTGGTGGGCAATTTGGCACTCCTCTATTTTTTTTAATTAGTTCCCCTTTTTAAAATCTGTCACTTTATTGCTAAGAGATGATTTGGGGATACATGCTCAAGAAAAATCTAAGAAGTATTGTGAGACAAAGTAAAATATAGCATGTGCATGCACATACACAAAGAAGCAAAGAAGAAATTACAAAATACAACTGGTAATTTCCTTCTATTTGAGATAATAAGGGAAGAGGATGTAGGGATCACAGGGAACCACAAACAAAATTCAAGGTAGCATTATGGTGTACGTAGATAAAAGTGTTGTCAAGAACAAAAATAGAGTATGCTTTAGAAAGAGCAATGGACTGATCAGGCGAGTCTAGAAGTGACTGCCATGTACATTGTGTTCATGAGCATATTGTGGCTCTGTTCAGACTCAGTGGGAAATACTATGGAACCGATTTCTGCCAGAGGCTAGTTGTGTATCAGATAAATTTACTAATTCACAACAGCTTCCATAGGAAGTGAAGTATTAAGAATAATGGGCAAAATAAGTCTGTTTACTTGGAAAGGTCATGTGTAGGCTCCAATATAAACACCATGACTAAACGACTAGAACTAGGATCAGTGTTTGAATCACAGAGTCAAGAACTCCAAATCAAGACTAAGTTAAGGAGCAATATAGTTTAGGAAAAAACATAAGGGAGGATTCCTAATTGGGGGCAAAATCATGATGACATCATAATTTTCTAATATTCTCTTCAATTCCTTTCTAGCAATGTACAGAAAAATCAGGACAGCAAAAGAATAGCTGACATCTTCACATATCTTCAATAAGACTAAGTGACAAGATATCTTACAAGACTCAAAATATGCACAAGTAGGTCAAATCATTAGCCATCAATAGGACCTACGTGTCTTAAGAGATATGCAAATGTGTGGAGGGGAGATAAGAGCATAACAATAGACCTCTATAGATGTGGAAACCTGCAAATAAACCTCAGACCAACTGGCCACATGGGAGAAATTTCTATAGGTTTCTATTTGGGTTGAGTACAAAAGACCTCAGAATCCCATGGAGGGGCAGTAAGATGATGAGAATGTGACCTGTACTTTTAACAAAACCTCCCTTTGATAAGGATGATATATCTGTTAAAAGAAATGGCTCCACAGGCAGGATGCTCTAGGCTCCATCCCCATCTGTGATTATAACCTGCATCATAACCCCTGGCACACCATGAAATGGACTTCCTGAATAGGGGCTGCTGTCTTTTAATTAATGTTTTTTGGCCATTGACATTTAAAGTTACTACTGATAAAGCTGGAAAAATATGAGTGTGGTTTTCTATTCATTGTGGTCATTCTATTTGCTTTGCTTTCTCTGGATTTGAACATTTTACATGATTCCATTTGACTTCTTCTCTTAGAAGAGTATGTGTCCTTTTTATATTTATTAGTTGCCCTCAAGTTTGCAATATACATGTACAACTAACCTAAGTTGACCATCAAATAATATCCTGCCTCATAGTTAGTGCCCAGTCACCTATATGCCCACCAAAGAAATTCTTAATTTTTGTGACTTTGTTGTGAATTCGAGCATTTCCTTTTGATTTTTGAGTTTGGTGGTTAGGGATGGGGTGGCAAGACAAAATAGATATTGTAGGCTGAAAAGACTGAGACTCATGCCACACTGTGGTAAAATACTGATTGACACTGTCACCTATAATAAGAGTAACAAAGAGAAAACAGACTTTAGAGGAAAAGGTAGGAAAGAGGCAAAATACTAAGTGTATTGATTATACTTCTGTATTTAAGAGAGACAGAGACATACTTAGCTAGTGTAACTTGACAAATGCAAAGAGAAAGTTAAGAAATTTGGACCCTTACAGTATAGATTTCAGACAACAGAAAGACTGAGGCCTACTAAGCATTCAGGTAAAGAAAGTTACTCAACTTTGATGAATGTGACATTCCCATCCAGTCCTTGTTTTACATGGCTTCAAGCAACCATTACCAATATACTGACAGGCTTCTTGAAGAGGTAAGATCTAGTTCCTATAAAATTCCAATAGAAGATTCTTAATATGAATGAAATTGGGATTTCCATGGTTTTACTTCAGTAGGTATAACATTTACCCTAGTTTTTCCAATAGAACTCTAACAGAAGGTTTTTTTTAAATTTACCATGTTCCCAAAATTATATAAATTTCAGGGATGTAGTCTCACATCTCAATAAATACATATGCCACACTGCACCTACCACCAGAGATCTGTTACACTTACAGAAATAACACTGTGGAAGTCAATGTCATCTTTTGTCAGACTCTTATTGGAAAAAGTAGAATGTTACCTTTACTGAAGAAAAAGAAAATCCTGCTACTTGATACCTTCCCTAATCCTTCCAGTGTACTTGCCTTTTCTGGAAACTGTCCCCCATCTCTTTACTGTCCCCCATTTTCTTTACTGAAGAAAAAGAAAATCCTGCTACTTGATACCTCCCCTAATCTTTACAGTGTACTTGCCATTTCTGGAAACTGTCCCTCATCTCACCACTTTTAAATGTGTTCCACCACTTCCCATGCCGCTCCTTACCTGTAAGCCTGCTGTCCTGCTCAGTTCTAGAGCCCTCTCCATTCTGGTGCAGAGCTTTCCACGTCCCAGGGCTTGGAAAAGGTATGACTTGAATTTCATTAACCCTTTGCACTCCGCTGTCCCCTCTCAGGGGACATCGGAATTCTAGCATATCACTCGGATGTCCCCTCTCAGGGGACATTGCAATTTATTAGTGATTACGGGGAATTGAGTTATTTCAACGCAACTTTTTGAGACATGCATGTTTCCCTGAAGTTTTATCTTGAAATGGCACAAGAAATTAAATCAAAATATCGTAAAATTACTAAGATATATATAAGAAATGTCAGCGGGTTTTGTGTTGGACTACATATTCCCGATGTGGGACAAAGAAAACGGGACTGCATTGTGTGTTCTAACAGGAAAACACCTGGTGGCAGGCGTCAAACCACTTATTACTGTCAAACATGCATTAATCAGCCTGCAATGCATATTGGGGAGTGTTACAAAACTTATCATACTGTACAAAATTATAAACAATAAAATATTGTTTTTTTGCAAATATACATTCCTCAATGTCACCCAATTCATATAAGTCCAATATCATTATAATACGTTACTTGGTTCCAAAATTATACTAAATAATATGAGGGTCTGTAAATGCACGTTTCCGCCGCAAAGTAGCGTCGAGTAGCGGGTAGCCAATGTCCAGAATGGTTCGGAGTGCAAATGATTAAGTAGGTGCCTTCCCTCATGTTCGGCTGCAATCTCATTTCCCCCCTTCAAATCCAGATTTCCACTGTTTTCTGTTTCTGGAGATTCCATATGAACAGGCCATGCTGGGGTTTAAGATGGGTAATTGGGGGTAGGGGCCACTGTCCCCAAGTAATCCTCTGGGAACCCTCTATGGTAGAGGCTCTTCCATGGTGGTATCCCTGGGCCCTCCTCTGCCCCCACCCCAGAGGCTGCTTCTCATTCCCACACCCTACCCTTCTCTTTGCACCCTGTCTCCTGCCCTGTTGATGGCACCTCCTTGCCCAAGACAAGGCTAGGTTTGCTTAGGAGTGCAGGTATAAAGTTCCCTCTAGAAAGTGTGAGGATTAACTGCTCCAGGAAACAGAGAATGGGTACCCACTCCTAAGGCTTGGAAAACAATTAGAAGAACTCAGTGGAGGTTGAAGGGCTGTACAGGGACCAGGTGTGGGGTCAGAAGCAGTGGGTAAGGTGGTGATGGGTAGTCCTAGTGGACACTGAGAGTAGTCCCAGATGGCAAGCTGGTGGCAATCTCTACTTGTTTGGCAAAATGTTAGAAAAATGACCCAAATGCCAGAGGAAAATTACCTAAATCTAAAGGCTGAGGAGTGGGGGGGAAGGTGGAGGCAGATGGTCAACTTTAGTTTCTGACAGAAGATAGAACTTTTTAAAAATTAGGACTAACTTTTAAGGTCTTAAATTCACATACATTATTCACAGGTACATTTCAAACAGGGAAGAGGTAATCAACCAACTCATTAGAAATGAAATGATTTTAACAATTTTGCTGAAATGTTATAGAAAAATAACTAAATGACATCCTTTGCATGTCAGTAGAGGATAAAGGCTACCACCAACTGCCCCTTCATCAACACTGTGGCTGGTAGTACATGGTTCTGCTTCCTTCCATGGTCCTGTCACCAGTAGCCATCCCAGAGAGCCTGTGCTGCCCAGCACTGTCGCCAGGCCTCAGAAACCACGTGTGGTCCCTAGGCACCTTCCCCTGGAACTGCAGAACGTGTCAGGTTTGGCACATATTTTAAGTTTTATTTTACTTACACATTTACAAAATTCAGGAAGCCATTTTGAGAAAGGGAAGGTTGAGGCTGCCTGGGAGAGATGGGCTCACAGGCACTGTCCAGAATTGGGTACTTGGGACTTTTCAAGGGGAAACTGTCTTGAATCTCAAGAGTCTTCCTTGCCAGGCATCTAACATAGTAGCATGGTTTGCTCATCACTGCCTGGAAGATGTTACTGGAGGCTGCCTCAGCCCAGGATTTTATTGCTGGTGAACTTGGTTATCCAACTTAGAGCCATTTAGTCCAGGATTATGGCATTATCAGAAATGGGTCCAATGGTAAGCACTTTGCTGAAAAAGGAAGTTGAAATATGTAAGCTGCACTGATTCTGCAATGCTGACACGATGCCTGTATTTGCCTTCAGCTTCAGGGAGTACCCTGAAGAAGACAGGTAGAGAACCCCCTAGTCCCATCCAGTGGGATGGCCAAAGACAAGATGGATGTGCCCAAACCACAGAAGCCTGGACTCCAGAACCCAACCAATTCTTCCTTTTCCTACACAATCTTTTTTTAAGGCTCAGAAAGATGTTCCCTTTCACAGATGGAAAAAAAAAAAATACACTCCCCTCATTTTCCAAAACTGGATCTCTTGGTCTGAATAAGATTACTACTTGGCAAAGAGAGGCTCAGAACTATGAATGAGCAGTACTCAAGCATGTATTCTGAAAAGATGGATCACTGCAAAGTGCCCCTGGGTCATCCCTGAATTTCACAGGTCACAGGAACAAAACCGTCGTGCAAGAATAGTTTGCCTCTGTGATTATAGCAGCGACAAGACAAAAACCAGGGGTGATTTTATTACTCAGATTTGATCTCGTATTAGCCTCTGTCAATTTTGCAGACCATTAGCTTCTCCATCTCTCCTGAAAGTGCTTGGTGCTATTTCTGCAATCCACCAGTGACAGAAGGCCCCCCCATCCACAGAGCTGCAAGAGTGTCCACCTCTGTGACAAATGAGGAAAATGACTCCTAATGCCATGTAATTTTCCCTCTTGCTCTATTAGACTGCAAGTGTTTAATCTTTTTCCCTTTTTGAGAAAAGCAAAGTCCAAATGGCATTGGTAGGCATGGGGAGTGAGGGCCTTCAGAGCACCTTATGTCCAAACTTAATTGTAACAGTCAGGGTCCAGCTTCAAGGGATCAATCACGCACAGGTCTCTGGGACACTGCCAGAGTCTTCAGAAGGAGTACGATGGAAGAAATGTCTTTTCTGTGGTCATATTCACCTGGCTGGTCTCTGGTCTAACCAAGATATTTGAATTCACAGCCCTATGCATTAGTTAAGCAAAAAATCTGGTTTGTGATACCCAAAGAGTTTAAAGTCCCCTTCAAAACGTGCATACAGACGCCGGATGTCTCGTTTGCTGATGCCCAGAAAGTAGTGTTCCACCTTGGTTTTATTATACACAGTAATGCCAGGAGGGATGGTTGGGTAGGACACCAGATGGTCTATGCCAGCTTCTTTTAAGATGTATGGGGCATCATCCTCCAGGGTCTCGTGGTGGCCAATCACACTGTACTTTATTTCACAGGGTGCACACAGTTCTACGTATGTCACCCAGTGAATAATGTGGTCCCCAAACTGAAGGTCCAGCCATCTGTGGTTAGGATCACCCAAATAACGCACGAAATCTTCAAACTGGATGCCCCTGGTCTCTGTCCGGTTCCTTCTGTATTTCCTGATAATGCCAGGGGCAATCTCATGCCTGTACCAAGGTTCAAAGCGGGGATTATGAACAAACTTATCTTTAAATGCAGAAATCAGTCTTTCGAAGGGATCTCTTACGATAAAAAACTTGAAGTATGTTTTCAAGCTAAGGAAAAAAATAAAAAAAACAAGAGGTTAACCTGATGCTACTGGTGGTAGCAACTGTGAGGGTAGGGAGACTGAAGAACAGTAGGTGGAAGGGCAGCAGCAGAACCGAACCTTCACCCAGGCTGAGCCCTGGGGTAAGTACCTTGCAGGAGGCTCTTATTTAACCCACTCAGCCTCCCTTGCAAGCAGTCCTGTTATAATCATTGTACAGGTGAAGAAATGGGGGCTCAGAAATCTCAACTGCCCAAGGTCACAGTACTCCAAATCCTAGAGCGCCACTGTGAAGACATCTACTTAACTTCTGGTTTTGTTTTATTTGAATATGTTAAAACATCAGGAATATTTGAATTTTATTCCTGAGCAGAAAAGTGTAAGGGCAGGAACTCTGAATGAGTTAGGAAAAGCTTGAAGGCAGAGGAAGTTACTTTAAGGGTGTATTCTTAAAAATTCAAAATTGCCAAGAGGAGGAAATATAAGAGGGAAAAGGGGGTAAGAAAAATGAGAGAGGCCTGAGGCTCTAGCGGGCAGGGAAGGCAGCCAGGGTGAGCTACCAATTGTGGCATAATGGTGCCCATGTGAAGGGCTGGGAGCTGCAATGATGACAAAACAAGACAGTTTTGTGCCCTCCTTGCCAGGAACTATACTCAATGCTCCACATGTGTCTTCGCTCTTCCACTCTCACAAGAGTCCATGAACTAAGTGCTTAGGGAGATAACTGGCCAGGCTTTACCCAGGAGAATCTCTGAGCTGGCATTGAACAGCTCCATTCCAAAGGTTTGCACAAGCTGGGAAGACTGGATAATCAGGGCCAGAGGAATGAAAAGCGAAAAGCGGAAAGCAAGGCAGGCCCAAGTTCAGTTGGCACCTTGACATTTATCTGCAGCTTATACGTTCTGGTTCCTTTTAAACTTCACTTTGCAGGGCCACTTCATAGTTAACAAAGAGAGCCTCTCCCTTTATAAACTAAGTAATTTTGAAAATGCCAATGTCCATTCTTATTATGATCAGCGAGGTCTGTTTCTCTGAGTGTGTGGTCCTAGCCACACCACCATCCCCCGGGGGCAGCTACTGTAGGAGTTGGCTTACTACCTTTAGAAAAAATGAAAACTTGAGTGGGGTTTTACCTGCAACCCAAACCCCTTCCTTATGAGAAAAAGGTCATATTTAGTAAGAAATCCATAAAACTTAGCATAATCAAGGCCAATTAAAACTGACTACTCATTTCTATTAAGAAAATCAGTGTAACCTTTATTTTAATGGACTATATGAGAACCCGAGTGGAGATGTTCTGAAGGTCTCAAGGATTTGTGAATCAGTGTAACCTTTATTTTAATGGACTATATGAGAACCCGAGTGGAGATGTTCTGAAGGTCTCAAGGATTTCTGAACGCTGGGCATGTGCTCAGTTGCCTCTCACAATGCAAACCAACAGCCCCAGGTAGTGCTTGGAGCAATTTGGGTTATACAGCAAGTACAGATCTGAGCCTTGGGTTTTATCGAAATGCCCCTTCCCTTTGAGGAACTTGCTCCTACCGCTTCTGAATTTCTGCATCACTGAAGGAAGAGAGCCGGGGGAGGCCATTCTTCTCATGGTCGTGAACCACATTTTCAGGGATCTCTTCAATGGAAGGAAATGCTCCTGGGAAGTAAACAGGGGAGAAGGCTATGTCGACTACCCTTTCAGCGCTACCCTGAAAAAAATGATGCTCTGTCTCTTAACTCAGGGCCCATGTTCCTCACAAACGATCTGCAAAAGCCAAGTTTGTGTCTTTGAATTCTAACTGCTCCTGCTGGCAGGGTGAGAGAGTGAAGAAAAGTTTTTGATAATCAGTAAGCCAATTAAAGGAAACAGATGAGTTGGGGGGCAAGGGGACAAGGGATATCTACATCTGGCTATGCACCTAAACTGTGTTAAATTTGACATTTAAAAAAGATCACTGCATGTAAATAGAATGCCTAAAACCAGCAATACTTATTCTACTCTGCAACTGGAGGAAATGCCAGAGAAGCAGAGCCACAAAGCTGATAATTTATGGCCACAGCATCATCTGGGGCCCCTATTCCTTGCAGACAAGGTTCTCAGGCACATCTCCAGACTTTTGGTGTTTCCCAGGCAACCTCCAGGCATTCTATACCGGCAAGAGGCAAAGATATTTGCTGCAAGGCAAATCTGGCTACTGTTGTGATCATGATGTGATATGTCTGCAGCAGGGGTCAGAGGAGGACAAATGTCTGACAGGGCAGGGCTGAATGGAACCTGGTTCTATCCTAGAGAGAGGGGACAAAGCAGGTTTTCTTTTTTCAACTTACACAAATAGAAATAAAGTATGACTATCAAGGAAAATGTTAGGCCACCCTCTGCAAAGCTTCACCTCCATCTCTGTGTTAATTCATCATGTTAAACTCAGACTGGTGAAGAAGAGTCTGCAGAGCCATCTAAACAGTGGTCAAACATTGTTATATTCATTCCTCTCCAAAATACTTTCAGCAGCAGTCCATGCCGTGCTGAGTGCTACGGAAACAAGCAAGATGGAGCATCTGCGCTCAAGGGCACGGCAGAAGAACCATCTCCTGGGTCTGCACCTGGACCTGCTCAGGTACCTGCCCCCATTCCAGGTGAGTCTAGACAACCAAAGTATCATCCCTTTTCTATTATATGGCCTCGCAAACCTGCTACTATTTTGATCTTGCCCTTGTACATGGGTTTTGATTTCCTTGAAATCTGATGCTTCGTACTATGTGGTAGATTTTTAAGACTTTTTGTACATTCCTTGTTTTAAGTTTGATTTGTAACCTTAATCTCCAATGCCACAAATCCAACATGCTGTCAGATTACTCAAGAAGCACATTATTTATGTACCAGAGGGTGAAGCAAGTGTCTCCCTGAACCAAACATTAGAACCAAATAAATGACAGCAAACTGACTACTAGCTTCGAGAGATCAGCACTGGGCTGCAGGACAGAGGTCCCCAGTATCACTCCAGGGCTCTCAGATGTGATTCCTGAATCAGGAGTCACACAGCAGTCAACTGACACTATGTTCCTTTTGAAGCTGAATTTAACAGAGACAGCCCATAGAAGTGTCCCTTCCTTTAGCTCCCTCTGCTGTCCTCCTCTGCCTCCCCTTCCCAGGCCACAGTGACCTTGCCTGGGCAAACCCTGGTGACCACGGACATGGACACTTGTAGGGCTCTGCACGCACCATTTAACACGATCAGCACTTTCTTCCATTGGGTGTTACCCACTTTGGGAGTCTGGCAGAAAAGAATCTTGTGCTTGTCACAGACAAATATTCGGTCTAGGACAAACTTGGAGATTGCTGTGTGTGACAGATTCTTAAGGGCTTCATCCCTGCAGACATTTCTGATGAGTTCTAGGCGTTCCATGTAGACCAGAGGTTGGACAAGCCGGCTGTCTGAAAGCATCTTCCCAGTTGGCTGCAAGTAATAAGGTGAACAGACACAAGGGCTTCATTAGAAAGCAAGAGTCTTGGGGGAGGTGTTGCTTCCTAATCTTGAATTATGAGCTAATAAGCAGAAAGAAGAATCGTGAAGATGCCCTCACAGAAACAACAGGACTGTATAGGAGTGCTTTGCAGTTAAGGGGCTGGGAGTCAGACTGCATGGATATGCTGACCCACTGTTCGTAGATAACTAAGCCTCTGTCTCGCCATCCTCAGCTTGGAAAAACTAAGGAGATAGTGGGCTGTTTATTACTTTGCTGATGGCATTAAGGCCCTTAATTTGCTAGAAAATTTTCATTCAGGGATATTAGTGAAAGCAGGCCAGTTTCTGCCTCCTTCCTTTGTCCAAACTTCTCCCTCCACATAACTCCAACCCTAGGGACCAGGTGTCTACACACATGTTGACTGTTTTGAAAATACTCTGATAAACTGGTGCATTTATTAATTTTTTAAAAATGCCCTATGTCATTCATATGGGTTTTGAAAATACAAAACCATCACTCCATGTCCTCAATTGAAAGCACACAACTAGCTTTCTCTATATGAGTTTAAGGAGAGGGGAAGGGTTTTGTTGGGTATTTATGTCAGTAAATAGCCACTGTGAGCCAGTGCTGAAGTTCATCTGCCCAAGGAGTCATCAAATCTGGTGAGAAAACCCCTATGAACTGTGGGGTGAAGGCTCTGATGCCAGAAACTCCTGCCTGCCAGGAAAGGGTGCTGAGAAGCCAGCAGATACAGATGAGCCAGAAGCCCTCATCAGCCCAACTGTGAGGTCTGTGCTTAGAGTGCACAAGGGAATAGGTGCTGCAACTTTTACTCTGTGACTTTTCAATCTTTGAAGTCTGGTATTTTTTGGGGGGTCATCTCTGAATTATCTGGAATAGGTCTTTGAACAGTTTTCCCACTCAAAAAACAGTGCCCGTGAGGTATATTCTAGTCCACAAGCTGCTAAAGCAGTCCCTCTGTTGCCTCATACATTACAACTCCACCTACAAAATTCTTGAACTTAGGCTGCACTGTGCTCTGGCATTGAATACTATAGAGAAGTCTATGGCTGCCTCCCGTCATGATCATTTCCTTATAAAGGACCCACTTTTAATACCTGTTTGTAAGATTTTGTTGGTCCATGATTCTAGCACATGAAGAATTTTGCCAGGATTTGTCACTGTGGTTTTCTGATTTTGCCTGGGATACAGAGTCCTTTCTGCCTATACCCTTGGTTCAGGAAATGTTCTTTCCTTAGGAAAGTTGGGTGGGGTGGAGCTCATGTAAGATAAAGTCATTTTAAGTTAGGGGGCCTATGTTAGCAGGAGTTTCTGTCCTTGGAGCCTTCACCCCACAATTCATGAGGTTTTCACATCTGGTCTAAAGGCTCCTCTGAGGAGAATGCTCCAGTATTTGCTTCTAATTTGTGATACAAGTGATATGACTACCAATTAAAATCCTCCCTCCTTCCTTAAACTATATTTAAAAAAAACATAAACATGTTTATCATAGAAGAAAGAGAGTCATGTATCATATATATATGTTATACTTAATGAATGCTTTTTGAAAAAGAAATATATGTTGATTGAGGAGAGTTATGGATTATAATGGAACATAGTTGATATTTTCCTTTTACTTTGGGGTATTCTTTAAAATATGCATGAGTATGTATACTTCTTAAATAAAAAAAAAAAAAAAAAAACAAACTTGATTTGAAAATATTGGCTGGTGGGGCACCTAGAAAGACTTGAGGGAAGTTCTAGGCCTCTGTGGATGATTGCTTCCCACATTTGGGTATTTTTTTATATCCAAAGATGGCTTGGGAAAGAGAGCTCAATTTTTTTTTTCTCTCTTTCTTTAACATAATCCACTAATTAAAAGCCACAATGCCCTACCAGAATTCATCTGTATTTCCTCCCAGGGCTGCCCTGTCCCTTTCTTTTAGGTCCTCTCTTCTTTCCTTTCTCCTCTTTTCAACAGTGTGACAACCACTATTTCCAGTCACTTCACATATGGGACTCAGCGAGTGAGAGGGAATCTCAAGGGTGTGTGCCTCATCTTGCTGGGGAATAATTAGGAATTCATGTACAAAAGCTACTTGAGGAGAAACTTGAGAGTCCACATGTCTGGGAAAGTGAGCATGGGTGAAAAACAGCAGCTCTGGGCTCTGCCAATAACTACCACAAGATTTTGGATGATTAGCCTTTTTCTTACACTCAGTTCTCTCATCCATGCTACTCTGAGGTTGAATTAGCTACTCTCTTATGCAAGATCCCTTCTAATTTTCTAAAGTACTCTGATTCTGGGTCAGAAATTGTTCCCACTCCTATGTTTACTCCTGTCTACCTGCCCCCCTGCCTCCACTCCCCAGACTTCTCAACTGATCAGGAATTCAACCCCATCAACATTTACAGAGCACCATGATGTACACAGCAGTGTGAGGAACATGAAAATAGAGGAACCTGTGCCTCCTCAAAGAGAAGCTAAAATCATGAGCAGAAATGATTAAGATACAATAAAAGCAGCAATTACAAGGTGGAACATGATGATAAATGGAAAGCAGCTTGATGTGAGTGAGGAGCTGGGGGAGGCTATTTCCCAGGTGATGGAGGACCCATAGGCTGAGTGGTTAACAGGTAAGAGGTAGACACTACAAGAAAAATGGGAAGAGGCAGCCCTGCTCCTGTACTGACTAGCTCAGAGGGACAGTACCCTTTGCCTTGCAGTGCCCACCTTCAATTCCTCAGGAAATTGTTTCTCCCTGGCCATCTTTCCTGTGTCTGGTATGGCCGTCAGGAACAGAAACTCCTGTTTGGCGCTGTATGCTAGGAGAGAGAGAGAGATGTCTTAAAATGTCTTCTCATGGGGAAGCAGACACACAGATCACTGCAAAAGAATAGAGTTCTAGAAAAAGACCTGCACAAATATGCCCAACTGACGTTTGACAAATGTGCAAAAACCAATTTGGTGAAGGAGCATCTTTATAATAAATGATGCTTGAGCAACTGAACAAAAAATTAACTTTTGCCTAAACTTCACATTTTATTCAAAACAAACTCAAAATGAATCAACACTTAAATGTATAACTATAAAATTGCAAAATTTGGTAGACTAAATCTGATCTGATTCTCACCAAAATAAGAACTTGAAGTCTGCCAAGATTTAGACAAATTACAGACTGGGAGAAAATATCTGCAAACCAGATATCTGACAAAGAAGTCTTGTCTAGAATATGTAAAGAACTGTCAAAATTCAACAGTTAAAAAAAATCCAGTTAGGAAATTAGCAAGACAAAAACAGACATTTCACCGAAGGTGATACACAAATACAAAAGGGTATTCAACATACTTAGCCATCAGGCAAATACAAATTAAAAACACAATGAGATAGCACTAAATACCTATCAAAATGACTAAAAAAAAAACAGTGAAAACTCCAAATGTCAGAGAGAATACAAAGAAACTGCAAACAGTGCTGGTGATAATGTGAAATGGCATAGCCACTCTGGAAAAGCTTGGTAGTTTCTTAAAAAATAAGAACACAACTGCTATACAACCCAGAAATTGCATTCCTTGGCATTTATCTCACAGAAATGAAATTTATATTCACAAAAAAAAACTCTATACATAAAGGTTTGTAGCCACTTCACTTGTAAAAGCCCCAAACTGTAAACAACTCAGATGTCTAAGCTGGCACAGTAACCGGTTAAGCAAACCAGTGACTGGTTTATTTCAACAGGTGATTGGTTAAACAGCAACACGATGGAGTACTACTCAGCAATAAAAAAGGAAAAATCTACTGATACATACAGTAAGCTGGGTAAATCTCCAGGGAATTACACTGGAGGTGAAAAAAATGCCAAAAGGTTACATACTGTATATAATATTCTTGAAATGACAAAATTATGGGGAAGAGATTAAATTAGTGGTTGCTCTGGGGGCAGGGTTGGGAATGAGGAGGTAGGAGTGGCTAGAAAAGAGCACCATGAGGGATGCTTATGGTGATAGATATGCCTCTTTACTGTCATCTCTGTTAAAATGCTGGCTGTGGTTCTGTTCTGTAGTTTTGCAAGATATTACTAGGGAAAGTGAGTATAGGGCATATAGAGCTCTGTGTTATTTCCTCCCACTGCATGTAACTCCAATGAGCTTGAAATAAAATAAACTTTAAAAACAACAACAGGGCCTCCCCGGTGGCGCAGCGGTTGAGAGCTGGGTTGCGAAGCTGCCCGCAGCCTCTGCAGCGCCGGTTCTATCCCCGGCTGTTCCCCGGCCACCGGAGGAGGGTCCCACATGGCGCGCAGACCTCTCCTGCCGCCCGCTGCTCCCCTCAGCAGTGTACTTCGGTCCTTCTGCCTGCTCTGCTCCCCGCTCTGGCTCTGGTGAATTCTCTCACCCTCCCGCGCTTCTGACTGTATCCAGTGCATGTATCCAGTGCATGTATAAACAAACAAACAAGTAAATAAATAAATAAAACATGCCTCTATAAAAAAAAAGATTAAAAAACAACAAACTAGCAGTCAAAGAAAGCAGATTAGTGAAAATGTTCTAAAATTGATGGTATCGACTCATGTACAACTTTGTATACTGAGTCACTGAATTGTAGTCTTTAAATGGATAAACCTGTTTAAAAATTCTACAAAAAAATTAGTAAAGTTAGTGCTTACACAAATTAGTTCAAAAATTCATGGAAATTGAGATAAGCCAGAGAAGAATTTACAACAAACTGATTTCTAACAAACCTTCGGAGTAGAATTTGAAGTTAATCTTCAGATAGCTACAAAGAAACATTTTCAAAATTTTGCAAACACTAGTACATATTAAGAAAAAGGAGTTATAAATTAAAAGCATAAAAACCAGTTCTATAGAGGCATATTTCACTTTTTAAAAATTAAAATCTCTTGGGCCATTAGCACCAGCACTTTGCACACCACTCTCTGCCCCCATTGGGGCAGTGTTTAACACTCCCAATCCCCGAGCCAGTGCTTCTGCCAGCAAACACCTGTAGCCCCATGTTCTCCCTGCGTACCATTTTCCTTCCCTGCACAAGGGTGATACAAATGTCTTATATGTGCTCTTAGACCTTTGATACATTTGATTGCAATACAAGCTCTTCCACATACCACTATAAATCCTACTAAAATATTTTTCTCCTTTTCCTCTCTCAGTTTGAGTCAAAGAACAATCCTAACCGAAGCTGTGTGCGGGGGCTGTTCTGTACCTGCAATAAGCACAAAGAGCACAGAGTATAAAAATAGATAAAAGCATCATGCATCAGCCCCCAAAGTTCCTGAATGCACTGAGGGTTCTGAGTGACCAATGTCTACACATCTTCCTCTTTTACAACCTTGTCCTCTGAGTACTGCAAATAAAAAAATAACATTCCACACCCGTCTGGCCACTGAGTGTTCCTATGACATGTCCGATGATTAGCATTGCAGCGCTTAGCTCTGCCACAGGCTGCATGGTTTCACAGAAACCTAAGTATCTTAACAACATTTTAGAGAGAAAAATGTATCCTAATTTCTAAACATTGATTTATGGATAAATTTTTGAAAAGCAACCCATTTCACATACTTGGAAGTATATAAAAAGACTATGGTACTGTAGGGCATCTCCTCTTTCAGTGCCCACATTCCAGTCAGTTACCTGCTAATTTTAAAAATTTTTATTATTTACTCTCCAACTCCCCTCAATCCTGATTCAACTGATAAGTATAATTTACATTTGGGTTTGTTTTTCTGTTGGCTTGCTGACAATCATTTATTTTCAGCAGATGCTGTTATCCCCACTATGATTAAAGAATAGGTTCTCACCCTAGCCTTTGGGGGAAGAGTCTACCTTCATAACCAAGCATTCTGGTCCTCTAGCATGGCCAGGTGTCTTCATAAGGTACTAGCTCACTTTCACAACAGGCATCATTGTATGTATAATGTTTCACAAAATGTCTTCAATTTGTCACGTGATGTTCTACCATGCTTTTCTAGAAGTGATCATATCTACTGCTCCCATCCCTGACCACACTGTGAATCTAGTAATCCAGAGTCACCAACTCACTGCACACACTTCACTGCTCCTAACACATGCTGGGCGGAAGGTGTGCAAAGACACTCATGTCACCACTGTCTTCAAACAGCTTACAACTAAGTGGAAGGGCCGAGTCAAGGCAAAAGACTGGAACAGAAGCCAGAACAAACTGTCTACACACACACACCAGGTTCACAAAGATGCCATTTTTTAATCCTGAACCTCAATATATAATGCCACCAGATTCTCACCACTGAATTCTCACCACTGAATAATTCTCACCACTATTATTTCTCTATAATAAAGTCTAGTTATAATACTTGGCCAATCTGACAATGAAATTTGTTAACCAAGGAAGATTCATTGCCACAAATATCACTGTGGTTCCACTGCTGAACTGAAAGACCATGTACAATTTTTTCTTAAACATTGATTTTAAACAGCAGTTCAAGACAGATCTGCTTTTCCTCTCAGCTTAAGTGGAATACCCTTGTGTTGTCAGTTATTCCCTCGTGATGATACTTTATGGTGGCTTTTGGTTCAAAAACAAAAACACTATGAACACAAATAAAATAAACTCCAACATGTAAGAAAACCCTTACAGACATATATTTACAACCTCTTTCAGGTTCTGAGATCTACTAGAGGATTTTAACTGCTTCCCCAGACAAAAGAGCACTTAAGGCTAAAAGACTCTACCTACTAAACCACAGCACCCCTGGGTGAGGGTAGGGAGCAGCTGCATAAACGCCCTTGACTATGGTCCTTTCTAAGGGCCCCCAGAGGCTGAGTGTTTAACTTCTCCTGGTGCTTGATCCCTGCTTAGTCATCCAGACCTGGAAGACTTCCTGTGTGTGAGTTTGCCGCCTTCGTTCAGAATTCAGCCAATGGACATCCATCTTTATGTCCAGGTACTAAGGTTAGTACTAAGGTTAGTACTAAGTACTAACCAGGTACTAAGAACAATTAGATAAGAGCCTACATGGTCAAGACAGCTGTGCTAAGTTGTAGGCCTGACAACAAAGGGATCACCACACATGGCAGAGCTGACACTGCTCTCACAGGAGACGGGACATGTGTAATGGGCTCTACATATCTGGCTCCATCAGATATGTCCAGGCCACTGCATTCCCATTTACTGACTACAGGAACCACACAGTCACATAGACCATCAAAGGGCAGAGGAATTACCAATTGTCTGCAGGGCTGCAGCTATTAGGTGAGCGGCGCCGAGGACTTTATTCCTGGTTTAAAATCCTAAAGACTTTCATCCTTCTTTACAGGTTTTACCTTTTATCCCGCTAATTTTTTTGCTCTCCTTCACAAAACCCTCTCAAGTTTTCACACTTTTCTGAGAACATTCAGTACAAAACTTGCCACATCATAGCAAATGACACCCCGTTTATCAGATCCCATTAAGGAATGAGGTAGTCTTTAGAATCTATTCTGCAGCAAATATTAAAGCTCAATGGCACATAACTTACTCAACTGTTTTTGACAAATGTCTCAAAATAGATTATACATACTTCTACTTTTTTAAGCAAAATAATCCACAAACAATTTAACTTCAGAACCTGCCTTTTAGGTTCTTCCAATCTTCAACTGCTTTTCTTACCAGGAAATGACACTTCAGAGAATTAAGAGTAAAACATGAGACTCTTAGTAACAAGATGTCATAATCTTGGTGGCTTTGTCACTCTCTTGTCTATATTCACAGTTCTCCCATGGGCCCCAAACCTCAAGATTAACTACATGTGGTCTGTAGTGGGGTCCAAGCAGCAGAAGGTTTACAAAGGCCCCCAGATGAGTTTCAAGTGCCAAGGGGTAAGAGAACCAGTGCTCTGACTCTTTATGCAAGGTCTCCAATATAGTACATATAACTGGAGAAATGGCCAGACTGTGGAGCTGAGATCACTGTCTCAAATTCCAACAACCCTCCTTGCTATTCTGACAGAGGTTCTAGTCCTGGGGTGAGCCCTGACTTTCTGGGCTTATCCATGATGTTCTGTGATGCTCCTGACCACTTCACATACCTGCAGGTGTTAACACCTCCTTCCCAAGGCTGTGAAAACTACTCAGTTCTCATGAGGACTCCTGCAAGGGGAGGGTGGAACTTGGGATGACAGCCTGTCAGGGCCCCAAACACCTGAGGGCCTGATGGATGTGACTGTGGAATGGAGAACCACTCCCTGGGGCTTATTTTAGGGGATCCGACTTTTGCCTGCAGCTCTGCCTTCCAATCTTGTTCCTCTACAGATGGGGCAGGCAATAGGGAAGAAGGGAGCAGGAGGTGTGGGGCATCGGGTAAATCTCAACAAAGTTGGGGAAACAGCTGGGAACTCTGGGGGTAGGGGAGGACGGAGCAGCACCTGTAGCCCACAGATTACAGGCTGTGTAGACTCCAAAAGAAAATGGAGGAAAACTGCTGGTATGGCTATTTCTCTAATTTCCCTATCCTAAGGGCTGCCATTGCAGGAGGATGTGTACAAAGCATGGTGCAGAAGGGCCTCCCCTGGTGGCGCAGTGGTTAAGCGCTGGGCTGCGAAGCTGCCTGCAGCTTCTGCAGTGCAGGTTTGATCCCTGGCCACCGGTGAGGGTCCCACATGGCACGCAGACCTCTCCTGCCGCCCACTGCTCCCCTAAACAGTGTACTTCGTCAGTCTGTCTGCTTTGCTCTCCCCTCTGGTTCTGGTGAATTCTCTCACCCTCCCGCACTTCTGACTGTACCCAGTGCTTTTATAAATAAATAAATAAATCTTTACAAAAAATAAAAATAAAAAAACTTAAAAAAAAACAAAAACAACAAAGCATGGTGCAGAACAAGATGCTGTATATACCCACTTTCACAAGCACCTTCCCAATCTAGAGCTACTCCCCAGCCTTTCAGTATCTTCCATGTGCCTTGTCTCACTTTGCCACTGAAAGGGATCACCTCAGGTTTCAAGATGACCCTCACCATACCTCCTTACATGTACCCAATGATTCACAACTCATAGAGCTGTGTACTCAGGCTAATCTTGGAACTGTCAACATAGAAAACATACCATTTTGTAAAGAAAACACTAAGGCCTGGGTAAGCAAAGAACAAGGGCAGGACCTGGAACAAGCTGTTCTGAGACAGGGTTTGTGCTCTTTATATGACCTCACCTGAACACCTATGCCAAGTCAAGGTGAGTTAAAAAATCCTCAACTTGATGTATATGTATTTAACTCACCTTCTTTATGGTGACTGTGGCCACCAGGGCACAACACCATCTGGCAGGCTAGCCTGCTCATCCATCATGGCTGCACCTCACACCACCACCAAGCAGGATGAACTCCTAAGCCTGCGCCCCAGCAAAGCACTGACACTGGTGTTGCTGGGAGGAGGCCCACCCAAGGAGCCCATAAAGCATGTCCCACTCATCCCCAGGAGAGGTGCTAAGGAACACCTATCCATCCCTTCCAACTCCCCTCTCACACCACCATAACATAAAGGATTTGGATGTCATGATCTCCAAGGACACTTTTGGCATTAAAGTCCTTTGCTTCTGTGACAGAGGTCATCTATCTGTGCATGCACTCATGAACAATGTCACAGCAAGGTCTGGATTAGCCAAACTCCATTCCAGGCGGAAGCATACCTACCATCAGGGTCTTTAAAGGTCAATGTGATGAATTTGCTAGCCACCATGAACATGAAGATCACCCAAAAGCATGCGGCCAACAGAAGCCACTGGTGGTGCATGTTGTCAAATGTCAGCCATTCAGTGATTCTTCCTGGAAAACACAAGCAAAATGCCCCTGGTGCTTACAAATAAATCGATTCAACAAAAGGTGATTTTAAAAAACAAAACAGATTATTTCAGTGAATAGCATCAATAATAATATTTTTGAATTTTCTGATATGATGGGTATTTTACTTAGTATTTAACATAATTTTACTTTAAATTAATAATATTAACTTTCAGATTTGGTAACTAAATCAAATGTAAGATACCTGAATGGTAAGGGATCGTTTCTATTTGTTTTTGGAATCCTGGTAAGATTTTTTTCAGGTTTGCCCTGTGGGTGCTTTCTGGCTCAGGCTAAAGCAAAATGTGTTGTTGGTCTCCAGCAACAGCCTGGAGTCTGGAAGTGGGTGGGCAGAAGGAGGTGCCAAGGGCTAGGCCTTTCCTGCAATTAATTTGCAGAGGGCAGAAGGTATACTGAAGCAATTATGAATAGGCTGTGTTTAAAGTCCTGACTTGGTGGCGTACGCAGTTAAGCGCAGCACTGTGAAGTTGTTCACAGCCTCTACAGTGAGGGTTCGATCCCGGCTGGCCTGGGAGATACCCACATGGCACGGCAGACCTCTCCTGTCTCGCCTACTGCTCCCTTCAGCAGTGTATTTCAGTCAGTTGGCCTGTTCTATTCCCCGCTCTGTCTCTGGTGAATCCTCTCACCCTCCAGCACATCTGGCCTATACACCAGTTCTTGTATAAATAAATAATAAAAAAATCCACTCTAACTTAAAAAATAAATAAAGTCCTGACTTGCTGACAACCTGTAGCCACAACTAGAGATTTTAAAACAGAATGGAAATAAATGCCAGAGCCTCTTCATCTCCATTCACTTGCCTGCAAGGGCCTGTGTAGAACCTTGGGGGTGGGGGGTTTTCATACTATCACCTCCCAGGAGTGATGCAGGGCAGGTCAGTCCTCAGCACAGCGCACAAGTCACACTCTGCTGCAGGGGACACACAACCGGAAAGTAGCAGTCAGTTCTTGACAAGAGAAACAAAAAAAGGGTGTTTTATTTTACCTTTAACACAGTGTTCCTTCAAGTCAAAGCAAAAGTTAAAGAGATGGGGAGGAGCTGGGCTGGTTTCAATCATCTGACGGAGGCCATCCAACCCGGTGGCAAAACACTGGTTCTTTCAAAACAGTGTTAGTGACAAATGATTCCAGAGAGCTTCTGTGCACTAGGTGGACAGAGCTCAGCCCTCACTAAGGACTTGGGTAATCAAGTCTCCTCCTAGTCTCAAATTTTACTGCTTATAATCTCACTGAACCCAGGCATGTGAAAGCTAGTTTCTCTCCACAAAACCCAGCAAGTGGGCATCTAGACTACACCTGAATATATCCTGTGATCAGGAGCTGATCATCTGTCATGCAGCCTATGACATATAAGGAGGGTCCTGAGTCAACCTCTATCATCCTCAGGTGCTCATTGGTTAGACCCAGTGTGTTTCCTGGGGTCTCCAAGTAGAGTTGCAAGATTAAACAAATAAAAATGTAGATAATTAAATGTCAGATAATTAATAATGTTTAACAGTAAGCATGTCCCAAATATAATATCAGATGTACTTATACTAAAAAATTATTTCTTGTCTCTCTCAATTTCAAATGTAACTGGTTGTCTTGTATCGTATCTGGTAACGCTACACACCGAGGGGATGTCAATCCCTCTTTAACTGCTGAAGCCAGCAGGCCTATCTCAGTGGCATCTCCCTTTCTCCCCTCTGCCACCCCTTGTTTGAATTTTGAAACTATTTCCTTGCCAGCAGAGTCAAAGATGTAACTTGTCCACCTGGCCATCTCCCAGTCTCCAAGTCATTTCCATAGGTAGAGCAGGGAGTATTCTAATCAGGCACAAGCATGGTATAACATCATGCATTGATGTCTAGGTCTCTAAAAACCAGCAGAAGTACCAATAAAATCTAAAATCTGCTAGGTTGGGTCTTTATGAATTCTAAAAGTAGTGTGTCTAGCTGGCTGTAACATGCTTTTGCTTAGAGATTATATGCATTCTGAATCTAGTTATCTACCTAAAGGTGTGGTTACCAGTCCTGGCTGAACATCAGAATCACCTGGGGAGAGGCAAATCAGTAAAATTTGAGAGGAAAACCCAAAAACAAAACTGATGACTCAAAATACTTAACGAAAAAAAAAAAAAGAATCAGCTGGGGAGTTTTAAAAAACTATAATAATGTCCTGGTCCCCAAAAACATCCCAGCTAAGATTACACAAATCTCTGGAGCTGTATCCTGGGAATATTTTAAAAGCTCTGCATAGGATTCTAAATGAACAACCAGAACCAAGAACTACTGTACTAGGCCCCCAATCCCACACAAATTCCCTGGGAACCTTGTTAAAATGCAGATTCTAGGCAATCTAACATAATAGCCATTCTCCCACCTCCTTCCATTATAAGAAGGAAAATTAGTAGCAAGAGAACATCTCAACAACTAGAGTCCATTGATACTCTGAATTACATGCACGCTGAATAGAGAACTTAAGGTTTAATTAGAATCAAAGACCTTCCATCACTGTTCCCAGTTACTTTCTTTTCCAGCCCTCCCTGGAACTAGACTCTGTAGAATTAGGATTTGGTCTGATCTTAGAAAAACCATAACAATTTGCTACATTTTTTTTTCTAAAGAAGGAATTTCAAATTCCCTTGGCCCCAGCACCTCCAAGCCTCCCCTACTGTCTGCATTGTTGCCTTGATTACATAAGTTCTCCATGGACTTTTCTTGAGTCCAAAAATGACACCCTCAAGGCTCACGGTTTCTGTCTGCAAAGTCTGGGGTCTTAATATCACAGTCCTTATCCCAAGGCTCTGCCAGGAGCCACTGCTCTCTCTGCAGTCCAGTAACAAATGGCCTTTCAAAAGCCTGACATTTTCTGTAATTAATTCTTTGTTCAAGAGCGAGACAACACCCAAAGTGTCTCTTGTAGCTAATGGTAGCAAATCTGACTGTCCCCTGTGGTCATGATGTACACTCTAAGCAAAGCCCTTCATACCCCAGGGGTGGGAATATTCAACTTCAGAGGAAATCCATCTTTCCTATTTCCAGTCAGTAAATGGGATTTCCATGTGGTCAAGATGTCAGGATCTGAAACCAAGTCCTTTGGAAACCCACAAAGCAGGCTGGTGGTAAAAGAACATAAAACCTCCTGGGAAAAGCAAGAGCCTAACTGAACCTAGAAAAAAAAAACAAAAAAACATTTTTTTTCTCTCTAAGAGAAGAGCAAAAACAGTACACATTTTACATGTTTATAATTACCAATACTGATACTATTATATCTTTTGGCCAAATTCTCCCTCCCCTGCATTTTCAAAAAGCTTCTTGTAAATTCATTTCGCTCAGCTGCCAGTAAGTTCCTGTCAGGGACTCCCCCCACCTCCCCCACACACACTGCGTTTGAGTTGTCATGTAAAAGCATAAAGCCTATGTGAATGTGTGCTGAAGACTCTGACTCCAACCTTCCATGTTCAATGTTTACTATGCATATTTGCTTATTAAAAGTTCTGAAAAGTCCTGGGGTCAATAAGCCCACCTAACTCAGCTGTTTAAAACGGTTTTTTCCCCAAATGTCACTCATTCATTCAGCAATATATACCAAGTGCCTACTCTTACCCAGGAGTTGTTCTAAGACCTAGGGATGTGGCAAAACACACTCCCATGTACTTTGATCCAACAGAGGGAGACATGGCATAAATAGTCATGCACGTATAGATCACACCAGGCACTAACTGCCATGGCTGATGACAAAGAAGGGTGTGAGGATAAAGAGGGTGATATTGAGGAGACATGGACTAGAGTGAAGGAACAAATTATGCAACCACTAGGAGCTTGGTTTGGGTCCCAGAATCCCCAAAGCAGTAAGGAGGCCATTGTCCCTCATGCAGAGTGAACAAGAGAAGGAGTGGATCAAGTGGGGAGTCCCATCAATGACACTTTATGAAGGTGGAAACTCATGGATCCCCATCCCATCACACGTGCACCCTAGAAGAAGATCCTGTGTCCAGAGTTCAGTTTTTAAAACATTCTTTCAAAGTACACCCAGATACTAAACGGAAGGTCATGAAGTAAATATGGTAACGCACAAGGAACTAGTAACCCTGGGAGGATGACCAGGGGAAAGGGAAACGATAGCTAGCTGAGGACTGAAAAAAATGGGGACATCTTATCGCCAGCACTTTTATACCTTTTAATTTTGAGCAAAAATTCATTAACTAATCAATGACATTATTAAACTACAAATTAATAAAATACTGTGCATTTAGCATATATATAAAGTTCTATTACTTTCACTATAATTTTTAAATTCACAGTAAGGATTTCTCTCAATCTAAGTTCAAAAATTTCCTCTGCTTATTGTGCCATCGTCATCATTTGCCATCTTAGAATGACTGATTGTCCTTAGTTACCAAAACGAAATACATTCCTATCTCTATCTGGCCAAAGAACATAGCTGAGTTAAATAGGTTCTCAAGAGAATGAAAATGAACAGCAACCACCTGTATGTGCTCCCTGCCCCTAAGGCACTGCTTTTCACAGGTACTGAATTCACCTAATCCCCAGCCTGAGAGAATGTTGCCATTATTATATTTAAGAAAACATTCTACTTACATGTGTACATACTCCTACTTGAAAGTTTTAAGTTTCCTAAAATTTCCATATGAACAAGAAAGGAGTCAGTAAGAACACTAAATAACATGGATCTCAAATGACTTTCAAGTTAACATTCTCCTCCCTACGGTCTAAGGCCTATGATCCACCTTTCCTTGTAGTATTTGCCTCCCCTGAGGTTCTTGGTTCCTCTTGTTACTGAACTGAATAACTGAAAAAACAGTAAGTACCATTAGAAGTTGTAAGATCAACTTACTGCACATAATTTGGTTGATATGTGAACTAGTTAACCACTTGCCATAACTCAAGCTTATTTTGCACAACAGGTCTCTCATAGAGATGGGTCATATTTTGATTTCTTGGTAAATAAATAAGTATCCTAAATATACCAAAAAATTTAATTGTTTTAAAAGAATCTTCCCTTGAATAAGAATGAATTGTTTGTAGCAAAAATAATCAATCCTATTATACCTGTTTTACATGTTTGATAATGGGTGGAGGATACCTATATAAGATGATCAAATCGTCCAATGGAAGATGTTTTCTGGGTTTTGTATTTCTTCAAGCTTTAGCAATCTGACAAATTTTAGTAAAATGTCTTATCATGGTCACAGAAGTAAAGAGATTTCAGATTTAATAGAATTAGCTGGCAAAATAAACATTCAACTTAATGAATACATGATAGAGCCCAAGCTGCCTGTAACACAGTTTAGCTGTGTTTCCCTCTACTCTTAAGTTCTTTATATTAAAATTAAAAGCAGGGCCTCCCCTGGTGGCTCAGTGGTTGAGCGCTGGGCAGCACCAGTTCGATCCGCCGCCACGAGTGAGGGTCCCACAAAAAAAAAAAAAAAAAAATTAAAAGCAATTTCATGTTGCATAGGTGGAAAGATTAAGCATGCTGTACTCACATCCAGAATCTTCCAGATCTACATCAGAAGAAAATGGACTTTTTGGTTTCTGTAATCTGAAAGGTCCACATTCACCTTTCTCCCCATTTTTATTTCTGGTTTTCTACCATCTTTTCATTGTGCAGCCTCAAACATTTAAAAACTGAGCCGAAAATAACTGCAAATTATTCAAGATAATTCTTTCCTTCCTTTGTTCACTTTTATAGACACCCCAGTTTTCATTCCAGGAAGGCAAGAATTCCTATCAGGTATTTCTTTGAGAATCTATTATTCAGGGTTAAAAGCAAAGGTGGATTTGTACTTCCATCTTGAAATTCCAATTTTGATCCAAGGATTAAGCGTTTATTATAATGAGGGAAAAAGAAGACCATTTCTCTCTTTGTGTCTTTTCTTTTTAACTCAGTCCCTGAAGAGTGAATTAAGTAGGTGTTGCAGATCGGCAAGCCACAGCTAACCTGAACTGCCTCATTTTAAGAACGCCTGTGCCATTTTTCACTCTGGCAGTTAAAACTAACCAAGACCCAACTCTTCATGGCCCAAAACCTAAGACTTGTTCCAGACAAAAACAAACAAAAAACCTTTTATTGACAGTCCTCCCATGTGGTTAACAAGAACCTGGCTGCACTGCCTGGCCCTTTCCTGCTTGGAGCATACTTGGAAAACAAAACCTACAGCTTTTGGAAAACCTGCCTCATCTTTCCCAACCAGTAGAGCAGAAATTTATGCCTCGATCTCTAACTTCTGACAGGCCTCGCGGATTGTCAAAATCAGAGATAGTCAAAAGCAAAGGCCAAAAGCACCCCGGCAGGAAACAGGCATTCCCAAGTATTGCTTCCTTCTCTCCCACCAGAGCAGCAGCGCTCAACTGGGCTCCTCCAGGATTGCACACGCTGGTTCTCTCTCCCCTGCTCCTGCTCTCTCTGCATGCTCCCTGGACGAGAGTGGAACATTTTCTTTCTTTCAACTGCACATTCTCACTCAAGGACCTCAGAAGTGCATCAGAGATCACCTAGTACCAATTACTCCACCCGACCCTGCACCCCTCAGCAAGGACGCCGCCTTCTTGCATAATTAACGTGAGAAGGTTGCTCTCCACAATCCCACCGACTAGAAGGTCCCCGAGTAGCCCAAACACGCCGGCGTGTAGCTCGGAAAGATACTCCGCCTCACCCGCTTCTCCGTCCCCCCGGGGGAGGCCAACAGCCCGGGGCCCGGGGATGCTCGAAGCTCACCCTCCGTGGAGCCGGGGCTAGCCGGGGTCCTCGGGCCCTCCCGGCCCTGGGCGCGGCTCCGCCGTGGCCTCGCGGGCCTGTGGGCAGCGCGCAGGGCGCCGGCGTCCCGGGAGCGCGGGGGGCCCGCCCCGCCCGGAGGCCTCCGCGCCGCCGCCCGCCAGTCCGGGGGCCGCCGCGGCGCACCGGAAGGAGGAAGACGGGGCGCGCGGCCCTCGGAAGGACCGGGGGGTGGCGAGGCCGCCGCCACACGCGACCCGCGCCCGCCCGTGCGCGCCGCCCGCCGGCGCTCGTCCCCGCCGTCCCCGCCGTCCCGCCCCTGCGCGCACCGCCCGGCCGGGGGGAGGCGCGGGGAGGCGCGAGGAGGCGCGAGGAGGCGCGAGGAGGCGCGAGGAGGCGCGGCCGCCCGGCCCCACGACCCGGGCCCCGCGGCGGACGCGCCGCCCATCCCCGCCCGGCCCTCTCCGCTCGCTTCCGCCCACGGAAGACGAATCACATTCCAGAAGGTTGCGGAGAGGCGAGGCCACGCCGAAGCCAAGCGCCGCGGGGCTCGCCATCCGGTGTTGGAGAGGGGAATAAAAGGCCCCATCCGAAACTTGAGAAAACGCGAAAGAGAACAAAAAGCCAAAGTTGGAAAAAGGCGAAATTGTGTTTTCTAATCAGCCCACCTCGAAAAAGCCCCCCTCTGCTGACAGGCTCAGGTGTGGAAGAACTGATGAAGGCCAGAACTGCTGATAGCCCCTTGGAGTTGCAACTTTTTTTTAAATGACTTTTTTTTAATTAAAATTTGTTTATTTAAAAAATATACATATATTTAGGGGCCTTCCTGGTGGCGCAAGGGGTTAAGCACCACACTGTGAAGCAAGCCGCAGCCTCTGCAGCACGAATTCGATACCTGGCCGGCCAGGGAGCAGCCCACATGGTGCAGCAGACCTCTCCTGTCTCACCTGCTGCTCCCCTCAGTAGTGTGTTTCAGTCAGTCTGCCTGTTCCCTTCCCCATTCTGTCTCTGGTGAATCCTCTCACCCCCTGCATCTCTGGCCTGTACCCCAGCTCTTGTATGCATAAATAAATAAATCTTCAAATATATTTAAAGATTTATTTATTATATTAAAATATATAATATATTCATATATATTTAAAATATATGTACGTCATTGTTCATTTTTGTACAATGCTTGATTTCTCCTCTCATGTGCAGTCCCCATAAAATCCCCCTATGACCCAGCAATCCCACTCCTAGAAATCTGCCCAAAGGACATAAAAACATTAATTCAAAAGGAAAGTTGCAACTTCTTAATCCATGTAAGTGGATAAGGTGTCAGGATTTTAGAGCCTGGTAGAGAAGGCAATCCCAAGAATGTTGGGGATTTTATTGCCCTGGAAAAGGTAAACTAGTTTTGATCTAACCTTCTTGTTTGTTAACTACCTGACTATAATCTACATCCGTTTAGCAAATCAGTGCAATAGATATGTGTTTACATGCACACTGTACATGTACACACATAAAATTGTCAGGTTTTCAAGGAACCAGTTTTTGTTTTGTTTTCTCTGTTGGTTCTCCTTAATTAATTAAAATGTAATATTGATGGGGTTCACCATTTTAGAATTTCATTTTAACATGATTACCATCATAGTTTTAAGATGGGTTTACTTAGTCTTTTGTTTGTTCATTCAGACGATTATTGAGCCTTCTATTTGACAAACATGACAAACCTGTTTGACAAACATTTGCTTTCTCCTTAAGGATTTGAGGAAACTAATGCACACAAGCCCTCAGGGCAAGGAGCAAGTTCGCCCCAGTAGTCGTCCTCCTAATAGCACTGACGTTACAGCAAGTGTCTTAATATTACAGTTGCTTTACAGTTCCAGTATTACAGCAGAAATTTACAGCAAATTTTACAGCTTGATTTACAGCAAATGTTTGTTTATTCATTGGGAGCTGCAAGACTGTAGTCTATGGGATACAAACTCAAGGCGCAGTTGATACCATGTCCAAGGAGTAAGCAGAGGAACAAGTTTATATAGGCAATTGGTGCGGGGCTCCATCCACTGTATGCACATGAAGTGTTCAGTCCCTGCAGTTCTGATTGGTGAAGAGTTTGTCAAGCAGTAATTGGTGGAATTTCAATCTGGGGTGTGGCTTGCCAGCATGGTTTCATTTCTTCTGGGCTGTGGACTTCACTGTGGACTTCACTGTCCATACTTGGACATCTGGACAGGCTTTGGGACCTGACATCCCCTATGGTGTGGCTCTTCATGTCTGCTGGGTGAGTGTAGCAGTTCTGCATCCCTTCTATTCCTTCATTGATACTTTCCTGGCTGGGTGATTAGGGGTGCTTTGTTATTACACCCCATGTGGTCCCCACTGACACCATAAGAGGCCCTGACTCTCCACTAGACATTCTCTAACACCAGCCAGTAGGGTATGAGAGGTGAGTGGGATGAAAATTCACACTCCTCGAATGGTCTCCACTGACACCATGGAGTGGGTTTATTCCCACCCAGTGGAGGTGAAATTCCTGGCTCCCTATTCTGTTTTTTCCTGACATTACCACGTCAGTTGGGTTGGACATCTGGCCATATCCTAGTAAGGGTAAAATCCTGGGCTCCCCATTTAGCCTTGCTTGCAGGAGTTAGGATGGGGCACTAGTGTTTTCTGTGATTATTTTCTAAATGTTTTCTGTCTTACTAAGCTGACCTTTTTTTATTCTTTGGGATATAAAAAGCAGGGTTTTCGTAGAGCTTTTTTGTTTGTTTAATCTGTATTCATTGGCCTTTCTGGGTTGTTCTAGTCTGGGATAGTTGATGCAAAAAAGAAAACCCAGAAAAAACACTACCATGTCATTCTTTAGGTCGGAAGGTTCCCATTCACTCTGCCTTCTCCCCTGTGCTTTTCAGAGTCTTCTCTTTTATATACAATGCTCAGTGTTTTCAGTTGTACATAGTGGGAAGAATAAAGAAAAGTGCCTCTGCTCCATCTCTTTGAAAGAAGGAATAATATGCACACAAACTGTGCTTCTAAAGTTGACTTATAATGACACACATGGAACTGAAAGCACAAAACCAAAATACAACGTGGGGGAAAGCCCTCTGCCTCAGTTAACCATTGCCATTACCTTTACAATACTTAGTTGTGTCTCTTAAATCACTAACATTTTAACTTCCCTAGTGTTGGGGGGAAAGGATGTCCTGAACAAACTCCACAAATAGGCTTTATGGACCACCATAAATGGACCACCATCACCCCAGACCAAAGAGATCCAAGACACCAAGGACTGCAAATCCCATAATGTCATCACCACTGAAGGGAGGATTTCTGGGAACTGAGGGTGAAATTAAGCAGCCAGGCTTGGTATATAGCCAGACATGTGGGCCTTGGGGGCCCCTTGGTTATTCACTGACTTTCAGCGTGCTATTGGAGTTCCAGCTCAGCAGAGCTGGTAGGACACATCACCAATTTATCTCTCTTTCTCCCTGAGTCATTCCTTTCTTCATTTTCCACTTTTTGTAAATAAACCCTTTATTAACCCTTTGTGTGTGCCTGCAGTTGAGTCTCATTATAAGTCCCTTTTAAGCATGTAGATGAGAACCCACAATCAGGCCAACCCATTTCACATAGGGGTTGCTCTGTAACACCAGAAAGTCTTAAGCAAACCTCCAGGAACTAACTGCATTCCCACTGAATTGCTATTGACAGGTGAATGACAGAGATTTGACCCAGACCCCACCCCCATTCTCCCCAACAGTACCAGTGCAATAACTGTGAGCTTATAAAAATGTGGAAAACAACAACCAAAAGACTAAAGATAACAGTAGTGACATAAACAGTCAGACTGATGTCAGGCTGACTGAAGATACCCTCATATAAGCCCTATGGGTGCTTTGGTGGTGGGTGTGGTATAGTAATAACACCAGACAGGGGAGATCCTACACCTCTAAAATACAATGTTTAAAGCCATGTTTCTGGGCCTCCCCGGTGACGCAGCGGTTGAGCTCTGGGTTGCGAAGCTGCCTGCGGCCTCTGAGGCACCGGTTCAATACCCGGCTGCTCCCCGGCCACTGGAGGAGGGTCCCACATGGCGCGCAGACCTCTCCTGCCGCCCTCTGCTCCCCTCAGCAGTGTACCTTGTTCCTTCTGCCTGCTCTGCTCCACGCTCTGGCTCTGGTGAATTCTCTTACCCTCCCGGGCTTCTGACTGTACCCAGTGCATGTATAAACAAACAAACAAATAAATAAACATGCCTCTATTTAAAAAAAAAAATTATATTAAAGCCCATGTTTCTTCATCAATAAAACAATAACAACAACTACAAAAAACCTACTCTAAACCCCAAGAGGGTAGGTGGTTTCTTTTGGATGTGCAAATCCACTATTTCCTCAGAATACTGGTTTTCTAAATAAATCTAGCTTTCCCAGCCCAGCTCTTGTCTCGTGTTTGTCTTGTGAGTGGTGGGTGGCTAGGCCTGGTTTCTTAGCAACAGAATGAATTCACTTATCTAACTAATTCCCTTATAGCATTCCATTGTGTGTCTAAACCTCAATTTATACCTTTCCCCCCAGTGATGGACATTGATGTAGCTTTGCTCATGTCTCCTTGTGCACATGTGAGTTTCTCTAGAGGACATACCTACTATGCTTTGAGGCATAGTAGGGTCTATATTTTCAATTTTTCTAGATATTCCCAAATTAGTTCCAAAGGGATGCACTAATTTTCTTATCCACCACTTCTTTGTCATGATATTGTCAGATTTTTTATTTTTGCCAGTCTTATTTGTATGAAATAGTATTTAATTGTCTTAATTTTAATTACTGCTAGTCTTTGATAATTAAATGTCATCTTCTCTGAATTACTTGTTCAGATCCTTTCCCAAGTCCTGGTTCAAGCCATTAACAGCTGTAATATCAAGCAAGTTATCTAAATTCTTCATGTTAGTTTCTTCATCTGTAGAGTGAAAAATGTATAATAGGACTCCATTATAACTACCAGCTGATAATTAGGATAAAGTACCTTCATGCCTGTTTAAAAGTTGACCAGTACATAGTAAGCACTATATTATTGCTAACTAGCATTAATTTGTAGCATATATATTAATCTATATGTGGACATAAATTCCTCATTTGTTATAAATATGTTCTCTCTGTGGCATGTCTTTAATACATAATTTTTCATGTAGTTTATAATTTGTATAATAATATACATCAACATTTTTTCTAGTCATTTCTGCTGTCTTAGAAATCACCTTGCCCCCCCTAAAAAGGTTATAGCATACTTTCTTCCAGTTGTTTTATTTTTTTTTTAAAGCTTTTTTTTTTTTTTTTTTTTATAGAGGCATGCTTTATTTATTTGTTTGCTGGTTTGTTTGTTTGTTTTGTTTATACATGCACTGGGTACAGTCAGAAGCGCGGGAGGGTGAGAGAATTCACCAGAGCCAGAGCGGGGAGCAGAGCAGGCAGAAGGACCGAAGTACACTGCTGAGGGGAGCAGCGGGCGGCAGGAGAGGTCTGTACGCCATGTGGGACCCTCCTCTGGTGGCCGGGGAGCAGCCGGGGATCGAACCGGCGCCGCAGAGGCCGCGCGCAGTTTCGCAACCCAGCGCTCAACCGCTGCGCCACCGGGGAGGCCCCTTCTTCCAGTTGTTTTAAAGTTGTGAATTTCACATTTAGATTTGCAATCAGTCTGGAATTTGTTTTTGTATGGTGTGAGGAAGTATAAATCTAATTTTTTTCCATGTATAAACTTGAGCTAGACAAGACCTCAAGTGCTGGTTGTACAAGGACTTGTGAGAATGATTACCTGTACTTAGCTTGGTTACTTTTCTGTTGTTTATCGTGATCCTGTTGGTGACCAGAGCAAAGGATCACAGGAACTGAATGGCATGCATGCGAAGAAACAGCTTTTTTTTTTTTTTGTGGGACACTTGCACCACCACCCCCCCCCCCCCAACCCCCCTCACCCCTGTGGCCTGGGAACTAACCAGGGCTGCAGAGGCTGCGGGCAGCCTCGCAGTCAAGCGCTCAACCGCTGCACCACCAGGGGAGGCCCTGAAGAAACAGCTTTTTAAAATGGTCTTGTCACTCAAGCACATCTGAATATTTTGTTATCTCAGAAGCCCTGGGGGGATTAAAAAAGAGTGCCAGAGGCTGCAGAAATAAGGCAAACTGTCTTTACTATCACCTTGGAAGTTGACAGGGCTGGGGGAAGGGTTTACGAAGCAACACTTAAGTAAGGTCCTGTGATCTCACAGAGATGTCAGTACAAATACTTTCCATTCTATTTCTAATCTGGCCTCCCTGAGACTTCAGCTCCATGACATGACACAATTGTCCTACTTCCATTTGTGACCAGTCTTTCCCTATGTTTTGTAATGTCTCCCATCCCAAAGACCCCTATAGGCTAAGGTCTCCTCTCTTTATGAATATAATAGTTAATATAATCTGGATAAAACAGAAAACTTCAAATGTTGACCATAATGATTTGAGTTTGTGGATTCTGAAGGTCAAAAGTCCAAATGCTGAAGTGGAAGAAAAATCAACCCTTACATTCCTTCTGATGATGCATTCCAAAAGATTCAAAGGACAGCCCAGAGTCTGTTCATCATACAGATGTCTATGGTTATAGTGTGAGTTTGTGCCTTAGATTTGTGCTCCCTGATAAATATGGTGATATCAGATATTATAACAGGGTACTTATAATTCTAAGAATTTTGTAGCCTCCTCACAGTAGAAAACTAAATCAAGTCATGAATTGGTTAAACCAACTCTCCAAACAGAAAACTAGCAGCATGAGAAGTGGAGGAATAAATGTGTTGTCGCAGTCCAGTTTTACTGCCTGTGAACTGATTACTTGCTTGGTGCCTTCTGGAATCATTTTCCTATAATGTCATGATAGATATTAAAAAAAGCAGAATCCTGAAGAAGATCATTGTTACCTGGTGTTAAAGTATAGCCCTGGGATGAAAAAATTATGAGCTTGTGACATATGACTAACAGGGAGATGGAGAATCATGAGAATTATTCATAATGGGTCATAAAATAAAAAGGCAGGATGTCCTCAGAGCAGAGCAGTCAGCAGTGCTCTGGTGTTATTTGCACTCTGCTTCTCCAAATGGCAAATTTTAGTCATCAAAACCTTCTTGAAACTTCCCATGTGCCAGGGCTGCTTAAGTAGGTGAACAGATGTTATTTGTACACATATAGATGACTGTGGACAGATCATGTGGAAGCCAGCAGCTGTGTTGGGGCCAGGCTGTGGTACAAATCACCCAAGACAGTACATATGACTTCTGGAGTTATTTTATCTGGTGTAATATTTATATTTGTGTTTATCCAAAACCAATATAAAAATACCTTTGTGTGTCCTGAGTATCTCCAAGTTGACAGCATGAGAAGAACCAAGGATCATGCTAAGAGAAGACAGAAAGAGTCTAAAATAGACTGAAGATGAACTGTCAGTTAAACAAGAGAAACTGCCTATTTCTGCTTAAACTGAGATCTTCAACCTGGGTCCCTGAACCTAAAAGCAGGTTTCTCAAACTCTGATTGCAACCTCATGAGCTATGTGGAAAGATAATCACCCTCCCCCCCCACGGAAATTTGTTTAAAATGCTGATTCCTGGGCACCACACCAGGTGATCCTAACTACAGAGTCTAGTATTTGTCTCAGAAACATGCATTTTTCATTACTGCATGTGTTTCTGAAGTCTGTTTCTGGGGGCTACATTTAGAGGAATGCTTTCCTGTGCAGATCCATGGCTATTTGTGGTGGGAGCTCATGAAAAAGGACTATGGAAAGAACTCTGTGTCTGAACCCCTGAAATGATATGAAAAAAATGGGCACCCTGATGTACCCTGGGCATTTTTCAGGAATGAGGATCCAGTACTTTCCTCTCAAACTCAGATGGATACATCTCCCCTAGGAAGTTACCAACTACAATAGTATGTGTTCCCCATAAAGCTAATGATTGGTCTATTTCCACAGGGGGTATTTAATTTCTTTCCACTCCCAGCCTCAAATCACTCCCCTAAATCCATCCAACATCTCACAGAAGTAGGGACATATTTGACATTGAAAGGTTTTACTCAAAGGAATTGCTGGGTCTCTGTAACACTGTCACAACTATAAGGAAAGTGACTCAAAAGGGACATCCTACTGAGGTAGATAGGCAGCTCATTTCTGCAAACATAGATAGCGGTACAGTCTACACACCAGACAACCTTGCTGATGGTTTCCAAAAATAGCCGGAGGAACATGAAGGAACAGAGGGGCTATTTCTCTCCATCAGTGGCCAGGAAATGACTTTCAGAGGTGGTCTGGCTCCCCATCAAAAGTCTGATCAGAAAGAGGGGACTCTCTAGCCCCCTCCACAGCTCCTAGAGCTTCAACAACTTTCCTCTCCCAGCTCTTGAGCTGCGCAACTGTGAAGAATGACCCACAGTTGTGGAGGCCCAAATTGTCCATGCTAACCTTAACTCTGACATTAGCCATTTTTTCATTTCCAACATGGTTTTTCAAGCATCTGTTACTGCTAATTTGCATGGGTTATTCTTTCAAATTCTTTGTTTAAATAAGATAACAGGAAAATTCATTTATTATTGTTTTACATCTGCATAAGTGAGATATTGCATAAGTGCCACAACCCTCTCCTGATTTAGGAAAAACACTCACAAATAGGTATGACTTTCAGGAAATAGAGCTCAATGAAACATTCTGCATCACATTTTATTTTTTTTTTTATTTTTTTTTTTTAAGATTTATTTATTTATTATTTATACAAGCACTGGGTACAGTCAGAAGCGCGGGAGGGTGAGAGAATTCACCAGAGCCAGAGCGGGGAGCAGAGCAGACAGACCGAAGTACACTGCTGAGGGGAGCAGCGGGCGGCAGGAGAGGTCTGCGCGCCATGTGGGACCCTCCTCCGGTGGCCGGGGAGCAGCCGGGGATCGAACTGGGCGCTGCAGAGGCTGCGGGCAGCTTCGCAACCCAGCGCTCAACCGCTGCGCCACCGGGGAGGCCCTGCATCACATTTTAAAGATCACTTAAGATTACCACCTTCGTGGAAGCTACAGGTTATTTCCACAAGCCATAGCAGCTACCTCTGAAGTTTAGATGTTTTATTATTCCTGTGTTAGAAGTGACATTGGCAAGAATATTTATATGATATAGAATAACACTTCTTTGAGTTTCCACTTTGTTTTAGTTAGGAAAAAGGGGATTTTTTTTTTCTTAACTGAGATTTCTTTCACAAGCAATTAGAAACATCTATTATTGTAAGCCCTGGATTTTCATTACTTAACACTGTGAGGAATAAAGCAAGTTTGCTTTATTGAAATATTTAAAATAAAAAATATGCAGTATGAGAAAGAGAATTTAATAAATTGAATATGGAAGATATGAGCTTTGGTATTTAAATTACCCTTTTCTACCCCTTGTATCTTCCCACAAAGTTCCAACTAGGTAACTTAGCCTACTCTTTCCAAGGAAAGTAGAGGTTCTCTGTCATGTATACTGCTCAAATTCCTTCCTACCTCTTCCAGACTTGCGTTTGTCTTGACCTCAGTCCATCCTGTTTCAGAGGCATAAGAGTCACCCCTCCTCTTGGCTTGTGCCACTATCCCCTTCCGTGACTCCCTCCTCTCCTTTGTCTACAAATACACTCACCTTTAATTTATTATGTAGGGGCAGGAACAGACATGGTGCAGGTTTTCTATGATCCAGCAGACCAGGTAAAGGAGGAGTCAGAGTCCTCAGTGATTTTTTGCAGGTCCTTTATTGGGATTTACCAGGTACACAGCGGGCAGGGGGGCTGCCAGCCTCCCAGCCCCCAGCAAGTCTTTACTCTATCTGGGCTCTCCTGCCTTCTCTGCTTCTCTCTCGGCTTCTGCTGCTGGCGTCCCGTGACGCCGCCCTTAAAAGCCCAGTCTCAGCCCAGGTGAATCCCATCTACCTATGCCCACACCTTACTCCAGGTGCCCGCCATTAGGCATGCATTCAGGACCACAAGGATCCATCATCTATCCTGATGGTGGGAGGGCAGAAAAGCCTGACATTTTTTCCTTACTCTACAATTATCAAACTTTCTTGTACCCAGGCTCTTAACCTCTCTCCTTATGGAAATTGTATTTGCCTCCTCTGCAGCCTCCCAGTTTGTGAATCCCCATCCCAGCGCCTGCTGACCAATAACACACAAATTGTTAAACCAAATTCTTCCATCCAGTTCCCATCCAATTAGGATCTTTTGGACCCTCTTCTTTTCGAAACTCTCCTCTGCTCCAGAGCGCTCACGCTCACAATTCCTTCTTGGATCCCTTTCTGGCTTCTGTTCCTCCCATGCCTTTGAACCCTGATTGTAAGGGCCGGACTGGGCACAGTGCAGGTTTTCTGATCCCATGCAGACCGGGTAAAGGAGGAGTCAGAGTCCTCAGTAGTTTTGCAGGTCTTTTATTGGGGTTCACCAGGCATATGGCAGGCAGGGGTGCTGGCTGGGGGGCTGGGAGGCTGGCAGGCCTGCCAGCCTCCCAGCCCCCAGCAAGTCTTCACTCTATCTGGGCTCTCTGACATTCGTTCTGCTGCTTCTCTGCTTCTCTTTTGGCTTCTGCTTCGGCTTCTGCTTGGGCTTCTACTGCTGCTGTGCTCCTGCTCCTGCTGCTGCTGTTGCTGCTGCTGCTGCTGCTGCTGCTGCTGCTGCTGCTGCTGCTGCTGCTGCTGCTGCTGCCCCCCGTGATGCCGCCCTTAAAAAGCACAGTCTTAGCTCAGCTGAATCCCATCTACCTATGCCCACACCCTATTCCAAGTGCCCGCCATCAGGCATGCATTCAGGACAAGGATCCATCATCTATCCTGATGGCGGAAGGGCAGAAAAGCCTGACATTTTCTTTACCCTACACTGATATTCCCCAGGATCTCTCTCATGTGCCTTAGTTTCATTCATTCTCTCAAAATGATCTCATCTCTAGTGACATCAGTTGACATGTGCTCTCATGACTTACTCTATACGCAGGATTTACTGTTTGCAGCACTGATTCTCAGCAACATCTTGGGTGCCTCCATTTCCTTCCTCCCAAGGCAACACTCCAACACATCAACCAGTGTCATCCCTCCAAGCCTGCATTCCAGGTCTCAGGATGGTCAGTCTCTGCTCTGCATTGCAAGCCTGACCCCTTGAAGGTCTGTTCTACTCCTTCCTTTCCTTTAACATTTAAGAGAGTTATCCCCAATACCAGCCAATTCTCCTGTTAAAATGTCTGAGCTCACCCCTTCCTTTCATTCCTAGTAACACTCCCTGGGTTTGATCCTCACCACCTTTCACTTGCAGGTGCCTGCTAGCAGATTTCCCACTTCAGGTCTCATTTCTCCAATGAGCTTCTGCTGTAGCCACAGGTGGCTTAGAACCATCGTCCTCTGCTTTCAAACATTGATGACTTCCTGATTACAAAACACACTCCTCACACCTGAAATTAGCTAGAAAGCTTTTCAAATAAAGCATTCTATACCAGCCCACTTTTAATTTTTTTTTAATTTAAATATTTTATTTTATATAATTCTTACATCTTTTTTCATCTTTGCACAATGTATGCATTTTTCATTTTGGTTATATTCCCCATACAATTGCACCTCCCCCCTTATTTTGACTCTAGTCCTTCCTTTCCCCGCCCATCCCTCTCCCCCACCCCCATAGTGTGTCTCTGGTTTATAGTTGGTTGATTTTGACTTTTACTTTGTATTGATTAGTCTTTTTCCCTGGTCTCTTATTTAGGTTTTCTAAATTCCTGCTATGAGTGAGACCATCTGGTATTTTTCTTTTTCTTTCTGGCTTATTCCACTGAGCATGATCCCTTCTAGCTCCATCCATGTTGCTGCAAACTGCATGTGTTTATCTTTTTTGATTGCTGAGTAATATTCCATTGTATATATGTACCACATCTTCTTGATCCACTCATCTATTTTTGGGCATTTGGGTTGTTTCCATAGCTTAGCTATTGTAAATAGTGCTGCTATAAACATAGGCGTGCAGGTGCTCTTTGGAATTACTGTTTCTGCGTCATTTTGGTAAATACCTAGGAGTGGAATTGCTGGATCATATGGAAGCTCTATGTTTAGTAGGTCAAGAAATCTCCACACAGCTCTCCATAGTGGTTGGACCAGTTTGCACTCCCATGAGCAGTGCAGGAGAGTTCCTTTTTTATTTTTATTTTTTATTTCTTTTTTCTTTTTTTTTCTTTTCTTTTTCTTTTCTTTTTCTTTTTTTATAATAAATTTTATTTTTATATTCCCCATACAATTGCAACCCCCTTATTTTGACCCCAATCCCTTCCCTCCCGCCCCTTACTCCCCATAGAGTGTCTCTGGTTCATAGTTTTTGTTGATTTTGATTTTCACTTTCTTATAGTTATTCATTTTCCTGGTCCCTTATTTAAGTTTTCTAGATTCCTGCTATGAGTGAGACCATCCGGTATTTTTCTTTTTCTTTTTGGCTTATTTCGCTGAGCATGATCCCTTCCAGCGCCATCCATGTTGCTGCAAATTGCATGTGTTTATCTTTTTTGAATGCTGAGTAATATTCCATGGTATATATGTACCACATCTTCTTGATCCAGTCATCTATTTTTGGGCATTTGGGTTGTTTCCAAAGCTTAGCTATTGTAAATTGTACTGCTATAAACATAGGGGTGCAGGTGTTCTTTGGAATTGATGTTTCTGTGTCCTTTGGGTAAATACCTAGGAGTGGAATTGCTGGATCATATGGAAGCTCTATGTTTAGTAGGTCCAGAAATCTCCACACAGCTCTCCATAGTGGTTGGACCAGTTTGCACTCCCACCAACAGTGCAGAAGGGTTCCTTTTTCTCCACACCCTCGCCAACATTTGTTGTTGCTAGTTTTTTTTAATATGTGCCAAATAATCCAGTCAAAAAATGGGCAGAAGGGCTAAAAAGAAACTTCTCTGAAGAGGAAATGCAAATGGCCAACAGGCATATGAAAAAATGTTCAACATCACTTGTAATCAGGGAAATGCAAATCAAAACTACCATGAGATACCATCTTACACCAGAGAGTTCCTTTTTTAAACGGTGGTTTCTTCTTCCTTCTCACACCCTTCCGCATCAGAGGCGACCGAGCTGGTGGTGGGCAGCTTCTTTGACAGATGTGGAGAATAAGCTTATAAAAATGACACCACTCTTTTCCTGCTCACTCTAAAGGTCTGAGACCTGATAACCCTGTTTCCACCGTGCCTTCATTCTGCCTCCCTAAGATCTTTGTCACAGTCCAAACAACATCCCAAAAGATGTCATAGCTATCACTCACACTGCAGCTGTCAGCAATGCCTCTGTCCCCAACCTCTGAAAATACAAACCACTTTTTTCTATTGCTTTCTCATCTCTTTACCTTTTATATTCCTATCCTATTCCCTGTCCTCTGCCTGCTCTGCTTAGCAAATCCCCATTTGTCCTTTAAACCCCCTGCCAATGCCACTTTGGCTGTAGAGATTTTCCTGTTTCCTTCTGCAATCATTGCCCCATTCTCACATACACTCAAAGGGAATCAGTGATGTGTCCATCTTTCCTGCTACCCTGAGACTTCTTTGAATTCAGGGCTTATGTGCTACCCCGTCTTCCTATCCCCGGTGCCTGGCATATAGCAAGAGTCCAATAAATGTTATTTGAAGAAATGAATGAATGAGTGAATGACTGTCATTGTTCTAGGTACCATGTGAAAGCAACAGAACTTGAAAACACTGCCCCTATCCTCCTGAGGGTTAAAGGTGATAGAGGAAGCAGACAAAATACATAGGAAGCCCCTTAAGACAGATTGGGCATTGGTATCAACTAATAAATGGTAAGGTTGAAAAAAGGAGGTACTGTTTCAGGTTGCCCCACATTCCAAGCAAGACCCATCCCCTCCTTCTTGATCCTACAGTCTTCTCCAATTTCTGAACCACCGAAGAGAAGGAATTATGCATCTGTCCTCAGCAAATCGACTCATGCCATCACCCAGTCTGTCCAGAGGGCTGGGGAAGCCACTAGAGCCAGTGCCAGTGTCATTATCAGACCCACCATTCCCATTTCCTGAGCCTGTCCTGAGGCATGTGGGCTGCTCATAACCTTGGTTTCTCCGTAATGAGTATATTTTGTTGATAGACTATTCAGCATTTAGTGGAAGCTGTTTAGATTTTCTTGCCTTCAGCAAAATTCTTATTCTAATAAGGCCAATGAAACCCCTACTTTTTAAAATTTGTCCTTACGTAGAAGTCCATTTGATGTAAACCATCATCTTTTCAGTTAATTGCCATTCCTAATTGCTTTCTTTCTTTCTAAATTAGTAACCTTCATCCATATAATTCCATTACTTAGTTTTTATTTCCAAACACTAGTTTTCTCTTACCCTTAAATATTTTCCATTCAATATCTCTGAATTTCCTCCATGTATTTGCTAGAGATTTGTTGTTTCTGTCCTATGTTTACACTTCAAATAAAATCTTTATATTTTCATTTCATCATAGCCTCTACCTGTCTATACATGATTCTTAATTTTTCATCCTTTCATAGCTCTGAGAGTTTTTCTTTCAATATCATTCACTCATTCATCTCACATATACTGAAAGTTGAGTCATTCAATAATCATATTGAGTCATCATCCAACAGGAAAATTAAATCACTCTTGGTATTTTAAGCAGAGGAACTTTAATCAAGGGCAATGGTTACAAAAGTATTAGAAGGTGTAGAATAGTTAAAATAAAAAACATGAATCATATCAAGTATCGATTAAGATGTAGATCAATTGGAATTCTTATGCCCTGCTGGTGGGAATATAAAATAACATAAATTTGGAAAACTATTTGACTGTTTCTTAAAAAGTTAGATACACAGCTACCCTATGACCAAGTCATTCCAAGCTTAGGTATTTACCTAAGAGAAATGGAAACATATCCATACAAATACAAAATAATAAGAATCATACAGCTTTATTTGTTATATCTCAAAACTAGAAACAACCCAAATATTCATCAAAAAGTGAATAGAGAAACAAGCTGTGATACTTACATACAATGGAATACTATGTAGCAATAAAAAGGGATGAATGATTTATAATGTAGCAGTATGAATTTGTTTAATTACACCAAGTAATACATTCTAGATGGCTTGGTGACCTTGGACAAGTTCCTTAATCTCCTCCAGCCTAAATTTTCCCATTCAATAAATTAGGATAATCATTTCTTATGGGTGCCTATGACAATTATCTGAAGCAATTATATGAAATGCCTTAAACAAATAAGAACTTAGTATATTAAGTCATTTTATTGTTATTAATGTCATGCTTTCTTGAATACTAATTTAACTTGAAGAAACTTTTAAAGGTCTAATTTCCAACAATGACTTAGAGATAAAAGAATCTTAATTGAAATTTTTAGTTTCTTGTAATTTTATATCCAGGGCTCCAAACTATGTTCTTCACAGATGTAGCAAAAACTACAAAATATCTTTTGTTAATGTTTGGAAATAAATGACTTCTTAGAAACAAGACTTCATCACACAAGTTTCTAAAGATTTATGTTCAGTTCTTTGATTAGAAAGAGAGAAAAAGCCTTTCTTGAGTCAGAAATGTTTCTCAAAAATCACTATAGAATAACAATTACAATTCTCCACTTTTTATTTTTATTGCTGGCTTAAAAAAGATGATTCTACAATACCTACACCAGGAAGATATTATTCTACAAATAGGGCCCCAGCGTGACATTTATGAGAAAACCGAAGTCCTCCTGTGCAAAACTGATTGGTGCTCAGTCAAATGGGCTCCAGGGTGTTGTAAAGGCACCTTCTCCACTGGGCAGATGACACATAGGTTGAAGGGCTGCCTCTGCCTTGAAACTTGGGGAAATGCTCCATTCCTGTCTTAGCAGCACACATCCATGACCAGAAAAAAGTAGGACTTTGAAGATGAAACATCTCCCCCAATTTCCTTCCATCTTGGCCATCTACTGCTTCTGCATGCTACAGATTCCTTCCTCAGGTAAGGTTTCCACTTGTCTTGAGCTCTAAGGAAGACTGAAATAGACCTTAATCCTTTAGGACAGTTTAGAAGGGAGTTATATTTTATTTTCTCTCCTGCCTCCATTTTCACCCTCTCTATGTCTGGCTTCCTATTTGTTGCTAATGTTTAAGAGAGAGTGGACAGAGGTAGATGCTGCAGTCTTTTGCTACAGGAGGTAACATGCTCCAGAGGACTGTCTTTGAAGAGCTTTTGCCACAGGGCTCTCCAAGAATTGTCCCTGAAACTGTGAGGGATGTGGGTTGTGGTGACTCCCAACATCTTAGCCACTTGTGTTTCCAGAATTGTGAAGAAAGGCAAATAAGGAAGGTAAAACTGAGTTTACAGTCCCAAACACTGAGGATTGTGGGACAGTTGGAGAGGGATGGGTAAGAGCACACACAGGAAAGGGGAGTCTTTTCGTACTTAGCCTTTGGACTCCTGGAAGGCAGGATAGCAGTGAAGCAGAAGCCCCAAGTCTTTCAGGACTGCTGCGCTCTCCAAGGTGCTGACCTTACAAGGCCTTGCCTTCACTAACTTTCCAGAACTGATGTGTTTGTAGGTAATCAGGGTTGGGGTATAGGTTCCACCGTGAGAATCCATTATCCACATCCAGTTAACACCATATGATGCAGGGAAAGATTTGGAAATGAAGCAGCTATGATTGGAAACACTGATATTTCAAAGTTGTAGTTGCTTCCATAGAATTTGAATTTAGGGGAGTTAAAAATTTTTGAAGATATATTCAAACAGAAATATATTTCAAACCATATGTTTGTTACATCAATTCCTGTAATGTAACTGCAATCTCTAGGCATTTTTTTTTGTGGGACTTTCGCCGGCCACCGGGGAACGAACCCTCTCTGCAGAGGCTGTGGGCAGCCTCGCAGCCCAGCACTCAACTGCTGTGCCACCAGGGGAGGCCCAATCTCTAGGCATTTTAAGGAACCATGAGGGTCATGTAGTTTAACATGGGGAACAGAGATTGCCTCTATGAGTTTCTTATTTGATTACTTTCACTCACACCCAATTCACTACCAGTCTAAGGAAATCAATAGCTCCACTAGGATCTTGTTTAAATCATACTTCTTGAAATATCTTTATATTTTATCTGTCTATATATTTATATTCACCTTCTTTTTCTTAATTAATTTAATGTTTCCTGAGGTTAAGGTGCTTATGGTATTTGTTATCATATTGTTAACACAGAACCTCTTAATAAATACTTACAGAATTTATTTGAATTACTTTGAATTTTTGAAATTGCTCCAATCTTTAAAAACCTTTTACCTTAAGGTGAAGTTTGATAACATGTAACTTCTAAATGTTAGCCCTCGTTCTGTTCTTTGGGGATATACAGACTAGACTGAAGACAGTCCTAAAAATATTAAAGCAGTTACCATACACATCTTAATTTTCCAATTTGCCAAGGAAAACTATGCTCAGCTTCTTAAACACTTTCTTCAACACAGTCTGTCATTTCAAGTAGAACTACCACCTTTCAAAGACTGGATACTGTTATTTAAATATAACACAAAATTTTCCAAGCTTTTTCTTGACTCATGCAGAGACTATAGATAACAAAATATTACTCAATAATTAGAAATACACATATAGTACTTTTGATCTGGATATATCATGTTCCATGTTTTAAAAAAATCTAAGTACAGGGTCTCATTTTTCCCATTTAACTTCATCTTACTAGTTTTGACTTATCCAATTGATACATTCAATTGTAGGATTAGCTATTCCTCTAAGTGTTATATCATATACAAATGAAATGAAGACTTCATTTGGATAAGATTAAGGTTGACTTGCACAGGATCCAGTTGCCTGCTGTTAGCAACCTACCCAGAATCTAGCCCCCAAGAGTCTGATGAAGTAGAGAGTCATCTATCCATATTTCTTAAAAGTTCCATGTCTGATTCTGATGCACTTACTTTGTTGATACTATTTTCTAATGTTCTAACCTCATAAATTCCATGAAAATACAAATTAAGTTCCCTAGGCATTTCCCCCCTCTTTTCTGAGTTGCTAATTCTTATTCTACTGCTAGCTCCTGGTGAATAAAAATCAATATTGTTTTAAAATAATTTTGCTATATAGCTCACTTTTGCTAAGTGGTAGGTAGAAGTGTGAGTTTTCTTTTTTAAAATCCTTTTGATAATATAGTATTAATAGACTCTCGGTATGTTTTTCATGGCAAAGATTTTAAAGTTAATGTCGTTTCTCCTCATTGACATTTTTATGATTTCTCACAATAGGATTTCCTAGACCTTTAGCTGATCCTCCAGATGATTTGGATACTGTACAGCTTGAGGTATGCTGTTGTGCAGTAAAGAGCGATATTTATTTAGTCTTGGCCTTCAAAATAACATGTGGATAAAGTTTACTTACATTATTTTAAGAGCAGATTCTTGGCTGCAATAGTAACTCACTGCTGCCATTTCATGGCCTCATTTAAGACATTTTGAGAGTTGTACTGAAATTCACTGCCACTGTGTAAGAAGATAATACAAGGTTCATAAATGGGAGAATTAAAATTTTTATATGTGTTGTAACAAAATTCTATTGACTAAGGAATTTACAGTTATCTTTGATTCATTTTCCTCTCACTTTTTAGCCGCTGGCATATTGGGCAACTCTTTCTAGACAACCTAAGGTAAAAACATTAATGTACATATAGTATTAATTTTTAATTAATCTTTCCATTAGAACAGTTCCCATGTTTATGCCATAATTGACATCTGTAATAGGCCCATTTTTCACTATCCACAGAAGAATTCTGTGTGTGTGTGTGTGTGTGTGTGTAAATGTGCAGCAAGAACATCATTTTAGGAGATAATAAGTGAATTTCTCAAGAATAAATTGCCATAAAATATTAGTAATGCATGTATATTCTTATAATTATCAGTATCCTATTTACATATATAACCACATTAATTGTGTATTTTATGACATACATTATGGATTTTATACTATGTTTCATCAATTTTTAATAACCACTTCCAGCAATTTTATGAATACAGACATGAAAACATGTACTATCATTGTGTAGGATGCCTTCTTCAGAGCATATTCTAGAGTAGGATATATTATCTGTACAGCTTTTCCAGGGCTCTCATCTCTGCAAATAAGGGCAAGTTGGTACTCTAACAAAGCTTTGGGTATTAAAATCTGGTCCCTCTGCAAAAACAGTGAAGATTCATATGAAAAGATTTTGGGAAAAAGAATGTGGTCAATTTGAGTCAATCCTAAAAAGTGAATATACACAACAGCAAATAAAAATTTTTCCACCACTTAGTCAGATAGTTACCTTGGAATTGATTAGGGCATTGCTTCTATGAATCATACAGTATATTTTCCCCCTAGAGAGTGAAAGATAAAATTAGATTAAGTTTCAAATTAATGATGCATTGCTGGTAACCTTTTTATGTAAGATCCTGGATTTCATTTTTGCCAATTTATTTCATAATATTCAGATACATTGACAAGGTCCCTCATATAACGTGTGCTGAAAACCTCATCATTGCTCGCCCCAGTAAAAGTCCATGTAATATACCCTCATAATTCCCTTTATAGGATAATCAAGACATATACAAAAGGGTGAGTACCCCCTAGCCACTAACAGTGCATGCAGCTTCCATATCTGCAGCAGGCGACGTTTATTACTAAAATCATTGTTGTTATTTTTTTCCTATTTAGTTTTTATTTCACTACTCCAGAACTCAGGAGCCAACACATGCTGTTAAAACTGGGGTCAGTATTTTATCATAAAACCATCTTTCTGTAAATCACTCTACTCCATTTTTTTTTTAAAGATTTATTTATACAAGCACTGTGTACAGTCAGAAGCATGGGAAGGTGAGAGAATTCACCAGAGGCAGAGCCAGAGCCAGAGCCAGAGCAGGGAATAGAACAGGCAGACGGACGAAATACACTGCTGAGGGGAGCAGCGGGCGGCAGGAGAGGTCTGTGTGCCATCTGGGACCCTGAACGGGCGCTGCAGAGGTTGCCGGCAGCTTCGCAGCCCAGCGCTTAACCGCTGCGCCACCGGGGAGGCCCTACTCCATATATCTTTTGTCCCTTCCTAATGAATGTGCCCAGACTAGGAAAGCAGGGGCTTCCAGACACTGTGTAATAGCTTCCCTGGTCCTTTCTCCCCGGGATTTTCTCTGCAGGGATTTTCTCTCCCTCTCTGGGGTGGCGGTGGGAGGAGGGTGGCAGATCTGAAGAGTTAGGGAATAAATTACAAAAAAGGAAAAATAATAACTTTTCATTATATGCTTAAACAGATGTACAAGAAAAACCTGGTAAAGACCTAGCTTTTACATTCCTCCATATTACCTTCTGTTTTTCAAAATTGAAGAATGCTTTGAGAAGTGTCAAATGCAATATCCCCAACAGTGATCCATGGATGTGGCTCTTCTGTAAGCATTATCATATATGTGAAATGGGAATAATAAGTATCCCTTCTAACTTTCTTATTGCAACCTTGAGTTATTCTCAGGAGCAGGTAGTACAAGTGAATTTCTGTGGGGTATGGTTTGAGGATATTGGGACATCATGGAATATAATTTTTAATTCAGGTGTCCAGCCATAGCAATTTTACCATTAGGAGTTTCTTATTTATATCATCATGGTTTTCCAAGTTTTTAGGAAGATCCTTATAAAAACAATACACAGAAAAGTATCTCCCTCATAGGTAAATACTCATCAGTAGTATATATTTAGCATTGGGGATCAGGTAAGGATGGGGATATGACCAAGAGGGGCCATGAACACTGCAAAGGGAGAATAGACAATGGATGGAGAAACATAAACCCCTCTGACAGGTACACAAAGTTATATTTATGCCGAGCCAAAATGCCCAGACAGGAGTCACAAAGACCAGATAAGTCACAGGTATGTATGCCTGAGGGTGTGCAGGCAGTTAAGACAGAGTTGCAGGAAAATTCCTCAGAGAGTGGATTATGGAAGCACCCTCCACCTCATCACTTATGTTAGGAGTGAGCACCGGGGAGCAAGAAAGGGTCTGTGCAGATCTGCCTCTTTTGTGACAGTGTGATCCACAGGATCAGTACAGAATGCTGGGGGTTAACTCAGATAAATCTGATTTACCCTAAGGGAATATTTTTAAGTGATGTGTTGGAATTGAAACCTGCTATCAAGGCAAGTGGTTTTTTATTGAAAACATAAAATTTCAAGCTGAGGCTCTGAAATCGATTTTACTCTGTAAATTAAACCCATTTGTAAGGGAAGTAGGAAAGAATGCACATTGCTCTGGGCTGGGTCCCAGTGCCAGGTCTGACCCTCTCTGCACCTCTTTGTTGCAGTTTCCTCCTGTGCACCCTTTAATGCGCCTGGCTGCAAAGCTTGCCAACCGAAGGATGAAAAGATTTCTGCATCATGTATGTGTTTTTTCCTTCCACCATATTTTTATGCTACTAACTGCTCTTGTAACCATGGCAAATGCGTTCCATTGCTTTGGGACTCATTTCATCCTCTCATGAATCTTAAGTCCCCACCTTGGGAGGGAGCTCTGACCTTTTGACCTTGAACAAAACTCAGCTTCTGCAAGCTCATTTGTGCCACTGTGACACCTCCTCACCCCAAGGTGGCTGCAGAGTCCAGGGTTTTGTCTTCATCCATATGTTTTATTTTAGTTTCTGTGTTGTGTTTTCACTTTTCTTGCCCCTTTCTCATCCTCTTGATATGAACATTCCCTTGGTGATATACTTTGCTTCCCATTGCCTTTCAATTCAATTCTCAGAGTTGTATTTCTTCTAAAAAACTTATTTAGGTTTAGAAATCACCATTTTTAATGACAGTTGCGCTTCTTCAAAGTATTAATCAAGGTTTTATTGCATGGTAGCAATAAAAGAAAAAAGAAAGAAAATTTATTTTGACACTGAACTCAAGTAGGCTGACCAACTCATCCCAATCTGCCCCAGACTTCCCTAGTTTAGCTCTGAAAATCTAAAAACACCCAGGAAACCACTGCGTTCCTGAAAAATTGTTTGGTCATCCTAAGCACAATGAACAGTTCCTCTGTGCTGTGGCTGACAGCATCCTCAATTGTTAATGTCAGATCTGTTCAGCAAAAACAAGCTGAAATGGCTGATCCTTGAAAGTCTGCCTAAACCAAGAGGTTGATTTCAAGTCTAAGTTGTTGGAAATGCAAACAAATTTAAATTGCCCTGGGCACAAATGGTGACTCAATCAAGAAAATATATTTGACTTTCTGAACAGGAAATTGTGATTTACTACATATTTCACTGTTCTCTTGAACTGCTTTTTTGCACCTGACTTTGGCTGCCTTAGAATGGAAGAAGGAACACAGCAGAACAGCTGCAGACTTTGGGGATGTGGTTCCTGTTAAATTAAACTGTACCTTATTCCCTTGCAGGATTCAGGGACTGCTCCAGTGTATTTTTCCAAGAAGGTATGTTAAATCTCATAGATGAAAAACACAAATCCCAAAGAAAGGCCCATGAGAGAAAGACAGGGGAGAACTTGGAACTGGGTCATCCTGCAGCCCCTCTTACCATTTTAGGAAGAAATCATTCTTGCAACATCACCCTGACAATCTTCTCTCAGGATGTGCATTAATTTTGGGAGTGCCTAGGCTTGTCCTGAGGCAGAAAGGAATCACAGGACAATGCCAGTGGCTATTAAATTTCATCCAGCCTCACAAAATAAGTTACTTGGGAACATCTTCTCCTGAGGGTTTGCTTTCTTTGGCTCAGAGGCTCATGTGCTAGTTGTACAAACTTGGGGAGAGTACTGCAAGAAGAACCACCCCATACACCTGTGCTTTATAGATACCTATAAACCTTGTTAAAATTCACATGGTTGGTCTCCAACTCCAGAGAGTCAGATGGGGCCTAAGAATTTGCATTTTTAGCAAATATCTGGGTTTGGTTAATGCTTTTCAGCCCAAGACTACACTATTTATTTATTTATTTATTTAAAGATTTATTTATGCATACAAAAACTGGGATACAGACCAGATGTATGGAGGGTGAGAGAATTCACCAGGGACAGAGTGGGGAACAGTAGGCAAGTCAGGAGATGTCTGCTGAGCCATGTGGGTAGCTCCCTGCCTGGGGATCAAACTCGTGCTTCAGTGGCTGTGGATTGCTTCATAGGTTGCATCTTAACCCCTGCGCCACCAGGGATGCCCCACTTTTTTAAAAGACTTATTTATTTATGCATACAAGAGCTGGGGTACAGGCCAGAGGTAGGGGGGGTGAGAGGATTCACCAAAGACAGAGTGGGGAACAGAACAGGCAGATTGACCGAAGTACACTGCTGAGGGGAGCAGTGGGCGAGTCAGGAGAGGTCTGCTGCACCATGTGGGTAGTTCCCTGGCCGGGGATCAAACTCATGCTGCAGAGGCTGCAGACAGCTTCATAGGTTGCATCTTAACCCCTTGCGCCACCAGGGAGGCCCCCGCCAAGACTACACTTTGAAAACTGCTGCCATGGATATCTTTGAAAGACTTTTGGCGTAATGGTTTGTGTTTTTATGTTGCAGGATCATGCTGCCACCCTGGGACTGCCATGTTTCCTTTTCAGGGTATAATACATTTCCTCTTCTTTGTTTTTAACTCTGAGTCCCACCTGCCACCCCATCTAAGAAATTCACAGAATGAGCACAGCAAGGGTCCCATAGCAAAACAATAAATAATAGTGGGGCTCCTCTCACCCTTTACTTAGGGAGTGATTCTCAAATCTCTTGCCGGACACAGACTGAAAGCTCTGGGGCTCTGGGTGCACAGGGGCAGGAGACAGGGCATCTGCTAATAGATATACATAGGGACCAATCACATTTGGAGTTTGTGTTCCTGAGAATACACTGGCAAGAGGGGTCTAGACACCATTCTCTCCTTCTTTACTGGTGGGGGGAGGGAAGCATATGGAACTTTTTGCAAAGGTCACAGAGTCAGAGAACCTTTGTTAAGTTTATGATCCTCCACTCACTGGCTGTGCTTCACCCCTGTGATCCTCAGTGTTTATATCAGAAAAGACTGGGAATCAGATGAGACTGTTCTTCAAACTGTATTCTGAGGAGAACTTGGCAAAGATCAAATAAGATTAGAAAACACCATACTGAACATTTCTGAAGGCTTATAGTGCATACCATTGTGTTCTACAGGGAACAACTTATTTAGTGGCTTAATCAAACTTACATTTTCTAACTTACATGACCAGTGAAACTCTTAACACTGCAGTATCTTTTTAATCTCATGACCTATACATGGTTGTTTTCTGGAAAGTGCTTTGAGAAACAGTGGGTTTCTATGATGTCTTTAGGGTAGGAAGTCCTATGATGAATGAGTTGAGAACTGTCCTGCCACATAAACAGAAGCTAAGGGCTGGGGTGGAGTCGGGGGCAGTGTCAGGACTGTGGGAAGAGAAGGATCCTGGGTCACTGCCTCAAGTCCCTGCAAACTAGCACCAGGCTAGGGTTTACGAGGTCACCCCAAGGAGTCAGCTGATCCCCAGTAGGAAGAACAAGACCACAGGACTCATGAGTAAAAGGATATGAAACAACATCCTTTCAGTATCTGTAAGATGCTTTATTTTTTTTCAGCCAAGGAATGGAAGAAACATGGAAGAGAACATCCAGTAGGAGTACCAAGGTCAGCCTCATTGCCGCTCTCCTCCCCCACGCAAGTATAAGTGTCAGACTGGGGAATGGAGAGAGGCAACCAGAGGGGTGACAGTTCAAAGAAAGGGGATCTTGTGGACCTCCTTAGGACTCTGCTTCCCACTTCCGGCTCTTGACTCCACGAAACCCCCATGGCAGCCTGGCAGAAGCAGGCTGTCCTGAGCAAACAGTGCTCCCCCCTCTTCCATGCCAGCCCTTCTCAGGTGTTTGTCCCCAACCATAGCTGTGAAGGATGAAAGAGGCACACAGCCCAGTGGTCCCCCCTGAGGCCTCTTACTTGGCCTCTCTGATGAGGAAAACCTACTGACATGCTTGGGAGTGGAGGGTGCTTGGGATTGGAAACACTTTTGGGTCCACCAGATCAGGCTAGTCCCTCCATTCAGTGATGCTCTGAGACCCAGAGTTTATAGCTGAGGAAACCCCTTGGCCTTCGGCAGGCATATGGAAGTGGAAGTCCATGAACAGGGGCACAGCTCTGGGCCTCCTCTGTCTCTCATAATGTGAGGCGGTCCCAGTATGGGTTGCAGCCTTCCTCCTGGAGCCTGGCCCCGGCCTGCTGGTATCCACAGGGTCCCACCAGCCAGGGTGCCTGAGATAGCTGCCCAGGTGCCCAGGTGCCCAGGTGCCCAGGTGCAGGGACACCAGCTGAAGCAAAGAGAAGATGTTCCCTGAAGCCACAGCGCTCACACAGGCCTGGTGCCTGGCTAGATATGACAAAAACAAGGACTGATTATGGGCATTTTACATGTCAAATTTTAGGCATAATTTAAAAATATGTTATGTAATAACATGCCCGTGAGTCTTTTCTTGATTCTGAGTATGTTTTGATCTGAGCTGTACATTTTTTTTTTCAGACTTCAGTGGTACAGGGAAGCTGGATCAGATGAGGCAATCAAGCAATTACTTTAAACAAATGTCAAATTTTTTCTGTGAATAAGTGAAGATAAATGTCTTGTTCCATAGTCTCTAGGATCTTCGGTTGTATCAAAAATAAAGTAACTTTGACACAACATTTTCACTTCTTATTGGAAAGTCTTGGGAGAGGGATTGGGCATGTAATAGGACATAGGACAAAGTAATAGGACATATATTTTAAAACATACTATTTTGGTATCACTTGAGCATGCTCTGACTGTTTTGTAATTATTGAGAGCACGGGCTTGGGATCAGACAGTTGACTTAAAATTCTCACTCCTCCATTTTCAGTGGGTTGCTGCCATCCTTGCACCCCCATCTCCTCCATGGTAAATGGAGGTTGTTAATAATAGTACCTTTGCATAGTGTTTGTGGCTACTGAGATAGATAGTCCATAGCTTACTTAGCCTGGTGGTACATAGTGAGCAGAAGGGTTGACTCTAATTACACTTCAAAAATGATTTTCATTACACAAATAGTCCCAGAATGACTTGCAAGCTGCTTCTATATGACAGGAGCTTGAGGTTACAGTATTAACCCCTAACTCCAGACTCCACAAGATATAGTGAGGCCCAAGCCTTTACCTTTTCAGTCTCCTCCTTTGTAACGTTTGCCTTCCAGACCTCCCAAGAACATCCAAAGGAGTAAACTCTGTTGGAAAGGATATGGACCCTAATGGTATTTGTGATGAGCCTAAACTACATGGAACTTTCCTTATTTAGATTTTTTAAAGTTTCTCTTTGCCTTTGGGTGCTTGCACCTATTGTTAAGATCCAGCTGCTTCAAATTCTGGGTTAGCACAAGTAATTGGTTCTATAGGCTTTGCTACTGGGTGGAGGTAAGGCAAGTGTTTTGTGTATCACAGGATGCAAATAATAGCCCGTTCAGAAGACACAGGTGATCCCTTCTAGCTCTGTCTGGTTCCTACTTACCTTGTGGGAGCCACAGGTTGGAGCTGACAATCATCACCTGCATCTCTGCCCTATCTGCCACAAACTCTGCACCCCCTTCTCCTGGGTTTTGAAGTCCCTAATGTGACCTGTGCCTTTGAGTTAACAATGGCAGAGCGGCACATACAGCAGCTGTCTCTCCCTCTCACAGGTTGTACTGCCCGGTATAGCTCTGACCTCAGTTTAATTAGCTTTTCTTACCCCTCTCTACCATAACATTGCTCTTGATAATACAATAATCATCCATTCATCATTCAGGTGGTGGTTGTGTAATTTGGTTGTAAATATGTAAAGGAAGCAAGACCATCTTCACTCTGCCACCACCGTGCCAGAACTTAAACCTCATCAAATTCAGAAGTCCTCCTTTTAAAATGTAGTTGAGTGTAGGGAAAATGAAAATGCTCAAGCTTTTGTGCCGTTGGCCTTGGTGGCTATCACCTGCAGCCTTGAATGCAGGAGGTGATTGGGATTCATGGGCTAGGGGTATGCATGCCTGGTGGGGACACCTGGAGTATGGTGTGGGCACATGTAAGTGGGCACCCCTGAACTGAGAGTGGGCATAAAAGGGCAGCATCACAGAGGACAGTGAGCTGGATAAAGCAGAAAGGCTATAAGAGGGAGACCACAAGACGATGCCAGAGTGTAGGATAAGGTAAAAGTTATCAGGCTTTTCTGCCCTTCCGCCATCAGGATAGATGAGGAAGCCCTGTGATCCTGGGTGCATGCCTGATGGCGGGCACCTGAAGTGGGTCCACCTGAGCTAAGAGACTGATTTATAAGGGTGGTGCAGCAGAATGCGGTGTGGTGGTGGTGCGGTGTTAAGGGTGGAGGAGTGGAGTGTACGGAGGCGTGCGGCAACTACAAACCACAGCGAAGAGCATGTGGCTGCTAGAACCGTTCATAAACCTGCTCGGAATGGGTTGGTTGCTTTACACAAAGAGAGCTCCAAGACTGTAAAGTTTCGCTGGGCATCCCATTCCTAAGTACCCCCCCCACACACACATCCTCCTGCCTGCTCTGTGCCTGGTTACTGTACCACAAGTGACATAGAAAGATACTGAAAAATCCTGAAGCCACTGAGGGCTCTGGACTCTACCCTTCTGCCCGAATCCCTAGAGAACCTGCTCTGTGCCTTCCCTCCAATATATTGAGACCTTTTACTTCTCGGATTTGTGTAAGTGGCAGGAAGGCCACTGAGCAGGTTTTCTGATCCAGCAGACCGAACCGGGTAAAGGAGAGAGTTCTGGAGCCCTCAGTGACTTTTGCAGGTTTTTATTGGGATTTACCAGGTACACAGCAGGCAGGGGTGCTGGGGGCTGGGAGGCCTGCTAGCCTTCAGCAGTCTTCACTCTTTCTAGGCTCTCCAACATTCTCTTGCATTCTCTCTGCTTCTCTCGTGGTTCTGCTTCTGCTTCTCTGCTTCTGCTGGAGTCTCTGTGATGCTGCCCTTAAAAGCCCAGTCTTAGCCCAGGTGAATCCCACCTACATATGCCCACACCCTATTCCAGGTACCCACCATTAGGCATGCATTCAGGACCACAGGGTTCCCTCATCTATCCTAATAGCAGGAGGACAGAAAAGCCTGATACTATTACCTTACTTACCCTACAATTTGTTTCTTAGTTTTTGCACTTAGAAGATTTTTAATAAGTCTCAGGCCTATTTTCTCAAATAGAATACTTAAAGATTCTTCAGAATTTAGTGTAAAATGCTGCAGATGCAGGTCTTCAGAAATTATATCGAGATTTTGAGATAGCCAAGGATGGCTATTTCCAACCAAAATGAGTCAAAATCTTTTTTGCCACATCAGTGATGATAAATTGCATCCTAATGGAGGATCACCAGCTTTGGCAGAGGCTGACCACAGATCTCTCTGGCAGATGGTGGTTAAAGAGAATGAGGGGTGGGGGGAGCTTCCCTCATGGCTCAAGAGGTTAAGTCTCAGCACTATGAAGCTATCCACAGCCACTGCAGCACAAATTGGATCCCCAGGCAGGGAGCTACCCACATGGCACAGCAGACCTCTCCTGTCTCGCCCGCTGTTCTCCTCAGCAGTGTATATCAGTCTATCAGACTGTTCTGCTTACCACTCTGTCTCTGGTGAATCCTCTCACCCCAACCCCCGCCCCACACCTCTGGCCTACACCCCAGCTCTTGTATGCATAAAGAAAGAAATCTTAAAAAAAAAAAAAAAAGAAAAAGAGGATGAGAGGTGGACAAAGAACCGCTGCTCCCAAGAAATACAGGTTATTTGAGCTAAAAGCTCTTTCTTTACCATGCCAGTCTCTGCTGATGGAGAGATGGAAACAGACTGCAATTTCAGACATCACCTCATTCCTTTTCCCCACAGCAGTGTCCAGCAACACCGACAGTGTCAATAAATCCAAGGAGGAAACCAGACTATAATTTACAGCTTCTACACTGTGAGAACTGGTCCTCTCTTCATGTAGTGTTATTTTTAGCCATGTTTCCTATGAAAAGGAGTCTTATAAGGCCACTCCACCCAGGTGTCCCTTCTAATAAGTTTGACTTCAAGCCCCAATGTCAGTTACTAGATGGAAAATTCCAACTTCTTGGTGCTGGTGGTCAGTTTATGGGGAGAGCCCACATTTCAGTCCATTGCACAGTGCCACTGAAGTCCTCCATAAGATGAGAGGCCCGTGTCTAGCCAGGACAGAATAGTGAAAGGGACTCTTAGAAACTTGGAGTGGGCAGGGGCCTGGTGATCATCCATCCCTGCCCTCTCAGGCTGCAGAGGAAAGCCAGGTGACTTGCCCAAGGTCACATAGCTGCTGGCAGCATGTCCAGGATGGAGCCCAGTCATTTCAGTAAAAACTCAAAATGCTTCCTTTATTCTGATGTTATTTTCCTGTATGAGTTTTCTAGGGCTTCTGTACCTCATTTGCCAACATTTGGCAACATAAAACTTATTCTCTCACAGTTCTGAAGGCCAAAAGTCTAAAATCACAGTATCATCAGGGCCATGTTCTCTCTGCAGAGTTCAGGGGAGAATCCTTCCTTGCCTCTTCCAGCCTCTGATGACTCCAGGTATCCCACCTGAATTGTGGCTCATTGCCCTTGTCTCTGCCTCCTTCTTCCTTCACTGCTGTGTCTTCTATCTTTCTCTCATAAAAATACTTATCATTGGTGAGGCAGACCTCTCCTGTCTCACCCGCTGCTCCCCTCAGCAGTGTATTTCAGTCAGTCTGCCTGTTCTGTTCCCCACTCTGTCTCTGGTGAATCCTCTCACCCCCTACACCTCTGGCCTGTACCCCAGTTCTTGTATGCATAAATAAATAAATCCTTAAAAAAAACTTATCATTGGATTTAAGGGACATTCTAATCGAAGATGAATATAGATGATATCTCTTTACTTACTTATCTCTGCAAAGACCCTTTTCCTAAATAAGGTCACATTCAAAGGTCCCAAGGTTTAGGAAATGGGTATATCTTGGGGGTGGGGGAGGATGGGGAGGAATATTCAAACCATATCCTCAGGTTCTTTTTTTGGCACTGTTTGCTGGAGCTCTGAGTTCTTTTGCTGACTCCTGTTCCAAGTGCTTCCCTGTCAGCCTGCACATCCTGGGCCAGTTATTTTACTCTCCCTTCTCAAATAGGTCTGTACAAATATCATTTATATAATCTTGTATGCTGGTATGAGTCTCACTTGTACGAACATTTAAGCATTTGTTAGTGAAAATGAATAAATCACTTGCAAAAATTTAGAAGTCTTAAAATCAGATGAGTGAAAGAAGCAAGAAACTTTTTATAGCAAGACAACATTTAGATAAGTCGAACACCATGGTGAGAACAAATACCAAATTTAGGAAAGCAGTGACTCCTGAGAGGACGAAGACTGACACAAAGCAGCAAGGCTTCAGGGGGGCTTCACTGGTATTCTTGGCAATTGGCATCAGTGCATTTTTTTCTTAAGGTGATAGCAGGCACATTGGGTATTGTGTTAAAAATTGTATGAAAAGCATATGTATAAATTGCTAAATTTTTAAATAAATTGTTTAAAAAATAATAACTTGTAAGTGAAGAAAATAATTTATAAATGAATTTACATGGAAGAATGGAAAAGGGAGTTGTTTGTATATAGGAGACTTAAGGGGAGAAATGGTTCTTGAATTGGTCCTTGAAGGATCTGTAGAGTTTCTATTGATAGTAATAGAAGAGAGCATGCCTGGACCTCCCCAGTGGCGTAGTGGGTTGAGCACAATGCTGTGAAGCTGTCCATAGCCTCTGCAGAGTGGGTTCAATTCCTGGCCAGTCAAGGAGATTCCCACATGGTGTGGCAGACCTCTCCTGTCTTGCCTGCTGCTCCTCTCAGCAGTGTATTTCGGTCGTTTGCCTGTTCTGCTCCCCGCTCTGTCTCTGGTGAATCCTCTCAACCTCCCGCGCCTCTGGCCTGTACCCCAGCTCTTGTATAAAAATAAATGAAGAAGAAGAAGAAAGAAGAAGAAAGAAGAAGAAAGAAGAAGAAAGAAGAAGAAAGAAGAAGAAGGAAGAAGAAGAAGAAGAAGAAGAAGAAGAAGAAGAAGAAGAAGAAGAAGAAGAAGAAGAAGAAGAAGAAGAAGAAGAAGAAGAAGACAGCATGCCTGACAGAGAAAATAAGCAAAGGTTGGAAAGTTGGAAATACAGAGCATGTTCAAGGGACAAGTAGTTTGACCCGACCATGGGGAGGAGTGTATATATTGTAGGGTGACTTCTTCCTGCCTTTTCCACCACAGGTCTTCTACACTTTACTCCACATATCCATGTACAACCAGCCCTGTTAGGCTAGTTAATATTTGGATGAGGCTAGAACTCAAGGCAACTTGGAACAGGCTATGAATCACAAGGAGATAGGACAAGTGTGGCTGAGTATGTCAGCAGTGCACATGGCCTGGCAACCGGACTGCCTGAATTCACATTCCAAATTTGCCTCTTACTGCTTGTGTCTTCTCGGTACATTCCACCATGCTGTACCTCAGTTTCCTCACCTTTAATGTGAACACAACACAAGCTACCATTTAGTTCTCAGTACTAAATGAGATAATTTTTGTGATGAGTTTAGGACAGTGCCTGATATAGGTATTCTATCTCATAAGTACCCCACTGGTGTGTTATTTATCTTTATTATCGTCCTTACAGCATTTAAAAAAGATATTCTACCACAGGGGCAGTCTGTAGTGTATTGCTGGGGTAGTCACCCTGACTGAGTCAGCTAAGAAATTTCTCCATCTCCAGCATCAAATTAATAATAAACTTTTGTGTATTCTATTCTCTTTTCTGTATTTTTTTGATAATAGTGGATAAGTGCTGGGTTAAAGGCCCAGCTCTAACAGTGACTACTACTTGTGGATAACATCCTCTCATAATCTTGACTTACTTAACTTCTCTGAACCTTAGTTTACTTACTCATTTCATCAGAAGGAAAGATTTTTATGGACCAGGACATTTCTTTTACAGAGCTCAGTCATGTGAGCATACCTGGTTGGAAAAGAGGCCAGGAAATATATCCCACATGTGGGACCTGGAAGAAGAGGCAGTTTTGGTGAGCAGATTGTCAGTGACTACTACAGGAAAATTATTATCCCCATGCATGAGAAAAATTATAGTTAGGGAAATTAAATTAAGTATTTAATTTCTGCCATCAATAAATGGCAGAGTTAGAATTTATACCCAAGTTCAACAGCTGTTTACCATCACAAGGTGTCTTATAGAAATATGGAGTTAGCACTTGGCTCAGTACAGGAACAGGATAGGAGGAGAGTGCAGGGTTGAGTTGTACATGAAGCACCTGCCATTTGAGTCCTTGACTCAATAGGTATAAATGATGAATCCAGTGCATGCACAGAGTGAAACAAAGAGTTTGCCAGGTTTGAGTCTGATTTGGGAGTGAGGAAAGATCAATAGATGATCTGCAGGGTTGAAGTTAAAAAGAGACCCTCTCCCACCTTTGTTTGGGATTTCATATTCTTTTACAATTCAACATGCTTAGAATCTGGCTTCCTTAGTTTTAATAAAGGTTTATATCAATACCTAAAAGAAACAAAGAAACAAATATGCCTGGCCCAAACCAACCCATTTGGAGAGTTGGAAAAATTCCACTTCTGGACAATTTTCTTTTTTACTCAATTCTCTGATTTCTTTGCTGATGCCTGGTATTTCAGTTTAATATTAAAACCATCAATTTGCCTCAAGAGATTAAGTCACAATCAATAGAAACCCTGAAAGAGAAGGCGGTAGGACTTATTTTATTTATAGAGTTAGTCTTTGTCTTCCAGACATTGGTGAAATGAATCTTAGAAAATTACTGTAATAAAATAGAGCCAGAAGTGAGTTTCAGTGCAGAGAAGCTACCAGGACACTAGGGTGCTGAGCAGTGGACTTGAGACCATGTAGCTGCAGACTCAGAATAGAAGTGGCCAAGGGAAGAATTCATCCGCATCCCCCAGGGAAAATTCACCATGACCTCAAGCAGGTGAAGAAGAGTCAAGACCATCTGTGAGAGTGAAAGCCACAGGAAAGTAATTTTATGCTTGACTGGCATTTGAGCAATGGACGGAATTATAAAATGTACCTTTTAATCAGAGGATGGTGTTTCTCCTACTCAGCTAGAGCAAAGAGACCTTTCAGTAATGAGACATGTATCACTTAAGATAAATGATCCACAATACTGTGTTTTGAAGAATCAATATGTTTTTCTCTCTAATTTATAATCCCAGGGTGGGTGTCTAAGGCCAAATGAATAGCTCTATTCTCTTTGAGCCATTCAGAGGCATAGAACCCTGAAAATCACTATCCCCTGCATAGGCAAAGCTGGGTTGGCACCAGTCTTTGTTCCAGCTTGGTAGGTTGCATACACAATGTTTTAAGTCCTGGATCTAGAAAGGGCAAACATCACTCCTTCTCCCTGCCCTCTACAATCTTGGTGAGAAATCTGCAATAGAACCACTCTCAGGCAAAGTATCACCTACCAGTGTGGCCAAGTGTCATTACAAACCTGCTGCCTTAGATTTAGAAGAGGAAAAGGGGTGTTGGTGAGAAACTTGCTGACTAGCAAAGACCTCAACATTGAGGTAGGGAAGGAATTCTTCTAGGCACTGCCCTCAAAGCCAGTCCTTTGGGAGGCACTTCCCATGCAAAGGGAATTGTGCTGAAAAAGTGGGAGTTGAAGCCAAAGAGCCAAGTTCTCCTCATCAGGAAGTTATCAGAGTCCAGCTGACCAAGGACTGGAAAAAAAAAAAAAATCACAGCCTTTGTGCCTAAGGATGATTGTTTAAATTTTATTGAGGAAAATTATGAAGTTCTGATTGCTGGATTTGGCTACAAAGGTCATGCTATTGGTGACATTCCTGGAGTCTGATTTAAGGTCATCAAAGTAGCCAGTGTCTCTCTTTTGGCCCCATATGATGGCAAAAAGGAAAAGATCAAGATCATAAATTTAGATGGTGAAAACATGGTAGCAAACATTTTCACATCCCAGAAAAAAAGTAAAATTAAATTAAAAAAAAGAATTTGACAGAGATTACATACTGCTTAGTTGTAGAACCCAAACTTAGTTTAAATCATCTCAATAATAATGCTTAGTAAGCCTCAGGCATAATAACACAGTGGTATGTGTATTGTGTTAAAGCCAGACATATCTATGGTATGTCAAGAGCTTATTTCTGCCATTTATTTAGCTTGTTTACATTTTTGTAAGCTGAGGATAAAAGGGTGTCTGTCAGGAATAAATGAAGTCATGCAGACAAGGTAGTGATTCTGTGCTTAACATATGGTAGTCTTCAATAAATGTTAACTATCATTAGTAGTCATATAAAAATAATGGGAATCAATTGGGCCGCTTTTTCATTTAAATCCTTTTGTTATAGTGCAGGGTGTGGGACACCCTAGACCCCCAAACTGTCTGCTATAAATACGCTCTGCCATCCACCACATACAGGACAAAACACACTCTAATGCATAAGACCTTTAATGGAAAGGAACAGTAACACAATTATTGTGCAAAAAAGACAAGAAAAAGAATAAAGTTTTCAAGTCAAGCACCCAAAGTTACCCATCCCCTCATGGGTAAATGCCTAGTCAAATTAGGATTAACATTTATCAAAATCAAGATAAAAGCTGCCATTGTTAACCTCCCCAAGGGTCTCTCACCCACATCTGCTTCAAGTGTTTCCCTCCATGCCTCCAAGTCCCTGGTACAAGTCCAAGGCTGAGAAGCAAGCACAACTTTTTCAAACATCTCTCTGCTCCATGTGCCTCCTCCGCGTCCCCCTCCTCTCCCCTTCCTTCTTGCTTCCTTCTCAGGCTCCTCTGCAGCTTCTCCTTCCTGCTCAGCTCCACCCTTCCTTGGGTGGGGCAGGAAATCTGCAATCCCCCCTTTCCTTGGGGACCACCCTGTTACGGTTTCAAAAAAGAATAGAAGATCAGAATGGAATAAGACATTTTCACACAGTTGGGGCAGGTGGTGAGTGTTGAAATGGGCCTGTGGATTGGATTATAACATGGGAACCATGATGACTTACTCATTGGGTGCTATGTGGTAGATCCCTAGAATATTTTGGTTACATACAAAATGGAATGTTGTGATAAAAACACAATGGAATGTTTCATGCTAAGTCAAATATGTGACAAGGTAGGAATCTGAGTATGAGAAAAAGAGTAGTTTCTACTGCTGTGAAAGTTTCCTGTGCATTTGAAGTAATAGAAAGTAAATTACTTTCCAAATGGCTCTCCAGAAAAACAAATGATGCTAAAATTCATTATGGAGTACAAGCCCTGAGCAGATCCAGTCCATCCAGTGTGGTGGAGCTAAGTGTCTTTGTAAGAGTCCACATGTTATTAAGAGACACTCTGGGAAGATTCTACTAGTAGACACTATATCTTGAGTGTTGGCGATGACCCACATTGTGGTAGCAATAGGAGTTTTTAAATTCCAAATTTCTACATCATTCCACCAACCGAAAAACAACCCTTTTAGAAAATATAAATTCAGTCAAGTTAGGGAACACAAAATCAATACACAAAGCTCACTTGTGTTTCTATACCCTGACAACGACCCATCAGAAAGTTTTAATAGGAAAATCCCATTTACAACTGCATCAAAAAGAACAAAATATCTGGGAAAACGTTTTGAGTCAAACATTTTGAGAAGCAAGAGGATAATTTCTAGGGTCAGAATAAGCCTTGCAGGAATAAGGGAGATTCTGAAAATAAGGGCAGCAATTTCCAAAAAGGACAAACAGGACATTCCTGGACAAGGGCGATAAAGAAAAAAGGACTCTGAGATAAAAGCTGGGAGGCAAGACGTAATTCTGGACACAGAGACATTAAGACAGAGTGAGAGAGACCACTGAGAATCAAACAATCACAAAGAGACTGATGCAGCTTTAGCATTATTAGGAAAAGAAGGAATATATGCCCTGAGCATATATTACTCCTGACTCCATTACAGCTTCCTTACCCCTCACTGGCTTGTTTCCAGAGGCCTGGGAGTCCCACTTTGTTTCTGTTTCTTTTCTCCTTAATGAACTTCTCATTATATCTAATTCTCTAAACAAATTTGCCTCTTTTCATTTGCTTGTCTGAGAGTCAGGGAAGTTTCTGCTGAAGCTTCATCAGACACCAGCCTGTGGTAGTCCAGTGGCTGGGACTCAGTACTGCCCCTGCAGCCAGGGATCAACTCCTGGCTGAGAAACTAGACCTGAAAACCTAAAAACCTGAAATTACAGCAACAGGTCAATGAAGGAGAAGAACCAGTATAATGAAAAGCTGTAAAATACTCTTAAAAGAAATTGAAAACACAAATAAATGGAAAGATATTCTGTGCTCATGACTGGAATAATCTGCTGCATTGACAACACCACACTGACAAACAGGAGTCGTGAAGCAGGCTACACAATACAGGATGCTGTTCAACGAGCAAGATCCTGCCTTTTTTTTTTAATTTTTTTTAATAGAGGCATGTTTTTATTTATTTTTATTTGTTTGTTTTTTGTTTATACATGCACTGAGTACAGTCAGAAGCATGGGAGGGTGAGAGAATTCACCAGAGCCAGAGCGGGGAGCAGAACAGGCAGAAGGACCGAAGCACACTGCTGAGGGGAGCAGCGGGCGGCAGGAGAGGTCTGCGCGCCATGTGGGACCCTCCTCTGGTGGCCGGGGAGCAGCCGGGGATCGAACCGGCACCGCAGAGGCCACAGGCAGCTTCACAACCCAGCGTTCAACCGCTGCGCCACCGGGGAGGCCCTTTTTTTTTTTTTTAAGATATATTTATTTATTCATACAAGCACTGGGTACAGTCAGAAGTGTGGGAGGGCGAGAGGATTCACCAGAGCCAGAGCGGAGAGCAGAACAGGCAGAACGACAAAGTACACTGCTGAGAGGAGCAGCGGGCGCAGGAGAGGTCTGCGCGCCATGTGGAACCCTCACCCGGTGACAGGGGATCGAACCAGCGCTGCAGAGGCTGCGGGCAGCTTCGCAACCCAGTGCTCAACCACTGCGCCACCAGGGAGGCCCCTAGATCCTGCCTTTTTTATTGATAGACTAATCATACAGCATCAGTTACACGGGGTAGAATTAAAAAATGGGGGAAACTGGAAATGTGCTTATGTCATCTAGGGCTTTAGAGGGACAAGCAAATAATTCTTATCTGCTTAGTGACCAAGTGTTATAATGGGAAACCTTACCCCAGACCCCTGGCCAAGGTTCCAATCTTATCAACAAGGCATTCCACTGATCAGCTTCTAGGGTCCCTTGTTATATATGTCAATAGTCTCCCAGGAGTTCCTGGTCATACCTCATGATACATATCCTTCCCAGGGTGATCAAACTTTCTGCTCTTGATTGATTTGAAAGGCACCTTGTAAGGCTGGGCTCCTATAATTGATTGGGCAGTTCTGACCTTGTTTAGGAATGCAGAACTGCAGGAAACAAAAATGGTGGCTGAACAGGCCGCTTAGGATCAGCAGACCCACAATAATTATTGAAAGGTACAGACTGCCCAAAGCAAATACAGATCAATGTATTCTAATGAAAATTCAGATGGCATTTTTCACAGAAACAGAACCATTCTGAAATGTACAAAGGACTGGGAAGAGCCAAAACAATCTTGAGAGTGAATCTGAAGGCATCTTGCTCTCTGACTTTGAACTGTTAATTGGACACAACATCTCAGTTAGAGCTTAATAGATAATTAAAGTCAGGATTGGAACCCAGGAAGCAGCCTGACAGATTTTATTCCAAAAAACCGAGTTTGAATTTAGTTTATATGCATAGGAAGAGTGAGTCATTGACATTAAGAATGTAATTATTCTGGATGGGAGAGTCTTCTATTCCAATTTGTCCTGACCTAATCATATGCTGATGCTGGAGGAAGGTGATGCCCATTTAACTTCTTCCTTTCTAAGAGTGTCCTGTGGGGATGGGAAGGCTGAGCACCCATTAATAAATCTTTATCTGCCTCCATGGTCAACAGTGGTGGTGAAAAGACTGGCTTCACCTTTAGGTGGCAGATGCCCTGGACAGTACAGAGTGGAGACTGTGGGAGATGGTTTTGCCCTCCTGACTGACTGCCAGACTTGGGGCTGGGAGGGAGGATGTCAGCCCCAGAAAATTTTACAATATGTTCCCCAGACTATATTATAAATGCACTGTAATAAAAGAGACAGATCAACAGGACAGAATGGAGAGCCCAGAAAATCCACACCAAGTGTCATCTATTTACCACAAAGGCATCAGGAGCAAAGAGCACAGAAGGATATGCTCTTTAGTCAGTAGAGAGAGAACATCAAGGGTCATGCTCAGGACTGAACCCGGACCTATGTTCCTTCAGGCCCAATAATGAACCCAAAAAAGGCCCCAGTTTTCTACATGCAGCCCTTCCTGCACTGGGTCCTCCCACTGGACCCCTCCGCAGTCAGTCACCCACAGGGAGATGTTCTCACCTTCCTCTCACCTTTGGCTCACCACCTCCTCTCCAGGCCCAAGGAGGTACCCAGATCAAAGTCCTGGGTCCAGAAGAGACCATGTTCCCTGCCAGCACCAACTCCACCGCAAGGCACCCAGGAGATGAGGAGCAGGCTGCTGGCAGGTGCGGGTGGGCAGGGACACTCCCCCAACAAGCTCTTTGTGGCCACGCCCACCTGACAGTCCTGCTGCAGCATGACAGTTTGTAAATTCAAACTCAAAGGGAAGCAAATATCCTGCCTCTTTTCCAAAAATAATGTCAATGAAAATTCCAGGAAGCCACCTGAACGGCAAAACGGATCTACCTGGATTTAAAAACTTGCTCAGGGTTATTTAGCAGTGACCACAGATGGCTCGACAAACCCAGCCGCTGCCCAGTATAATGACAGAATGGGTGTGTGAATTTGCTCTTTGCTCTGCGCTTTGCTGCCACCCCAGGTCCTTACCTGCCTGGGCACTATTATTTTCTCCACTGTGCCGCATGGCCCATCCTTGCCACTAGGTGGCATGCCGTTTCTCTGAGCTTAGTCCCACCCCCACCCTACCCCCAACCCTCAATTATTCCTCTGCCCTTCATTCACCATTGGCCCTCTAATTGCTAGATCACATTTTGTATATGCCGGAATTTACTTAACCATTCCCTGGGGTTTCATTTAGATTGTTTCCAATTATGTGTTACTATAAAGAAAGTGCTTGTGAATGTTTTCATATATCAAGATTTTATGTGTATTTCAAAACATTTCCTTAGGTCACTTCCCAAAAACAGAATGACTGCATTAAGCAGTATACATATTCTAAATTCACAGTTCTCTGCAGAAGGATGGTACAAATTTATTCTTTTCTCAGGAATGAATGAGTGTACATATTTCACCTCACCTCTGCCAGCATTTCACTCTATCCTTCAAGGGTTTTGATGCTATTGTGCCAGTAGGCACGGGACAGGGTCTCTATGGATTAAGGCAGATGAATAAAGGAGAGTCCTGGAGCTCTTAGTGGCTTTTTCAGGCTTTAATGCTCTTTCTACAGCAATTGTTGTGGGGCAAGCCCACAGGCTGGCGAGGCAGGGAGGCCTGGGGGCCAGGAGGCTGGCAGGGCCCCCAACCCCCAGAAAATCTTTACTCTTTCTCTTTGGTCTCTCTCTGGCATTCTCTTATGGTCTCTCCCTCTCATAGATGTTGCTTATCCTCTCATAGCCGCCCCTGACTCTGAGTGATGCCGCCCTTACAGCCTCAGCATCTAGGCTCAGGTGTGCATATTTACACACCCCCCACAGAGGCCAATGGCATAAAAGTTTGACCATTTACCCTACAGATGCAAACTTTGCACTAGAATCAAGTATACAAAAAAATTTTATTATGTGTAAGAAATATTTAACTACTTTAGATACTCAAAAAAACTGTGTACTTGTTATAGAGGACCCAAGGCAATGAGAGTCAAAACCACCGCAAATTATTCCTTGTCCTGGTTTCTGCGAATGAGAAAAATTCATTTACAGTTTGCTGCCAGATAAATGAAAACAACAACAACAAAGTTTAAGAGGTCTCTAATTCTGTGAGGAATTAGGTAAAATATTAGGATCCTTATAAATATTATTGAATCAAAGCTCCTCACCCTCAAGGAATCATTTGATTCCTTCCGTAACTGTGTTTGCACACATTAGCAATACCTGAGGATCTTTAAGAAAATCTCAGTCCCATGCCTCATCTTCAGGGACTTAATTGTCTCAGGAGCCCTGTAGTTTCTCAGGTGGCTCTAATAGATAGTCCAAGTAGGAATCCTAGTATACCCCATAGATGTGTGGGTCTGTAGTATTTCCTATGTCCGCTTGATTGCCACTAGGCAGCAAATTAGCTCAGGTCATACTCAGGAGCAAGATTGCTCTCTTACCTCAAAGTTGGAATGCTGTGTAGGCAGAAACCCGGAGCCCAGTGCCTGCATTTTACCCGTCAGTCTTGCTGACTTTTATTCAGCTCCTCCTGCATGACCACCACACGGTTATTCATGTTTGCAACTATCAATCACCTGCGGCTCTACAACTGAAACGCCCCCCACTTTTCTCTTCTTGTCTGTTCTGATCACTGTTCTATCTGCAGAACCTAGACTAGTGCCTGGTACATAGTAAACTCTCAAATGTCTGTTATGACCTAATAGTATTTTCCAACCCTGCAATGATAGTTCTAGGTGTTATAGTAACATTCCCATGTAACTGAATGCACGGAAATGCCTGTTTCTGCCTATATAAACCTAGATTGGGTGTGCAGCTGCACGAGATACACGTCACGCCCAGCACCTCCACTCAGCCCAACCCAGTTAGGCCGAAGACCTGCCCTAATAAGGCAGTGCCCGGAACGGGCTCGGCTCACTTTCGCTCCCCAGCAAGGACAAGCCCCACGCATGCGCACACCCCCCCTTCCAGGCGCACTTCCTCCTCGGCTCCACCCATCTCCCGGGGGCGGGGCGGGGCGGGGCCGGGCGGGCGAAGCCGGCGGTGGCTGCGCGCGTGCGTGGAAGAGCGCGGAGGGGCGGGGGCGCGGCGGTCGGCCGGGCGTGAGCGATCGGAGTCGAGATGCAGGTAAGCGGGGCCGGGGGCGCCAGGCCTAGCGGTAGCGACCGACCGAGTGCCCCTTCGGGTCCGCGCGGCGGCAGTGTCCGCCCGGCCTGCGGGAGCGCCGGGCGCCGCGGGCTCTGGGAAAGCCTCGCGAGCCGGAGCCGGCGCAGGCGCACGGTGGGAGGGCGGCTCTGGCCCCGGGACCCGCGCGGGGGCCCCCCCGCGCCTGTGTGCCCCACCCCTCGAATGTCTGTCTGCCTGCCTTTTGGGGCTACCAGCCCTTGAGAACCCCCCGCTTTCCCCCAGGGGGATTGTGAAGGACTCACTGGATTCCACCTGACAAAATTACTACGGATTAACTTTTTTTTAAAAAAAAGATTTATTTATGCACACAAGAGCTGGGGTACAGGCCAGAGATGCGGGGGTGAGAGGATCCACCAGAGACAGAGTGGGGAACAGAACAGGCAGACTGACTGAAATACACTGCTGAGGGGAGCAGCGGACAAGACAGGAGAGGTCTGCTGCGCCATGTGGGTAGCCCCCTGGCTGGCCGGGGATCGAACTCGTGCTGCAAAGGCTGCAGATTGCTTCATAGTGCGGTGCCCAACCCCTTGCGCCACCAGGGAGGCCCTACTACGTATTAACTTATAATAAGCACCTGAGTAGGTGTCTTATGAGTTATTGATCCATTCTGTGGAAGCTAAGGCTTGGAGAAGTGCAGGGTCCCGCAACATAAGAACAATGGGGAGACCGTGTTTCCTCACCTTATAGAAGGTGAGTGAGAGGTTAGTTACACTCTAATGCCGGTCAGGTTGAGGTCTCTCCGGCTCTGACTCAAGGCTTCCAGTACTCTCCGTAAGATGAGGCTCCTCTTTGCTTATTCCTTTCTTGGATAAAGCCAAATCTAGCTTCGTCCATTTCTTGTACCTGGAACTTGCTAATGAAATTGGGCCTCCCGGGTGGCGCAGCAGTTGAGCGCTGGGTTGCGAAGCTGCCCGCAGCCTCTGCAGTGCTGGTTCGATCCCCGGCTGCTCCCCGGCCTCTGGAGGAGGGTCCCGCATGGCGCGCAGACCTCTCCTGCCGCCCGCTGCTCCCCTCAGCAGTGTCTTAGGTCCTTCTGCCTGCTCTGCTCCCCGCTCTGGCTCTGGTGAATTCTCTCACCCTCCCGCGCTTCTGACTGTACCCAGTGCTTGTATAAATAAATAAATAAATAAATAAATAAATCCTTTAAAAAAAAAAAAAGAAATTAGACGAAAGGTGAGAGGAAATGAATGGAAATGGGCACTTTTATGAGCAGAAATCTTTGACCACTGCTTTTTGTTACTGTCCAAGTGTTACAGGGCAGCCCCGATATAAAACAGGTTGCCTGACTGTGGGTCCTCACCCGCGCTTAAAAAGAACTTAATACCCTACTGCAGGCACACACGAAAGCTTAATAAAAGGTTTATTTACAAGGGAAGGGGAAATGAGGAAAAGTACAACTCAGGGAGAAAAGAGGGAAATAAAGTCTTAAATGCGTCCTACCCTTTCTGCTGCCCTGGAATCCCAGTGGCACTCTGAGAGCTGGCTGCAAGCCACAAGCAGTGAAGCCAAGAGGGGAAGAGAGAGAGACCCCAAGGCCGGCATCTGGTTTTTATACCAAACCTGGCTGCTTAACTCCACCCCCAGGTCCCAGCCACCTTCCCTTTGGTGGTGATGGGATTTGTCTTTCCCAATGTCTTGATGGCTTTGGTCTGGAGTGGGGGTGGAGTCCACAAAGCCTGCATGGAATTAGCTCAGGACATCCTTTCCCCCTACATAAGGATCCTGCTCCAAGAGTTATTTTACTGCCTTCCAGACATTGCTATAGTCAGGAATTCTGATTAAATCCTCTGACTCAGTGGCAGATTAGAAATGTTGCTAGTATAGGTCTGGTTGGGGTGGAAAGCACCGGGAGCTGGAAAAGACTATCATTACATATACGGTATGTCTACCACAAACCATATACTCTTATGTGGTGAAGAGGAGGCTGTCCTCTGCATTCTCTTTCTTTCAATTCCCTCATTAAAAATGTCAACCTTTTTGGGTGTCAACTCTGACAACCTGGTGGAAATGAGTCTGTTCGTTTTGTTTTGTTTCGTTTTTTTGTAACTTGCTATAATATATCAGCAAGACCATGACACAGCTGGGGCCGCCCTTTCCTAGTGTGCCTTGATTTCTATTCCAAAGAGGTCTGAGCTCCATTACCGTGAGGGTGAACTAGCTACATATGGGTAAAAGACTTAGGAGAATGCTCACTACCTAGCATACTCAGTAAATGAGCTATTCCACAGGGTGTCAGTTCTTCCTCTCAGGTTGGCCATTAGAGAATTTGGGTAGCTCATCATCAGGTTCTGTACCCTCTCTGATTCTACTGCAGTCATTCAGCTGTGAGATTGTATCTCCTCCTGGCCTTCAATCCTTAGCATATGCTGTCTCTTTGTCTAAAAGTTATTTCCTAAGTTCTTACTCCATGTGACTGGTTACTTCCCACCCTCCAGGAATGAATAAATGCCACCTCTTCTGGCAATAATCCCACTGCCTACCTGTAACTATATAGGTGCCTCTTCTCACCAACTCTCTCCCTCTGCAGGGCAGCAGCCTTCTGCCTGCCCATGACCAGTCAAGGCTGCCCCCCTTGCAACCATGCAGGCCTCTCTTAGCAAACCTGTACCTTCTGAGGCAGCTCTTCCTGCCCGCTTATGTCTATGCAAGTGTCTTTACTCTTCTGTCCCTTGCCCTAATAAACCTGCCCTTTAAATATTAAATAAATAAATGCCACCTCTTCTGAGAGAACATCCCTGCTCACCCTGTAGAATGCAGACCGCTATAACACTCTAGGTCTGTCATCTGTTGGTCACTGCACTTGCTGCGGTTTGTAATACACTGTGTATGTTTGTGTGTTTACTGGCTCATTGCCTGTCTCTTCCTCTTGACAGTAATGTGGATGCCCCTTCCATTTGCCATGCTTGCCTACCATCTAATATGAAAGTTTAAAATAGGTACTTAATAAATATCTGTTAATTGAATTACTCCAAATTAATAAAACTATTAAACCGAAACCAGGTCATAGCCTGTTGTCAGCATCGATGCTGATCTGTGCAACCTGTATTCTGTTATATTCTATTATATTCTATTATGTTCTGATTTTTACCTTAAAACTAGCTCCCCAGGGGGCCTCTCTGGTGCACAAGGGGTTAAGTCTAAGCCTATCAAGCTAGCTACCGGCAGCCACTGCAGCACTAGTTCAATTCCCGGCCAGGGAGCTAACCCACATGGCTCAGCCGACCTCTCCTGTGTTGCCCGCTGCTCCCCTTAGCAGTGTATTTCAGTAAATCCACCTGTTCTGCTCCACATTCTGTCTCTGATGAATCCTCTCACCTCCCCCCCACTCCCACACACACACACCTCTGGCCTACACCCCAGCTCTTGTATGCATAAATAAAATAAATCTTAAAAAAAAAACTAGCTCCTCATAAGGGGATTGCAGGAACAGAGGCTGTGATCATTTGACACTTTATTAGAAATGGGCCACAGCATAATTTGACTTGCATTCCTCTCTTCCCATCACCTTTTCTGTTTGGCCTCTTACCCTTATGGTTCGTCTTTTCTAGGACCCCAATGCAGACACTGAGTGGAATGACATCTTACGCAAAAAGGGCATCCTGCCCTCAAAGGATAATTTGAAAGAATTGGAAAAGGAGGCAGAAGAGGAGGAACAGCGAGTCCTTCAGCAATCAGTTGGTGAGCTTGCATGTATTCTTCATTCTGTGTATATAGTATAAAAAACACCTTCAAGCCTATATCTACTGCAATAGAAAGACACTCTGAGCAAGGGTCGATAACCGAGGATTGGAGTGTTGGAGTGGTCCTGTCTGAGGGACTGCAAGCAAGTCAGGATATCTCTGCCTTCAACTTACATAGAAGTAGGGGCATTTCAGAGGGTTCCTTCATTTCCACAATTTTTTGTCTTTGTCAGAGGAGCACGTGATAATCCTGAAGAAATCTGAGTCTTGACTTTCTGGTCTGTGATTCACTTTGGATAATGTCATGGAAATTTGTTCAGCATTTTTAGTATTTTATTCTCCTGAGCTTATACTTTATTATTTTTGGGTTTGATGGAGAATATTTAAATGGCTTAATATGGGGTAGCATAAGATGTTTGAATTTGTGGGGCCCGAGAAAGGTTTTCATAAAAGTATATGTACCACCTCAAGTAAAATCCCTGGATGATCTGTAAGAAAACCAGTGGCTTCTGAATCAGAATCTTGGGCAGAAAGCTGCATTTTTTTTTCTTACACATTAAAGGGACAAGTTTATTAGGAAAAAGAGAAAAAAAAAGAAAGGCATCTCCATGGTCATAGGTGGGCAGGAGAGCTGCCCAGAAATCTGCATTTTAAACACGTCTCAAAAGATTTGATCCATGCCAAAGTTTTGAATCATTAATTACAGGGTCTAGTACTTTTGTTCCCTGTTTACATGTTAGAGCTAATTTATAGGAGGCTTTATTGCAAAGCATTTTCCCAGCAAATGTTTATTCAATGATTAATGTGTGTGAAGTACAGTTCTAAGAAGTGGGATTTAGCTGTTCATTGGCCAGACAAAAATCCCTGTCTTCACGTAACTTGAATTCTACTGGGAAAGAGAAAGAATAAGCAATACAAAAGTGAAATATAGGAATATAAGGCAGGAAAGGTCTTCAAAAAGCTTAGAGGCTGGTGAGTATTAATTCTAGATAGGGCCAGAGAGCCTCACTATGATGACATTTGAATTGACCTGAGGAAGATAAACTGAGCTACTTTATCAAGTGAAAAGCACTTTGGAGAATCTGATCCTGTATCCCTGGGGGAAGGTAGTAGAAAGTTCACGGGCGACTAAGAGCCAAACCATTTAAGACCTTGTATTGATAGCTAGCTTTTTTGCCTAATGAGGTGGAGGTCATTGGAGGTTTAAGCACAGGAGTGACATGTCCTGTCAATGGCACCATTCAGTTGTTGCCTTACTGAGCAAGGACTGTGGGGGACAAGGCAGGAAGCAGAGAGACCACTCTGGAAGCTTGAGTAATTCAGGCACAAGATACCGTTGGTTCTGACCAGCATGGTGGTAGTGGAGGAGGTGGTGGCCAGATCTGCCTGTGACTCATGAGAAAAGACTAAGAAGTAGAATGATAATTGCCTTCCCACAGGGGAAGGCTGTGCTAGGGGAGCCTAGCTCTAGGAGAGCCAACTGCTCTCCTTCGTCTCCTGAGAACTGTGGTGTGGATGTGCTTGCAGATCAGACAAGGGATTTCGGGCATCTACAGCTGTTGTTTTATAAACTTGAGAAACTTTGATTCATTTCCTTATTTCTGTGTGGCAATAAGATATTTTGCAGATATCAACACTTTTATCTTTTAAAAACGCTATTTACTAGCATAATATTAATACTTTAAAAACTTTTTTTAATGGAAGCTGGGAGTCTTCTGCTCCTGCTTTGTACAGAAAGGAAAATAGCAAAATGCCCGTTTGTTCATCTTGGAAACTTTTTGTCTTTTGCCAATTTAACTTAATTCAGTGAAAACATACGAAGATATGACTTTGGAAGAACTAGAGGAAAATGAAGATGAATTTAATGAGGAGGATGAGCGTGCTATTGAAATGTACAGGTTAGTGCAACCAAGAGGAGCTGTTGGTTTTATGTGTGTCCTTTGAAAAGTTAATTTTCCAATTAAGGTAACATTTGAAAGGACTATAATGAAATAATTATATAGCATGAACCAGACTTAGACTTTTGCCTTGAAGCAAATAAATGTGCACCTTTACAAAAGTTGCTTTTTGAAAGTGTGTGTGTGTGTGTGTGTGTGTAATACAACTCTCTCTTTCTGTTGTATAGGCAGCAGAGATTGGCTGAGTGGAAAGCAACTAAACTGAAGAATAAATTTGGAGAAGTTCTAGAAATCTCAGGAAAGGATTATGTTCAAGAAGTTACTAAAGCTGGTCAGGGCTTGTGGGTAATCTTGCACCTTTACAAACAAGGGTGAGTTGATTTTATGTACTCTTTAAAATGTTATTTTGATTATATGTCTTGAACATCAGTGGCTTAATCCACATTGGAGGGCTTTATTTTTAACTAGTGTTTTACGTGTTTTTGTTACTTATCTGCCCAAACCTTAGTGTCTGATTTTTGTCTTAAGACTTTTAAAGTAGTATTTGTGACAAATGCAAATAATTTTATTAAAATGTAGGGCCTCCCCGGTGGCGCAGCGGTTGAGCGCTGGGTTGCGAAACTGCGCGCGGCCTCTGCGACGCCGGTTCAATCCCCGGCTGCTCCCCGGCCACCGGAGGAGGGTCCCACATGGCGCGCAGACCTCTCCTGCCGCCCGCTGCTCCCCTCAGCAGTGTACTTCGGTCCTTCTGCCTGCTCTGCTCCCCGCTCTGGCTCTGGTGAATTCTCTCACCCTCCCTCCCGCGCTTCTGACTGTACCCAGTGCATGTATAAACAAAACAAACAAACAAACCAGCAAACAAATAAATAAAGCATGCCTCTATTAAAAAAAAAAAAAAAAAAAAAAACCTTAAAAAAAAAAATAAATAAAATAAAATGTAGTAGTGAAGAGTTTGCCTTTACTGAAAAGGAAATCCTAAGTTACTTATACTTTTTGAGGAACTTTGGCTTTTCAAAATTCCATGTCATCACTTGTGGACAGTGAGGATGACCTTAATGATAATTGTCTGTGTCAGGTCAAGCACTGGTCTACCCTATTTCTTGCCTCCAGTCTTGTGCTTAGCCTGGGAAGTCCAGTGCTGGTGTAGGAGTTTCCTTAAAGCAGGAAATGCTTTCTGACCTGTTACTCACATTGTAAATATTGAATGTTCTCTCAGTCTTACAGAAGGACATAATGATTACCTTTTACATTGAAGTTGTTTTTCTGGCAGATTGTTGGGTTAAATAAAATTGAACTTTGCATTTTGAGCGTTTTTTTAAACTTTTATTTTCTATTTTTTTGAGTAGATGAACTGGGGTGTAGGCCAGAGGTGCAGAGGGTGAGGGAAATCACCAGAGACAGAGTGGGGAGCAGAACAGGTGGATCTACTGATACACTGCTAAGGGGAGCAGTGGACGAGACTGAAGAGGTCTGCTATGCCATATGTGGGTCAGCTCCCTGGCAGGGCATTGAACTCAGACCCTAGTGGTGATAACACCGAGATTTACTTGCTAGAGCACCAGGGAGGCCCATGGATTTTGAGTTCTTAACTCATCCTGAACATATTAGAAAGTTTGTGAAAAATATCAAATTCATCTTGACTGGAGTAGCAGAATCACTTGTGAAGTCTTATTAATGAGATTTCACATAGGGCAGAAGGGTAGTTTATCTTTGTCCTTTATAAATACATAATTGTAATTGCTTCTATTTCTTGTCTCTTCTCACAATTGTCTATTTTACAGGATTCCCCTCTGTGCTCTGATAAATCAACACTTCAATGAACTTGCCAGGAAATTTCCTAATGTCAAATTTATCAAAGCCATTTCAACAACATGCATACCCAATTACCCTGATCGGAATCTGCCCACGATATTTGTTTACCTTGAAGGTGAAATTAAGGCTCAGTTTATTGGACCTCTAGTGTTTGGTGGCATGAGCCTGACAAGAGATGGTAAGTCCTCTTCGAGGTGGTCTAGACTTGAGAAGTGGCAAGGGGATATTTCTGTTACAGTGCATGTTGATGATTTTTTTAATTTCCCTTTGCTTCTATGTCAGTGGTTGTTAAAAAAGAAGAAAGACAGTTACAAATGGGTGCTAATCATTCTCAGTAAAAGAGGGTACAATTAACTGTAAAATATACATATTTAGTATCGATCGCTGATATGCTTTGTCTCTACAATTGAATTTGTTTTTTAAAGTTATACCTCAAGATCACATCATTTATTTTTTTATGTAACTCACATGAACATTAATGACAGATGCTTTGTGTGTGTGTGTGTGTGCGTGCGTGTGTATACAGCACTTTTAAATTAATAGGACTGAAGTAAAATTAGTTATCAGAGCAGAGCATCACTGCATTGATCTACTTTTAAACCAGATTATTTGTTGTAGACTCTCTCAGGGTGTCCCTTACTTCTGCCTGGGATCATTTCTGCAGTGGAAGAATGTATCCCTTGAATTTGCATCACAAGGTATCATACCTTGTGGCATTTCAGTGATTATAAAACAGTGAAATATAGGAATGAAGCTTTTAATCACTGATTATTTTCTTTCTAGTATTTCTTCTCTCTTTTTTTTAATTTTGTGGAACAAATTTATCAGTTCCAGAATGTCACACATTTTTCCTTTAACTTTACTACACTGAGGTGCTGAACATGAGAATTCGGAATTCTCTTTTATTAGCTAAATTATAGTCAATGATTAAGTTGCCTGCAGGCCTTCAAAGACTCTATCCATTAAATGTTTCCTGCTAATTTCATTCCTGGGATTGTCCAAGCTATTATCATAGTCATAAGACGATATGTTTAGTCTTTGTTTTTTATTTTGGTCACTATATAGGTTTGGATTTCTGTAGTATCTCATTTGGTCTCACCTTCTGGAACAGTGTTTGAAAATATTTTTGTTTTCCTTCTTAAATGTCTGATTACCCCTCCTCCTTCTAGGTACCTTATAATTATGGCACTAAAATTATAAATTGTCATTAAATATTGTTTCTACTTAGAAAAAAACTGAACGGGCTTGAGAGTGAGGGGAATCTATGTAGCTTGTCTTAGGTGACTTACTTTTTCTTTATCACGTAGAGTTGGAATGGAAATTGTCTGAGTCTGGAGCAATCAAGACAGACCTGGAGGAAAACCCTAAAAGACCAATCGAAGACAAGTTGCTGTCCTCGGTGCGGGGCTCAGTGCCCATGAGGAGTGGCAGTGACTCTGAGGACGATTAAGGCTGCAGCTAGGGTAAAGTGTCCAACCTTCTTGATGTGACGGGTCATCTGGATTTTTTAAAAAAAGGAAAATATAGGTTCAAATCCTTCGGTGTTAGCCTTTTTAGTTAAGACTTGAATCGCAGACCTCAGAAGTAATCATTGCCTGGAATCCTATCAAATTTCTTGGAACTCTTTTAAAATTAAGAACATTTCCTTAAAAAAAAAAAAAGGAAACAGCTATTGTTTTGGCAAATTTCTGTTTTCCTCATTTATATTTTAAGTAAACCATAAAACTATTTACTATTTGTTGACCTATGACAATGTAAAGGAATATGTAGTTTTTTTATAATATGAATAAATTATACAGTAGAAAAACTTGCAAACTAAACTTTACAGTAATGTTACTGTTCATTTTTATTCTTTTATAAAGATTGCAACATTAATATTGACTCAAATAATGGAATGATCTATCGGAAAAAATCTTGGTATTTATCCTATTTTTAAAAATTAGGAAATTTTTATGGAAAAAAATATTTGTCTTATCAAAGCAATAACTGGAAGATCCAATGAACTGCCATTTCATGGTGACTGTTTTTCCATTTAAAATAACTTTTTGTCTCAGACCATGGGCATGTCAACTAATCTCAGTTACTTAAATTCTTTTTTAGACATAAAAAAGATATACGTACAACATAGTCTCAATTAATTTAAAAAAAGCATATTAAGATGTTTTCTTAACCTCTTAGCATTTGGTACTTGTAAAATTAATACTGGTTTGAATCATAAAATTATAAATCAGACCAGGCACAGAATTCCTCCAGATTGCATTGTAAAGTACATTTTTGCTATAATTCAAAGAATAACAAGAATCTGTGACCCATTTTATCTGTGAGCAGTATCTGTGTTAGTGACTATTTAGTTTTCTACACACACGAGAACCACCACTGTTGAGAAAAACATTCTCTGTTGGTTTACCTTGAAGGCTTTAATTGCAGGTTTGAAACAGCTTGGACAGTTCTCTCACTCTCACTGGGCTTTGTGGGAGAGCTGACCTCTTGGATTTTCTTTTGATAGCTGACATTAAAGTGAAATGTGTGGGAAGAACAAAGGTGAAAAAGTTGATTGCTGTACTCTCCTGAGAGCCGCATTGTATACAGCTCCCCAGAAAGAGGGAGAGCTGTGAATGTGTGGGCACCAGCAGCCATGGCCATGAAGAACACCGGCTCTCTTCCACTGGGAAGCCCATGCAGGATGCTGTTCTGAACATTCACTAGACCACTTAGAAATGTGTAAGTGAGATAACTGCCTCACATTCTTGCCTCCACACCAGACTAAGCCACTTCATTTGAGCCCAGCAAAAGTAAGGTGCCTGTGGACTGGATGAACGAGCCTGTCTGTCCACTCTAGGCTCTCGGCAGCTGTTTAGTTTTGCTGACTGGACTTGATTTAAAATGATGGAGAAAAGCATCGCTATTCTAAAATTAATATTGTCATTTAGAACCTGACCTACAAATTTCTGCAGGTTAGTTAATTCTGGGATACTTGCCTATAATATTTGACATTATCTTCTTGCTGTTTCCTTTGGAGCGACAGTGATGTGCCAGAGGCCAGAGGACTTGGGACACATACAGTAAGCGTTTATAATTCCACAGCAGAAACACATAGTGACCAGGGGAAACTAGACCAGAAGGATACCAAGACCTGTCATGTGTTGTTGGAGGGAAAGTGATGGGGAAGGGTGTTTATGCAAGTGCTGGGAGGCCCTTTCTTAAGTGATTAGTGAAAAATGGTTCTAGAAAGTTGTAATATTAAATTATTGGGAGGACTAAAACTTTGTAATTCAATACGATTGAGCCCTCTCTATTTTGTACTTAGGTTGTATATCTTACCATATTACAAATCTAAACCAAGTTGGCAAACCATTGCTTAGTCAGAGTCCCAACACAGGGCAGCCTCCTCGGGTCAGTACTTCATAAAAGTTCCACTGGGCACAAAAGGCACTTTTTCAGACAAGAAAAGACTGTTTAGAAAGATGTTCTCTGCTACTAGTGCTATATTTTTTTTTTGGCCAGTTTTTATCTGGCTTTAAATTCAATTTTGTTATGTAATCAATCCAAATTTTAACAAAGTGCTTCTCAAGTGTGATAACCCAAATGTGCTGTGACTGTGTTGCTTACTTTAGAAACCTGTTCCTTTGAAAGCAATTTTGTCCTGTTTATGAAAGCCAGTTGTTAGTCATAAATATAAGCCTTTTTGACATGTGTCTTGATACTGTTTGCATTTACAGAGCGTATGGTCACAATTTCACCCTGTGCACACTGCCCCCTAGCAACCTTCACAAGAAACCTTGTCATTTGCTTGCTACCAGGAATCTCGTGGTCCAGTCTCACCACCTTGGAACCTGCACAGTAGCCTCACCTTCTCTTTCTGTTTCTTTAAGCCTCCAGTGAAGATGTGTCTACTCCAATTTTAAACCTTGCTGTGCTTTTGACCCTCTCCTCTCCCACATTCTTTAGGATTTTTGTTCCAGTAAATTATCATCTTGATTTCAGTCTCTCTCTCTCTTGTGAGGTCTCAGGCACTAAAAGTTTTTAGGTCTTGTGACAGAGACTGCTGTTTGCTTACCTAGTGTTCAGGATTCTGCAATTCTACTCTAGCAGTAGTGGGACCAGCTAAAAGATAAAATTCCTGACTTCTGAGCTCACCAGAGGGAGAGGTGGGCAGAAGTTGACTGGTAGTTTAAGAACAGCTTTCTTAAGAACAACAAATCAGTATGTACTCTTTTTGAGCTTAACCTCCTCCTGCTTCCTGCTAAAATGTATGTATGATTGCAGCCTACACAGGCCACAGGGCATCTTAATAGAGACTAAAAGTAAGGATAATCCTGAAGGCATAGAACCTCTGTAATTGACCTGCCCCCTCTGGACTTGTGTTTTGCGAAAGAATTAACTTCCACCTTGGTCTCTTTAAGTAACAGCAGATGCATTTCTTACTGAAGTCACAAGCTCATCACTAGAGGAATCAGCTTCAACCCCACTTTCTCCCCACTTTGAAATTGCTCAATAAAAGAGCATTTATATTCCTTGTCCCCTGCTGCTACTTCATTTTCATTGCCTTTCAATTACTTTATGAAAGGACTTAAGGACTTCTATTTCCATTGTGTGAAGAACTACATACTTTGAACAACTCACCTGATAATAACTCAAAATGTTGGGTAAAATTTTTATAATAAGGGATTTCTTTCAAATGACTGGAATCCCAAAGGACTGCCTTTAGTATTAGGGTGAGTTGGTACTACTTAGACACAGTCATCTATAAAGCCTTCCCTCCTGTGTGTTTGCAGTTTGAATTCTCATGGTGTATGTGGTCTAAGTTCTGAAAGAATCAAGTTCTTAAAGAGGCCCTAAATTGTTAATGCCTAGAAGCTCATGACCAAAGCAATTTTGTAGAATAACACAGTAGAATAATACAGCTTTAATATGACCCTCAAACACTCATGTCCTAAGTTCAGAAATCACAGGATGCCTTAGATAATGAATCCTGAACAAAACTGAGCAGAAAGTAGTACAATCAGACCTGCAAAGACAGTATATTGGATTTTCAGGCAGAATATAAGATGAATCCATTTAAGATGTTTCAATAAAAGAGTAATGAATTCCTGATATAAAAATAAATCTTTTACATAAAGAAGGTTTGAAAAAGAATTAGTGAACTGAAAAGTAGAGTCAGATAATTGCCGAGTCTGTAGCACATACAGAAAAAAGGTGGGAATATAAAAGTTAACTTAAAGAGATGTGAGGAAAGACTGAGAAGGTCTAACATACCTCTTAGCGTGTTAGAAGGACAATGCTGGAAACACTTGAAAGTACTATATGTTGAAATTTTGGAAAAAAGATTTCTAGAATTGATGAAAGACACCCTCAGATTTAAAAAGCTATATAAATTCTGAATAAGTTCAATAAATCCATACCTCCGTACACAGGGTGAAACTGCAAGATATCAGATATTTATAAAAGATATCAGATATTTATCAGATATTTAAAAAGTTAGATTTCCTACAGCTCAGTAACAGTAAGGCTTATTGACTTCTTAACAGCAACAATGAAAGTTTGAAAACATAATATCAGTGGACTAAGAAAAAACAACAAAACTATGAGCCAAGAATTGTTAGTAACCAGCAAAGCTCTATTTTAGGAATGAGGATGAAATAGACACTTCAGACAGAATGAGTAAGTTTGTCATTAGCAGACGCACTAGAGGAAACGTAAGAGGAATTTTGCTTTGTGCAGAAGGGCAATGAACTGATAAAAGGTTTATCAGCTGAGGGAATTTGAAATAAGGTCTGAAAACATGTTGACCAAAAATAAGATGGGTAAATCTGAACAAACATTGACTTGACAAAATATTACAAGTAATGTCTTTCTCACATTAAGAGCGAAACAGAACTAAATAAACAGGACAATGCAGCATAGAACAAGCAGCAATTGAAGAAGTAGTCAGGATTCTCTAATTCCTAGATTCTTACAAGTGTTCAAAAGGTTAGCAAAGATGTGCACGTTAAAGGTGGGTTTATTCATGGTGACAGTAAAAGGGAAAAAAGTGGGGGTGGATGGCTCAGTTAATTCAACAGAAGACCAGAAGGAAGAGTAAAAAGAAAGAAGACCCATAGAAAGTCTAAAATAAGTTGTTAGAAATAAACTTAAAACAATAGTGACAATAAATGTAAGTGAATAGTACTCTTAATGGTTGTACCATATGTTCTGGCAATCATACTCCGAGTTGTTTGTCCAACTGATTTGAAACTACGTTTACACAAAAACCTACTCACAAACAACGGCAACTTCACTCATAATTGACAACGACAAAATTAAAATAGCAGTTGATGAACGGATACACTAGTACATTGACACAATTGTATGTTATTTCAGCAATAAAAATGAGCTATTAATTCACAAAAAACATGGATGCGAAGTGAAATAAGCTTGTCTAAAAAGACTTGTTCTACTTATGTAACATTCTGGATAAGGCAAAACTGGGTATACTAAAAAATCAGTGGTTACTCAGTGGTTCAGGAGCTTGAGAGAATTGAAAAGGAAAAACTTACAGGATTTTGGGGACTGGAAGTGTTCTGAATGATACAGTAGTGGTGGAGGTATAACATGCATTTTTTTAAAACATAGAATTTTACACCAGAGAGAATGAACTTCATGTGTGCAAATGTAAGAAAGTTGAGGAGTTGGGGTACCTGGATCAAATACAGGATGTGACAAAATAATGTTACAAATGTGTGAAAAAACCTCACAGAAGGGGGTAGGGTAAAGGTGCTGATATGAGTTACTTTGGAATTGAGTAGAGTCTACAAGATGAAAGGCAGAAGAAACTACATGAGCCCAGTGCTCTAGCTGATGAGGTTTTCTCACAGCGGTACAGGTTAGCAATTCTGATAACTGCGGATTGAACCATTAATCCTGATACCAGGATTGAACGATTAAATAACTGGATGGCAGGTGGTGGGAACCAGGTTTCTCGCTGTTGGTTGTGAGATTAGAGCAACAGGAGGAGGTTGGAATGATCTATGTGCTAATGGATTGTATGAACTCATGTTTAGTTTAATGTAGATACGGAGGGTTATTATATATTTAGTGTACAGACACAGGTTAAGTGAACATTTCTTTGCTCAGTTGAGGGAGTTTAAAATAAGCAATGACATCCAAGAGCAAAAACCACACCTCTCACTCAGATGTTTGTTTCTAATACCATCCTCCAAAAGAGGAAGCAGAGCCCTCTAGAGAAAGTTAATTCTTGAAACAAGAATAGTGATAGACAAGATTACCCTGGGTCATCTTGTGCCATAAAGAAGTGCTCAAGGGGCCTACAGGTTATGTCTAAGCACTGTCACCACTACCGCCTGAGTTCCATCCCAGCCAGGGAGCTAACCCATATATGGCACAACGGATCTCTCCTATCTCGCCCGCTGCTCCCCTCAACAACATATTTCAATAAATCTGCCTGGTCTTCTCCCCACTTTGTCTCAGGTGAATCCTTAAATACACCACCCCCCGCCACACCTCTGGCCTACACCCCAGTTCTACACAAAAGTTTAAAAACAAAGTGCTCAAAACTAAAACCTTAAAGATAGGAATATGTCAAAAGGATACAGGAATCCAACTGAAAGATCGCCTAGTGGCTAAAACTGGAACAATTTGAGCAACAAAATAAATACTGGATTATAACCCAAAGCATAACATAAATGTCCATGAGCCCATAAATAGACAAGTGGAGGAGAAGAGACGATCTCCCATGGGGAATTATAATTTATATAAGATGCTCTGCACTTCAGATATTCCACTCCCAGTATGGTTTGCCCAGAGTATCTTCCTTCCAAAGTGTGGAAAGGGGGAGAAAGAGTTATTTTACTGTTTAGAAACCTGTCAAACACTATCCCAACCAAGTGATCAAGGTCCAAATCAAGTGATAAATCATATCGTTGATAAGGTCCCTGAATGTGATGTGATGAAAATGACACAAGGTAAGCTCTTTAGTTGTCCTCCCCCAAAATCCATAGTTATGCACAAACATATGACAAATCTCAATTGAGGGACAATCTACAAAATAGCCAGAACTACTCCAAATTTGTCATCAAAAATAAAGAAAAACAGAGAAACTGGCACTCAAGCTGTGCCTAAGGAGACATGACTACTATGTAATATGGTGTCCTGGATGGGGTTCTAGGGTGGAAAAAAGAACGCTAAAGGAAAATGAAGGAATTCTGAATAAAGTATACACTTTATTATATTAGCAATACTGATTCATTAATTGTAATAAATGTACCATACTAATGGAAGATGTAATTATAGAGGAAACTGGGTGAAAGGTATATGGTTACTATCGTCTTATTTTTTTTTGTAAATCTAAAACTATAATAAATGAAATTTATTTTTAAAATACATTGTTTTTTTGAATCACATCAAAATGGAAATTGTCATTAAGAAAGCTCAGTTCTTGGTTGTCATATGTTCATGGAAAAGAGCAAGAATTAAAGAGTGTAAGTTTGAGTTTGGGTCTACCCAATATAGAGCCTGAGTGGTGGGCTTGAGTGTAGAGTGAGAGAGGACCCCAAGGAGTAGGAGTAAGGAAGCTGGAATAGGGAAACTGCGAAGAGAAAAGGTCAGTACAGGGGTGGGAATATAGTTAGTGTTGTCAACAGTGGGAACCCAATGCCTTTGAGACTCTAAGGACACAGAGGAGTCCATCCGCAGGGGACCCTGAGTTGTTTATCATCCAGTCCTGGCCCCCAATGTTTGATGGCTGCTCCCAGTGGGGTTAAATCCCTTGCACTTCAGGGTTGTATTTTCACAAGGACTGAACAAGTGTCTCTGCCTTGGAGAAGGACTTGGGCGCACAGACCAGATGTGCCTTTTTGATGGAAGGCTGATGGTATAAGGTGAGTCTGAACTTGCATATTTAGTGTACTTGCATGGACATTAGTTCTGTTTTACACATTTGAAAAAATTTAGACATACTCAAATTTTTGAACCACTTTTGTGTATACACAAAAAGGAAAAGAGAAGCAAAATAAGTTGGTTCAGGTATTTGTAAAATGTTCTTCCAACAGGAGTCCTGCTATGACACTTTGTTCTGTGTTTTAAAGCTGGCACAAATAAATAAATAAATAAATAAATAAATAAATAAATAAATAAAGCTGACACTTCCTTGATCCTACCAGAAGGTGGCAGTAATAACAATGCGATCACCAGCGTCACTTGGACAGTAGCTACACAAGAGATGCCAGAAACTCAGAAGTAAAAGAGGGGGAAATGTGCTGGAATTGATGAATGAGGTACTTATATCCCATTGTGGATGAAGCTACATTAGGTTATTTTAACTTTACCTTTATAGCTTTTAATTCTTTTTTTTTAAATTTATTTATGCATACAAGAACTGAGGTACAAGCCAGAGGTGTGGGGAGTGAGAGGATTCACCGGAGACAGAGTGAGGAACAGAATAGCCAGATCCACTGAAATACACTGCCAAGGGGAGCTGCAGGCGAGGCAGGAGAGGTCTGCTGCACCATGTGGGAAGCATCCTGGCCCAGGATGAATCCACAACTTCATGGGTTGTGTCTTAACCCCTTGTGCCACCAGGGAGGCCCTAGCTTTTAATTCTGAAAGATCATTAACTTCCTGAATCTATTGACATTTAAAATATTGATAATAGCAACTTCAACAGGAAAAATACTTCTAGTATCCCTTTTAAACCTCTTAAAGTGGGTACATTTTTCAATTAGAAACACTTTTTGTGCCTTTCTCTGAGATGGTGATTTAAAAATTCTAAGGAAACATTTCAAAATGCATACATAGTTCATAAAAGTTGTAGTTAGTAAGAAGTTGAATAATTAACAAATCAATCCTTTGCCTTCTCGCAGATATTAAAGAACATTTTGAAATGAAAAAGACAGAACTCTTTGTTCAATCATGGCATTTGATATACCTTGATGATGAAGTAGCATAATATGCACACACACACACAAACACACTCAAGCAGTCTATACAGGACTACACTAATACCAAGTCAGGGCAGATTGGTCAGCTCCAAATCATCTCCCTTACTGACTCAGGGTTCCAACGGATTTTCTAATTTTGTTTTGGTTTCCCAATGCTACTAGGAAGAAAACGTGGGAAGTCCAGTGTTTGACAGTTCCATCTCTTGGTCAAGTTAATACAGCTTCCAAAGTGTGTGCCAAGGTGCCCCAGAGTCCCAAAACAAGTTTTTGGGAGCAGGATATCTGAGTTTTTAAGGAAAACAGCAATACTGCATGTTTATGAAACCACAGGAGCTCTTATATCTATGTGGTTCATAGATTGCTCTAACATTCCTTTTGATGGCGTCAGATCTTTCCAAAACTGTGTTTGGGCAGTTGCTGTGATAATAGCAGGTTTGGCTCAAAAATCAATGTGGAGTAGGAAATGAGGGGTGGGGACAAGGTCAATTTCAAGGCCAGAGAAAGCGTGTAGTGCCCAAAAGGTACTCACATCACATTGGCAAGTAATAAGTATACTGTTTTTTTTTTTCAGTTTTCATATATGTGTATATATTTATGAACCTCTAAAGGAATAAATTGGTATTCTAGCTTATAATTAAATCTAAAACCACGTACTTGAAACAAATCAATCCCCAAATTTTTATTATCTCTGTTAATAAAGGGTATTCTCAAATATGTCAGGCTCAGGACTACACCTGGAATTCTGGGGTGACCCATATTACCCCAAGGACCAATCTTTTTAGGGCAGATTACTTAATTTTTATCATCACCTGAAGCAGAGCTGGTGCTTTCTCATGGTGCCCTTGACAGTGGGTCTCACCCTCTGTTCTGCTCTTTTCATCTCTAAAAAGAATCCAACTCATGTGGTTATTGTGAGGATTGAATGAGCTAAGATGTTAAGTACTTAGAACAACCTGTCTATGTTCTAGAGTTGCTAATATTCTAATAATAGTAATTGCCATTGACATCATCTTGGTTAGCAGAGGCAGCAGCATCCAGTTTTGAACAATTTGATGTTTGGCATCATGATAGATTTGCTCATTTGAGATTAACTGCTTGGTCCTAGTATTTATGATTATAAACTGGGCCTTACGTGATGCAGAGACTCTTAAAGTAAGTTTTGTCTGTACAATTTGGAAGAAATTTAAATTACATCTTTTAACATTCTTAGAGTTTTTTTCTCTGTAAATTTCCACCAGTATATAATCTACCTTATGTAATCTACTTTTTCTTGTGTTCTTCTACATTTTTCTTAGGATGTTAAGAAACGTCCATCTCTCTCTTTAGGTTGTCCTCTACTTTCTTGCTGTCCTAGTGAGTAAAAACCTCTGTATAATGCACACGAGGCATTTAAGTTCTCACAAGAGGCAGTTACCACTCACCAAGACGTCTCTCCTCCACATGGATTAAATGCTGGGGTTTGGGGGGATTTGGCATTGATTTTTCTCTAGCTGAAATCTCTACTGCATAAATAGTCGATTGGGTTATCTCAGACTGTTCATGGGACTTCTTAAAGGATTCACCCTCTAAATTAAGGGAACTGCATCACCGTGGAAAGAGGGGAGTTAGTGCTCGGCCATGTGGCATCTGGATCATTCCTGTTTTCTTCCAGAATTTAGGAAGTGAATTCTTTCAAAATAATGTGCAATTCACAGGGGTATGGCTGTATTCAGAGACAGTAGGATGAAGCTCACTGGATTCAAGGCATATTTCTCACTTTTCATAGTATTAGAATGAGTATGAGAAACACAGAATCAGGTAGGAACAGGAAATAGCACAGAATGAAAATTCTCTCAATTTCAGAACTCCTTCCCAGGTGTATTGTTTAATTTCTCCTAACTTGCCTCAACAGACCCTGATGCTTACATTCTGCCCATCCTATTCTTGGCAGTGAAAAGTCTTATAAACACGAACTTTAACTGTAACATATTTATTTATTTATTTGTTTGTTTGTTTGTTTGTTTATTTTTAACAAGGTATTTTTTTTTTTAAGATTTATTTATTTATTTATACAAGCACTGGGTACAGTCAGAAGCGCGGGAGGGTGAGAGAATTCACCAGAGCCAGAGCGGGGAGCAGAGCAGGCAGAAGGACCGAAGTACACTGCTGAGGGGAGCAGCGGGCAGCAGGAGAGGTCTGCGCGCCAGTGGCCAGGGAGCAGCCGGGGATCAAACTGGCGCTGCAGAGGCTGCAGGTAGCTTCGCAACCCAGCACTCAACCGCTGCGCCTCCGGGGAGGCCCCATATTTATTATTTTTTTTTAATTGAGGTAGCATTGGTTTACAACACTGCATATGACTGAGAGGTATAGGATCACGCCCTTCAGGATTCTGGATATGTTTTTATGCTTCAATCAGAAAATAATGATTGTTGGGAGGTTTCTTCAAAATGAATTCTAGAAGCTGCTTCTAATAATTTTGTAATATGTCGTGGCTTATTTCAAATATTGTGCAATTTCTCCCAGCACTTCCACCACGTCCACTGTATTTATTATTTTCCATAGTTCTCACCCTAAATCCAATAAGCACACAATTGAAAAAAAAGAACAAAGGAAAGCGGGGTGGGGTGAGGAATAGGAAAGAGGAAGGATGGAAGGAAAGTGGAGGAATCAGTGATATATGGAGGACATGTATTGGAAATTATGTTTACGTTAATATGTTTGTCTCTTCTGCAAATAGAACTTTAAGTGGGTAAGAGGCTATGCCATTTTTGTTTGGGGCTTTTATTTGTTTAGGATGGATCCATCAAAGGGAAGGCAATGTTAATTTTTGATTAATACTTAGAATAAAAGAGACTTCTGAACAGATCTTTGCATGGCCTAACAGCACCACAACCAGTTTGACCCCACGGTTTTAGAAAAACTTCTTGGTGGCAGAAGTAGTTTGGGAGAGTTTCTGCTAAAAGACCGCAAAGCATTATCTTTTATCGATTGGGATTTGCTAGTGGGTGCATATAAATGTTTGCTGCTGTAAAGAAATCCGACACCTAAGGGCCCCCAAAGGCCCTTCAAGGCCACTGTCATGCAGTGTCCTCTTTCGGAGACAGCAGGCCTGCTGAGTAAACACACAAGAACTCAAGGAACTCAACATGCAAGCAAATAAAATGACTGTTAATCAGGAGCTTGCAATTCAAGAAGCAATCTCTGGTTGCATGCGTGGCTGCAGCAATGTAAATTAGCCTCTGCCTGGGGCCTGCAGAAAATCAGGTCAGAACCAGGAGTCATCATGAGTCTGACCTGAAAGGTGCATAATGAACTTGCCCTTTCCTAGGGAGAAAGCATCTTTTTATTATTTTTCCTCGAGATATGCTATTTAAAATACCTGGGTTACCCTGGAGCCTCTGATCAAGTCTTAGCAAGGCCAGGAAGAAAGAAACAAAGTCTACTGAGCAGATCTGGGGCCTGCACATGGAATAGATACATAAAATTTAGACTATAAAGATTTGGGTGGAACCAAAGCACTTACCAAAGTAGTTTAAGAATGTGCGTTCTACAGCTAGCTAGCCACAGTTTGAATTGCTACCTTTGCTACTTGGTGGCGGTGCAACTGGGCAAGTCACTTAAATTTTCTGACTTTTAGTTTTCTCAATTGTTTAATGCAGACAGTAATATCAATAGCATGGACCTCACAGGGTTGTTGGAGGTTAGTATTATAATACAAGTTAATATCTGTCTTTCTTAGAACAGAAACTTGCACATAGTAATGATGCAGGGCTCTATGGGTATTAAGGCCCTCAAGGACAGTGTCTGATGGAGTACAGGTGACTATGTTCTTCACCATGCACACAATCACAAGACCACTCAAGTTTAGGGACAAATAGAGGAAAGAGAGTCACTAGGGCCACAAGTGGCCAGCAATCTCACCCTAGAGTCCATAGTGTTCAGAAGTCCCAAACAAAAGGACTCTTCTCCAAGATGAAATCATCCCACCTGGAGGTAATAAACAGTGTCAGACATTGGAACAGACAGCAACGGAAGCAGCAGCAGCAGGAGATGGAGAATGATTCCATAAACAGCTCTTTGTGAGTCTTAGGCCCACACTAGCAATAGCTTAGTGAGATACTAGGCTAGGGGCCTTTGCTCTCTTTCCAGACAGCAGTAACAAGACTGCAGTCAGATTCAGCTGCCCAGTCACTTGCAGAGCAACTTGGCTTCACTTCCAAGGTTGACTGCTGGGAGACTCTTCTTTCTTCTTCGGAGGCCAAAAACAGGGTGTCCATACTCTGGGCTCAAGTCTGGGCCGTTAACTTTGGGGTCTGGCAGACTGCATGTCTCAGGGGCTTGCTCCTCTATTTCCTTGTCTTTTCTTTCCAAAGTCCCCCAATCCCCCATTGATACTTCCCGCCTAAACTATTCACCTTAGTCCTTTCAACCTGGCTGCAGCCCCAGGCTGGGAAAACCCATATGCAGCAGTCTTTGGCTCCAAAGGAAGAGAAGCCACATTTCCTATCTCTTAGTAAGATGCCAGTCTTGCCCTGTAGTTGCACTACAGGGCCCCAGTTATAGGAAGAGTTTATTATGTGAGCTCACACATCAGACCTGGAGGTTCTCTTGTTATTACTGCCCAGTTGTCCACCACACACCTAGATCCCTGAACAGCCACCCTTTCATTATATTCACATATTCTGTGGATCAAGTGGGTGTGGCTGGCCTTGGCTTCAGGAGTCAGAATGCTGAGAGAGACACAGGGGGCTGGGGCTGTCTGCAGGCCTGTTCACTAACAAGTCTCAGGCCAGGCAGGGGTTCCCTAGACCAAAGGCTGGAGTGCTAACTCCTGTCTCCTCACTCCCAGCTTTGCACATCCAACAGGGAGGTCCCAAGAATGTGTGAAAAAGAGCAAGTGAGCTGTGCTACCTTTTGTGACTGAGGCCCAGGCATCACAGGGAGTCACTCCCACTACATTTCACTGGTTGAATGTCACCGCTATTCAAGGGGAGGTGACATGGAGTCATCCCGGCTGTGGTGTTAGATTGAAGAGGAGGGTTCCAACAGCCCTGTCTGTTTGGAAGTCCCCAGCCCTGCTTGAGTGGGCAGAACTGCCATCCCAGCATTCTCCCAGAGGAGCAGAAGCCCTGGCTGAATTTGACCCACTGAGTGGGACTGACAGAAAGGACTCTAAGAACCAGTGCTCCTTTTCATAGGGACTTTGAAGTGACCAGCAAGGCCTCTGAACCAGGATCAGAAAAACTTGTTCTCCATTTCCTGCCATCTAGCACAGCAGCTGATAGATCCTGTTACCTGAATTCCGTGCTGAGTTGCTATTCTTATCCCACCGAGGTTGCCTGTGCTCTACTGTTTTAATTACAGGCTGTTATTTCATTTAAAAAATCAGCGACAGGATTAAGGGTATTGTCATTTTAAAAGTCAGACTCCTTGGCCTGAAAATTCATCAGTGAATCAAAGGACAAATGTTCCCATTGTGCTCGTTAAAAATAGGAACGATGGAAAAAGTGACAGAATGAGATGAATGCCATTAAAGTGTAATTACATTTACTGTAAATGTGAGCCTTGGGAAGAGTCTATTCTAGGCAGAAAAGTTCTACCAGGGCCTGTGACACTGAAAACCCAAAGCCTCAGCTAATGGTGGCTTTTATGCTTTGATTTTTTTGTGTGTGTATTGTTTAGATTGTTCTTAGTGTCTATTAGCCTTATTAGGAGTATTTGAAAAAATGCTGTCACTCCAAAGGAAAGTAAAATCCATACAGTTCACCTTGAATCTCAGGATTCTGATTTTTCTGTTCTTCTCACAAGACAACATTTCTCTATATCCATATCGCATCTATGTATTAATCTATATACTTATCTGTTTCTGTATGTTTATGTATCTCCTACCTCAGCAGTCAAGTGTTGTAGCTGGATTGGACATATTTGATGGCAAGCGTTAATTTTTTTTCCCATGAATATGACTTGCATTTGTCTGATTTTAGGAAAATGCATTCTTGTTGCATGAAAGTTTTTAAAATAAATGAAGAAAATAAACTATGCTAAATTCTGCCACACAGAGAGAGCACTTAACATTTTGATGGACATCCTCTTAAATTACATTCTTTTTGTGGATTTAAAGATAGTTGAGTTTTGTTGCTGTGGTTAAAGCTAGGTTATTTATTCTGGACCTATTTTTATGATAATATGGTTATATTATCATGTCTGTTGGGTTGCTGGGATTCCATAGGATCAGTACACCATAATTTATCTATTTTAAAATGACATTAGGTGTTATAATGATTCATAGCTAAAAATTAATCTTTTACCTGATTGATAGACAAAGGATTTCAAGTTTAATATATATAGATATATGTATATGTATATACATCTCTCTATGTAGATGTATCTATGCTTCAATGAACATATTATATAAGCATCTCTATGCAGTTGGTCAATTATACTCTTAATATATATTATATTCCTATAAATGGGTAAAAGACTACTGTGTTTACCATTTTGATATTTCTATTACCAAATTTCCCTCCGCAGATGTACCAGTTTATAGTCCCAATAATACCTTTGTATTATTAGGTATTATAAATCTTGGTTATCAACTAAACAAACAAATTTGTTTCAATTTTCATGTAATTGACCAGTCATATGACTTTGAAAAATTAACTGTTCTTTATCCATTTTTATTAAGGGAGTTCTTTTTGTTGATTTCTACCTGTTCTTTGCATACTAAGGATGCTAACACTATGTCACGTGTTTGCTCTTGTTTTCTCAGTTTATCTTGTTCATTTTTGACATTTTGCTCCATTTTTGCCATACAGAAGTTTTACAGTGCTAAATGATTCAGTGTTTCCTTTATGACTTCTGTTTATACATAGAACTTACCGAGACCCAGAGAGAAAAAAATGACACCTGTTTTTTCCTGGTATTTTAATGTTTTAATTTTGTTTGTTATAAAATTAGTATAAGAGACCAAGCTCTAGGGCCTCCCTGGTGCCCTAGGGGTAAGTCTCAGCGCTATCACTGCTACAGTCAGAGTTCGATCCCTAGCCAGGGAGATAACCCACATATGGCACAGCAGGCCTCTCCTGTCTTGCCTGCTGCTCCCCTTAGCAGTGTATTTCAGTAAATTTGCCTGTTCTGCTCCCCAAGAGGTCTTCGGTGAGTCCTCTCACCCCACCCCCCGCACCTCTGGCCTACACCCCAGTTCTTCTGTGCATAAATAAATAAATAAATAAATAAATAAATCTTTTGACAGAGAGAGACAGCAAGAGAGAGAGAGAGAGCTAGCTCTATTTTTGCTTCCCAAGTGATTTTCCAATTAGGATTTATTTTTTAAAGTGTAGGTGGAAACATAAAGGAAAAAAGAGGCTAGAGAAAATAGAGACTTAAAAGCAGGACTGTGTTCCCTGTCTGAATCTCCTTACACAGAATCCTTTCTCCATGTAACAGAAAGGATAAGGGAAGCCAAGGTCACTTTAGGTATTAACTTTCCAGGAATGCTGACTGAAGCCAGAAATAAAACTGGGGGGCCTCTGTGGTGGTGCAAGGGGTTAAGTCTCAGCACTACAAAGCTATCTGCAGCCACTGCAGCACGAGTTTGATCCCCAGCCAGGGAGGTGACCCACATGGCACAGAAGACCTCTCCTGTCTTGCCTGCTGCTCCCATCAGCCTGTTCTGCTCCCCACTCTGTCTCTGGTGAATCCTCTCATCCTCCATGTAACTCTGGCCTATATCCCAGCTCTTGTATGCATAAATAAATAAATATTTTTTTAAAAAGAAATAAAACCGGACCACACTCCAAAAACTCAAACCCAAGTCAGCTTTAAAGGGAATGATAAACAAGATGGTGGCAAGGGTCAGTTCACAGAATAGAAAGAGCTTCCACTTCTTTTCAAGGCTGCCCTTCTCCATGCTTAGTCCATGGTCATCAGAACCCAGGGTCCTTCACTTGACCATACCATAGTGCCAATGCAAATGGTCCATACCGTAATGCCAGTGCTGGCTCTTGGTGACAGTGAATCACAGTGGTCCCACTGGGGCCTAAGATCCCTAGAGTGGGTACTAACTAAGACATCCAAGTGTCCCCTGTACTCACACGGGCCTGGCACATAGAAGGCAAATGCAGAAGACCTTGACTGGGTCAAAAGGAAATACTTTTTTTAGTCCTTATACTGATTTTCTTGGCTTTATAATGGAGATTAGTAACCACTAGATGTCATGTTGCGTCAAGCAAAATTTGGGCTCGCAACTAAACATTGTTTTTTTGCCTATTTATTTTCAACTTGCATGCATTTCTTCCCTCCCCCCCCTCCCCAGCCCCTCAACAAGTTTGTATTGAGTGTCTACTGCATACCAGGCACTAGATACTGGGAATCCTGCCCTCACTGAGCTTCTGGACCTGATTGGGAAGGTCCACTCAATGGAGCCTGAGATGGGGTAAAAAGCCATGTGAAGACACACAGGTCAGGTACCTGACTATGCTTGAGTAACCAGGAGCTGTTTCTAAGGAAGGTGGCTTGGAAAATGAGTCTGGAAGGATAAGGACAGGTAAGAAATTCATTTCATTATTTGTAAAGACAATTTATCCTAGGAAATTCAGGACAGAAGGGGTGTCTGGAAGTTGGACCAGGTTTTGTTCTCGTTGAGGACTGAGCTTTTAAACTCAGTGAGAAGCTTTGGTAGAGGTTTGCTTCTAGTTTCCTTTTTATCATGCAGCTATATGTTATAATTCAAAGTTTAGATTTCTAAGTTGTCATACTATCAAGCTCATTGAAACTCACTCATTGATCCCTAACTTCTGTTAGGGAGCAATGGAAGTTGGCTGGGTTGGAGGGAGTTGTGTGGTCTGTTTGTTCAGGCTGGGGCCTGGTGGTCTTCCTTACCAGGGCCCTGGTCTTGTCAGGGATGGACCCCAAGCTGATATAGACAGAGGGTGGCTTGGTGACATTGATGGCATAGGGTTTAGACCTGAAACCCAAAGCAGGTAAGTTCTCTCCTGGGGGCCTATGTTAAGGGGGATCAGATCATTCTGTTACAGGGCAGGGAGAGGGGCGCCCCAGAACCGACAAACCTGCATGAGCTTAAATAGGTTCTGCCATCCACCACATCAAGACAAAACATATAAGACCTTTAATGGAAAGGGACTTTAATACAATTTGTGTGCAATACAGAAGACAGAAAATAGAATTTTTTTTTATAGAGGCATGTTATTTATTTATTTATTTGTTTGTTTGTTTGTTTTGTTTATACAAGCACTGGGTACAGTCAGAAGCGTGGGAGGGTGAGAGAATTCACCAGAGCCAGAGTGGGGAGCAGAGCAGGCAGAAGGACCGAAGTACACTGCTGAGGGGAGCAGCGGGCGGCAAGAGAGGTCTGTGCGCCATGTGGGACCCTCCTCCGGTGGCCGGGGAGCAGCCGGGGATAGAACCGGCGCTGCAGAGGCCACGGGCAGCTTCGCAACCCAGCGCTCAACCGCTGCGCCACCGGGGAGGCCCAGAAAATAGAATTTTTAAATCAAGCACCCAAAGTTACCCATCCCCTGGTGGATAAAAGTCCACCCAAATGGGATCGGCCCAAATCAAGGCCTGAAAGCCTGCCACAAATCTAAAGCACCTTCCAGAAGAGACCCATAGAAAAGGGTCAGAAACAGCCAGACAAATCTGGAAGGAAAAGAGCAAAATCGAAACCAAGATAAAAGCTGCCATTGTTATCCTCCTCATGGGTCTCTCACTGACATCTGTTTCAGCCAGTCCAGGACCAAAATCTAAGTGCATCTGGAGGTGGCAGGGGTGGCTGTCCCAGTTACACAGTGTCAGACAGACTGTGCCTACTGCCTCTGTGACCCTGGGGCTTGCGGCTAACACCCTCAGCTTGGGTTTCACTGCCAAGCTTTCAAGAGGGACATTTTACCTCTTTAGTAATTATTACAAAAGCTAAATTATTCCATGGATCATCTATGAATTTACAATAAAAAATCAAATTAAAAAATTTGAATGAAAAATATTTTTAAATACTCTCATTTGGAGCTAATACCTGACACAGTCTTTGAGTTTTGATCAGTTGGTAATGGTGTGATTCACCTGGAAAGGTTGTGTTCTGGAAACCTGCCAGGGGGACTGAGCCAAGCTCAGCTTCCATCCTCTTCTGAAAGAAGCTTTTCTCACCCACTCCCAAGGTGGAGAGAGCAGAGGATTCCCAAATAAACATTTCTTTTTAAAAATTTTCTTTATTTTTGCAGTACTAGGGTGTAGGCCAGAGATATGGATTTGAGGGTGTGTGGAGGAGTGAGAGGATTCACCAGAGACAGAGTGGGGAGCAGAACAGGTAGAATGACTGAAATACACTGCTGAGGGGAGCAGCGGGTGAGACAGGAGAGGTCTGCTGCGCTATTTGTGGGTCAGCTCCCTGGCCGGGGATCAAACTCAGGCTTAGTGGTGATAACACTGAGACTTGACCCCTAGGCCACCAGGAAGGCCCTTTTCTCTCAGGAAATTTGTTTTGCTCTGAGGTCACCAGCCGCTCTTGAAGTCATTTCTCATCCAGAGTTTTTCTTCCTTGTCAATTTAAGTACCTTGACATCTTACCTGTAGCCCCAACAATCTTTAAGAAGTTCTCTTAGTGACAGACTCTGATGTCTGACAGATCTGAACTTGTACCCCAACACTGCCACTTACATCTGGACAAGTTCCTTTACTCTCTGAGCCCCATCTCCCCAGAGCAAGGCTGATTGTAAGATGAACCTTTTCTAATAATTCCTGAGAACACAGGAAAAAGAGAGTAAAGTGCTCTATGAGCCTGGCACCTCGGGAGAGCTGGCCTGGGCTGGCTAAAAAGGTATAGTGTTGAGTGCCATGTGAGCAACAAGAAACAGAATTTGACCAGTTGGGAAATTCTGCCTATAGTTATATTTCCATCAAGGAATTCCTTTTGCACAAAAATTTTCATTCAGAAGAGGAAAGGCGGGCCTCCCTGGTGGCGCAGCGGGTTGAGCACAGTGCTGTGAAGCTGTCCACAGCCTCTGCAGTGCGGGTTCAATTCCCGTCCGGCCAGAGAGATACCCATATGGCGCGGCAGACTTCTCCTGTCTCGCCCGCTGCTCCCCTCAGCAGTGTTTTCTGATGTCTGCCTGTTCTGCTCCCTACTCTGTCTCTGGTGAATTCTCTCACCCTTCTGTGCCTCTGGCCTGTGCCCCAGTTCTTGTATAAATAAATAAAATCTTAAAAAAAAAAAAAAGAAGAAGAAGAAAGGCAAACTTCTCAATCCAGATCCATGTTCAGATTTACTAAAAGTGTATGGTAAGGCCATTTTATTGCTCACTCTGTTTTCCATATATTTGTAATTTTTTTAACAGTTAGATAAGTACAGAATTATCTGCTTAAAGCAACAACAACAAAAAACCCTTCATCTGAAATTTGCCAGTCTTCTTCATTTCTTTAGGTTAAATTTGATGAAAATTGAATTTAATGCTTTTGCTTTTTAAAAAAGTGGCATACTAAACTGCCACTAAAGTGGCATACTAAAAATATTTATTTCCAGAAATCTGTTCTTTTTTATATATAGGTTGGGGAGTCTGGAATAAAATTTAGGCCACAAAAATAATTTTTTTAAAGTTATTGTTGAGTGATAGGCTATTGGGTAATTTTAGCTTTCATTTTATTTATTTTCTATTTTTGAATATCTTTACAGAAATAAAATTAAATTCAATAAACACACACAGAGAAAAACAGAAATAAAAAAAGCCCTTTCCTTCTGGAGACCAAGCCACTTTGGGCAGCAGACTATGGAGGGCAGTAGAATTCGGGTACAGTGGCAGGAAGGGGCTGGGGATGTTACTGTAATTTCAGGTCTAGTTCCCCAGCCAGGAACGGATCCCAGGCTGCAGGGGCAGTGCTGAGTCCCAGCCACTAGACCACAGCGGGCTGGTGTCTCATGAAGCTGCAGCAGGAGCTTCCCGACTCTCAGGCAAGCAAGCAGAAAGAAGCAAATTTGTATAGATAAATAGTTATAAGGAAAGGTTTATTAAGGATAAAAGAAACAGAAACAAAGTGGGACTCCCAGGCCTCTGGAATCAGGCCAGGGAGGGACAAGGAAGCCTCCATGGAGTCAGTCGTGCCTCAGGGCATACATACCTTCTTTCCTGATTATTCTAAAGCCCCCTCAGTCTCTTTGTGATTGTTTAGTTTTCAGTGGTCTCACTCACCTTGCCTTACTTCCTCTGTGCCCAGAATTACATCTTATGACCCAGCCCTTATCTAGAGTCCTTTTTCTTTATCCTTGTTTGGGAATGTCTTGTCAGTCTTCACTGCCCTCAGTCCAGGGAGTGTCTCCATGGTTCCCTTTGGAATTTGCTGTCTCTGTCTCTGGTGCCTCCCTTATTCCTCAGGGGCTTATTCTGACCCTAGAAGATATGCACTAGCCCTATGACTGAGGGGCCTCAGAACAGGCAGAGCGATGGATATAGCTACCCGCCGGGAGCTGGGGTGGTGAGGACTGCTTCCTGGCAGCCTCGGGTGGTCCACCTGTAACCTTGACCAGCCAGGTGCCTCACCCTCTGCGCTAGTGCCGGGTGCCCTCAGGTGGAGCTGTCCCTCAGAGAAGAGGCCGCAAGAGGGCGCGATCCACCAGGGAACAGCCCTGGCTTCCTCGTGATGCTTCTGCAATCACTCTCCCAGCTGAAGAAGTGGGGTGGAGGTGGAGAAGGAGCTTGGAAGAAGATCGCAGCCCTCCGGAGAGCAAGCAGCGTCACATCAGGCTTTTTCTTGCATCCTTCCTCAGCAGTTCTTGATACACTGAGTCTTTTTGACACAGAGGCCTTAGAACTCATTAGTCACCTGACCCCCATCTATTAATAAGGATGTCCGGCTCTCGCGTAATGCTTAACCCTTTGGAAGTGCCTTCATAATGCTGCATGTAATACAAAGTCCCTTAGCCCATGTAAATATACCCCAGTAGGCCAGAAAGGGAATTAAACTAAAGAAATTAAGCACCCATGGAGTTAAGTAGCAGCAGCAAGTTTAGAGCATAAATTACATGATGACTCAAATGGCAAAACCATTCCTCACTCTTCAAACCTTTTTTGTATTTCCCTTATTTGAAATATTCCTTCCCATTTCTCCTCCAAATTCAATCTGCCCAGAGCCCATCTATCTCACACTAGTATCTTTCGCCCTGGCTTGTGGAATAAGGAATTTGATGAACAGGTTTGTGACTGAGCTCTCTGCCTCTAAAGGGCGTGGGTGGCCTAGCTTCTCTGAGCTCCTGATGGAGAATGGGAGTGGCTGTTCCTCTAGGAGAGGTGGTGCCAGTGGAATTATCAGCTGGGGCCCTGGGAGGCTGGACAAGGCAATGCGCACAGCCCAGCGTGGGGATGCAGGAGGAGAACGAAGGCCCATGGCCGGAACTCTTGGCTGCTCTGTGCACTGCTCAGGTCTTCATCTGCCACTTGGTGTTAAGGTCCGTTTGTCATTTTCTCCCAAACAGATAATAAATGCCTCCATGGTGGGACTCTGCCTCTCCTGTTTTCTTGGAACTTGGTAACATGATTTCATATATCAGGTGACACTGTCAAGCACTCAGTTTTGTTTCTTATGCCGTCACTCAGGTTCACAAGTAAGCAGCATCCCTTAGAGTCCCTATGGCTGGACGTGGAACTGAGCCCACAATAAAACATACTCAGGAGTCAGAGGGCCTTTCCTCCTTCGTGCTGTGGGTGCAGAATGCCGCTGGGTGTGTCCACTGTGCCTGCTAGTGCTCACTTCGCATATGTCTAAACGCTGATGATTCTTCCAGCCTCCCTGCTCTGCCTACCCCCTTTACCATGGCAACACGGCTGTGACCAGGGCGGGTGCGGGAGGACTCTGCTGCTCCTGGTTATCACGGTGAACTCTGGGCCTTGCTACCTGTGCACATGGAGGGATCTGGTGGCCCAGCCCTGTTTGCGGCACCCCAGCACCCCAAGGAAGAGGACTCAGGCTTGCAATCTTGCTAGAAAGTAAACAAAACCTTAAGTTTTGGATGGCGGGCTTGGGGGATACTTGCCTCATTTCCACAGGTGCCCCTATGAGAAATGCTGGAGGAACTAGGAGAAGTGGCAGAGGAGGAGGGTCTGCCCAGGCTCTGGGGAGGCACCAAGCTGCAAGGCTCTGCAGGAATGGAACTGTGGGCTGGGAGCCAGGTGGTCCCTCCTGGAAAAGGCAGGGTCTGCCTGAAGCTGAAGTGAGGTTGAGATTGCTTTTTCTTTTTTTCTTTTTTTTTAATTTATTTTATTTGTTTGTTTGTTTGCTTTTTTTTTTGTTTGTTTATTTGTTTATACAAGCACTGGGTACAGTCAGAAGCGCGGGAGGGTGAGAGAATTCACCAGAGCCAGAGCGGGGAGCAGAGCAGGCAGAAGGACCGAAGTACACTGCTGAGGGGAGCAGCGGGTGGCAGGAGAGGTCTGCGCGCCATGTGGGACCCTCCTCCAGTGGCCGGGGAACAGCCGGGGATCGAACCAGCGCCGCAGAGGCCGCGGGCAGCTTCGCAACCCAGCGCTCAACCGCTGCACCACCGGGGGGGCCCTGCTTTTTCTTTTGGCCATCTTTCAGGAAAAGGGTGAGGCAGGTTGGGGAGGGAACTTTTTTACCCTATAGCCAGGAAGCTCAGATCACTCATGCCGGGGAGCTCTGCGTGAGAAGACACAGATGTAGACATGGAGCCATTCGGCATCCTGACCCAGGCTTTCTGGATACATGAATTCCTGGCCTCATAGTAATCACATAGTATTGCTGAGGGGTTCAGCAGAATAGCGTGCTCTCTCGTGGTTGAGGAGAGGTGCTCAGAAGGTTATAATGATTTGCTCAAGGTCACAGGGTCACACAGGGTTAGCCAGAAATCAAGTGCTTGACGTTCCATCCACTCCCCCTTTGTATTGACACATCTTGCCCACCTAACACACATGCTGCCCCGTCCTCCATTACCACCATGGATACCAAGCTCAGAATTTGGCATTTTTCAGTCTGAGAACAGATGATGGCAGAGAGTGGGAGAATTTAGGGAACTGAGGCTGGAGGTGCCGGAGCCAGGCCAGTGGGTGGATAGGAGGGTGGCCCTCTGGGGGCAGATCCCACATGCTGCTTTCCAGTTGTCCTCAGAGTTCCAGACTCTATTCAAGGGCATGGGAAAGCATGTTGTGCAAAGTTCCTCTCAACATGTGGCACAAGGCCATCAATTCCCAGAGCTCAGAGTATCTATTCTCATTGCCATCAGCAATGACAGGAACCAGGAAGCTCATCCAAACCAGGGCTTTTACTTGAGGAAACTGCTCATTCCTGGCCTTGATGAGCTGCCAGGTTTCCAAGTGTCCTCTGACGCCTGACTCAGATGCCACTCAACATCCTCATGCCCCAAATCCAGCCTGTGCCTTCCTAGCAGATGCTACATCCTCCCAAGGGCCCTGGTCTGAGCCTCCCCACCCTCCTGGACTCAGAGATCTCTCTTCACAGCCTCCTACGCGTTGCTTGCTCTTCTCTACCACCCCTGCCTCCGGCCCCCTCCAGTTCCACACTTTCCTGTTTACGACGCTTTCCTGTTGTTTTCCTGCTTCTAGTTCTTTCCCCTTGCAATTGAATCTCCAAAGACACTGATTGAGTGCTCTAATATACAAACCTGATAACGTGGTTCTTACACTTCGTACCTTTTGACACTTCTCTAGGGGTTCACCTCTGAAAACACCCCCTGCTCTGCAGCCCAGCCCACCTGACCACGTGAGTGTCCTGCTGCTTTGTCCTTGCCGTTTGCTTCTGTCTCTTCCCAGCAGGTTGGGCAGAGACTGTTCTTTCTCATTCCTATGACCGAACAGAGTAGTTCTCAACGTTATCACTGAGAGGAGTGATAAGCTAGTGGGAAGACCTAAAGCCAGACCACCTGTTGGGGAACCAGGGTTGGTCCTGAGGGTCGAGGTAGCTCATGAGGCCGGGGGGCTTCCATGGTGTCCACTGCATTTCCCTCTCAATATCCTTCTGCCATTGTGGGCGCCTTTCTCCACGACAAAATATAAAAAAATCATTTTATAATTGGTATAGAGAAGAATATATAATTCAGGCTGGATTCATTACTTTATATGCAAGATTGTTATACACATATTTTCATCTGATTTCAAAATAAATTAAAAATTTAACATTTCTGTGAGCACCTCACAGGATTATGTGCCCAGACATGGCGTCTCATGCTGATGGGCCTGTCACCCTGTCTGTCCTGGGCTGGGGTATGTCAGTACCTCTGTGTCAGGGGTCCACTTCCCTGGCAGGGGAGGGTGTGGTAGGAGCCTTCACAGTTCTGAACGTGGTGTCAGATGAAGGAAAGATGGGGTGCATGTTTCTAAACACCATAAATCTAGAAGCACAGAAACAAGCAGACACCAGGATACCTGCAGAGCTTGTCTGTGGGGTGTTGCTCTGTCTCTCTCACTGTGCTTCAGGTGGGTCACCCACACCCGGACTATGTGGGACATGCAGCCTCCCCTATTCTGCTTTTAAAAGCAGTTTGTGACAAATTATGAATCACTGCTGAGCCCAAGCCACTTGTATCTGATCACAAATATGGAAAGGAATTCATGGTGGAAGCTGCTTTAAATGCCCTTTGGAATAAAGCAAGGGGAGGGGCCGCGTGCCGTGGGAGAGGATTATAAGGAAAGGTGCACAGATGCACGAATGAATTTGTCCTCATGCGTCCCTTGACTGAAACCATCATTTCAAATCAGTAAATTCTGGTAGGATCTCCTGCGCTTATCACTGGGCTTGTGAAAAAGGCTTTGTAGAGAGCAGTTCATTTTGGAAATGGGTGTTTTGAATGGAAGAAGAGAGGTTGTAAATCTCAGGTACCCTGCAACTGTGCCCCTCATCACAGTGTTTGGACTTTTCTCTCTGAGAAGGGAACAGTCCTGTCATCATCTTTCCCTACAGATCTCCACAGAGCACACACTCTTCCTGTGCAGGAGGTGGGGCTGTCTCCCTGAGGGATCCCAACAGCCTGCACATCAGAATTGCAGTGAGACCCAGCTCTTTGCTCTGTTAATGGTTATGGGGTGTGACTCTGGCACTGTCATCCCTATTTCCAATTCAGAAATAATTAAGTTACCTATATATATAAAAAATATGTATATAGCACACATAAACACACACCCCTCCCTCTCACACACACACTACTGGAATAACACAAGAAGAAAAGAAAATTTACTGTGGCAAATTCCCAATTGCATCATCTTTAGGATTCAGGGGACAGGTGCCAGTCCCCAAATTGGCCACCTTTTCAACTGGAAGCTTGTTTGGCAAATCCAAACAAAGGACTGGTGTTGTGATGAAGACAGAAACCGATTCTTCTTTCATATTCATTTTTGAAACATTTCCAAGGGATGAGGGTGATGTTTATTATGTCTCCTGCTATCTGAACCTCTTAGGATATAGTGCTGTATGTGGAGACCCCACATGAGGGCGGCTGCTCTAGGCAGACCTCCTTGAGACCCTCTTGCCAACCCCACACTGGACACTGTCAGGCCCAGGAGGATGCAGCACAGACCCTGGATCCTTCCCCTGCTTAGGTCACCCTCCTTTAGTTGTTGTGTAAAAAGCCCATGAAATCCTGGGGTGGGTCTAATGAATCACACAGCTCTTGTTGAAGCCAAGTGCTGTTTTAGAAGGGGCCCCTTGACTCAGCCCAATGAAGAAGCAACTCAAATTCCATTTGCCCTGGAACAAAAAATGACTCTTATTAGCCTGAGCTGAGAATCTGATGTCTGGTGCTTGGTGTCTGATTGTAACCAGTGGTGGCCAATCCTGGCAAGTCCTCACAGACAAATGCAGATGACAACACTGCCTCATGGTCACTGGCTAGGCTCTTCCAGACCATGTCCAATTGGGGAGACATTAAACTGAATGACCAAAAGTTTAGGACCTGGCCAGAAATCAAGAGATTCACAAGATTTAGAGGCAAGAAAAATCACAGACTTTCTGAGAACCTCATTCCAAAGTCAGCAGGCTAGACAACTATCCTGTGGATGAGGTTGCTTTTCTTTGTCTTGCATTAATACAGATATTTGAAGAATGAGATCTTAAGAGAATTATCAGTTTTACCCTGATTCTGTGCAAACTTTCGAACACATCTCTTTGCAGCTGATTTAGGGCCAGGGTATGCTCATTCCTGCTGAAGTTTTATTAACATGAGACGGAATCCAATTTTTTCTCCACTTATTCATCTGTGTAAATGTTCTCTGATTCTGAGGACAAGGTATCCCAAATCTACTGCTATTGTCACCTTTTAACACTGTCAAAGAGGGAGTCCAGTGTTGTTAATGTCAGTTTGTTATGAATATTGCCATTTTGACTTATTTGGATAAAATTTTATTCTAAGGTAGGTATCTTTTGTCCCCAGAAATTGAAATAATAATAAATCATTGACTAGATCTGTGGTTCCAGATTAGGTCACATTCAAATGGATCCTGGGGTAATCAGGTCCACCCAAATCAAAGGATGGATAGGAGATGGTACATTGCTAGAAAATCAGGTTGGGGTCACACCCTGTGCCCTATACATCACCCTTGCCTCCAAAACCTCCAGGCATATACTGTTATGCCAGACTCTAAAAGCTTTGTTCTTCCTTCATGTATTTACCAATTATTCATTGAGAATGAACTGTGTACAGGTCCTGAGTACAATTCTGTCAGGGATGTAACAGTAAGAAAAATATGGTCCTGGTTCTTGAAGCTCTGAGTTCTTTGCCTGACTCATACTCATATTCAAATCATGAGCCATGAACCAAGCGTGAAGAAAATGCCTCTTCCTCACTGGAACTCCCTTGTTTCCTCACTGGAACCCCTTTTACTAGCAAGAAGGGATTAAGAAACCTACCCAATAGAGTAGGCTGAGATAATAAATTTTCTATGTGAACCTTGCAGAAAGTTAATTTCAAACACAGTGGTCTCTGTGGTCATCACAGGTGGGACTGGGCAGTGTGTGGCAGGACCAAGAACTCACATGCTTGTTCAATGTCAAGATCTCTGTTTCCAGGGCTGCACCTGCCCATTCTGCTGGGAACCAGCCATGAGCGTTTGCTAGGCCACAGGTGGGGTTTTCCCCTAATTCCTTCAGCTTTTGGTTCTCTTCATGCCAAGCATGTTTCGAATTAAAAAAAAAAATTTTTTTTTTCAATCCAGTGAACTTATTCATGCTCTTTGAACTTCAAGATGGAAAAATCAAAGAATCCACAAATTTCCCAGGAGCTCCTGACCTACTTTTGGGGAAACCAGTTCTTGTTGGAAGTTCAAACAAGGAAAGTGCTTCTAGAGATTTCATACAACATACTGTCAGAAACATATTGGAAAGTGGGGACTCTGGGGGGGCTCCTCTGAAAATCAGATCATGAGCATCATGCCCTACTCTTTGCTGGTTTTTTTCCACAGTGCTTGGCCAACTCTGTTGGTCTCACGTGGGACCTTGCAGGGTATTCTCCTCCCAGCCCTGCTCCCTGTCTCCCCATGACCTGCATTTACAGTGCAGCCCGTGGCTCTCACTGGCTCTCACTGGACAGTGGAGATGCTCCTTATTGGAGATAGGAGACTCAGCATCCATTCATCTCGCTCTTCCCTTGGAGCCCAGTCCTAGCAACTGGACTCTGCCTTTCTTCTGACAACTTACTGACTTGCTGCCAATTGGGAAACTGAGTCTTGGTTCTGGAGCCTTCCATGGACCACCTCTCCAGCCCTGCCTTTGTCCAGGCCTCAACACTGGACCCCAAGTATTGAAGGACTAAAAACCTGCTCCTATACTCCTACACTTAGGACTTTGCCCCTCACCCCAAAACTGAAGCTCTGCCAGGCTGCTCTTAGATGCCTTTTGGGGCACCTCCTTATAATCATGGCACCTTCCTATGAGTCAGGCTAAAGACAGCAACCTGACCTCCTTCCTGCATGTTTTACCATGAATGTACTTTGTAATCCCTGACATGTCTCCCCAGGGAGAAAAAGTAATGTTCACCTTTTGTGATTTCCCTTGATAGAATAGTGATCACATCACACACACACAATTTGAAGTGGAATCTCACTGAAAGGTTTGCACTGCGCAGGACATGCAGCTCTTAAAGCCATCCTGCCTCCACCCATTGCCTACTGATCCACAGGTGGGAATTTGTCCCATTTCATGCTCAGAGAGGGATGAATGCTGCCTTGAGGTAGAGTATTTTCTGCCTTCCAGAAACTTCTGGGCACTGGGCAGCTGTAATTGAGATGACAGCGAGGGGCAGGAGAGGCAGTGGGGCAGTGGGGAGGAAAAGAGTGTTGGACAGGCTTTCAGATACAACTACCTCCTGGGGTTTCTGTGAAGATTGAAATAAATAGCTTGACTGAGGCACCAGGCTAGAGCTTGGCACATGACATATGCTCTAATAATGTTGAGTATTTCTGTTATTATCCTTAAGATAGATACCTACTGGCCCCCGAGGCCAGACCCAGGTTTACTCTTTCACAAAGTGTAAATGTGTTCTGTATTTCTCTGTATTGCTCTGTGTCTCTACTTTGAAGGCAAGGCTTCCCTGCCTTCAAAGTGGGGGGTCCTGGTCTTTTCATGCAGTGCCAGACTCCCTAGCTCATCCCACCACAGTGGGGACTACGGGATGACAGCAGCCAGTCTAGGTGGCATGGAGCCTGCCATTCTGATTTTGCCTTGCACACACTCTCCACGTTCAGTCCAAATGCTCTGGAGTTCTTTCCAGTTCAGACCCGAGTCTCATCCCTGTCTAGTTGGCTGACCTCAGAGAAGTGACTTCATCTTTCCAAGTTCTAATTTCCCCATTTTTGAAATGATGATAACAGATTAGCCTTACTGGTTCCTGACGTGAAGAAGTGCCCTCGCAGTGCTTAATTCCAGCCCCACAAATGGCAATGGCTGCCTTTGGGGCAATAAGCAGTTTTGCCCTATACATCCCTCTTATTGTCCTCATCTGTGGCATCTCTGTAAAGTTCTTTATTTAGGACAAAACAAAGGGAAGTCCTTGAGAGAAACCACTATCAGGAGACGACCTGGAATTGTCTTTAAAGTGTTTCCCACAGCCCAGCCTAGCCCTCTCAGAAGTCTTTCTGCATTTGTATGAACAAGCACCTTGGGTCCCTGACCCATCGCCGTGGAGGCTCTCAGCACTGGTCTGTTCACAGCCTTGCTCACAGCTGCCCTTGGCTGCCTCATTTATCCCCTGCTGTCTTCCCCTGCAGGTCTGGAGTTTCCCTGCAGACAGAACCACTTTTGAACCAAACATCCCTTATATAGTCTCCACACAATGACCTGTGTCACTTCCCCACTGTGCACAGTGTAGCTAAATGATGCTGAGAATGAAGATGCTGTGATTGTTGGCTCAAAGCCATGCAGCTCATACCTGCACACAGGCCCCCCTCCTGGTCCCTGACCAACTTCCTGTCCCTGTTAGCTGTCATTACCACTGTCATTACTGATACAGAAAACATATCACTTTTTAGTCAAACTGGGACACTTTTGAATGTGAAAGTGAGTGTTGTTGATAATTACTCCAGGGCAGCAGATGGGTCCAACTGGAACCGTCATTCAGTTATTGAATGGTCTACCGCTGAGTGGAAGATACCACTTTGCCTACTTTGTCTTGAATCCATTGAAAACTCCATTAGGTAAGTCTATCTATTTCCATTGTATAGATCAGAACACTGAGGCCCGAGAGAAGGGCCTAGACCAATGTCTTATCCACTGTGAGTGGCAAAACCCAGAACCTGGACCTGTGTCCACCCGCTGACCTGCCTTCTGCTCATTTCATCCTTGACTGAGGGTATCAAATGCTCATGGTGCAGCCATCACAAGGCAGTTGGCTAGGTGCAGAGGGTGCAAGGGTCCTGCAGAATCCTGGGGTCCCTTTCTAGACTGGAGTCTGACTGCTTTTGGTGTCTGGGGTTTCTCAGCTTCTGCCAGGACCTCTCCAGCTAATGCTGGAGTGATGTGAGCAGCATTCCTGACTCGGCTGTTGTAAAAGATGTGGCATGGCGACCCTCCGGCCCTGACGGGTTAAGGCCAGGTCTAGCTCAGGTCGCCAGCCAGGGTGTGGGAGGACCTTGTCCATGTTCCCAGCTGGGCAGCCTGGAACTAGTTCTGGTGTTTCTCATTCCTTTCTGAAGCCTGGGTCAGCGCAGTGGACCACAGTTGCCCTCTGGCTGCCACGTGTCTGTTAACACTGACTCGGCAGAGACAGCTCTCTCACCACAAACTGTCAATGCAGCTGCAGCAACACCATGCACTCGTCTTAACAAAAGGTTCCTGGCAACTCCATGGGGCTGCAGTCTACCTGCTGCTCCTCCCCGGCAGCCACCCTCTAGCTTCTCTCTGCTCGCATCTTTCTGTCTCCCTTCCCATAACCAGGCCACTGAAGAGCATCCCAAGGGGAAGCTGGAGGGACTGTGCTCTACAGTGTTCACGAGCCCCAGGATGTTCTGGAAACACACATACCCAAGGTGTTGATGTAAGAATGGACAAACAGGAAAGATGACACACAGAAATACCACAATTAGATTTAGAAAAGGGGTGTTGTGTGAGTTTTCTTCACATTTAATTGTAGGGAATTGAAGTCATTCAGCATAGTAATTATCATTCTACTATCCCCCTGGCACAAGCCCCTAAGCATGCTTCTTGGGAACTTTCTGAGCCGATACACTGTTTGAATCATCATAAAGAACTTTCATAACCAAATCCACATCCAGAGACAATCCAAAACATCAAGTGCTTTTCTATTTTTCCCCCATACTTTTCATGTTATCTGCCAAACAAACAAAAAAACCCCATAAATTCTGTTTTGTTTCATCAGGTCTTAGACTACTTGGGTAAACAGAGTCTTCTTTTTAATTTTTTAAATTGAGATAACTTTGCTATACAATGTTGCTTCTGTTTTAGAGAAAAAAGAACTCACCCTTCAGATGTTGTTACCACACCTCCCACCACCCAAGCGCCACAGCCCCCCACCATAGTCCCTCGGACACCTTCCCCACTTTGTTCTGGACACTTCCCCACCTTGGTAGCCTCAATTCTATAGCCATATTTCTAGGATTTGTTATTGGTTTACTTTATCTGACCCTTAGTTTTTATTTCTCTGTATTCCACATGTAAATGACACCATCCAGTGTTCATCTTTCTCTTTCTGACTTCACTTAGCATAATCCCATCTAGTTCCATACATGTTGTCACAAGTGGCAAGTCTCTCTTTTTTAATGGCTGAGTAATATTCCATTATATATATGTGCATGCGTGCGTGCACACATCCCCCACCCCCACCCCCCCCCACACACACCACATCTTCTTGATCCATTCATCTGTTTCTGTTTTGGTTGTTTCCATAGCTTGGCTAATGTAAACAGTGCTGCAATGAACATAGGAGTGCAGGCTTCCTTTCAATTTTTTTTTTTTTTTTGCATTCTTCAGTTAGGTACTTAGGAGGAGCATTGCTGGGTCATATAGTAGATCTGTTTTTAATATTTCTATATTTTCTATAGGGGCTGAACCAGTCGATATTCCCATAAAATGTAAGAGGATTCCTTTTTCTCCTCATCACCAATACATGCTATTTCTCATCTTTTTGAAATGGGCCATTCTCACAGGTGTGAGGTGGTCTCTCATTGTGGTTTTGATAGCATTTCCGTGACCATATATGATGATAAGTATTTTTTTCCATGTGCTTGGAGGCAACGATTATATTCTCTTGTCTGATCCAAGGATACATTCTGTGCCTTTTAATTGGTGAGTTCAGACCATTTACATTTAGAGTGTTGATATAGGTACGTCTGTATTGTCATTTTAACCTTAATTTTCTGGTTCCATTTCCTCTGTGGATGTTCTTTTCTTCAATTTAGATATGAGTGCTTTTTTAAAAAAGATTTTTAAAATTTATTTATTTTTGGGTAGAAGAACTGGGGTGTAGGCCAGAGAGGCAGGGGGTGAGAGGATTCACCAGAGACAGAGTGGGGAGCAGAACAGACAGATTGACTGAAACACACTGCTGAGGGGAGCAACGGGCAAGTCAGGAGAGGTCTGCTGTGCCATGTGGGTTGCTCCCTGGCCAGGAATGGAACTCAGGCCACAGTGGTGATAGTACTGAGACTTTGTCCCTAAGCACCATGGAGGACCATGCTTCTTTCAACACTTTTGGTAGAGGGGGTCTACTTTTGCAAACTCCTTCAACTATTTGTCTGAGAAGGCCTTTATTCCTACCTTTTATCTAAAGGAAAGCCTTGTAAGACAGAGCATTCTTAAGTATTTTGATAATGCCATTCCAGTCTCTTTTTACCCATAGGGTTTCTTCAGAGAAGTCAGATGCAAGCCTAATCAGGATTCCAAGTTATCGGCTTCTACCCCCTAGCCAGCTTAAATAGTCTTTGTCTTGATGTCTTGGAAGTTTCTCCGAGTCTTATTTTTTTTAAAAGATTTATTTATTTATGCATACAAGAGCTGGGGTACAGATCAGAGATGCAGGGGGTAAGAGGACTCAACCAGAGACAGAGTGGGGAACAGAACAGGCAGACTGACTGAAGTACACTGCAGGGGAGCAGCAGGCAAGACTGGAGAAGTCTGCTGTGCGATGTGGGTTTCTCCCTGGCTGGCTGGGGATCGAACTCGTGCTGCAGAGGCTGTGGTGTGCTTCATAGTGCTGTGCTTAACCCCTTGCACCACCAGGGAGACCCTCTCTGAATCTTATTGTAGGTCTCATTATGTTTAGATAACCTGGTATTTTTTTTAATTCCATGGACTTGTATATTTAGTTCCTTCTGCAGATTTGGGAAGTTTTCCTTTATTATTTCTTTGAATAAGCTCTCAGTTCCTTTCTCTTTCTTTCCCTCCTGGAACCTCCATTATTCTAATATTGCCTTTCCTCATGGATGGATAATTTTCAAAGTGTTTCTTCATTTATTTTCTTCATCTTTCTCTTTCTTCTCCCACCTGGATTCTTTGTGCATCATCACCTTCGGCATCACTGATTTGATATCCATTTGGTCTATCCTACCTCCATAAATTTATCCAGAATTTTTTGTCTCGTCTACTGATTTTTTTTTTTTTTACTCCCTGCATCGCTGTTATTTTCTTAATTAAATCTTCAATTTTGATCTTGGTTGTTAACCTTATTTCTCAGAACATTTGTTTGTTTTTATTGTGTATCTTTGATCAGCTTACCTGTGTTTTCTTCCATTTCTTCGAATTTCCTTATCCCGGAAATTTTGAACTATTCCCCTTTGTGGACTCAGGTTTACCATTTGTTGTGTTTTTTCATCTCCCTGTTATTTGTTTTCTGATTAATAAGGGAAAGTTTCCACTTTTCCAGTAGATGGCACTGCCTGTCACATAGAACTAATCTATAGCTGGCTCTTCTGTGGTGGGGATGGTCCTACAGGTAAGTCTTGTCACTGGCAAAAGTGGTGAGTCCAGGCATGGCTGGTGTCTGTGTGGCGGCTGCTCCTCTCTGCACTGCTCATCTTCCTCTTTTGTTTTCAGTCCTTTGTCTTTGCAGTTAGTGTGCTGAGCTTTTAGCAGAATTGTGATTCATTCCAACATAGCTTCATTGTATCTAGTTGGTCCATATCCACCCACTCCAGGAGGGTGAGGGGTGGGGAGGCAATGGGTGAGGTTAGTCCTGCCCTTCTGAGCTTTGTCTTCCTCCTGGGGTATCCTGTTTGCCTGGCTCACTATAGCACTCTTCCCTGTATCTCCCACAGTTAACAACTGGTAACAATCATTTCAGCCCACCCTGGTTAGAGTATGGAGTGCTATTTCTGCCCCAGCAGAAGCCTTCCCCTCCCTCATGCTTTGGTTGCATAGTGTTAAATTTCAGTAGTCCTGGTGATGGTGAGGCACCCTGGTTTTACCCCACATTGCAGGATCCCCGGTGTCCAGTGCCTATCTGGACTTGTCTCAGCGCAGTCTCCTTGGGGCAAAGTAGGGAACTTCTGATGCCATCTTCCCTGAGTCAACCAAAAAATAAAGTGCTTTTTTTCCTCCTTTGTATTGTCAGTTAATTAAAGGTTTTGTGGTCAGTGGTGCTGAGTTATGGTTTGTGCAGGACAATAGAAAATGCCACATCACACACACCTTGTTGGTCCATAGCTTTGAAATATACTGTATAGTTTTTACATATGCTTCTCCTTCCTAGTTACATAATGATATTTTATTCTTATTCTCACCATCAGCACTTTTAGCTAACTTCTATACAAAGCTGACTCTGTCCAGGAGCTGTCCGAATTCCTTTCTATTAACATATTCATGCACCCTACACTCCCATGAATTAGGGTGTTAGTGAGAATAACAATAGCTGCTTTAAGAGAGAGATGCAAAAATATGGTGGCTGAAATCAGATTAAAGATTCCTTGTTCCTCATGTAACTCTCTGAGTTTCTAGCTAGAAGACCATGTAGCTGGGCTACTCTGCCATTGTCTGCCAGTGCCTTCCAGAGTCACTCTGGGCACTGCTGCTCAACCATCAAAAGCAGAAAACAATAGTGTAGGGGTTGCCACCCGCTCTTTTGACACCCAACCTGGTACTAGCATGAATCATTTCTGTTCATTCCACAGAGGGTGAAGTCACATCTGAAACGCAAGTGAAGCTATGGCGTGGGATGTAACGGGCCGCACTACCGTGTCACAATTCTACTTAAAGGAGAAAGGAGAATCACTGGTTATTTCACCACAGACAGTGGCTATATTTTTGCCACTTTACAGATGAAAAACCGAAGCACGAGATAATTAAGAAACTTTTCCAAAAGAACTGATAATGAGGGTGAAAGCTGGGATTCTTGCTCGAGTTGTCTGGCTTTAGTCCATTCTTTCAATCACTTTGCTATATTGGATTTATAATATAATATTAATTTTAACAGGAAATCAATACAAATCTTCAAATTTGGGTACCTACTGTGATCTTCTATTCCAATGTATCTAATCGTTCATTTGTCAGGAAAGTGCCTTGAGATATCTGACACTGAGTTGGAGAACCAACCCTACTCTTGAAAGATTGGAGTGAGAGCCAGGACTCTCTGGTCATCACCTGGAGGAGTGGGCAGGGACTAGACAAGAAAGAATGGCCAATGGGCAAGGCCAGCTCCCCAAGGGCCAGGGCAATCTTTTGCTTCATGAATATGGGGAACACTGCCTTGTTATCTCTCAACTCTGGGCAGTGGAGATCTTAGATGCTGCTCTGAGACACTGGACCGCTGAGGGGTACCGAAGCGTTGGACAGTAGTCCAAAGTCATTGTGTGGCATCTGCTCTTCTTGGTGGAATTTTCAAAGACGCAATCCAAAGAGCTCACTGCAGTCCTCACAAGCTAGTTATGTGAGCATGTGAGTGTGTAAATGTAAATGCGTGAAGCATTCTGGAAGAATCCAGGCTAAAGAGTTAGGGACTGGGATTGGAGGAAGAGGTAATGGGACTTTCCTCTACACGCTCTTATTTCAGGTATCTGTGGCTTACTCATGTGATTCAAAAAGAGCAATAAACTAAAAGCAGGGGAACGAGTTTCAGTGAAGAGGGTCTCTAGACTCTCTCCTTGGGCCTTTCTATACAGAGGGCTCATGTTTCCCTGGCCTGGTTTCTCCCCTCATGATGGGAGTTCTTCCCCTCCATTAGAGACATTCACTCCTCCCTCTTCCTGGGCCTAGGGCTGACTCCATGTTCCAATTCTTTCAGCACATCCTTGCTCTGAATAGTATCAGATCTTACTTCCTTGGCAGTTGTTTTCTTCCTCCAAGCCATTTAACACAGGCAGGAAAAAGCAATTATACAATTGGTTGCAATTTTCTGTGAAGGTATTATAATACGTGACCCTGTGACACTTACCACAGACTGCCACCTTGATTTGATTTTGTCTGTGGTTGTTGTCTCATCAATGAACTTTTCCTGGAGCAATTTCAGACTTTGTCTTGTGTAGGTGATTGAAGACATTCTGGAATTTTTTTTTTTCTTTTTGGATGATCCTTTTAATCCACATCCAACCCTTGGAAGCAAAACAAATATAATGTATGTACATGCATACACACACACACACACTTTTTCAATCTCTGTCAAGCTGAGAGTCTCAGGATAAATGAGCCAATTTGTTTTCATTTAAATATGAAAGTGGGAGAAGTAAACTTAATGGACATGCATGAGAAAACACAGAGCTGCAAGTTGGAAAAATGGAGAAATTTGTCACATCTCTCATGATAAGTGATACTTGCAATTAAACAGCCAGCTGGGCGGCTGTAAACACCTCGATGCATTATATTTTTATCTGCAGGGCCGTTACCCTCATGTTTCCTGTCATAGAATGTAAGCATCACAAATCTGTGGAGGAGGGGCGCTTTTACTGCAAGGATGCTGTGTTATGCCAAGCAGTTCAGAAAAGTAGGTCAGTGGGTCACCCGTGTAAACCTGAACAGAAAGGAAGTTTTTCTGACCTCTGTGGGGCCCTGTGCTCCCAGAGCCTGGGCAACTGCTAATAGGAACCTGGATGAAGAGGGCTGAATGTGAGGCAATTGTGTCCCATGGAGCAAGAAAACCCTGAAAGAAACAGAGTAAAGCCTGTAGGGCTGCAAGGGGAGTGCGGAGTGTGGCTGCAAGGGTCTCTGGAGCAGTGCGGCTCCCAGTAGATGTCTTTGGCCTACATCAGAGTCCATGTATATTTCGGTCCCCAGAACAGTGGGGTGCCCACATTTGGAGGACTCACCTTCTCTCGGCTATAGGCTCCACATACATTTTTTGGAATTTACTGAAGAATGAGTCAGTAAATCGCGTGACATTTCAGAATAGTTAGAGAGCCTGGGGGTTTATGTAGCTCAATCTCCCACCCACAAGAGGCATTCCCTCTCCGGAACCCCCAACTGAGGTCCTAAACTTCCAGGTCATCCATACCCGGGGGTAACAGGTGCTTAGGAGTCTGTGGGCTGCATCGTGGTCTATCATGCTGAAGGCACAAAGTGGGCTGGGACTGGCAGGGTCTGTCCACCCCAGGTTGCAGAGTCTGGTCCACTGGCCCAAGCAGTCCCTCCCTTCCTTTCTCACATCCCGTGCAGGATGCTTCCCGCACAGACTTCTCAAATAGATGTCATCCTTCTTGGGACAAGAGTGTGAAGTGATTGCATTCCTCTGTGGGGCTCTGCAATGGAGTCCTAAGGTCCACTTAGGCAGCACTGACTTCTATTCCCCAGCCCAGGAATAGCCACCGATTGACCCTATTTTTTAAAATGCTCCAAGTCTCAAATCCAAAGCTCTGGAGAATGTGCTCCCCCCAAAAGTAAATTAGTAGCATGGGGCAGGATCCCACAGGGCTTACTTCCTTCATGCTCCCAACACAGAGAGGAGAGCCCCAAGGGTTTGGAATGAGTTTGCTACTTGGAAAAATGAGGACTTGCATCTCAGAACTATTTGGACTACAGGACAAATGAATCCATAGACATCTCTGTGTCCCTGCATCCCACAAAGCTGATTCACAACAAAGAGGAAAAAGTTGCTTTGAGTAATATGCAAATTCTGTGCCTCCAAGATCTCCCCACAAGAATTGGAGGTCCCTCCTCTAGACAAGAAAGAGTAACTGCACTGACACTGTGCCTACATTAATCATGGTAAACTGTAAGTGAGCTGAAAGTGATTGTGCCTGAAAGTGGCTGTAGTAATAATGATGGGTCCTTAGCAAGTTTCTTTCTGGGACCAAATCTGTAGTGGGGAATCTGGGAGAGAAATATCCTACAGAATACCCAGAGCCAAGTGCAAGGTGAACTAGTGATGAGGGGATGACTATGGGGGAAATGGAAAGATCATCAGCAGGCTCAACCCACCTTGCATTTGTCTTTGACAAAAACTGTCCATTGTGTCAATAAAACCTGCTTTGCCAATTGTGAAAGTCTCTGTGATGACCACAGGGACAGCTCTTTCCTGCCTCCTATGTGAGGTCCAGTCTGTCCAGGTCAGTCTGTCATGACATGGGTCCCACTGCTTCCATGTCTACCACCTGATTGGAGAAAGAGCAGTTCAAGAAAAGGGTTTGTTTTATTCATCTCTTTTTTTCCCTATCAGCTCAAATAAAATTGGCCAACATGTATGAGTCACTGTATATCAATCTCAGTGTTAAGTAAGTCTCACGCATTCCTCTGATTCTAAAGTTTCCAAAGGATGGGCACAAGACTACCTATTGGTTACTGGGGAAGCCAGAATTCAGATTAGATGGACCAACTTGGCAAGCAAGCTGTTAATCATTGTAGCCCGCAATGGTAAACCTTCCTGGGTTTCAGGAAGCCTCTGTGCCTCCTCCCACTGCATCCACCGCCCCACCAGCTGGGAAGTCACCTCTCCCAAGGTCCCCAGGCATCATATCTGCACTCACTGACAGCTCAAGCCAAAGTCAGTCTTTTATTATAACACTGGCACAAGATACTCCATATGCCATTGTCAGCTGCCTGAGAACAGGATCCATTGTTTATTTTTCTTGTTGCCTCTAGAGATGCCAGGTTAACGCACTGTATACAGAAACTACACAACACTTATTTTCAATCAAATTGAATGTAATTGTTTCTCATCTAGGTTAATATACAGGCCCAATATGGGGCCCTTTTAGACTAAACATATATTTATCGAATTGTAACCACAATGTGCTTGATGATAAACTAAAAGATGAACAAAAGGAAGACACACCCTCCTGGCAGAAGCTGGGTTGCAAATATGAGTCATGTTCAGTGATTTTACAAGTACATGAGTGAAGTGGCTCTTTGATGGTTGCTATGAGAACCATCACTCAGGACTCCATCATACACAGTAACAACCACACCTTTGCAGCTATGCACAATGCATATATGTGACAACTGCAGAGTGTGTGCTGAGAGCATAAGCCAATGGTCTTCATGTCTAAGTCTGTCCTTGGAAAAGGTAAATTCCAAACACTGAAACTCTGCTGAGTATCTGTTGATAAAGATCCTGGTAATTGTTCATGCCTAATTTATCACGTGATATTATCCATTAGAATTAGAATTACTATAAAGGAATTCTCAGACTTCTTTGAGAATCTATGTGAAGGACTCCGGGGTTAAGAATTATAAGAGAAATCAAAAGTCAAAGCAGATATTCTAGACCTTGGGGGCTCTGACCTAGGAAACAGATCCCTTGTATACTTTGCTGGCTTATACCAGTGTAACATTTACCCAATAGTAACATTTTGCTAAACTACAGTGTATTATCACAACCAGAATACTGGTTTCAGCACAGTTCATTGGCTTATCCAGATTTCCCAAGTTTTCTTTTTTTTTTTTTAAGATTTATTTATTTATGCATACAAGAACTGGGGTACAGGCCAGAGGTTCAGGGAGTGAGAAGATTCACCAGAGAGAGAGTGGGGAGCAGAACAGGCATATTGACTGAAATATACTGCAGAGGGGAGCAGCGGGTGAGACAGGAGAGGTCTGCTGCGCCATTTGGGTCACCTCCCTGGCTGGGGATCGAACTCATGCTGCAGTGGCTAAGGATAGCTTCATAATGCTGCGTCTTAACCCCTTGCGCCACCAGGGAGGTCCCAGATTTCCCAAGTTTTCTTTGTATTCTTGTTAGCATTTCTATAATTTTATCATGTGAGTGAGTTCATGTAACCACCCATAATCAAGATGTTGTGCAGTTTCAACATCACAGTGACTCCACGTTATCATTTTATAAACCCACCCACCTCCCTGCCACTCCCAAACCTCATCCTTAACCCCTGACAACTGCTATTTTGTCCTCCATTTCTCACATTTTGGCATTTCAAAAATGTTATATAAATGAAATCATATAACATTTTGAGGGCATTTTTCTCTTTTTTTTCTCACCATAAATCACTGGTGTTTCATCTAAGTTATTCTTTATACTAATATATATTTCTGGTTGTTGCTGAGTAATTTTCCCTGGTGGGTAAGTACCACAGTTTCTTTAAACATTCAGCTATTAAAGGATATCTGGATAAATTTTAGTTTCGGGCCAGAACAAAGTTTCTATATATATTGGTTATAGAAAATATTCCATATTTTTGCGTAAGCATAACTTTTCATTCCTCTAGGATAAAAGAGTGCAATTGCTGAGTCATATGGTAATTGCGTATATAGTTTCATAAAAAACTGCCAAACCATTTTTCAGAGTGTCTGTACCATTTTATATTTCTATCAGCAATGTATGAGAGATCCAGTTTTTCCTCCTCTTTGCCTGTTTTTGGTATTGTAACTATTTGTTACTTTAGTCATTATGATATATGTGTATTGATATATCATTGAGGTTTTAATTTGCATCTCCCTGATGGCTAATCATGTTGGACATCTTTTTGTGTGCTTCTCTGCCACCTGTAGATCCACTTTGGTGAAATGTCTGTGCATTTCTTTTGTCCAATTTTTGACTTTCTTCTTTGCAGTAAAATATAGACTTTATAAAATTAGTTGATCAAATTCTAAGATCTATGATTCAAAGTGGTGATGAATGTGAGCAATATCTCAAGATGCCCACAGTAACTGTAATCTAACATAAAAAGTGTGATTTGTATTGGTGGGAAAGCCACAGGCGCTGCTTTTACTACTGTGATTTGTTGCCAGCACTCATATTTGGGAGTAAAGCTAAATTTAAATTACATTAGTGAAAACAAAGATGTAATGTTTTCCTCCATCAACTTCCATCTAATCTGACTTTTATCCAGGCTAGGAACTTGCTTTCAGGTCATTTACATTGAATACAATTATTGATAGGTTAGTGGTTAAGTCTGTCATTTTATTATTTGGCTTCTTTTTATTTCTTCTGCTTTTTATTTCTTTATTTCATAGCTCTTGATTTACTCCTGTTACTTAGACAATCTGAGAATTCCATAGTGATTTTTATAATGTTTTTGAGTATTTCTTCTTGTATACTTTTTGCAATGGTTACTCTAGTTACAATACATATGTCATTTAAAATAATCTACTGATAGCAATTTTTTGCCTTCAATTGAAGTACAAAACCTTAATTCTAAACCTAAAGATCCCTTTACCTTTCCCACTCTTCAATATCATTGTCTTGAGTGTCAGATGATATTTTAATTTTTGTATCAATAATCAAATATGATTTATAAAACTCATGAAGAATAGACTTTCATATGTATTCATAGTTCTGCTCTTTTCATCATTTTTTTCCTTTCTCAATATTCTGTCTTCTTTTATCATTTCTTTTGTTTGAAGAACAACAATGGTGATTTGGGGGGCCTGGGGTTGATCTGTGAGCCAAAGAAATCCCTCTAGGAGAGTCAGTTAACTTGAATTGTCCTCATTCATCACTGGAAAAACCATAGTTCAGGCCATTTGGCCTCTTCTAAGGCTACTAAATACACATACATATATGATTTATTCCCCCTTTTTCCAGCATTTACCCGTCTGAAATAATACACCAAGCTTAGAAGAAATTTTAAAATGCAGAGATCTCTGGAAGGCCAGGATTCTTTCTCCATGAAGAAAAAAAGCCATGGAGCTCCTTGAGGTTTCAATCAGTGTGGCCATAGTGGGCTATGTATGTCCCCCAAATTGACAATTTGAAGTCCTAACCCCCAAAACCTTAGAACGGGATCATATTTGAAGATAAGGCCTTTACAGCCATAATCTGCAGTCACCTTTTCAAGCCCTGCCCTGACTCTTCTCTTAACTGCTCGGTCTACCCCTCCTCATATTTCCAGTCCTTCCACCCTCTGCCCCCTGGACTACCACTTGATCATCTATTGCTCCATGCGCTGACTTGTTTTCCTTACAACTGTCAGGCTTCCTTTTCACCCATCAAGTTAATTTAAATGTTTAAGGAATACAATAGAAAGCAATATTCTCTGGAAAAACTTCAAAGATCACTGCCTATTATAGGAATATTTGCTGAAAGAAAAGGAATCACCAATCTGATCTCTCCTGGACATTTAAGAACTGTTGGTTTTCCAAACTATCTCCCCAAGTCCCAAGTAAAGTGCAAGAAAGGATAGCAGTCATCACATGTACAAGTTTAATTAGTAGATTTTATAGTGAGCTTATCAAATTTAATTAGATCAACAGGAATAACTAGACTTTTATGCAATAAGAACATTTTATAGTCATTGACACCAATGTAGACAGTGTGCAAAATCCCCTTCTCAGGGACCTTTTCCAAGTGTCATGAAATAAAGGGTGTTTAGACTACTGGGAAATTAGGTTCTAAGCTCATTCGAGCACCAATATAACATTATTGTAAATATTTTACATAATTATCTGAGTCTTGTTCTTTATTTGAAAAGATGAATTAAATTTTCCCTCGTTGTGCATTTCATCTGTAATATTAAAAACATTTTCACATTCTTTCACTATTTAAAATAATTAAATATTGGGGGGGTATTTTTGGCTTTACCCACATGCCATTGTCTTATCTGATGTCTAGTTCTTGATCAGAAACACAAATCATACCTGTTAAATTTCCTTAGGGAATTATGGAGGTGGAAAGTTCTAGAAGAGGAACAGTGCTTTCTTTATCTAACCAGCACAATGGTTGGACACTGCTACAGATAGGCGCACCCGATAGGAGGACCTGGTTGTGGGTGAAGGATGGGCAGGATGCTGCAGACTTCTCCCCAGGGAAGCATAACCAAGACAAGGCATAACCACTCAGCATAACTAAATGTCAATCCAAGTTTCTGGCTCTCTCCCCTCCCTGTCTCTCCTATGCTCCTTTTGTGAGAGAGAGAATGGGGGTGTGGGGGAAGAGAAACAAAATTCCATGAGGTAATGCCTGTAAGGCACGGGGCACCACCATGACAGCTCAGTATGAAAAGCAGCCCAAAGCAGTCACACCCTGGAAAGGAAGAGCAGTAGCAACCCATTCCCGCCTAGGGTAGCTGGGGCAGACCTCATGCTCATGTCCAAACACTGTGGATGCTGCACTCCTTACTGCATTCCTCCTTCCATTGAATCCTAGTCAAGACCCTCTTCCTCCAGTATATTAAAAAAAAGATACATAGCTTGGTAGATAGACTTTTATATCTACTATGGTATCAATATGATTATTATGATAATAAAGACTGGTAAGTTCAAATTCATAGGATAGGCCAGTAGATTGGAAGCCCAGGGAAGAGCTGATGATCCAGTTCAAGCCCAGAGGTCATGTGCTGGTAGAATTCCCTTTTCCTCAGGGGAGGTCAGATTTTTGTTCTATTCAGATCTACTACTGACTGGATGAGGTCCCCCACATTAAGGAGGGCAATCTGTATCACTTAGTCTATGAATTTCAGTGTTCAGCTCATCCAAATGCACCCCACGAGCCCTATCAGAGTAATGTTTGACCGTGTAGCTGAGCCCTAGAGTCCAGCTAAGTTGATCCCAAATTAATCCCCACACCCAGGAAACCTTGAGTATACCCTGCACACCTTGTAAGTGATACCTTGCTCCCTGCACACCCTTTATTGCTCCTAAACCTGTTCATTTCCATGACATATCTTCCAGCATGGAACAAGTGCATGAAAGAGCAGAATGAACGGGACTATTTCTTTCTTTCTAGAGCCTCTTTGAGATTCTCCTGGACATGGTCTGCCCAGTGGCCTTGATCCAACCTGAGCAACACATGTCTAGAGTGTCAGGCTCTTATTTTACTCTTATTCTTTCTGCTTACAAAGACTTTTCAGGATTCCCTTGTTTCTGTTCAACTTAGATCCTCAAGGGGGCCTGTATCATATGGAACTTGGATTTAGGGGCTGCTCATCCTATTGGGCAGAATTATCTTTTAAAAATGGAATTCAGAGCATGTGTTCAACGTATGAAAGACTCAGGGGATAAGCATTCAGTCAGTTGTGACAGCAGCTATCTCTATGCCCCCCTCACGCAAGTTCAAAACAGCTTTATATAATACTGGTGCTTTTCCTGGAGATGAGTCTTTCTTTTTCTTTTTTTTTTTAAATCCTTGACCTACTTTTTCTCTGTGTGCAATATACCTAATGAGTAATAACGACTTCCGAGAGGGTAACACCAGAGGAAACAAAGTTGAAGGGATGCCTTAAGAGAATGACCTTGGAGCCTTCCAACTCAATGGACTTTCTTATCAGGGTAGAAATGAGGGCATCTATCTGAATGGCAGGTTTGCCTCAGATTCCTACAGCTGCACTCTTCCCTGTTAAATAGTCAGGATATTGCAGTGGTAGCTAATGATGGGGCCAGGCAGAGGGGCCGCCATACACATTCATGCACACACACACACACACACACACACACGGCCGTGTGCACATGCACACACACACACATATACATCCACAAACTCACCTCCCCTCCCTCCCAGCTGTATGGAACGAAATTTCAATTTCCGGCCTGCTCAGCAGGCTGGGGTCTCTGAGCCAGATTTCACTTGCTTTTAAAGCACTGAAGTAGACCTCCACATGCCCCACACCTGCCCACAGACCTGAGCCTCTGGGAAACACCAGGTTCTCTTCCTGAGCCATTGCTTCTACCTGTGCCACAACAGGAGACTTATGTGGTCAATAGGAGACTCCTGTTGACTTTTCACAACTGGTTCTAGAAACATCTCCTTTCTAGGCTTCAACCAGCTGAAAAACTGAGAAAAGTCAGTGCCTCTCATCCAGCGACTTCCCACAGGTGCTCCTTGTAGCCGATGCAGGGAGGCCGACATTAGAGCTGCTCCTTTCCTACGCCTGCGCCCATGACCAACTTCCTGGGCAGCTTCAGGACCCTCTTGTTCCTTATTAGAGCCACCATAGAACTGATTTGCAAGTAGGATTGACTAGCACAGAACAGCAAAGCACACATTGAAAACGGAGCAAGGGGCATGTTCCTGGAGCCAGTGGCCTCCTTGCCAAGAAAAAGGAACTGTTTAGTTCTCCTGGGCTGCCAAAACAAATCACCGCAGACTGGGGGCTTAAACAATAGAAATTACTTTTTTTACATTTCTGGATCAGGGTGTGGGTGGGGTTGGCATCTTCTGGGGCCTCTCACCTTAGTGTGTAGATACCCATTGTCAAGTTCACGTGGCGTTCTCCCTTTCTGTGCATCTGTGTCCAATTTCCCCTTTGTATAAAGATACCAGCCACATTGGATTAGAGCCCACCCTACTGACCCCATTTTAACTTAATTACCTCTGTAAAGAACTTATCTCCAAATAAGATCCCATTCTGAGGTGCTGGGGGTTAAGACTTCGACTTCTGAGTTTGGAGGCCATACACTCAACCCATAAGAGAAAAATATTGGCACTTAAAAGGGCTTATGATTTCCTTTTCTTAAGGAGAATGATTCTAAGCCTTCTAGAAAGCCTGCATTTTAAAATTTCTTCTGGGCTTGGTCTGGTCTGTTAAGTAGGTAATCATATATTTATGTGCATTTGACTTATAATAGACCTAATAACTCCAACCAGGAGGTTTTCTAGTGATGAACGAGGACAGTTCATTGAACTGAGTCTCCTAAAGGGATTTCTTTGGTCCGCAGATCAGTGACTCAATACCTACCACTCCCTCCTCCCCCACAATCCCTACTGCTGTTCTTCACCTTTTTAGCCTCAGATCAACCCTTCAGGACCTTTCCAGATACCAGACACCATCCAATCATGGGATTAGTCCATATAAGGACAACTGATCTCCAGACCCAACTAGGCTAGACCATAATTTATCCCCCCCCCCCTTTTTATCTCAGCATCAGAAAAGCACTTTTATCAGAAGCCTTCCTATTGTGTGCTCTACTTTGAAAATACTTGCGGGTCATTTGATCTTTGTCTCTGGAGGAGGGTGAGGAAATAAACCCTTTTTGAATTTGCTTCATGTTTTAGACTTATTAGTGGTTTTACATCTGTGGTTTCTTTAATCATCACATCAACCTATGGCATGGTTTTATAGCAGGAGAAAAGAGTTATTATGATGTATAAACCTGCCAACCCCAACCTCACCTGGTGATGTGCTCCACAGAGGAGCCTAAATATCAGGTTACATTGATCTACAGAGCAAAGGGTCCAGAGATCCCAGGAAGAAGAAAATATTATTGAAGCTGGGATTAGGGGCGGTAGAATGATGGAGTGGGGAATGTAGAGAACACCCACTGAGGAGTGCAACCTTGGGGTGAGTCATGCTCGACAGTGCAGCGTTCTCCCCTCCTTGCAATGCTGTTAAAGGCTCTCCGTGAAGTCTGTCTGGAGGCATCAGAGAGCTGGGACTGAGTTCGTTATGTCCAGGTATAGTTGCTATGAGCACCATTTTATAAATGAGGAAAGTGAGGGTCAGAGTCCTTAAGTCATATCTCATCAGAGACAGACCCACAGACTAAATTCAGCTTGTCTGCAATCTGACACAGAGTTGATCCTCCATTAATGTTTGTGTCTGATTGCTTTTTCCCATTTGGGCCAAATAGGAAACAGAGAGACCACTTAGAATTTGGCTTATGCATGGCCAGACAGCCTTCTAAAATTACCAAAGTGACTTTCTAAAGTCTGACTCTGCATGTACCCTGAGCTTTTGCCACTAGTTATGCCGTGTTTTACACACAGAATCCATTAATTCCTGGTATCTCCACCCCATCGCCTCTTCTCCTCTCAATCTGCAAAGTGGACCTTCTCACATCTCAAGAAAGTTGTGAGCCATTGGCTTCTGCTGTAGAATTTCCAGCCTATGACTTTGTATTTATTTGTGTTCATGACATTTGTTCATGTTCTCATGTATTTCCTACTTTTTTTTTTATCAACAACAGTGTAATAAGGCTCACTTCACTGGGTTCTGTTTCCAGGGAAAAAAATGAAGCTTTTATTTCCCTCAGCAGTGTTGCCAGAAAAAACAAGTCCTAAAAGCCAACATTCTTTACTTTGATGGTAATGGTTCCTGCTCCTTATTGGGTTTCAAACCAACAGTTCATGTTAAAAAGCTAAGCAAAAATTGTGCCCAAAATCCAAAGTAGGTGAATTTCATATTCAGAGGCTTGTGGGTACAAAGCCCTCCTGGGATAGATGACAAGACTTCCCATGTAAAGGGATTAGGCTGAAGTCAGTGTTGTTAAGTACTGCCCCCAGGAAACTCCTTTTCTGACCCTGTCTCTCTCAGTGTCATGAGGAGAAAGAGGACCACCTAGGGAGAAGGTCCTGTCACTTCTCAGAGGACCCACAATTAGGAAGCAATATTATGAGTTATAATTTCAGAGATTCTTGGATGCACCCTCCTAAGCTGAAGTATTTCCGGAATTTCTACCATGAAAGTTTACTTCTTTTTTTTTTTTTTTTTTTTTTTTTTATAGAGGCATGCTTTATTTATTTGTTTGCTGGTTTGTTTGTTTGTTTGTTTTTACATGCACTGGGTACAGTCAGAAGCGCGGGAGGGTGAGAGAATTCACCAGAGCCAGAGCGGGGAGCAGAGCAGGCAGAAGGTCCGAAGTACACTGCTGAGGGGAGCAGCGGGCGGCAGGAGAGGTCTGCACGCCATGTGGGACCCTCCTCTGGTGGCCGGGGAGCAGCCGGGGATCGAACCGGCGCCGCAGAGGCTGCGCGCAGTTTCGCAACCCAGCGCTCAACCGCTGCGCCACCGGGGAGGCCCGAAAGTTTACTTCTTGAGTTGATGGGTTATCTTCCATCAAAGTGTAAATGCACACAAGCTACTCAAGGAGAACTAGTGAGTAAGCATCACATCTTGAGGACATTTATCACATCTTGTGATGAAAAGAAACCTACCTTGTTGGCTTGTAGTGGCTCCATTTAGAGATACAGGAACTAGAGGCACAGAAGGATTAAGTATCTGTAGGGTAAAGAAAATGTCAGGCTTTTCTGCCCTCCCGCCGTCAGGATAGATGATGGATCCTTGTGGTCCTGAATGCATGCCTGATGGTGGCACCTGGAGTAGGGTGTGGGCATAGGTAGATGGGATTCACCTGGGCTAAGACTGTGCTTTTAAGGGCGGCGTCACGGGGATGACAGCAGAAGCCAAGAAGCAGCAGAACGAACGGAAGAGCAGAGAAGCGGAGAGAACGCCAGAGAGCCTAGATAGAATGAGGATTGGCTGGGGGCTGGGAGGCCTGCCAGCCTCCCAGCCCCCCCAGCACCCCTGCCTGCCATATGCCTGGTAAACCCCAATAAAAACCTGCAAAACCACTGAGGACTCTGACTCCTCCTTTACCCGATCTGCATGGGATCAAAGAAAACCTGTCCTGTGGTCTTCCTGACCCTACAGTACCTCTCCCAAGATTGCACAACCAGGAAGCCGCAGAACTGAGATTTGAACCTGAATGGTGTGATTTTAATCTTCAGGGGTAACTGCAGGAGCAAAAGCCCTCTTCATCCAGCTGTGTGGTTCTGAAGCACACTGGAGTGCCAGGGAACTCAATTTTCCTCAGAGTGAGCATGGGTCTTTCTCCAAAGTTGTAAAAATCCATTCTCAAGCACACTGGTTTTCTGATACTCCAGCTATCTAAGGCAACGGTGGGGGTGGGGGTGGGGGGAGTTGTCAAAATAGGAGAGGGAAGAGCACAAGGGACTATGGTGATGGATCATGTGTGCTACAGTGGTGGGAGAACCCCAGAAACTACACATGAGGGGAGAAATCACGTACTATCGAAAAATTAATAAAGATGCAAGGAAAAAACCACACAAATACGCCATCATTTTTAGACCATTTTCCTAATGCAACACATGAGTTTTCAGGATTTCAGACTGGAACATCCTTGTGCTTATATCACGGCCTGACGATTCCTCTCTCCTCCCAGGTGGGTGACTTCTAACACCCTCCACCCCCACCAAACCTGGAAGGAGCCTTCCCTCCTGACTCTGCAGCCTCTCTGGTCACGCCTGGAGTGACCACTGCTCCGCCCTCCTCCGTATGCACCTCACAGATGTGTGTGAGCAGAACGCACAATGGAGATTCAGCAACAGCCTTACCTCTCAGAGAGGGTTGCTAGCCAAAGCACAGAACACTTAGTAAAATGTGAATCTCAGATTAAGAGGCAATGATTTGTAGTTTAAGTGTGTCCCAAATATTGCACAGGGACAGAACTTGTACTAACGAATTTTTCCTTGTGTTTGCTGAGATTCATATTTCACTCTATTTGCTTAATCTGGCAACCTGACCTCAAAGGACTTTCTTCTCCCTTCAGTTTTAACCAGTGTGGGCTCTTTATTCCATTTTTGTGACAAGCAGGATGTGACTGGCTTTCCCTCTGCGAGGAGTGGGGCAGTGGGGAACTGGCACATTGCAAGAATTCAAATGATTCATTGCTTGCATCTCTCCCAAACTGGTCTTCCTGGGCCTCAGAATTGCTACTATTACTTCCCTCCATCACTCCCTCATGCTCAGTCCTGGATCTGAGCCCAGATTGGTTGCTTTTTATCCTTTGGGGGTTGGGAGCTTGTGTTTGCTTCCGTTAGGGGTGTATTCAGTGACGTCTCTTAAGGGCATCTGTCTCCCAGGTCAGAGGTAGATGAAAATAGATGGTTTAGCTCTCTGCCCCTGTACCTCCTACACTCAAGAGTCACAGGTCTTACCAGATGAAGGTCAGCCAGGCTGGGGCAATCCTTTTGAAAATGGGTTCTTTAACCACCAATGAAACAGCAGGACTTGAAGCATGGAGGAGTTAGCGTACATGAGGGAGGGCTGAGAGAGGACAATGAGGCCCACTTGGTAGCCTGTTGTGGTTTACCGGAAGTACAATAGTGTCCAGAATCCTCCAAACGTGGTCAAGATGCATCTGTTATAGGGACAAAGGCTTCAGTTTCCTCCCACTAATCGCCCCCACCCCACCACCTCTCACATAGACCGTACCTGTCCTAAGCATCACCTGGGTTCATGTGTGAACTGTGTAATAAGATTCCATGTCTGACTATTCACTTGACATCAGTTCAAGTCAAGGCGTCTTTATTGAGCACCTACTATGTGCCAACTACACTAGGCACATGTTACAAGGGTAAGAAAGATGCAACCCTGGCCTTCAAGGCACCCATGCCCTCTCATGAGAACCACATGAACAGAATATTTCAGCCCCGGGAAGTGAGGCAACAGGAGCAATATGTGCAGGGCACTTTGGGAGCCCAGATATCGCATCAGGGACACTCAGCTGGGAGGAGAGTGTGCTCTCCCCTGCATAGACCCCCAGAGCAGTTGATATCCGTCATTTCAGACCATGAGATTGAGGAAAAATACTCTTTTTAAAAAAACCCACATTTTCAGGAAATAACTTAGCCCAGCCTACCCAGGGGCACTGTTTATCTGTGGAAATTCAAAACAGGAAGTTGTTTGTTCAAATCCTTGTTACACACAAGCACCTACCACATCCCTGGGCACCCTGCCGGCGCCCGTCTCTCCTTCTCACCAGCAAACTCTTGTCTGCCTGGGCTAGTTTGGGCTAATTAATGAGCAATAAAGGGTCTGATTTTTACATATTGGCTGCACTCAAAACTGCCAAGAATGTTCAAAGTGGGCCAGGGTGGGAGAGGTAAACATGTTTTTTTTTTCATTATTTTACCTACAAGATGCATTTGAGCGGGGAAAATGGGCCCATTGCCCTAGCTAGCAAGTTGAATGAGAACAAATTCCTCATTAATTTTAAATACGTCAAATGGAGAAGGTGATTAAAGTGAGAATGACTGATGAGGGGTAATCCTGGGAATGGACAAAAGCACACACAGGAAGTAGGATGGCTCCCCGGGAGCTCCCAGGCATGAACAGAGCTGCCCTCAGGAGCTATGCAAGAGAGGCAGGTGCCAAAGGTCCACAAAGCAGAGGCATCGTGGAGTCTCCTCACCAGGCAGGATACCATGCTGCTGATCAGCAGGTAATCACTATGTAGTGATTAGGACTTTGATCTGATGGAGTAGGAACGGGTGATGAAATACTGCAGGCTCTTGGCATCTGCCAAAGTGGCCTTGGGAGCATGAGCCATTTAGTGATTGCATATGACTGACCTTCTGCAGGCAAGTTGCAAAGCATTTTTTAACTCATCTGTCTGCTGAGTAGCAGGCAGTCTATGGTGCTCAGTAAAGTCAAGCTGTCTGGCTTCTGAGTGACTTAGAAGTCCAGCCCCTGGTACCATCCACAGATTATTGTGTGGCCCCTGTAAAAATGGCAAGAAGGGTGTGTGTAGGGTAAATGGGTTAATCAGGCTTTTTACACCAAAAGCCTCTGTGGCCCTCACTTGCAGCCTTGATCTTGTTAATGCAGAAGGCACTTGGGAGCACGGGTTCAGGGCACCTGGGTGAGTGCCCATGTGTAAGGGTGCACACCTGAGCCTAGAGGCTAGTATAAAACTGTGGCAGCTGCAGCAGTGAGTAGAGTACAGGCAAGTGTGGCTACAGGAGAGGTAAGGCCAAAAGACAGTGCAAGAAAGAACTCCAGAGAGCCCAGAGAAATAGCGTAAAGATTTAGAGGGAGCTAGGAGGCCCAGTTGCCTGCCAGGCTCAGAAACCTCCCTCCCTGCCTGACCTATGCCTGCCTCCTTGCATGTCAGCCCCTGTGCCTGGTGTGTGTGTGTGTACCTGGTTCCCTGAGAGCACTAAAGCCTGAAAATCCACCAAGGGCTCTGGGACTCTCCATCTGTCTGCCTGAATCGATAGTTACCTGCCCTATGCCTGCTGGTACAATATACGCTATTGGAATATAAGTTACCTTTACCATTCTTGGGGGAGATCCTGCCTGGCATAAAATCAGTGCAAGAGAAGGCAGAGTTAAAATTAAGAGAAATAGAATACTGAAAACAGGGTCAAGCTCTGCTTGAAACAAAGATTTTCAGTGGCCTGAGCCAATGCCACTTTATTTAATTAAACTTGGGTTAAATTTCTATAGTTTACCACCAAAATGACTTCTGTTGAATAATCTAAGCATGTAACCTTGGAAAGTCATATTTTTTGAGACTCAGTTTCCCCATAGGGAAAATAGGCACATAATATCCCATCTGCAGGTTTTGAAACGAATCAGCCATAGGTTCTCTTGTAAAGCCTAGGCACTCATTTTCAGTAAGAAAGAGCTCAGTGTGGTCGTCAGGGTTTCCTTACTCTATGAAGTCCTAAAGTCAAGACAAATAATACTCAGAAAACTTTAATTTTAGATTGACAGAGTATAAAACGGGATACCATTAGGGGAAATATGTTGATCTGATGCCATAGAATTGAGGAGATTACGTGGAGTGAATGAGAAAGTGGGCTTTGCTGCTGGGCTCAATGTGGGGAGTGGAGAGCTAAGGCTGCTGTGCTGAGTGTGGGACCCTTTTAACAGGTGTTCTGGATGGTGATGTGGTTAAGTTTGATGAAAGCTTGTCTGCGGAAATGTTTTCCTAGGGAACCCCAGAAAGCCCTCACATACAATATTTCCAGGGAAGTCAGATTCTGGCTTAAGCTGACAAACCCAGACCCTGGGTTTCTCTAATCTCAAAGGATTTTGGGAGTAGAGTGACCACCATCATGCCAGATAGGAAATCCATCTTCTCCAGCCAAGGCTATCTGCACACATGGCCTCTTCGTTCCTCTGAAAAAAGAATTTCTTAGCACCAGCTCAAAGCCACCAAAGGAAATGCAACACTAGGGTGTGTGTTCCCTTCCCATCCTAGGGAATTTTTTAGCCACATAGAATCTCAAATTTAGCAGTAAAGATCATCTAGTCCTGTAGTTCCAAACTCTGGCTGCACATTAAAATCATTTGGGAGAACTTGTGAAAAATATCCATGCCTATTCATCATCAGAGGTTCTGATTTTAAATGACTACAGCTGGGGCCTGGCCACTGTGAGTTTGAGAAGTTCCAGGGGATACTAATGGGCTATCAGGACTGAGAAGCACTGATGAAGTGCAGCCTCTCCCTCTGGCTTCAGGGTGCCTTAAAAAATTCAGGTCACAGAATTTCTAAACTTGTTGCCTAGCATATAGGAATAACTACTGTCTCGGGAAACTCATTACCCCCAAGGTAGCCCCATCTATTTTTAGTTGCCTCTATTAGACATACCTTCTGGATGTTAAGATGTGCTCTGTGTCCTTGTAGCCTTCTGTTCTATACCACTACCCTCTGTCATCCCATAGAACAAACCCAGTCCTTCCTCAGACCATTTCTATAGATATCAAGACACTATGCTTCTGGAGGCTTCTCCTTGCAGTAGTCCTCCAGATAACATCTGGATGCAAGACTCAGTATTTTTGTCAATATCCTTCTTGTAGGTTTACTCTTGGGAATGATGCATTAGGAAACTCAGAACTTAAGCCAGAGGTTCTGGCTGGTCCAAGTCTTGGCCCTGCTACTCGCCATCTGTATCCTTGGGCAAAACAAACCCTCTCTCTGAGCCTCCATTTCCTCATCAGTAGAAGGAAGTTAAAAGTGAAAATAATGAATTTCTAATGACTATCTAGAGTCAGTGTTCAGGATTATGAAGAACAAAAGCGAGCAAATAGTATCATCTTTGTATGGCACGCTTTATATTTTTCACACATTCTCTTTCTGTACTCTAAAAGTAGGCACAGTTTGGTCCTCCAACGCAGAGCTAGAGAGCTTCTGTGACCTTTAGGTCTCTAAGTCAATCATGGGCACAACAGAAAGGGAGGCACTGTCAATCTTTACCTATCGCTCTTTGTTCTCTCATGTAAAACTTAAATCACACAGGTTTTAAAAGAATTGCTTGTATCTCCTATGCCTCTAAGTCCCAAGAGAGTGCTGGGGTCATGGGTGCTGCATAAATATTAGTTGAGGAAACCACATCTTGCTATAAGATTTCTGGCACCACACCATCACATACAATCTGCCTTCGGGGTGGACACGAGCTCCATTTCCCCACTGGAGGGAGGATCTTCAGGACCCAACTGCTTGTGAATCACTCAGAAAGCATTAAATAATATTGATGCCCAGATCCCTTCCCATACTAAATCTGAATGCTTGCAGTTGGAGGCAAGTATTAACATGTTCTTTTTTTTTTTTTAAATAATAAATTTTATTTTTATATTCCCCCATACAATTGCAAATGCCCCATTCTGACCCCAATCCTTCCCCTCCCGCCCCCCCACCCCCCAAAAAGTGTCTCTGGTTCATAGTTTTCTGTTGATTTTGATTTTCACTTTCTTAAAACCTATCAGGTGATTCTAATATGAAATTGGGGTTAAGAGGAGTGAGGCTAAAGCTGTGGTTCTCAACTTGCTTGGAAATCAGAATCACGTGAATGGACTTGTTAAAACCAGGTTACTGGGTACCACCCCCAGAGTTTCTGGTTTAGTAGGTCTGGGATGGAGCCTGAGAATTTGCATTTATAACAAGTTCCTAGGTGATGCTGATACTGCTGGTCTTGGGACCACAATTTGAAACCTCTCAGCTAAAAGATTATGTAAATGGTGAGAGTGTATTTGTCAACTCAGGAGATGACAGCCACACCTCTGCCTGGGAGCCAGTGGTCACAGCATTAAAAGCAATGAAGAACCAACACAATTGTTGAGTTCTGTGTCAGGCACACAACTATGCTTACAAGCATCATTTCATTGAATCTTGGTGACCATTATTTTAAGATTGTTTTAAGATTTCCATGTCATAGATGAGGAAACTGGAACAGAGAGGTTAGTAAACTGCCTAACTCAGTGAGTGGACTAATCTAAACTCAGACCTAAGGCTGTCTGACCCCCAAACCCACACCATACACTCCACCATTTTCTAAAGAGGAGAAAAAGATCCAGATTCTTTGCAGTTACTCAAGGTCACCCAGCCAGTCAGGGTGGAGCTGGGACCCAGATTCAGGGTCTACTGGCTCCTAAGCCACCTGTCCTCATTCTGCATCATGCCCTGTTTAATGGTTAAAGTTAAAGTTAGGGCTACTGAACATACAGTTAACTAAAGGTGATGATATACAGTCCCTCAAAATTAAAAAAAATATATCTATACTCAAGGGCTATTAACTGATGTCTTTTCCGCCTACCCTTCTATTCCATCTTCTTATGGCCCACCTGAGAAATTCTGGGGGATTCCTTCACTGTGGTCCAGAGTGATGAGGCTACACAGAAAATAAGTCATCCAGGGAGCAATATCAGCAAGGCACACTCACTGCTGGTGCCAGAAGCCATCATTCCTGCACTGATCCCTTCACTGATTCAGCAAAGATTCATCAAGTATTTATTTTGCCCCTATGGCCCCCACACATTCTTTCTCTACACACAGTGAACAGAAAAGTCAGGGCCTCCACCTCAGAAGTAGAAGGAGTGAGCAGCAAACAAGTAAGGTCAGTTTAGATGAGATTTTTGAAGGTTTTATGAGGAAGATTATAAAGGGTCAATGTCATGGCGACTGACTTCAGGGTATAATTTAAACCAGGAAGCCTGGAAAGGACTCTCTGAGGAGGTAATCCTTGAGCTGAAAGTTGACCAACAAAAGGAATCAACTGTTTGAAGGGGGCAAAGAGTGATAGGGGCAGAGGCAATAGCCAGTGCAAAGCCTTGAGGCAGAGGCACGCTGGGGGTATTCTGGAAAAGCAAGGAAACAGCGTGGCTAGTGAACATGACAGAAGAGGTGGGCGATGTGAGTTTGGGCAGAGATCAGAACATGGGATCTTGTGGGCACACACCGAATCCTATCCATATGACAGGCGGCTGGGAATGGACAAAGGAGGGCATGATGTGGCTAGATGGCAGCCCCAGGAGCCTGACACAGGGCTCATGAGCAAGGAGTAATGAAAGTTCTCACAGACCAGGGTCAGGACTCAGGGTCTTCTGCAGAAACAGCTGCTTCTTCACCAGCATCGCACCAGGTCCCTCTGACTTCTCTGCTCACAAACATCTTTGCCAGGCCCCGGGGAAGTGTTACTTCCTTTTTTGCAATTCTGAAACACACGTGTTTGCCACTCAGCAATTCTCTGACTGAAGAACTTTCCAACTCTGCATCTTGGCAAGGTGCATGATTTTTGAGAAAACTTCTACAAAGGTGAAGAGGGGAGGGACCTCTGGAACTGAGTCTGGCAATACTGGCTCTATCCCTGATGCAGCTAAGACTCTCTCACCCATGACACCTCCAGCCATTGATGGAGACCCAGAGGGCAGTCAGCTTGCTGCCCCCCACACCCACTGTGTTCCCACAACAGAGCCCAGAGGCTTATGCAGACAGATGAAGGCCCTGCTCCCACTTTATCAAGCTGAGGAGTCTTAGGAAAATTGCTTTATCGCCCTCAGTCTCAGCTTCCTCATTGATGGGAGGGGATATTGAGAGGAATAATCCAGTGAATGCACACAGGGCACAGGAGATCCACACAGAATTATTATTGTAGTTCTCGTCAGTAACTCAGCTCAGTGTGGTTCAGATACAAGTTACAAATCAATAATAGGAATATATATTTAATAGTACTTCTATAGCTCTTCCTTACCACAACTACCTCTCACAGAAACATTTAACAAAGAATAGTCATTAATAAAATAATAAACAGCTAACAGTTATCAAGTATCAATTGCTCAATAACTGCTCGTGCTAATATAAGCACTTTTTCTTTCTCTCTTCCTTTCTTTTTCGTTTTTCACCCTCTACCAAACCACCCACTCAATGAAGTGCAATATAGCTAAAAAGAAAGATTAAATGGTGGCATTTGGAACAAAATCGTTGGGCTGTGTTAAGTGAAATAAGTCAAAAGGTGAAAGATGTTGAATGTTTTTACTCATCTGTGGAATAAATACCAAAAAAAACTTTCGCATGCACAGAATAGCAGGAGTAAATCTTGAAAAAAGAAAATAATGTTTACCAGGGTGAACAGGGGAAGGGGGTTTTGTGTTCAATATGACAGGCAGATGGGTCATAGGCATGGATGGCTATTAGCACTTTATATGCACTTTGCAACAACCTTATTAATCCAATTCTATAAATGAGGAAACTGAGGCCTGGAAGTAATCAGTAACTTGTTCAAAGTCACTGACAAAGCCAATGACTAGAATCTGAGGTTATCAGTTGCAACTTTGAGCAGGACACTTAGATTTTCAGAACCCAACGCTCTTTTCCAAACTTCACATTGCCATATGCACTAAACAAGTGAATGTATGCTCTAGCTGCATAGAAGTACAAGACAGTCATTCCTAGTCTCACTTCTGAGAGCAGCTCAACTTTCATTCATCACTTGCTCCTTTGCCTTGATTGGTTCAACAGACAGGCATTGCTGGGGCATTACTAGATGCACACAGTCAGGACACTTATAAAGCTCATGATTCAAACAGTTTCTGTCAGTGGGCGGTGCTAGAACCAAAGCTATGTGATGATAAGAGAATTTGCTAGGAAGGCTGCATTAGACAAGAGGTTTAGGACACGGTGGGCCCTGTCTGTTGGTCTGATTTGCCTAAAACTCCCATGCCTGGCTTCTCCACACTTAAGACCTTTAAGGCCATCATTCTTTATCATTTGGGGGGATCATATGCCCAGAACTGTCTCCCACAAGTATGGATGAGCATGCATGATTTCAGGGCAAATAGTCATCCTAAAGCCTTACCATGCCAGGGTTGACTTGAGCTTCATAGGGAAGACTGGGAACTTCGCCACCCTAATAGGGCTCAGTGGAGGAGTTGATGACCTGCCCTCCTCACAGAATGGGGTCTAAAGTGGGTATGCTTATATAAAGACATCCCTTCTCTAATTTTACCTTTTTAAGTGTTTGGTATTAGTTTTGCCAGGAGAATACTTCATATTCAGCATAGTCGTGAGGCAGCCTCCATCGAGAGGACTGTACCTCAGCAGTCCTCTCTTCTCTCTAGCTCCCATGGGCTCTGGCCCTCCCAGACCACTGAGGCTCCTGCATACCCAGAATCCTCCGTGTTTCTCCCTGAGCCAGTACAAGGGTCTGGCCAACTCTCTCTGCCTCTTACTAGACAAAGCTAAACAAGTCTCCTTGACTGTGTCCTTCTCCTCTAACTCTGAGGCAATTCTTTAAACTCCACAGGACTGTGCATCCCCAAATTTCTATCCAAGAAACTATAGCAATGAATTCCACAGGAGATGGTGATGTAGGCTGAAACAGTCCAGAACCTCCAATTGTGGGGAACTCTTCTGTTTTATATTTGGATATTAGTCAATGTTTGGCATCTCATTCCATAATTAAAGCACTTAAATTTTTTCCCATTCTTTACTCTCAAATAGAACTGGAACTCCAGGATGTTATGCCGCATGTTGCCTGTGGCTAGTCTGTTTCCACCCAGGAACCTGACCCTCACAAAGAGCCAGCCAATAGAACATCTAACTTTGGGTTACCATCCATTCATTCTTCCATTCTGTACATATTGGGGAAATCTGCTTTGTGGAGGATGGCACGGAAGTTAACCCCTCAAGTTCTGAGTCAGCCAATCTCTGTTGAGTTACCAGCGGTATGAATTTGGGCAAGTAATTTATTTACTCTCTCTGAGTTTCAGTTGTATTTTCTATGGCTGTTACATTGGACTTTTGTGAGAATTAACTAAGGTAATGCCTGTAAAGTTTTAGGTACCTTTCAGTATAATGTCCCATACAAGCCATATTGTGTTCAGTATGACAGTATAAGATGGCATCTTTGATGGAATTGCTAACTAAAGTTTAATCAAAAATGTTAAGTGGGAGGCCTCCCTGGTGGCACAGGCAGTTGAGCATAGTGCTGTGAAGCTATCCACAGCCTCTGCAGCACAGGTTTGATCCCAGCCAGCCGCAGAAATACCCACATGTCACGGCAGACCTCTCCTGTCTCGCCCACTGCTCCCCTCAGCAGTGTATTTCAGTCAGTCTGCCTGTTTTGCTCCCTGCTCTGTCTTTGATGAATCCTCTCACCCTCCTGTGCATCTGTCCTGTATCCCTGGTTCTTCTATAAATAAATCTTTAAAAAAATGTTAAGTGGGGAATTATAAACAATGATAGGGATATTACACTTATGTACAGCACACAACAGCATATCGATTTGCCTGCCTTTTGATGAGTCAAGGCCCTGGACTGGTCTGGTACCCTTTGATTGGAACTTCATATCCTCATCCTTACAGAAATCACAAGCATAATATGCTGCCCTCTCCAGTTTTGACCCTAAATTGGAGCAAAGATTTATAGGCACACAGGATGCAAGCAAAGTGTAGAATTCTTTGAACATCTGAATTTTCTCCCAATCATGTGTACTGGTCTCGCCCACTTATTTCAATACCAAGTCTTTTAGAGACTCTCCTTTCTTATATCTTTTCAACAACAAAGCTGTTTGTTTTCACATACATATTTCATTAATTTATAAATATTAAAAGAAATATAAAAATGTTAAGGGCCTCCCCGGTGGCGCAGCGGTTGAGCGCTGGGTTGTGGGGCTGCCTGCAGCCTCTGCAGCGCTGGTTCAATCCCCGGCCACCAGCGAGGGTCCCACATGGCGCACAGACCTCTCCTGCCGCCCGCTGCTCCCCTCAGCAGTGTACTTCGGTCCCTCTGCCTGCTCTGCTCCCCTCTCTGGCTCTGGTGAATTCTTTCACCCTTCCGCGCTTCTGACTGTACCCAGTGCTTGTATAAATAAATAAATAAATCTTTAAAAAAAAAAAAAAATGTTAAAGCAAGTATATCCAGCCAGGGAGGTTTTGGGACAGATCCTTATGATCCTGGGTGAAAGCACCTTAATTGGCAGACACAACAGAGTGCTCAAGAGACCTCCACTCCTAACAGTACCTGAGCAACATTGAACCCCAGGCAATGAATACAAATGGAGGCCAACATGCCATACTGCTGGACATTTAAAAGTTACAAATAAAGCATACCTTGACATAAAAAGTTATAGGACTTTCTCTCTTGAAAAATCCAGAAGGTCACCTTCTAATATGAACTTTTTAAAGGCTTCCTCTGGGACATAGTGGCCAGAGAGGACCAGCCTGAGGTGCCCAGCCAATGTCTGCCTCCTTCATCTCCCACCACCGCTTATTATACTCAGAGGCCTGGCACTGATGAGCTGTATCAGCTCCCTCTGGACTCCTGTACACAGTTACCCACTGGCCACCCTTATGAAAGGAAACCCACAGAAGAGGTCTTGCAGAAGAAGGAAGTTGGGACTCCATGTGCAAGGAATGTTGTGTTCCATGTACACTCATTCATGGGCTAGTCCCAACAACTCTGCCACTGCACAGGGAGAACAGCCTCAGACACTGTGGCAGGAACATGGCTGTGTTCCAATAAAACTTTGCCTATTGACACTGACATTTCAATCTTAAGTAATTTTCATGTCATTCTTCTTTTTATTTTTTCCAAACTATTTAAACACGTAAAAACTATTCTTAGGTAATGTGTGTATGAAAACAAGGGGAAGGTGGACTAGCCCACAGTTATAGTTTGCAGGCCCCTGGCCTAGAAGATCAGGCAGGGACTCTGAGTGGACACATCCCCAGTCAGCCCCCACCTCTTACCTGTAGGGCATGGAATAGACTCTGGGGTTGCAGGGCCTGTGGTGTCATGCACAGGTTAATAAGAGTGCATTAATTGTCAACAACAGGCATTTGCAGGTGATTCTGGACCAGCTCTCTTCAGTAGCATCTTCTTGAGTTATTCTGGCATCACTCACCCACTCATCTTGGCCTCTCTGACCTACTATATCCAATGTTCCTTTCCTTAGAGAGGTGAATTGCAGGGAGGGTCTTCACTCTCTGTGATAAACAGAGGCACAGCTCACAAATGATCTAATTGCAAGAAAGCTCTGGGGACAACAGAGGAATTGGACTCTCACCTCAACCTCCTCCCCAGCCTCTCCTGGGGACCATCTCCCAACAGCCAGACCCAGTCTTGAGGGCATGGGATGGCATCTCCGTGTTCCCTTCTTCCTGCTCCGGTAACATGGCTGACAGCCCAACTGAAAAAAGAGCATTACTTTTTATTTCAGTTCAGTGGCTGGATTTAGGCCATTGTCTCAAATGCTGGTTGATGTGGTTGCTGGATAATCTATTTTCCATTTGCACGCTTACAAGCAATTTCTAAGGCTCTTGTGGAAATCATTGTTAGTCATCCCTATATTTAGCCTTGAGCTGAATCAATTTGATGGCTTCAAAGAGAGAGAGAGACAGAGAGAGAGATACACAGATACACACACACACACACATATACAGAGAGCGCGCGCGCGCGAGAGAGAGAGAGAGAGAGAGAGAGAGAGAGAGAGAGAGAGAGAGAGAGAAGAATCAGGGCAAGAGAGACAGAGAGAAAACAAAGAAGAGGCTACTTTGATAAGGTCATACTTTTCCACAATATTACCATTCAAAAAATTATGTATATTCCAGAGGTGGATGTGATTTTTGATAACAGATGCAGTCAAAGAAAGTTATTTGAAATCGCATTTTATGTCTAACTGACCATCTGGTGACAAAATGCTTCCCCCTGGTTTGACTCAAATTACCATGGGAACTGCCTGCATCTTCAGAGAGGGGCTTCCGGAACAACACATCTGTCGGCCTGTAGCTTCTACTGAAGCCCTAAATTACACTCCCATCCCCACCCCTGCCAAGGGCTGAGTCCCCTACTTTAGCTACTTATCCAGGATCTCCCAAGACCCAGAGACTGGAATAACCTGGGAGGGACAGATGTTCTGATGCCTGGGCTGCTCCAGAAGGTCTACAGCAAGTCTCTGGGCTTTGGAGGAGAGGGAATAGGTTTGCTCTCCATTTTCCCTACCTGATAACTCAGAAAACTTGAGGATTTAGGACAGAGAAAGTCTGCTTAGTTGAAACCCAATCTTTCCTGCCTCCTGGGTGGAGTGACTGTCCAGGCTGGTACCATGCACACCCTTCAGGGGAGATCAGGGGAAAGACAGCTATGAATATTGGACTAAGCACCATTCCCATATGTTTCTGCCTTCCCAGAATCTAATTCCCCTTCTACACAAAACAGCCTCCCGACTTTACTTTGAAGAGCACCCCTTCCTTTTTGGAGAAGGGGGGCAGATGTGTAGCCCCTTCCTCTCTGGCACCAGGGAACCAGTAAGGTTCAGTTCCTGGAATTTGATGGGATAATTGACAGCAGTACTCTCTCTTCTACTCTCTCTTCATTATATACTTGAGAATATATAATGTCAACGTGAAATGTTGGCAATCCTCTTGACCCCACAAGGCAAGGGCCACTCTGAGAATAGAGAAAGCAGAAAACAGTAGGACTGAGTCCATAGGACAGTGTATCTGGAGCCAATTGACTTAGAATCCATGCTGTGTTACTCCACAGGACAAGTTAATAAACCACTTTCTTGCTAAGGCAATTTAAGTTGAGTTTCTGACACATGTAACTAAAAAGGTTCTAATGCAGGTGCTAATTCCAGTGTTACTTTGTACCAGCTGTTTAATCTCTCTGAATCTTAGCTTTTCTCATCCATAAAATGACAATACTATTTACCACACATGGCCACTGAAAGAATTAAATAAGATGCCTTATGTGAAGTGCTTGCAAATGGTAGGTTCAGTTTCAAATAGAGAACTGAAATCTGGATCTGAGAGACACCAACATGTGGCATGAATTAAGAAAGGTGTAAGTGGATAATAAAGTGACTCTGACCTAGGAGACAGAATATAATTTGGCTCCAAGGTTCAGTCATTAAGAATCAGAAAAATTAGATGCCAATTGGAAAATTAGCAAATGTTTTGAGATATAGTAAAAAATTCCCACGACTTAAATTCATACATAGAATGTGCATTTACCCTATAAAGTTGTCCAGTCTTTAAGAGACTCCAGTGAACTTTGCCTACAGAATAAAGAATTAGGAAGAAGTGGGGGGAGGGAAAGAGAACCCCCTGTTCTTCCTTCAACTGATTTCATTTCACTCTTTTTCCTGTGAGGATATTTATTTGCAAATGTTGATGTTGTTTTTTGTTGCTATTGTTCCTATTTTCATTCAAGGGTCTTTCCTTTTTTTATCTCTCTGTGGATGTATACAGATATCAAGAACAAAATCAGCTGATTCTAGTTAATAACATAGCCATTTTGGAGTCAAATGCTCTACCCATAAATTAAAAACAAATGTATAGCTTTGATTTTTTTGTTTGCTTTTTGTTTCTCAGAATGATCCTTTCCCATTTCTAGCTGCATTTTCCATGCTGCAAGTTCTTTATATATAATAAATTACATTGGAGACAGAGCAGTTTTACCAGGTTTTCTGCCCTTGTTCTTATGGATTTGGTATCTCTCAAGGATCAAATTCTGCTGACGATCTCCCTTTCCCAACTTTAGATAATGAACATGGGGTACAAAAGAAATGGCTGTCTGGTTGATACAGGTAGCATTTCATGGATAAGCAAAAGAAGATGCTGATGAAATGCTAAGGCCTGAATCAAAGCTTTTGGTCAAGATGGGAAGCTGGATTGCGACAAGACCAAAGCCCAACAAGAATTCTCATGATGCTGAGACCTCTTACACACTTCAAAGCCAGTTGCCACCAAAATGTTTTCTCCCCCAGAAGAACATCACATACGCTGCCTGCCACTGTGACCAACCCCTTTCCTCAGTAGCGCTCCTAGTGCTTCCTTAATTAAAGAATGGAGAATAGGGAACTGACAATTCATAACTTCATTACTGACTTACATTTTAGTGAGATAAGGGGAAAAAATAATGTAGCAAGAGGAAGGGAAGGTATTTATAGAACTGCGTAGTGATTCAGAGATATTAATAACATCTGGGACTCACCAAATGCTGTTGCCTCATATGCTTTAATAAACAAAACAACTCAGGCTTGTCATGTGCAGGGAAAGAGCTGCCTTTGGGTTTACCAAGCCACAGTTCACCAAATCTAATTGGCTTACATTTACAGAGTGAACAGTGCTGAACATTTGATTATTGTAAATCCCTCTCAATAGGTTTTTAACCTCTTTTCATAGATAACGAAATGATGGTGTGGATGTCAAGAATCTTGTCAAAGTTCAAGCAGTTGGTAGTGGAGGATCTGATTCCAGCCCAGGACTGCCAGACCCCACCTGGCACACTCTGCTGTCCAAAGACTTAAGAGGAGTAAAGGCCCAGTACAGGGCATAGCAAGAGGATCCCACAAGAAGAAGAGGTTCTCACTGCCTGAACTCCCCATGTGAGATGTGGTACAGAGAGAGAGATATGAAAGTAGTGATGGAAATTAGGGCTCTGGTAAAGATTTCAACACTCACAGCATGAGTAATCTTGATTGGGCAAAAATACATAGAGTTTATAAGCCTCTACATTCCTATCTGTAAAATGGGGAGTACTGGAGTCTTCCAGTTCAGTCCATCATGTGATATTCAGTATGGCACCTACCTTCTCACCAAAATTTGAAAATACAATGGTGAAAGTTTTCCAAATTTGACCAAATATATAGAGCCAATAAGTTAAAATTCAACAAGTTTAACAAATCCTGAGTATTCTAAATAAAAAGAAGACCACATTTTGGGGTAAGTGAGTAAAATAAGTGAGTAAAATAAGTGAGTACACCAATGGAAGAAAAATTTTAAGCCAGGTAGATAAAAAAGACACATTGATACAAAATAATAGGAATAATTACAAATGGAATGTTACCTTTAAAACCTAAAGAAAAACCCCATTAACCTAGAATTCTATTTCCAGCAAATATATTTTTTAAAAAATGAAACTCTAACATTTTTAAACCAGAGACTGAAAGAATCATCAATGCAGGATACTAGTAGAAGTATTAAAGTAAGTTCCTTTGACTGAAGGAAAATGAAAGAAGATGTGAACTGACAGAATTGTTGTATATGGTATATATTAAACAATTCCTATGACTCAAACTTTTTAAATGAATTTAGTTTAAAAAAACACAGGATTTGAAGGGATATGTTATGAAGAAAAATTATTAAAATGGTCAAAAGGCACATAAAAACTGTTCAACATTATTACTAATCAGAGAAATGCGAATTAAACTTTAATGAGATACCAACGCTATCATGATTGTAATTTTAAAAGTCCAAACCACCAGAAAAATGTTGAGAAAATATAGGATAAATATGGTGGGAATGTGGAGCAATTGACACTTTCCTAAGTGGTGTAAATGATAAAGCCATTTTGGAAAACTCTTCGGCAGTTTCTTATAAAAATTAAATATGTATCTCGGCTATCACCCAACACATTCCATTCCTAGTCATTATACCAAGAGAAATCAAAAACAGATGACCACAAAAATGACCAGCAGTGTTCATAACAGCTTTATTTATGACAGCCAAAACCTAGAACAATTAAGATGTCCCTCTAGATATCTCAGTTCTATGGCAAGCTTTCAAGGGTTAGTTTTTTTTTTTTTTAAATGTTTTTTAAAGATTTACTTATTTATTTATACAAGCACTGGGTACAGTCAGAAGCGCGGGGAGGGTGAGAGAATTCACCAGAGCCAGAGCGGGGAGCAGAACAGGCAGAGGGACCGAAGTACACTGCTGAGGGGAGCAGCGGGCGGCAGGAGAGGTCTGCGGGCCATGCGGGACTCTCCTCCGGTGACCGGGAGCAACCGGGGATCGAACCGGCACTGCAAAGGCTGCAGGAAGCCTCGCAACCCAGCGCTCAACCGCTGCGCCACCGGGGAGGCCCTCAAGGGTTAGTTTTTAAGCATCCAAAGAGGGAGGTGAGGAGGGAAGGTTAGAACAAAGTGGGGAGGGAGCACAGTGGATTATGGTGGAGGACTATGGGTGCTTTGGTGGTAGGAGCACTATGGTGACTACACCTGAAGGGGGAGATCCTACACTTCCACAGTACTAACAATGTTATAAGTCAAAGGTTCTTCAATAAAAAATTTAAGCAAGCAAATAAAGAATAGATATGTACTATCATCTGTGGTATTGAAAAGGAAAAGGGATGAAAAATGCATCATATTATTTTGCATTTTATTCCCAAATTGTCACATAGAGTAAAATGAGTAAATTATTATTAGCATTGTCATAAATTATAAATAAACACATTGTTCAATGGACTGTACAAAATACTTAAAAACATCATACCTTTATTGATGTCTGAAATAGGTTTGCTGAACATTTGTTACACAAAATAAATCTAGTGATAGCAAAATAAAATAAAATGTCCATCTTACAGGAAAGGAAATTATAGACTATCCATATAAAAGAAAGCAATGGAGCAATAAAAAAAACTGCTAATATTCCTAATAACATTCATAGGTTGCAAAAACATCTTGAACAAAAGAAGCCAAACACAAAAGCGTACATTCTATGTGATTCCATTTATTTAAAGTTTCGGTACATGCAAAACCAATCTCCAGTGATAAAATGTTTTGTGGGTAGGGAAGAAAAGTTTTGACTTCAAAAAGAAACTCAGGTTACTTTTGGGGATGACAAACATGTTCCCTAATTTGATAGGGCTATGAGCTACATAATTGTATACATTTATCAAAAGTTGCCTAACTCGGCACTTCAGATTTATACATTTCACAGGAGGTGAAATTAAATAAAGTAATACAAATTAAATGAATTAGAAAAAACTTGTAATTTCTTCCCTATGTCACATGAGGATAGAATGCATATGAACACACTTTGCAGTTATTAAGTGTGGTACAAATGAATCTCCCAGTATAGCAATTTTGGCGTATAGAAAGAGATTAATAAATCTTCCAGAGGATTCCAGAACCATTTACAGTAATGCAGCATTAGAGTAATTGCACTTTCTTGGGACTCCTTAACCAGCTCTTTCTGGCAGAGGGTGGACTAGCTAAAAAGCACTAAGGGCTTGGGCCTCCCTGGTGGCCCAGGAGGTTGAGCGCCGCTCTGTGAAGCTGTCCACAGCCTTTTCAGTGCAGGTTCCATCCCGGCCGGCCGGAGAGGATCCCGCATGGTGAGCAGACCTCTCCTGTCTCACCCGTTGCTCCCTTCAGCAGTGTATTTCATCAGTCTGCCTGTTCTGGTTCCCACTCTGTCTCTGGTGAATCCTCTCACCCTCCCGCACATCTGGCCTGTACCCAGGTTCTTGTATAAATAAATTTTTAAAAAAGCACTAAGGGCTCAATACGATTATGTGCAGAGGCAACCATTGTGATGGCTTGCTTGGAACAGTCTCCACATCACCCTACCAGGTTGATGACCCTGGCTCCCCATATCACCACCCAACCGCACCCCATCTTGTTTTACAAGCCTGGATCATTAGAAATGGATTTTTTTTTTTTGAGGGGAAAAGTCACTTTTTATTGGAACTTGCAGAAGAGAACCGGAGGATACTTGGATTATGCGGTCCTTGGCCCCAGTCAGGCAGCTGACATGCCCCTCTTAAGTAAGAGCTGACTCCATAGGCCACGGCAGGCTGACCTCGTCACCTAAAACGAACTTTCAATGATCTCATCATTTTATAACCCTTACCCCAGTAGATACAGTTATGTCGAAGTTAATCTCAAGTTCTCTGTTTTCATAGGTGATCTTTAGGGTGTGGTAAACTAAAAGGAGCAGAAACAAATAAATGCCTGTGCTTTGCGGTGAGGTTGAGCCTAATAGACATTAGAGTTCAAGGATTTTGGACATGTACCTGTTGTGGTTTTTGGAGTCTGTGGGTTTGGAGTGCGGGGTCCTTGGGGTCACCCAGGGAAAGGTTTCACCCAAGCGCCTGTTTCAGGGCACGCGGTGAGTTCCCCAGCGAGTTTCTCCACGAGACAGAGACATTAGTTATATTTAAAGGGCAGGTTTATTAGGGAAGCGATGAAACAGTTAAGGACACTTGCAAGGACACAAGCGGGCAGGAAGAGCTGCCCCAGAAGGGACAGGTTTGCTAAGAGAGGCCTGTGTGGTTGCAGGTGGGCGGCCTCCACAGGACTCAGGCAGGCAGAATGGTTGCTGCCCTGCAGAGGGAGTTGGGGAAAAGAGGCACCTGCATCGTCACAGGTGGGCAGTGGGAATGCTGCCCCAAGAGCCTGTGGAGACTGAACTAATATAGTCTTCTGTTTGGGAGGGACTCACTCCAGGAGTGATTCTCCAGTTGGTTGCTAATTTTGGGTATCTATGTTGAATTTGAAAGGGACTGGAGGGCCTCCCGGGTGGCGCAGCGGTTGAGCGCTGGGTTGCAAAGCTGCCCGAAGCCTCTGCAGCGCCTGTTCGATCCCCGATTGCTCCCCGGCCACCGGAGGAGGGTCCTGCTGGCGCGCAGACCTCTCCTGCCGCCCGCTGCTCCCCTCAGCAGTGTACTTCGGTCCTTCTGCCTGCTCTGCTCCCCGCTCTGGCTCTGGTGAATTCTCTCACCCTCCTGTGCTTCTGACTGTACCAGTGCTTGCATGTATGTATGTATGTATGTATAAATAAATAAATAAACAAACAAACAAACAAATAAATCTTTAAAAAAATAAAAATAAAAAAAATGAAAGGGACTAGAGATTCTACAATGGACTCAATCTCCGTATTTCTTGCTTGGATGTTATGCTTTGTAACATAGGCTTCCATCCCTAAGGATACTAGTCTGAGCCTGAGAATACTAGTTTCCACAACTATGTCAACTATGTCATCTGCACCTAAGGATCTTGGTTTCCATAGCTGTGTCAATGACTATGTTAATCTCTTCTATCCCCCACCTCCTTGTGAGCCAGGTTTCTGGTCTTGTTGTGTACCTCCTTTTCAGGTTTTTATTTTTTTTCTATTCTTGTCCTCCATCATACCCACTGATCTCTATTCAAACATCCTACCCCCAACTCAAGTTAGACATACAGGAAATAGTGCTTCTGATGTGCTAAACTTAATAGAATTTCATTTAGTTCTCTGAAATAACTAAATAAACTTAACTTTCATTTAGTCTAGGTTTATAGACCTGATAGCAAAAGGTCCTTTTGCTATCACTCCTTCCAATCTGGGAGGCTCCAAGGGCTGACTAGACTGGAGTTTCTCAAATGGTAGGTTTTAATCCATTTGGTGAGTGGCAAGTGTATAGATCTTCCTTTAACAATACAAAACAGAAATTTGTAAGAAAAAAAAATCCCAGTATAGGGCCTCCCCGGTGGTGCAGCGGTTGAGCGCTGGGCTGCGAAGCTGCCCGCAGCCTCTGCAGCACCGGTTCGATCCCCAGCTGCCAGGCGAGGGTCCCACATGGCGCGCAGACCAATCCTGTCGCCCACTGCTCCCCTCAGCAGTGTACTTCGGTCCTTCTGCCTGTTCTGCTCTCTGCTCTGTCTCTGGTGAATTCTCTCACCCTCCCGTGCCTCTGACTGTACCCAGTGCTTGTATAAATAAATAAATAAATCTTAAAAAAAAAAGTTACTAGTATTAACTTTAAAAAAAAAATCCCAGTATAATACACATGGTACATTTGCTTCAAATGAGATATTTGATGCTTTGTATACATGCCTAAAAGCAAGCACTGTGATTAAAAAAAAAAAGTTCAAAAATTATTACACAGGAATTATGCCATTTTGTTACGGGTTAGGGAGAGGGGCACCCCAGACCCCGCAAACCTGCCTGCTCAAATAGGTTCTGCCATCCGCCACATCAACACAAAACATATGAGACTTTAATGGGAAGGAATTTTAATACAATTAGGAAACAATACAGGAAAAGCAAAAAATATAGTTTCTAAATCAAGCACCCAAAGTTCCCATCCCCTCGTGGGTAAAAGTCCACCCAAGCAGCATTGGCCCAGAGCAAGGCCCCAAAGCCAGCTACGAGTCTAAAGCACCTTTCAGTAGGGACCCACAGAAAAGGATCAGAAACAACCAGACAAGTCTGAAAGGAAAAGAGCAAAATCAAAATCAAGACAAAAACCACCATTGTCACCTCCCCATGCGTCTCACTCACATCTGTGTCAACCAGTCCATGACCAAAAGGCAAGCGCAGTTTCCTCACATGTCTCTTGGCTCCATGTGCCACCTCCAGGTCTCCATCTGGCTCTCCATCCTGCTTCCTTCCTTTCTCAGTCTCCTCTGCAGCTTCTCCTCTCCCTCCTCAGCTCCACCCTCCCATGGGTGGGGCAGGAAACCTGGAACCTCCCCCTTTTCTGGGGACCACCTTGTTACAATGTCATTGTCACAACAGATTCTTTCAATTATGGACAATTATCCTCGTTTTTTACAAGTCAGAAAACTATATATCAGAGTCACATGGCTTGTCTGTGCAGTAGGTGATGGAACCAGGTATTAAACACAGAACTGCTCCCTTGGCATATTCTCCTGTCCCACATTGCTCCTGCCCAGTTCTAAGAACTGTACTGGAACTGACGGAGGACAAGAATAGGGGGAAAAAAAAAAACAACTAAAAAAGGAGGTGCCACAAGACCAGAAACCTGGCTCACACAAGGAGGTAGGGCAGAAGAGATTAGCATAACCATCAACACAGTTGCAGAAACTAGTATCCAGAGGCACAGTGGACACTAGTATCCTGAGGCACAGACCACATTAGTATCATGAGGCGTGGATGCCTAGATTATAAAGCATAACATCCAAGCAGGTTTCAGACTGCTGTCTAGAGCACAGGCCCAAAGGTAAAGATATGGAGATTGAGCCCATTGTAGAATCTCTGGTCCCTTTCAAGTTTGACATAGTTATTCAAAATCAGCAACCAACTGACAGCTCACAAGGAGTGAGCCCCTCCCAAACAGAAGAAAACTCTATCAGTGCAGTCTCTGCACAGGCTTGGGGCAGCAAGCCTATGACTATGGAGATGCCTCTTTTCACCAGCTCTCTCCCTCTGCATAGCAGCAGCTTCCTTTCTGCCTGCCGGTGACCATACAGGCCTCTTTTAGCAAACCTGTCCCTTCTGACACTGCTCTTCCTGCCCGCTTGTGTCTGCAAGTGTCTTTGACTGTTTGATCCCTTCCCTAATAAACCTGCCCTTTAAATAAAACTAATGTCTCTGTCTCATGGAGAGACTTGCCGGGGAAACTCACCACGTGTTGCTGAAATGGGAGCTCTGGTGAAACCTTTCCCGGGGTGAACCCAAAGACCCCGCACTCCAAACCCACTGACTCCAAAAACCACAACAGTACCATGCAGATCTCTGGCCTTGAGCAGAAAGAGCACCAAAGGTGCCACACTTCTCCTAAGGCTCATGGCAGGTATACTGAAATACACGCTAAGGGGAGCAGTGGGCCAGACAAGAGAGGTCTACTGCGCCATGTGGGTTAGCTCCCAGGCTGGGATCGAACTCAAGTCATTGCAGTAATAGTGCTGAGACTTAACCCCTAGAAAACCAGGGAGGCCCCTCTCCTCTTTTTAAAAGGACACCAGTCATATTAGATAAGGGACCATCTTCTCTAGCGTAATCTCATCTTAACTAATTACATCAGCAATGTCATCAACAGTGAGCTTCTGGGAAAGAAACAACTTCTTGATGGATGCCAATCAATCCAGCACAGTCAGTGTTTTTGTTTTTCCACTCAGAGCCAGGAACCCACTAACTACCCTGACAGGGCAACATGTGGTGATGGGTGTAGGGTACATGGAATTGATCAGGCTTTTTACGCTGTTAGCCTCTGTGGCAATCACCTGTGGCCTTGATGCAGAAGGCGCTTGGGAGCATGGGCACGGGGCACACATACCTGATTGTGAACACCTGGAGTATGGTGTGGGCATGCTTATGTGTGCACACCTGAGCCTAGAGGCTGAGGCTTTGGGGGCGGTGTCACTCAGAGACAGCAGCGGCTACAAGAGGACGATTCACTGCAGAAGAGGTAAGAGAGACCAAGAGAGAATGCTAGAGAGAGCCTAGAGAAAGAGTAAAGATTCACTAGGGGCTAGGAGGCCTGCCAGCCTCTAGGTCCCCTCCCCCTGCTTGTCTGCCTGCAGACTGGCCACTACAATAGGCTAGCGGAGACTATTGACAGCAGCCATTTAAGCACATGGAAGGTTATCTCCTGAGCACCCTCTCCCCTGAGGGGCTTGAGGTTAAAGTCACAAATGTTGGGTCTTGGGGGTTATTGAAGGGAAGGAGTTATCTCTGTACCCTGGAGGGCACCCACTTGTCAGCTAAGCTCAAGGTAGGGAGGAAAAGGCCCTTCCAGCTGAAATTTACTCCCCAGGAAATGCTGCCAAGTGGGCCTCTGCCATGGCAGCTAGCAAGGTAACCAACAGCAGGAGCAAGAAAGACAGGCTGGAAGGGGTCCAGCAGTGGACAGTGTGCAGACTGATGGGGGCATTGGTGGGGTTGGGCACTTAAATTCTGGGACAGGCGGGCCTCCAACAAGAAAGTCAAAACAGCCAAACAGACCACACACTTCTTTGCTAATTTTAATAAAATGTATCAGCCTATGTTTTCAGAAGAGACAAATGAGCAGAATGTATCCCAGGAATGGAACTCTCTAAAATATGATTTACTCACCCATAATTCAAAGAGCACCCACACACAAGGGAAGTGGCTAAGAGCTGAGAACCACTGATGGAGAATTTATTGGCATGGTTGTAAGACTGTCTCTGGATGCAACCCATTTATTTTCCAATTTGTAAATCAGAAATGTTCTGGGTCAGGTAGCAGAGCTAAATCTGATGCTAAGAGCTATAGTGCATAAATCAAAACAAAATTCACTGCCAGAAATTTAGAAACTCAAGTGTAAATTCAGTTTATCTCCCATTTCCTCCAACATGGAGATCAAGGAGGCTCCTTTCGTGACTGATGCTCCTGGGCTGGTCCCTGTCCCTGTGTGGCTGCTGAGCTGGGAGCAGACAACACCAGCAGGGCTGCTGAGCTGGGAGCTCTGGGACATGACAAGGGCGCAAATGTCCTGACTTCTGTTCTGGGTTTGGAAAGAGTTAGAGGCCACATGGTGTCATCATTACCAGTTCAGAGAAGTTGAGTTTACAGGATCCTTCTTACCCTTACTGGCCTTCCTGGACTGAACCTGCTCAGAGGAAGGCTGCTAACAACCTCCCATGCCTCAGCTTGGCGTAGAGAGGAAAAGTAAAGGCTGGCAATGACTACAGCAAAACAACAATAATAACAGCAACAATGAAGATAGGAGCAGGTATTAGGCATTTACTACATGTCTGTCATGCTTCAAAGCACATGTTAACTCATTTCATCTTCAAAACAACTCTTTGCAATAGGTACTATGCTTTTACTACTTTTTTTTCCCCACATGAGAGGAAACTGGGGCATAGAAATAAGACTCCAAAGCGTCCTGTCAATTCTTGGGTTCCTGCTGGACTCCAGGTCTTTGGGGGCTCCTTCTTTTTCAACAGATCTCAATTTTGAGTCAATTGGCATCTCTTAGCCAGATCTAGGGAAGAAGTGAGTTGAATTCAATTGGATATATGCTAAGTAACTGAAGGAACTACATCCCTGCGAGACCCCTGGGTTTCTCTGCCTTTTTAGCTGTAACTACGATTTGAAGACTATTTGCTTCTGGGATTCCCTCTGGGTCTAGTAATTAAATTAGGTCATGCTTGAGACTAAGCATAGAGAGTTGTGTTTTCTCTCTTTCTCCCCCTCTCTCTTTTGCACATAGACACACTAAAACCCTCTGTCACAACTACTTGGATAGAAGCCGACAAGCCCATCCCCTTAAACAATAAGCTCTCTAAAAGGGGGTATTCCAAGACAAACAAGCAGACAACTGCCTCTGAGAAACACAAGAACAAGAGAAGTGCTGACCTAAACAGGCCATTCAGAAAAGTGACAGCTGGCCTGCTATGACACATGGAACACCATTTAACCCTAATAAATAAAAAAACCCTTTGCTTTGTGGGCGATGGCAGAAAACAAACACACACTTGAGAACCTTGCCAGGAGTGGACTGGAAACCTCAATGTTGGGGACCGTTGAACACTGCCCCATGTTGGATCTGAAGTTTTCTGAGGAGAGCCCCTGACTGGGCCTAGAATTGCTCCTGGTAACGCTGGGGTCCATGACCTCTCATGGGACTGCATGCTTCCTTGGAGCCAGACCCCCTGCCTTGTACTAAGCCTCCCTCAAATATCTCTGCCTCAGGGAGGATTGCCCCTGTCTCCCCCCAGCTGGTAATGGGATCCTAAACCATAAAATTCACATCATCCAGGGCCTCCCTGGTGGCACAGTGGGTTGAGCACAGCGCAGTGAAGCTGTCCACAGCCTCTGCAGCGCCGGTTCAATTCCCAGCCACCCAGGGAGAATCCCACATGGTGCGGCAGACCTCTCCTGCCTCACCCACTGATCTCAGTAATTTATTTCAGCCTGTTCTGTTCCCCACTCTATCTCTGGTGAATCCTCTCACCCTCCCGTGCCTTTGGCCTTTACCCCAGCTATTGTATGAATAAAAAATAAATTTAAAAAAAAAATTCACATCATCCATCTGTATATTTCCTGGTCATCACACTCACCACGCTAGTCGTTACTTGTTTAATGTGAGTGTTTTCCACTAGGCTTTCCAGCCACTTTCCATGACAGCAGAGACCATCTGTCATATTCATTTCTCAGCCTCCAATGCTGGACACAAGCCATGGCACAAAGTAGGTACCCAATATGATTGTTGAATTGACTTCAACTAATCAGAAGAACTTACTTTTTTGGGCACGTACCATAGACCATGCTCTGTAGTACTAAGCACTTCATACATGCCCATTTCACAGGTGAGTAGTAGGAGGCACAGAAAGCCCTAGTAATTTGTTCAAAATCAAACAACTGGAAAATAGAAAAAGGTTCAAGAAGGATGTGAGCTCAATAAGTCTGGCATCAGAGCCCTAGTGCTGGACCATAACACCACACAGCCTCCTGGACTTCCTTGGCTATTACCCTCCTGGACCTGGTCTCATTAGAATCCTATACCTTCTCCCCTACCCCATAATAGAGGAATTGTCCTCTCAAGGGGAGACCCCACCCTCCAGCAACTTCTCCATACTCAGTGACCCTCAGGTCTGGCAGACATGTCTTTTTAATAAAGAAGAACTTTGCATGCCATCAGTGCTCTTGTGGCCTAAGGCTCTCATCTTTCTGGCAGGACAAACCCTCAGACATACTTCAGAGCACTAAGCCAGAATGATTCAGACTACTTAGCCTGGATTTTATTTCTGTTACTTCCATATATTTGCTCTCTGACTCTGAGGTCCAAGCAAAGCCATTTTGAACTTCTGCTCCATTAATAAGATGTAAAGAATGACCATCATACCTGCCCTCATCCTGTGTTTATAGCAAGGACATGAGGCCCTGAGAAGTTAAAGTGACTTGTTTAAAGACATACAGCAAACCTATGTTAGAACCATGGTGGACCCTGTCAAACTGGCTTGCATTGCTGCTCTAAACCACCTAACTGTGCTGAGCACTTAAAAAGTGGGTAAGAAATGTGATTGTAAAATCCAAGTCATACAAACCCATCTCTTGTATTATCAACAAAGCAAGTGTTAGGAGACAGGACAATGGATGCCCCAACTTCTATACGTGATTTAACATGACCCTGTAGTGGAGTTGCATAACAGGATTATGAACCAATGGGAGGAAATCATCTGAATAACAAAACTGCCAAAACTGACTCAAGAATAAATAAAAAGCCTGATTAAAGTTGTAACAAATTAGTTCAAATAAGGTTGCAGGATATAAGGTTAATGTATAAAAAATCCATTGCATTTCTATATACTGACAATGAACAATTCAAAAAAAAGAAGAAATCCATTTATACTAACATCAAAAATAATAAAATACCTAAGGATATATTTAACAAAGGAATGAAACACTTGCACACTGAAAAATGTAAAACATTGTTGAAAGAAAGAATGGAAGGATAGCCTAATTACATCAAGCAGAAGGTAATATTATTATGATAGTAAATACTACAATTTATCTTATATTTAATAGTTACTATAAAAACCTCAGTTGTTGTAGCAAATGATATGCTCAACTGCAAAATCATATGGAGATGCAAGGGACTCATAATTGCTTAGGCAATCTTGAAAAAGAACAAAATTGTAAGATTCACTTTTCCTGATTATAAGACTTACCACAAAGAACCAACGATCAAGGGAGTGTGTTGCTGGCATAGGAACAGATATAGATCAATAGAATAGAACTGAGAGTCCAGAAATACACACACACACACACACACACACACACACAGGATCAACTGGTTTTTCACAAAGGTGTCAAATGCATTTTACAACTCAATAATAAAATAACCCAATTAAAAAATGGACAAAGAACACGAATGACATTTCTTCTAAAGAAGACAAATTAGCACATTAAACGATGATCAACATCATTAACCATCAGGGAAATGAGAATCAAAGCTATGAGATATACTTCACCCTCACTAAGATGGCAATAATCAAAAGATGGATACCAGTGTCAGCAAGTATGGGAAAACTGAACAATCATTGACTGATGGTGAGAATGTGGAATGGTGTAGTCACTTTGGAAAAACAGGTCAAATTGTTAACCATAGAGTTAACATATGACCCAGCAATTTCACTCATAGGTGCATACTAAAGACAAGTGAAAATATTTGTGTACACAAAATCTCATATACAAATGTTCATAGCAGCATATTTTTAATGGCTATAAAGTGAATCAACCCATGTGTCCATCAACTAATAATGGATGTAATAAGGGTGGAATACCTGTACAATGGAATATTATTTAATGATGAAAAGAAATGAGGTACTAACACACACTATCACATGAATTAAACATTTATTTGAAATGGCCAGAAGAGGTAGTCTATAGAGGCAGGAAGTCTATTAGTTGTTGCCTAAAGTTGGGAGTGGGAGGAAGGGGCAGAATCACTAATGGGTTTCTCTCTGGGGTGATGGAACTTTGGTAAACGTAGGTTAGTGACAGCTAGACAACTCTGCAAATGTCATAAAAACCAATCATTGTATGCTTTTAAAAGGAAAATTGTATGGTATTATGAGATTATATCTCATTAAAGTTTTTTTAATTGTTTAGCATTCTGGGCAAAAATTTTTAAAACTGTATGAAATGATTACTTTATAATAGAAACTGTTGCACAGGATTCCACTGGGCTAGATATCATAGAAAACTGTGTCTACGATTACATCTAGCCTATAGACAAACCCCCTTGCTTCTCTACAGCCCTCTCTGTAATTCCATGTTATTTATAACTTCTGGTCCTCGGAGCCTTCATTGTGCCAAATCTTCTCCTGTTTCTGAATGTCAAAATAAAAAGATTTTTTTTAACCTACGTTTTTTTTAATTCCCAAAAGTTAATGAAGCAAGATGTTCTCTGTGAAAACATATTTAAAGGCACTTCAAACTATTGAATGTTCTTCCAAGGGTAGATATTGCTATTATGTGTTGCAGGGCCATAAAATTATAACAGTTAATTTAATTTTATTTTTTTAAAGATTTATTTATTTATTTATACAAGCACTGGGTACAGTCAGAAGCGTGGGAGGCTGAGAGAATTCAACAGACCCAGAGCGGGGAGCAGAACAGGCAGACTGACGAAGTACACTGCTGAGGGGAGCAGCGGGCAGCAGGAGAGGTCTGTGCGCCATGTGGGACCCTCACCCAGTGGCCAGGGGTCGAACCGGCGCTGCAGAGGCTGCGGGCAGCTTCGCAACCCAGCGTTCAACCGCTGCGCCATCGGGGAGGCCCTAATTTTATTTTTTTACTTATGTATTTTTTTTTACATCATTGTTCATTTTTAAACAATATTTGCTTGCCCTCACCCCCTCAGGTGTAGTCCCCATAGAATTTCCTTCCCCAATGCACCCATGCACCATCACCTCATTCCCCCATTAACAGTTAATTTTATAAATCACTTGAGAACATTGACTCTTGATTACAGTCTAGCCATCTTATGGATATTTGTCCTTAGAGATAATTGGATCCAGGGTTCTCTCCTAGGATTTTCATCACATTCAGCTCCTCAGCAGCATTTGACTCCTTAGAACCCTGCCCACCCTTGCTTCCTAGAGCATCTCATTCTAGTTCTTTTTCATGTAACCGCTTTTTCCTCTTCTTCCAACGTGTCTTCAAGTGGCACCAACCACCCAAAATTCTATACAAAATCTTTCATCTCCTTTCTCAACAACCTCGGTTGAATGGTTCCTGCTGCCTGCAGCTGATAGTCAGAATCTCCATTCTCAAATGCAGCTGAACTCCAGACAGCAGATTTCCTACTGCCCACTGAACGCTTCTCCTTGGAGGATGGAAATTTTTCAGTTACCTTAAATTCAGGCTATTCAAGATGGAGCTACTTTACATGCCTTCTGATGAAACATTACAGTATAGAAGAGGGAAACTCACCCTCTCACCTATCTCTGAAACGTGTACCATGTGGAGATACAGGTGCATTGAATAACCTGTTACCAGTACTGATTTCTAGCCACAGCTGAGTTGAACCACAAGGATGCTCAGTCAAAATGAGATGAGAATTCTAATTTTTATGAAAAAAAAAATTAACCTGGCCAAAGACTTTCAAACTATTTTTGTTCTTTTCTTTAGGTAATTACATATTACTACTAAATGCTATCCTTATCAAAAAGCCAATGCACTGATTGGGTAAAATGTTTTCCTGATGCATGCCAGGTCTGTGTTTTACAAATCTCTTCTGTTCCTTCACATTCATCATTAACTTGTCCATCCAAAAACCTTCCCTGCACATTGCCTCTGAATCTGACATTGCTTATGGACAGCACCCAGTTATTCAATTGGGAGTTTACAAACCAGTGTCAGTCATATTGATTACAGGGGAGCCTTCAACATTGGCTACATTTCTGTTCTGCATCCTTGCGGAGAAAGTAGTGGTTAGAATATTGCTCTTGTTTTCCTGTTGATGTTAGGGAAGTAGGGTAGAAATAGATCTGTGTTACAAGTCACAGTGCCTCCAGCAAGAACCACTGTAAACAACAAAGGAAATTCATTTTTTACACTACTGCTGGTGCCTGATTTGTTTACTCATGGAGAGACAGCAGAACTTAGAATATAAAGAGTGAAAGCCTGCAAAAAGATTTTAAAATAATGCTTATATTCCTGTTAAAGTTCAGTCTTGGTGTCACAGTAGCAAGGCAAAATTATAAAAGTATATAATGTACTTTGGAGATAATAGAGCTGCCATGGAATGAAAGAAAGTGGGGCTGAGGAAGGGAAGATAAAGACACTGGGGGCTGGGGGATAATGGAGAAAGAGAACTAAGGTGCTTACGAAGGCAAGCCTAACCTCTGTGTGTGTGCTGGTTCCTGAAAACTTTATTTTTTAGAGAAAGAAAATTTCCCTTCAGAGAATTTTAAACTTCCCTGCAACCATTATAGCAACTGGACTTGCGGACTACATACCAGGAAAATACAAACAACCCCCCCCACCCCACCCCCCCACACACCCCCCCACACACACACACCCAGTGGAGAGCAGCTTATATAGGCAAAGGGGTGGGGGGGGGGGCAGGGCTAGGCCTGTGCAATGCAAATACAGCTTTCCATCAGGCAGTTCTGATTGGTGGAAAGTTTGTTAAGAGGTGACTGGTGGAATTTCAATCCTGGGCATGGTTTCATTTTCTTCCAGGCCAGTGGCTGCATCTACATATGCCCCCAACAAACCAGGGCAGCTGAATATCCCTGGGATTTGGTCCTCCAGTCTCCCAGCTCTATTTGGATGCTACCAGACTCAGTATGTTTTTTCCTTCATGTTTCCTTATTTAAAAATTTTATTTATCAAAGTCTTGTGAGTGAAGAGCAAATATTGGGGCAGAGGGAAATTCTCAATCTGTGGCCCCCTGGAGGTTCCTCACACAATCTCCTGGTGACGCTCCATTTCTGTGATATAAGGTTTGTAATGGAAAAAAGTTTATTTCCTAGGTATTTCATATGTGGGTAGAAGTGGAGCTGCATGTAGCCCTCTGCTACCTTCGAGTATGTGAGAAAGTTCAATGCTGCGTCCACTGCTGTTGGGGCACCTGCTGGAGAGGGTCCAGGGGACACCAGTGCAGAATTTAAAGTGGTCTGGCCAATTCATAAACTGCTAGGAGGTGTCAGCACCACAATAAATTGTTCCTCCTGATGCTGCAGAATAAGGGAAGGGGCATGACTTAAGTCAGAAGAATGAAAAAGGGCCAGTGGCCAGTATATACCCCCAGGAACAAGTCAGGGTAGGAGGGAAGCCACTTGCTCACAAGGGTCCTGGGCCTCAGAGCAGTTCTATTACCAGTAGATTCTGGTCCCATTCAACACTGACTTCAAGTGCCATCTCCGCCACTGACTAGTTTACAAGCCTGAGTAGGCACAGAAGCTCTCGAGGCTTCTCCTCCTGCTCTCAGAAATAAGAGTGATAAGACTATTTTTTTGTGAGACTGTTGCTAGGATTTCAAAGCATGGTGTGTGTAAAGTGCGATCCTTAATGGACAGACCCAATATAGGCACATGCACCCCCTGCTCAGGAAAAAGTTGACAACTATTATGTTTCTGGTCTCCAGTACCACCTCTGTGTATTTCCTCTGTGTACTTCTTCTCCTTGCAGATCTTTCCTTCTGCCTGACTGGCTCTGCCTCACCTACCCAGAGATGGCACCTGACCAGCCTGGCCACTGGGCACATCTGTCTCCCTGCAATACTGACATGGGTTAGGTGGGCATGGTACCCTCATGGCCAATGAGACTCCTCTTCAGCAATACTCCTGTCTCTGGAATTATTCTCCATAATGTGAATTTTGGGGGTCATCTTTCCCTTCTCCCTAGAGAAAATTCATTTGAGGTAATTGGTCAGAGGAGAAATCAGAGTTGAGAAATGGAGATAGAATCTGGAAGGCCCCTCTGGAAACTTAAGAATCTAGCCATGTAAAGCACCAACAATTGTCCCTGAAACATTTCAATGACAGTCAATAGATTCTTCTTTTGGCATACATACTTTTAGTTGGATTTCTGTCTCTTGCTACTAAAAAGTTCTGGCTGATGTATATCATCCTCCCACTCAGGGTGGAGAACTTGAGTAAGGATGCCCACAATGCCACGAGTGGTTGTTAGTCCTAATTATACATCTAAATCACCTGCAGGGCTTTCTAAATATCCGGTCTAGGTCCCATCGCTGGAAATTCTGATTTAATACAACTGGCAAAGGTTTAGACCTCCTTTTGTTTTAGTGAAAAAGCAAAACAAAAACAATGAGGAACCAGACACTTCCAGGAAAACCCAGGGTATCTCAGTTACTGTGGGGAGAAGGAGGTAGTGCTGGAAGGCTGAAATCAGAATGAGATCCATCAAAGTCCTGTGAAGAAGAGGTGCCATGACTTCAGCACTTTTGTTTTACTTGTTAAGAAGTGGACTTTTTATGAAATGAATCATGACCTTCCACAGGATGTGACCGGATAGTCACAGCATTTTAATCCTAAGAAACCACTTCTACCAATTCTTAATTCAGGTTCATGCTGAGTTTGACAGTGGTTTATTTTTCTCACTGGTCGTCACTCCACACAGATGTCATTGTTGTGTGGGCAGCCCCTGGAAGAGACTGACCAACCCTGATTGAACCAATATGTATGGCCTTTTTCTAATCAGTGGAACTTCCCCCCAGTTCTCAACTGGGACTCTCTCCACTCCAAAGGGTTCTCCCCATAGCATCTTTGTTCAGCTCAAACCCTTTCCATGCTTGAAGGAGAATGAAGGGTTTATTGTGGTTGACTATAAGATGGGGGGAGGGTGTTTGAAGGTGCTCTGTTTCAGTTTGGGCCTGTTTTGACTAGCCAGTGGGTGTTTTGAATAGTGGCTGCAGCTGTTGAGCTAATAACCCACAGGACTCAGCTTCTAGCTGGGTTGGCTGGATCCTGGAGTCTGTGGTCTTGACCCACAATGCCTTTCAGCATTATCCAACCCTACCACCAGTGCTTTCTTGTCCCCTTTAAGTTCAAGGTCTCATGAACATATTTATATGGCACTAGATGCAAGGTGGTGTTTCTTGAAATGGGATCCAGGAATCATCCACATCCGATCTCCTGGTTTAGAAAAAAATCCAGATTCAGATTTCAAGGCCTCTTCCTGACCAGAATCACTTTGCAGAGCTGGGGCTGGAATCTGCATTGTATGCAGGCCCGGAGGCATTCTGAGACATGAAGTTTGAGATCTCCATGGTGAGTGTGTGTTCATCTCCTCTCTCGCCCCTCCCATGTTAAATATTGGAAATTGACAGCTGGGCCTGAGTAGGACTCTTTCAAACATCCTGAATGTTTGAATGTTGAGGCTTGAAAATAGTTATTATTTTTGCCCTCATTACCTTCTTTCCCTATTTAAAATGTAATCATTTTCAGAAGAAAACTGCAGATATGCACATCCCTACCACGACCTCACACAATAGTAACTAAAAATAGGGCTCTGCCTCTGAGTTCCAAAATTCTCATATATATATATATATATATATATATATATATTACTGGAGGTCTCTCCTGTCTTCTCTGCTGACACCCATTATGCCTTTTCTTTCCCCAAAATAGCTTTCTTCTTTTTGGAATGAATTCCTTATCTTGATGAGAGATGGTCAGGGCAGCAGTGGCCTGGCCCCCCTCAGCCACTCTTCTTGGTTTTCTATTTCAATTCCTGTTCCAGTCACCACTGGGGACAGAGCCAATCAATCTGGAACCTTCTTGAAAGACGTCAGACTTGCCTGCAGCTGTGACAACACTATCCTGAATTCCCCACCCCTCACATTAGCCCGCTAGGAAAAAGCACTTAGAGATTTCAACAAGACTGAGCCAGGCAGGAGGCTGCCCCGGTGCCGAGGAGAAATTGTAAGGGAGAAGACGACAGAGTGACTTCACAAAGGAGTGTGCTGAAGGGCAGATTACTAACTGTGAGTGCCCAGATGAAGCTCAATGTCTGGATAGTGGGAATTTTTCAGGCGCAGACATATTGCTGCCTTGGCATTATGGCAAATTCTAACACCCGAAATAGCTCGACTTCTTTGAAATTTCTCCTGGCATCTGCCCACAGCACCCACACCCAGGAAATGGTGGGTGGGGTCTATTGGAACCCACTGCAGTGAGTTAGAACAATTTCACTCATTTTGGAAAAGAATATACTGTATATGAGGAATGAATGTGATGCAGGCAAAGGCAGGGCTTTCATGGAATTATTTCCTTCTCTTTGGCTTTTCTTTCTGTGACTGGGGTTTGCCCACCAGCCTCCACTAAGGCAAGGCTCCCCTCCCCCATCAGCATCTGAGCCCAGTTACCTACCCTGGGGTCTAGACGCCCAGGTGTCCCCAATCTGCAATACTTTGCTCCAGGGTTCTAACACTTCCACAGCCTCCCCTGTCTGGACTTGGTTTTCTCCTCTCTGAGCATTGCTCTGAGCAACTCATCTTGCTCTGGGAAATGGGCTTGGTAGGACAGAGCTGACTCCACAGTGGTGTTTCATGGTCGATCATGTTAGCCTGGTTAATGCCCATTTTCCACCAACCTTCCCAGCATCACCCATTCTGGGCGTCTCTGGCTTGGCTTGCTATCTCTTGGCCAATTGCCTCCACAAAATAGATGTGTTCCAGGAAAATGAAGTATGAAGGGGATTTTCTAAATCTGACCTTGTGCTGAAAACAATAGTCATGTGTTGCTTAATGATGAGAATATGTTTTGAGAAATGCATCATTAGGCAATTTCATTGTTTTGTGAATGTCATAAAATATAATAACATAAACCTAGGTGGTATAACCTACAACGTATTTAGGTTATATAAAGATCATTTATGTGCTCCATTGTTGACTGAAATGACTATAATTATCTTAGCAGTTATCGAAATTTTGTTGTCATGACTAATTCTTTTAACCTGTGACTCACCTGTGCAAATTCTCACTGACTTTCCAGAGAGATACACTATCGTACTTATGATTCTTTCAGTTATTCATTGCTGTGGAAGAAACTACTCAGATTTACTGTTTAAATTTTATTATTTCTCAGTGGATTGACTGGGCCTCAGCTGGAAGTTTCTGCTGCTAATTTTGCATGGAATCTCTCAGAGGCTAAGGCATTAGAATTACTGTGTCCACCTGGCTGGAAAACTGTTCTCATTCAGGTCACATGGTCTTTCCCTGTGACTGACTTGAACTTCTTTATAGCGTGGTCACTGGCCCCACCAGCAAGTATTCCTGGAAGATAAATTCCACTGTGCAAGTCTCTTCTTTTCCTCTTGCCAATGAACTTTTGGCTAAAGCCAGTCACATGACCAAGTCAGGGGGCACTATGGAGAGTACTGGAAAGCAGGGCTCTTTGGGAGCTACAAATGTAACAAGCTACCACACTAATCATTCCACAAATGCAACCCACTTAAGGATAACAGAGTCTGACACACATTATTCACGGTAAGTAAATCCTGGGGTCTGCTTTTCTCAGGGAGGAAAAAAGAGCTAGTCTGTCTAAACCGAAAAGCTGGCTGGTTCTCGGTAACAGGCAAAGCTTCATTAGCACCTAAGGAGATTATAGCACTTTTTAGGTCTGCTTCTTTTTGTTGATTTGACTTTGCTAACTTTAAAAAAAATTAATATTTTATTTATTTATTTATTTATTTATTTTAAATAATAAATTTTATTTTTATATTCCCCATACAATTGCAACCCCCCCATTCTGACCCCAATCCCTCCCCTCCTGCCCCCCTCTGGTTCATAGTTTTTTGTTGATTTTAATTTTCTCTTTCTTATAGTTATTCATTTTCCTGGTCCCTTATTTAAGTTTTCTAGATCCCTGCTATGAGTGAGACCATCCGGCATTTTTCTTTTTCTTTCTGGCTTATTTCGCTGAGCATGATCCCTTCCAGCGCCATCCAGGTTGCTGCAAATTGCATGTGTTTATCTTTTTTGAATGCTGAGTAATATTCCAAAAAATTAATATTTTAATAGAAGAAATAATACATGCACATCATGGATCACCATTTACAATTTTTGAGTAATTGGATTTGATTGACAATAACTATGTACAGCACCTCTGGACTACAATCCTCCTGTATGCATCCCTCCCCTGAGAAACATGAGCACCCAGAAAGATGGTAAATCCCCCAGTTCATCTGCAAATATGTATACAGGTATGAACACAAGCAAACTTATTGTATGAACCACACAATATAACATAAACTAGTTTACAAAGAGCAAGGTGGAGAAGTCTTTAAAACTTTTCTTATGAAAAATTAGAAATATTTATGTAAGTAGCCAGAATAGTATAATGAACTCTATGGTGTCCATGATCTGGTTTCAGTAATTATTCATTTAATGAAACTTAGTTCATCTTCCTCTCTACCCACTTCCCCTTCCAGCTAGAAATTTTGAGGCATCGCTCAGATATCACATTATTATATCTATAGATATTTTAGTGAATCTCAAAATAAATACTGAGTGAAAGGTAATAGACAAAAAGAATGTATATATTTCATAACCCTATTTAGGGTTGTAGAATGTGCAAACATCTGTATTGACAGAAGTTAGATCAGTGAATGGGGAAGGGGTGAGGCAAGAGGGTGGAGTTACAGAACATTCATCAGGAACTTCTAGGAGGTGAAGGATGGATATGCTCATTATCTTGATTGTGGGAATGGTTTCACAAGTGGATATGAATGTCACAACTCACATTGCATATTGTAAATGTGTGCAGTTTATTGTCATTAATTATGCCTCCATAAATCTATTTTAACATATATATTAGGGTTGAAGAGTGGGTTTAAAAATAATCAGGGTTTTAAATTTTGAGCGAGATGCTTAAAATGAACTTGTTTCATTTTCCTACTTTCATTGACATAACAGTGTAATGAAATGCATTTTCCTTTAAACTCAATAGCAACTTAGGTTCTGTTTTATAGTTTATTTTCTAAAATTTCTTCAATCTTGATATGCATTTCTTTTTTTGATCTGATAAATGTTTAGGAAAGAGTGGTTTATCTTTTTTAAATTTCATAGAGAAGAATCTTTTCTGATTCTGTGTTTTGCTAACATGCCTAAGTTAATAAATTATGATCAGAGAATTTTGCCTGAGCAGTTTCTATTTTGGGGAATATGTTTAAGTTTTTCATTATGGTCTAGTATGTGATCAATTTTCACTAGTGTTTTATTGACCCTTGAATGGAAGGTAAAGCTCCATTTTCAGGTTGCAAAATTTGACATACCAATCACAATTTTCTTAATTTTACACATTTTCAGTATTTGACATTAATTCTGGTGTGAATTAGTGGGGTTGAAAAGTTCCTACTACAAATGTTTCTGTTTTTCCTTATAACTTCCAACTTATTATATTATTGCTACATCATTTTATGTATATATTCTCAATCACTACTCTCTTTTCATTGTGTAATATATGCTTTAGCACTGTAATATTCCTCCTGTGTCTCTTTTAATAGGTTTTGCCCTGAATTTCTTCTCCTTTGAAGAGAAACTGACAACACTTGCTTTCTTTTTGCTTGTGTTTATCTGATAAGCTATGTCCATCCTTTTCATTTTTCAATCTTTTTTGGTTCGGGTTGAGATGTTTTAAGCAGCATATATTGGATTGTGCTTTAGGATACAATGTGAGAATCATCTGATCCCATTTATGAGTGTATTTGTTGACATGATAGATGATTTTGATCTTATAACTATCATATTATTTTGTTCTCTGAAAATAGTATTTAAGAATTTTTCCCTATAAGATCTATTTGTTTTTTGAGAGGGGGCTGGCTGAGAAGAAAGGAAAAAAGACCTCAAGAAAAAAGAAATAAGGCCTTATAATTAAGAGGATGTGTAATTTTATTCTAATGGTAGTATTTATAATTATATCATTTAATATAATCTTTGACATTGCTTTTTAAATAGTATCGAGCAATAGTAAATTTACAGTAGTATGTATTTTTCCCTTTCTTATCTTTCTTTGACTTCAATCAGTAGTATTTGTCTTTATTAGTTTTTACTTTGAATCTTTAAAGTGTTTATATGTCATCGCTTCTCGGCCTTTTGGCTTAGATCAAGTGTAAAGCATTTATACGTCTACTGTTTGACTCTATAAGCTTTAAATTATTTTCTTTGTCTCCCTGGTTTTACAGATAAGGCATTTGCTGTGTTTCCTGCCATCTTTACCCCTTCTACATTCTGATTTTTGATTGTTGATTTGTTTCTGCATTATCTGGGTGTATAACATTTGCATTTGGTTTTGTTATCTAATCCCCACTTTGCATTGACTCTTAGATCTAAATCTAAATATAATTGATACTCACCGTTAGAATTTTCCCTGAAGTTTCCATAGTAGACTCTCAGTTGGCCAAAGTTCATTTCCTGGTTGCTTCCTCAAGCAGGATTCATGAATGCAATATTTCTTGAGTTCTTGCATGTTCAACTGCTTACTACAGCCTTTTAAAATGTTATATAGCTTGGATGATATGAAATTCATGTTTGAACCTTCCTTAAATGTCTTCTAAATGTTTCTCTATTCTAAATGCTATTTAGTTGAAGTTTCTGTTCAACCTGATTTTTAAGCCCTTTGTAAATGACTTTTTCTGTGTGTTTTACTGTCTAAAAGATACATTCTCAAAGTTCAATAATTTGACCAAGCTCTGTCTCATGAGGTGACTGTCCTCAATCAGGTTTTCCTGTAAGTGGTGTGAACAGTCAATAAATAGATTAAATCTTGCTTTATTTCAGGAAATGTTTAGAATGATATTTTTAAATATTATTTAGCTTTCTTCAGGGCCCTATATTTTGACTTTCCTTTGCCTTCCTGTTGTCAACATGATCTTCTCATCCCCTTTAACTCCTTAATCTTATCATTTATTTTGCATTTCATATTTCTATATTTTGCTGCCCTTGTGGTGTTTTCTGTGGTTAACGTGCTCCCTTTTTCTCCTTTCAGTTTTGTCTTCATTTGTGTGATGGCTTTGTTTTGTCTACTTTTTTTTCAGAGATTTATTTATTTATGCATACAAGTACTGGGGTACAGGCCAGAGGTGTGGGGGTGGTGTGTGAAAGGATTCACCAGAGACAGAATGGGGAACAGAATCGGCAGATCAACTGAAATACACTGCTGAGGGGAGCAGTGGGTGAGACAGGAGAGGTCTGCTGCGCCATTGGGTAGCTCCCTGGCCAGGGATCGAACTCATGCTGCAGTGGCTGCGAATAACTTCACAGGTTGCATCTTAACCCTGCACCACCAGGGAGGCCCTGTTTTGTCTACTTCTTTCCTGAGTCTCCCATCCAGTCTCATCACTCCCACTGTCTTGTCATCTTTTGAGTTCTTGCATTTGCATCTTGCAGTATTCCTTTAGGAATCAAATTGTTCTGTTACGGGTTTTTGGTTTGGTTTGGTTTCAAATTCATAGTGGACTGTTTGGTCATAACTTTAACTCTTCCAGGTCACATTTTTCTGGTGCATATTCTTCTGTTGATATCATTTGTTTCTCTTTGTGTTTTTCAGTATGTTGGTATCAAAACTATCATATTTTCTTTGTTATTGCTTATAGAACATATGGATTCAACTTTCCTAAATAAAGCGTTTTGTAGGATGTTTAGACCAGGGGTGGGGCAAGAACAGCACTCTAGAATTCTTAATCCCAAAGTGCTTCTCATTCTGTTTCCACAGAGACAGATTGCCTCCTGAAATATTGCATGGTTCTTAATAGTGCTCTGCCTCCTCGATTTCTCTGAAGCCAAACTTGTCCATAGTGTTTCTGCTGTTAGCCCTAGGAGCTCCAGTTCCTTCACAGCAAATGTTGTCAGTTTCTCTTCAAAGAAGAAGAAATGCAGGGTAAAACCTATTAAATGAGACAAAAGAGGGGTATTATAGTGCTAAATAATACATTATACAATGAAGAGAGAGTAGTGACTGAGAATATCTACACAAATGATGTAGCAACAATATTCATGGGTGAGAAATTACAGAAGGTATAAGGGAAAAACAGAAACATTTGAAGTAGGAACTTTTCAGCCCCACTAATTCATGTCAGAATTAATGTCAAATAATGAAAAAAAGTAAAATGAAGAAAATTGATGTGATTGGTACGTCAAAATTTACAACTTGAAAATGGAGACTTTACCTTCTTTTCACCAGTCACTGTAAACAAGGGGCAGGAGAGTGACTCACCTTCAGAAAACAAGGTTTTGTTTATTTTTTAAACTCTGCTGCCTGTGGCCCACGTCTCCTCCACCCTTTTTTGTGGGCTGCTCCTCTTCACAGCCCTCACACATGTTTTAGGGTCCACAGACTATGTCTCTAAGTTAGGGTGCACATGAAACTCCATGCAGTTGCATATAATTTTCATATGGAGAAAGAAGCATCACCACCATGCTTTCTTCCTTGTCTGCAAATGTGGGGAACTGATACAGCTTCCCTGCTCTCCTTCATCTGTGTCATAATGATTTCATGGAGAAATATTTGGTTTTGCCTGCATTCTACCACTCTACTTTTGGATCCATTCCAGTCTGTTTTTCCAGAGTAGTTCTGTACAGGTTGTTGTTCTAGGTTCATATGCCAGTGTAAGGGTTCTAGCTGAGTCTAAAATTAAACGTTCACCACCGTAACCTCCCAGAATTCCTGCTCACATACACATAATATGAAGACAGCAGGGTGGGGTCCCCCCCTGCAGAGAAAGACAAGCCAGGTGAGCTGAAAGGAGACAGGAATGTCAGTGTGGCAAAGTGGCCTGGGTGGACCCAAAGGGAAGCTGAAGACGGGCCTAGGAGAGGTCAGCTATTCCCTGCATGTCACCTGGGGTTCTATGTGGCGATTTCTGGACTGTTGTAAATCTCCAATGGCTCTGGAAGGAGGTCGGAATGTTGTTGGAGAGCAGCCTCAGGAGGAGTAAGGGCCAAGAGTGCTGGACACTTACCAGAAATAAACAGACTGCAGTGAAATAGATCAAGAATCCCTTCCAATTAGGACAGTTGTGTGGGTTTAAAAAATTTTTTTTCCTGAAGTAAGAAAGGGAACTAAATGCAAAAATCTGTTCTTTTCTTCCAAAAGACTTTAAGTAGCAAACAAGCAAGGTGTCAGGACTGGGAAAGCCTTCTGTCTAGGCTCTGAGTAAATGAACTTGCCTTTTGGTAAAGAACTTGAGTTAAAATTAAACAGATACATATGCATAGCTCACAATAGAATGATCCTGCGTGCAGTGCCTTAAAAAGAAATCTGAACATTTTTCTGAGTAGGGCAGCAAAGAGAATCAGACAACAGTCCCTCCTCCAGAAACCCATAAACAGGCCCTCTTTTTCCATAGCAGAGGAAATTTCTCAGAGTGGCCGAGAAATATCCTCAGGGTCTGCAAACAGATAGTGCAGGTCTTTTGCTGGGCGCTCCCAGACAAAGGCATTTATGGGAACATTCATGTCAAAAACTGTCACTGCACCTCCACATCTGGCAGAGTCCACCCCAGTGGAGCCTTCCTAGTCAGCAGGAACACCTTTCCTCTTTATTCCAATGATCTGCCATGGCCCATTTTTATGTAAATTTGAATCCAGTTTTAAATTCCAATTGAGATTCTGTATTCTCAAGACCTAGAAGAGTGCCTGACTTGTGCTGATGCTCAATATATATCTGGTGGATGGATGAACCTTATGCCTTTCTGCCACTTCCAGACTTAATTCCTTCTTTCTCCTAACTTCAATCACAATTGACTCTGAAAACCTGACCTGAAAGAGGTCAGTTTTTTCTGTGTGGCCACAGGCAGCACACTTAGGACGGATATAGAAGATGTCACTCCACTAAAAAAAAAAAAAGAAAAAGAAAAAGAAAAGAAAAGAAAAACAAACAAAACTGTACCAATATTACTCTAAGGACATTGGAATACGAGAAGAGGCCTGGGCTATACAAATTTAGGAAGGTAAATCTCTTTTTGGGATAACTCATCACAGAGAGCAAGCTTTCTAGAAAGTACCATGGAAATAAGATGTCCACATCTGACCCCTAGACAGATCTGCACAGCTACTTGTGCAGAAGTGGCCCTTGGGTGGGATTTCAACTGAAACTTTTGGTACCTTGAGAGTGGACCACTCTCAATGCACATGAAAGTACATGTGCTTTGTACTTTCACACACGTTCTTGTTTCATTCATTGCTTCTCCAAATAGACCACTTGAACTTCACTGTAGGCACTTGGAGATGGACAAACTGAGTCTAGGAAAGACAGGTTCAGTGCATACACAGAGGTAAGAAAATGGAAGGACACTAGGACCATGTGTCTGGAGCATAGATTATCTGTCTCTAAGTATTGCAATGGAATTGGACTTCCCTGTGTACAGCAACACAGGCTCTAAGGAAACCTGCTACCTTAAGACTATCTGCTTGACATAAGGACTCCCTCCCGGTACCATATTGTCTATATTCTGTCCTTCAACAGCCCCATGCCTGCCAGCTCTCCCAGCAGGGCAGCTGCTCCTTTGGGCACCTAGCATTTTTGCCAGTAGAAATGCCCACTAGGGATCCTAGACTGTGGCTAGCTGCTATCCCTGCTCCTCCTGCTCTCTCGGAAGCACAGTTGGCTGGCTTTCCCTTCTGTGCTCCAGCAACTCTTCCTCCCCTGATACCATCCTCATTATTTCATTGCTACTTGTGCAGAAGTGGCCCATGGGTTGGATTTCAATGGAAACTTTTGGTAAATAATAAAAGACTCTGCAAGAATAGGGAGTTGCTTTCCATCTAGTTATGGGGAAAATGGAAACACATTTTTTCACTGCCCAAACCACACGGATCATCAAGATGAACTCTTCTGGAGTGCTAACTCATGTCTCTGGAGTGGAACGTGGGTGAGAAGCCTTTACTGTTTGCATAGTAAATATATGACCTCTCACAGAGGTCTGCCGGTAATGTCCAGAGGACTTCATTAATTTTGACCAAGTTTGGTCTTTGCTTTAAGCTCCACTAAATCTATTGCCTTTGAATAAATTGTTCTTAGTAAGGAATCTGCAGAAGGGATTTTTAATGGATTTCAGTGTATTTGGGGGGATGTTGCTAAATTTCACAGAATATTATTTCCTAGATTAAAACCCCACTCGGTGTCTTCAGAGAAGAACCACTTAAATCTTGCTGATTTGGTGATATAAGGCACCACTTGGGAATATGAGATACTATTTAGTCCTCTAAGCCAGAGTTCCTAAACTTTTATGACTCAGGTTCCTTTTTATAACTATTCAAATTTCACATTGTATCCACCCCACCTGCATATCCTGAAAGGTCCCCAGGTGAAAATCACTGTATCTTATGCATATTTCCTTCATCCCCAAAACTTGCATTGAACTTGACTTTGGGAAGCTTTTACTGACTTTTTTTTCATATTATGATACTAAACATTTCTAAAATGTTGAATATGCTTTTTGCAGTACATGTGACTCCTTGATTAGAGGTGACATTTGTGGATAAACCCACCACTTAGATGACCATTGCTCTAAGAAATAACTTCCTGATAGCAAAGTGTTTATTGTTTTTATTGTTGGTTTTGCAGACATTCAAGCCTACATCATCTTCACTTTCTGCAGAGAGAAAAGAGGGTAAGGAGACAATGGAACTAAACTGAAGATGGGGAAGTAGCCACAACATCACCATTCAGAATTTACTCAACAATTGAGTTGAGACAACATTGGGAAGATTGCTACCAAAGCATTAATATTTGGGCATATTTTCTCACCTCCCATTCTGAAATTGAAAACCAGGCAGCGGGGAAAAGTGGGGAAGGCTGTAGTGGCCCACTGGCCATGAGTACCCTGTACCCATTCTATGCTATCTGATTTGCTGATGATTTTCCCACTTTGGTTCTTGGAGTATGACAGAAGAGCTAGCGCAAGACCAGGAGCAGTGGTTTCAAGCAAACTGAAACCCAGGGGAACTCTAGAGGACCATTTAAAATAGAAAAGTAACAATTTTGTTGTATCTAAGGGGCTTCCGTAGCAGAGATGCCAAGGGGGTGGGGGAAACCACAGAGAAGGTTGGGGTTTGGGTGGTATTGCCAGCAACATCTCAGGAGAGATAAGGAGAAGGGGCAAGTGAGGAGGGAGAAAAAGCAAAAAGGGAGGAGCGGAGAGGAAAGTGATGCCCCATAGAAGCAGTACATTCTCATTCTGGTGTCTAGAAAAAACAGAGAGCAAATGAGCAGGAGACATGAGTTAGAGCCCAGGATCAGCACAGTGTGAAAGTGGCAGCTGAATTGTGGCCAACACTGCAAAGGCTGAACGTCATTACCTGGATATTCCTGTGTAAATGGTGTATTTTTAGCTTTTATTATCTGAAAATCTTGCTTGAGTAGCTCTCATCGAGTAAAATTTTACTGGGAAAAAAATGTAGAGACCTACAAGGGAATTTTGGACAGCAGGGCTGGCCTGAGTTTAAGTTGGAAGTCAACAGCATTTCTCCGGAGACTTCTCTGTGTCCCCAGGCCTCTGAGTCGGAGAATCAACTTGCAGCTGACCTTCCCGCAGGGACCTGCCCCCCTCAATGAGGAACTGCCACTGGCAGGATTCACTCACCTCTTATTCCAGTGACCCCTACATCCCATGTGCTTGATCCTCTTCAAGGGCTTAATATTTGTCACCTCGTTCAGCAATTAGTCTCCATTTTACAGGCACAGAGATGTGACTTGCAGGCTAGTGATTCGAATTTCCTTCTACTTCAAAGGCCCCTTGTGTTAGTTCCACTCTGCAGTTATATGCAGCCTCTTGAGTTCCTGACAAAATACTGAGCTGTTAAAGTCCATATGGCTTTTACCTTCACCTGATCTAACCCTTCATTGTATATGAGAGGAAACTGAGGCACAGGAATTTGAACATGCGTGTTAAGATGGCACCACCATTGGTGGCAGGGTCAGGACTAGAATGCAGATGACCTGGCTCCTAGGCACAATAAGATTCCCATTTGTGGTGTTAGTGACTGATAATTGCTTAATCCTGACTTCTTCTAGTATCCAAATTTTAATAAGAAAGCACACTAACACTGGCCAAGTAGGGCATTAGAAGGTGAGATAAAAGAGGCTAAAGTTAGTAGTTAAAAGAAAGCTTTCTTGATTCTCCTCAGATTATACCACCTAAGCAGTCAGTTCTTCTGTGTGCTCTGTTGGCTAAAACAGCATAATAATTCACCCTCTCTACTACCTGAAGGTCTGGCTGGACTGATTGATATGCAATCAGAACCATGAAGTGGAAGGGAACTTAAAGTCCATCTTATTTTGGATTGTCTAGCATATACCCAGGGAAGACGTGCTAATCAATACCAGATCCCTGTTCCTCTTTCCTCTGCCCCCATCAAAGCTGACAAGGTACTGGTTCTAAATTGTTTCCAACAAGGGGCCCTATCAGTTGATTACAGTAGGTTAAAGTATTGTTAATCAAATATGATCCATGGCTCAGCAGATGGCATCACCCTGGAGCTGGTTAGCAATGTGGAATCTCAACCTGGCACTAGATCTAGTACATCAGAATCTGCATGTTTTTACAAGCTTCAGGGTAATCCACATCCACACTGAGCTTTAGACACACTGGGGTAAGTTAAGTTTCCCTCACAGCTAAAATGCAGACTCTGCTTAGAATGGTGGCAGTGCGGGGAGGGGAAAGGTCAGGGACTGAAGCCAAAGTCTCTGAGTTAACCCACTAGTTAGCTGTGAACCTGGAGCTAGTCATATAAACTAAGCCAAGTTCCATGTCTAATTCACCTCAAATGCCTGGTACCTAGAATATATAGGAGCTCAGTAAGTGTTACAGGAAAGAACTCCCAGTAGTTTCCTCACCTACAATTGAAGATATACTAAAGAATGATTTCCATCCACACCCCTCCCCAACACACATGCACGCGCGTGCGTGCGTGTGCACACTCACACACACACACACACAGAGAGAGAGAGAGAGAGAGAGAGAGAGAGAGAGAGAGAGAGAGAGAGAGAGAGAGAGGCTCATGTCCTTATTTGACTAACATGAGACACGTGGGTTGGCAGAGTACCAGCAGAAAGTGAGAGTTTCTGCCCAAACTTCTTGCGAGGGCAGACTCTGAGCTACAAAGACGTGGGTTGGGGCCAATGGCCTTTTTCTGTGCCTCAGCCCCACAACCTTGTCAGATCCAGTTCAGCTTCACTGCTCCCCCACTTGTTCCAGGACCCCATATCTTCCCTCAGTTTCTCCACCACATCCTGGCCACTCTAGCTTCTACCTTCCCATCCCCTGGCTTGGAGAAGGAATGCCAGCAGTCTCCCCAGTGCCTGTCCTCAATGCTGCCCATTTTCTCAGGCACAAGAGCACCTAAAGTGTTCTATTTCCAATCACTACAGGCAAACTGAGATGGGGATTATGCGGCCCATGAGTCCCATTATGCTCCTGAGGGTTATAGTCTCCAGCTCCCCTGAGACTGCTCTCTCCTCCCACCCTCTACAACTAAAGAGGCTCTCCTCCCAGGACAGTTTTCCTCAGGTGACTTGCAACCCCCCCCCCCCAGCTCACATCCTGACCTGAAGCCTTAGTGACACTGGGTCTTTGAAAGGCTGCCTCTAAAGGACTTAGTAGATGATTAATTTTTTTTTTTTAACAAAAAAGAAAGGCTAGAAAAAGAGACAAAGGTGCACTTAGCTGTTTGAGGATCTTCATTTCTGATCCAATACCTGCATCTCCCCATACCTCCTACATCTTTAAGAACTCACCACTGGCTTCCTCTGTAGACTAACTCAGCAGCAGAATCCTCCCACCAGGATACATTCTCCCTAGTTTTGGGTAAAATAAAGCTGCTGGCTTCCTGGGATTTCCATGCAAACTAGAATTGATTTGATAAAAGGCAATTACAGAATGCTTACTATGTGCCAGATACATTTCATCCTCAACCAGACTGTAAGTTAAGTTATATTATTTTCTCCATTTTGTAAATTTAAGAAACTGAGACCTAATTACAAGTTAATTTTGTCAGGGTCAGACAACCCACTAGAGCATGAAAAATTCTTGAATTGAAATTCTCTTAGTCTCATTGTTTTTAATCAGTGAAATTGGAATAATAATTCCACCCTATCTTATCAGTAATAAAGATACTATCTATAACATCCAGGCATAGTGTAGACTTTCTATAAATGTACCTACTTTAAAGGAACATAGAGTCTTGATATGTATCAGGAAGATGATTCCTGAGGCCCTTCCTTACCGTAAGAAATGGGCTTAACTATTCTGATAACCAACTCTTTATTTTTTTTTTTAGTTGTCTGAGTTTTATTTATTTTTAAATATTTTATTTTATATAACTCTTACATCATTTTTCATCTTTGCACAATGTATGTATTTTCTTTATGGTTATATTCCCCATACAATTGCACCCTCCCTTATTTTAACTCTAGTCCTTCCTCTCCCCGCTCTTTCCTCCCCTCCCCACCCCAGTGTGTCTCTGGTTTATAGTTGCTTGTTGATTTTGATTTTACTTTGTATTGATTAGTCTTTTTCCTGGCCTCTTATTTAAGTTTTCTAAATTCCTGCTATGAGTGAGACCATCCGGTATTTTTCTTTTTCTTTCTGCCTTATTTTGCTGAGCATGATCCCTTCCAGCTCCATCCATGTTTCTGCAAACTAAATGTGTTTATCTTTTTTGATTGCTGAGTAATATTCCATTGTGTATATGTACCACATCTTCTTGATCCAGTCATCTATTTTTGGGCCTTTGGGTTGTTTCCATAGCTTAGCTATTGTAAATAGTGCTGCTATAAACATAGGTGTGCAGGTGCCCTTTGGAATTAATATTTCTGTGTCATTTGATAACCAACTCTTTTAGAAGAAAAAAATAACAGATAACCAGGCTGTAAATTTATTTTTAAAAAATGTTTTACTCTTGTACATTGAAATTTAAATTGGTAAAACTACTCTGGAATAGCTTGCTTGTTCCTTCTAAAAATGAATATATACCTACCATCTAACCCAGCAAACCCATTTCTAGGTATTTACTCTGAAGAATGAAAACTTGTATTTTCTCAAAAATCTGTACACAAATGTTTAAAACTATTCTATGTATAATTCATGATTCCAACAACTGGAAATAATTGAAATACCCTCCAATGATGAATTAATAAAATGATACATCCATACATTAAGAAAGAAGAAACTATTGATACACATAACAATGGGATAAATCTCAAAGGCATTATGCTGAGTGAAAGGAATCAGTCTAGAAAGATTACATACTGGATGATTCTGTGTATATGATCATCTCAAAAAGAAAAAGCACAGTGATGGAAAAAATATAAATGTTTGTCAGGGGTTATAAGTGGGGAGCTTCTCTCTACCATGTGAGGACACCACATATGAGCCAGTGTTGACCAGGATCCAAATCAACTGGCATCTTGAACTTGGAACTTCCTAACCTTCAGAGCTGAATAGACAATGGAATTTCATTTGTACTTCTCTCTGACTGACATCAGTCGTCTCTGGGTATTACATCAGATTGGAATTTTCTCTTGAACCTGATACGCCTGTCAATGTAGTGGATAACACTGATTTTTTGAATGTTTAACCGAGTTCATATTCCTGGAATTGACCTCACTTGGTCATATGTGGCCATATTGGGAAGGCTAGCTATTCTATTCTGTTCAGGCATAAGAGAAAACCCAGGCAATGATCCACCATGTTTTTCCTCAGGTTCCAAGGCCCCTGGTCTGCTTTCTTCTCTTCACCTTTCGGAGTCTTCCTTTATTTTATTTTTTTTTTTGTATACACTGTCCAAGGTTTGCAGGTATATTTAGTAGGAGGAATAGGGAAAAGTATATCTACTCTATCTTCAGGTCCCCATTCTCAGTTATTGATGCGTGGTTGGGTCTTGCTACAGTATTGTGGCCAAATCATTTTTCAACAAAATAAAGATCTTACCATAAGATCATTGTTGTCCATTTGGTAAATCTAAAGCATGTTCAGTGGCCTAAGTTGCTTGGTGAATATAACTTTCAAATATGCAGAAACATTTTAAGTATTGACTTAGACCAGACTATTTCTATAACAGCAAAAAATATTTGGACATAAAATAATTTTACAAACATAATTTTACAAACAAAATATGGCAGTTGAATTCTTTTGAAGAAATGGGGGTCGGTGTAGGGAAGAGGGTGTAAGTAAGGTGAGAAAGTGAGAGATCTTGGGTGATGGAAGAGGTCTGTATTCTGATGGTGGTTGAGCTTACACAAATTCATATGTATGTTTATACACTTAGAACTGTACATGCAAAAAAGTCAATTTTGATGTATATTAATCTTAAAACAAAATTTTTAAAAATCATATTTTTTTGGGGGGTGTAGATTTTCTTATCAGAAAAATATATATACTCCTTATACCAGAAATAATTATAGCCACTCTTTCTTTCTTCCTTTTAATAATGGAATTCTTCTCTGAGTAGTTGGCAGGACACGTGGCTGGCCAGCTGGAGACTGGCTTCCCTGCCTCCTTTGCAGCTAGATGTAGCCATGGAACTGGGTTTTGGCTGGTGATATAAGTACTTCCTTGAGAATGAAGCTGCTTATACCTTCCCTTCTCCTAGAGGTGGTGCTGATGAGCTATTCTCAACTGCAGGAATGAGGACAACTGGAGCAGGTGCTTTAGACCAAAGGACAGCCATCTGCTGAGGAAAGCAGAAGTGCAAGCCCAGCTGGGAACCTAGGTGGACTCATGGAACACAGCCCAACTGTCTGCCCTGGACTGCAAGATGAGAGAAAAAGAAACTTTGGCCTTATGTAGGTATGTAGGCTAATGCATTTTGCAATCCCTTTGTTAGAGCAGCTTAATCTTTATCATAATTTATACACATGTTCATTTTAGAAAAATATCAAGGGTGAAATAAAAGTCATGTAGGGCCTCACCACCCAAGAGAGACACACTTTGGTATCAAATTGGTCCTTTCAATATGCAGAGGCTAATGTTTTGTGTGGGGTTTGTTGTTGTTGTTGTTGTTGTTGTTATTTAACTGTCAAAGAATAGAGCTTGTGTGATAATATGGCAGTGTCTGGAAGAATTGAAATTTGGGATGTAGGGATGGGAAATTGGGATAAAATTCTCTTTCAGCCTTTGGATTTCTATAATCCCCCTATCCTGTCCCCAGGAAACAGCACTGTCAGGAGATAGTGTCACTGGCCCACTAATATTCAATGCCAAAGTAGAGCCAGATTTGCAACCAATTCCCACTGAAGATGTGTTCTTGTGCCATCCCTAGTGAAAGGAATTAGTACAAAATGATAAGGAAGAGCTTTGTCTTTGGAGTTGGAAAGTTGCATGTTCAAGTCTTACTTCTACTTCTAATTGTATTATTTCGGGAAGATATCTTAATTTCTCTCAATTTCCATTTCCTCTGCTCTTGAAGCAGAAATAAACAATAACACCTCCCTCAGGGGACTTATTGTGAGAATTCAATGTGATGATGGACATAAAGCTATAGCATGGCCCCCAGTATATATTACATGCTCAATAAGTGGATACTATTCAATCATTCATTTATGTACCACTTGTTAATTAAGTGTGTGCTATATGCCTTTTTAGACACTAAGGAGATTGCAGTGGGTGACACTAAAAAGATCCTTGCTCTTGTGAATTTTACCTTCCTGTGAAGCAGACAGACAATAAGCAGAATGATAATAAGAAATATGATGAAATTAAGATGGATAGAGTATCTTATTGATAGTAATATTAATAACTCTGTGAGGCTCTTTAGATCCAGCTTCTCCCTCAGGGTTTCTTCAGGGTCCATGCAGAAAGCTGTGGTCAGTGAGGACATTTTTTGCAGGAGAACTAATGCAAAATATAATTGTGTGGAGCATGACAGGCCCTGTTCTTGGGTTGCAAGTGTTCTCGTATGCTTAGCATGGCCAGAGCTCAACTGCCCTGTGAGGACAGGGCAACATGCAGAAGCCCATGGAACACCAACAAGATTTCATGTTTCCAAGCCCTCTCTTAGGATCACAAGTCCCCCTTAAAGACCACTAGTAAACAGAGTTATCTCTTCCTAACCGAGGGATGGCAAGCTCTTTCTATTGTTAATAAATCCATGGATCAAGCACTAAATACAAGTTCTCAACCCTGTTTTTCGTCCAAATCACTGATAGATCATTAAAAAACAAGACCACCACCCCACTCCTCACATTCCTAGATAATGTGCTTCTTTGTAAATCAAGAATGTAAATCAAGCAGCCTTCCAAGGTGATTTAGATGTGTGCTCAATATTGGGGACCACTAGATCCAAATTTTATCCTTAAATCAAACCTTGGGTTACTTTGTCCCCAGTAAAGAATGATCCAGATGTTATGGATCAAAGGGCCAGCTTCTCATTTGCCTCTCCAGAGTTTAGAGAAATGTGGCCACGATGGAGAAGGGACTAGAAACAGTCCCATGGGAGATGCAGGCAACTTCCCAGTGTGGCAGTCACTGGTCATGCCCTTTCTCTCCTTCATGGCCTTTCCAATTTCCAACCAGCCTACAGACTCCCTTTGGAGAAAGCAGACGATGAGAGACTCTGCTTTTCTTGAAATCTGGCCCCTCTCAGTAGTGCCAGGGTTTTACAGTTTATAAAGTACCAGTGCATATATTATGTCATTCAATATCCCTAGCACCCTATGAGGCAGATATTATATAACTATTTTACAAAGGGAGGAACCGAAAACTTATAATATTAATTGATTTGCAAAGCCTTCAGACTCTAGCTGGTCAGGAGCACTGGTCTTCTTCCTCCAAAACGGTTTCAATTTCTACCTTACCTGGCAGATTCTTTAGGCAGTGGACCTGTGACCATTTCATTTCCATGTCAGAGTTATTAGTTTAATCTCCCAAGTACTTTATCATAAAAATTATGTTTTTTTCTTTCTATGCTGTTCATTGTGTTAAAATGGTTCATTCATGAGAGTACCTGTTTTAATGAATTTACTAGATACTGTCCATATGGTGCCTACTTGAAAATGTTACACACACACATACACAGATTCATTTCATCTTATGGAAAAGATTGACTATCCAAAGTAAGACATACTCTTCTAGCTTTAGTTCTAAGTTCTAAATTTAGAGAGCCAACAGGGACATAAGCCAGGCTAAGTTGGCCCTTTCTGGTTTGTTTGCTGTGAACACAGGAGGTTTAGGGTCACCAGAATTTGAGTATGATTGTATCTTTAACAATGCATTTCATGAAGTCACACCTTTCCCTACATAAGTTCCTGTGTGAGAATTCATTTTAGTACAGGTGCCGAAAGAGCCAATCAAGATAGCAAAGGTACATTTTCTGGAAAGTCATCTGCCCTATCACTTTCATATTTTCTTGCAAGAAAGTTACAAATGATTAATCAAAGGTACAGAGTCATGTGGAAGAGACAGCCAAATGATTTGCCTCATTCTCAGGATGAATTTTTCAAGACCAATCACTTTAAAGTGCATTGATACATATGATCAGAACTCAAATCATTAAGCAATTGTTAATTTTGTTCATTCAAATCCCAATTCCAGCACAATAAGTTTGGCAAGGAACATTTTCTATTCTCCTCTCATGTGGCTCAGATTTCCTCATCATTCACAGCAGTCAAGTTAAGCAGCTCTGTTGCATAGAGGGAACTGATGGGCTGCCAACTGAAGCATTGTGTAGACCTGGAGATATTTCCAATTAGTTGAGAGTAGAGGCTGCCTCCAAGAGAGATGGGAAGATGAATGCTCCCTTTGCACTATGAAAGGGAAGAGAATTTAACCCACTGGGGAGTTTTCACAGTTGAAAAACAGCTATATTCCTATGCAGTTTCTCACAAGGGATCATGCAGCGGTCCACATATAAGTATTGCCTTCTCCATGGGCTGAGCTAAAGCTAAATATGATGAGATGACACTGGATCTCTGCAGTTACCAGGTGTCCCCCACCTGCACTTTGTTGCTTCCTATCTCTGTACCTTTGCACATTCTCTTCCTAGCCTCAAATGGGAATAGAAGCAGGTTAAACCCTGAAGAAAGTATGTATGAATCTGAAAATGAAGACATAGCAAAGTATCCAAAATGTAGAAGAGAAAGGGAAAAAACTTTTTAAAACTGAACAAAATATCAGGGACTTAAGAGATCAGAGTTTAACATACATGCAGTTGGAATCCCAAAAAAAGGTGGGGGACAGGGGAGGAAGAAGTGGGAGAAAAAAGTAAAGAAATAATTTTTCCAAAATTTATAAAACTATAAACGCAGAGATCTATGAAGATTAGTAAATCTATGAAGATTAGTAAATCCCAAGGAGAGTTAAAACTACACCAAATCACATTATAATCAAATTCCTGAACCTCAGTCACAAAGAGATTGTGTTATAAGCAGTCAGGCAAAAAGACATTTGAAATACAAAGAAACAAAAATAAGAATGTCTGTAGATTTCTAATAAGAAATTATAAAAATCAGAAAGGAATGCAACAAAGTACTTCACATAGTAAAACCAAAAAAGTCACTCTAGAATGATATAACCAACAAAGATAATTCTTCATCAGCAGACTACTTCCATGGGAAGTGGCAAATACAAATCACCTTCAAGGTGAAGCCACTTTGTGTAGCCACTTGAAGCTACACAAAGAAATGAGAACCAAGAGACTATTTAAATATATGGATGAATACATTTTCTTTTTTCTTAGTAAAAAAAAAATCTTGAGCGATAAGTGATTGTTCAAAGCAAAAATAGTACAATGTATTGTGGGACTTATAAGTAGAAGTAAAAGCCATAGCAATAGAACAAAAGATGGAAGAGAAGTTGAAGTATATTTGTAAGATTTTGATATTTGAGAAAATAAGACATCATTTAAAGGTAAACAACAACAATTAAGGATAAATATAATATCAAGCACACCAAACAGAACAAAAAGAAATAGATATAGCTAATAAGGTAGTAGTGGAGGTTAAAAAAAAAGGATAATAAAATACATTTGATACAAAATAAAGCTGGAAGGAAAAGAGGAAAAAAGAAGAGATGGAAAATATAAAAAATGGAAAACAGGAATAAGATCGTAAATTTAAACATAATCATATTAATAATTATATTTCATAAATGAACTTAGGTATAGATCTAAACTTGTGCTGTCTAATACACTAGCCACATGGGGCTATTTAAAGTAGTTAATTAAAAAAAACAATTTAGTTCATTGTTCACACCAGAACTATTTCAAGCGCTCAATATCTTGCTAGCATATTGGATAGATCATTTATAACATTATCACAGAAAGGCTTATTGGAAAAGGCTCCCTTGAAAATAAAAGATGATGAAATTGAATTTTAAAAGCAAGAACTATCTTGCAAGAGAAACTACACACACACACACACACACACTCATGGAGAGATCAAAAAGTTAAAATTCATGAAGATTAATCATACCAAGTACCTTCTCTAATAACAATGTATTCAAGCTAGAAATCAACTACAAAAAAGAAAGAGCAGAGTGAACCTCTAATATATGGAAATTGAACAACACACCTCTGAACAATTGGACAAATGATGAAACAAAAGCAGAAATTTGAAAGAATGACCTCTTGACCTTCGTGACAACATGGATGGAACTAGAAAGGATAATACTAAGCACACCAAGTGAGAAGGAGAAAGGCACATAGCAGACGGTCGCACTTGTATGTGGGATATAGGGAAACAACAAAGGGCCAGTTCAAACCAAACCAGTAATAAACTCTTTACATCTAAGTGCCAAACTTCAGCAACCAGAAGAGGAGTTTGACAGTGTGGAAGACAGGGGACTTAGTGGAACATGGTGAAGGATAAGTGGTGGGCATGTTGTGAAAATATACTTTTTTTTTAGATTTATTTTATTTTTATGCATACAAAAGCTGGAGTACAGGCCAGAGGTGTGGGGGTGTGAGAGGATTCACTAGAGACAGAGTGGGGAACAGAACAGGCAGATTGACTGAAATACACTGCTGAGGGGAGCAGCAGGTGAGTCAGGAGAGATCTGCTGTGCCATGTGGATTGTTCCCTGGCTGGGGATCGAACTTGTGATTATAGTGGCTGCGGTTAGAACTCGTGATTATAGTGGCTGCGGTTAGCTTCATAGGCTGTGTCTTTACCCCCTGCGCTACCAGGGAGGCCCGAAAATATACTTTTGTAGAGATTTAAACCTATAACCCCAAAAATATAATGATGTAACTCAACCTTATGTCAATAAACATAATTTGAAAAAATTAAAATGTATAAATTTTTTTTTAAAATGCAAAGAGGATCATTTAATTAACAATCTAATAATATTAAAGATGTTTATACCCAATGTCAGAAATTTGAAGCCTGTGAAACACTGCACTGGACATGCCCTCATACTGAAACAACATAAAAACTTGATGAAAGATATGAAACAATGTTATACAAGGTATTGGATATCAGACAACAAAGAACAGTGATCCCGGAGAGATGGGATACAAATGAGGTATGTCCTCTTATTGCTTCATCTTATGGGCCCTGGCACAGGATGGGGAACACAGATGGAGTCTAGTGACTCCCTGGGTGCAGGATGATCCAGAGACATGAAAAGTTACTGGTTACAGGACAGAATCCAAAGAGAGTTACATAAAAAGAAAACCCCCACAATCATTGGCCTATGACATGTTGAAACTTATCAAATTATATACATTTAAATAGGTGCAATTACTGCATGTTAATTATAACTCAATAAAGCTGGGTTTTTTTTTTTTTTAAGATAAGGACATATGTGCCAATAAATTCAACAATATTGATACAATGGGCAAGTTCCTTAAAAAAACAAAGACCGGACCTCCCTGATGGTGCAGGGGTTAAAATCAACGCTATCAAGCTATTGTTAGCCACTGTGGCATGAGTTCAATCCCTGGTCAGGGAGCAACCTACATGGCACAGCAGACCTCTTCTGGCTCGCCCGCTGCTCCCCTCAGCAGTGTATTTCAGTCAATCTGCCTGTTCTGTTCCCCACTCTGTCTCCAGTGAATCCTCTCACCCTCCGCACCCCCCACCCCCGCACCTCTGGCCTACACCCCAGTTCTTATATGCATAAATAAATAAAAAAATCTTTTTTTAAAAAAAGCAAAGACCAAAACTGTCTCAAGAAGAAGTACACAACTGAAGTAGTTATTTAAGAAACTGAAATCATAATTATAACATTTTCACAAAGAAAATTACAGGCACAGATGACTTTGCTGGCAAATTTCTGAAACATTTAAGGAAGAAATATACACCAATCCTACTCAAATTCTTTCCAAAATTAGAAGCGGGAACACTTCCTAACTTATTTCATAGGGCCTGCAAACCCTAAACCAAAACCTGATACAGGCTTTGCCAGAAAAGAAAATTACAGCCCAATATCACACATGAACATGGATTCAGAAGTCCTTAATGAATTTTAGAAAATCAAATTTCCAATTTCCAACAATATATAATAATAATAATACATCATGACCAATTATGTCTTATCCAATGAGTGCAAGTTTCATTTAACATTGGAAAATCCACTAATCTAGCTCACAGTATTAATAAACTAAAAACTAATAAAAAATCAATATATTCAATTGATATGTCAATTGAAATTGACAATATTTAAAACCCACTTATGAAAAAGCTCTCAGGAATAGAAGAGAATTTCCTACTCTTGACAAGAGACATTTCTAAAAAACTTAGAACTGACATCATCGTGAAAATATGATGGACAGAAAGTACACATCCTTCCTAAATTCAGAAAAAAAGGGGTGTCCACATTCACTGCTTGCATTCCACATCATACTGGAGGTCATAGTTGGTGAAATAATGCAAAGAAAAAGAAGATATAAAAGGTAGACATCTTCTCCAAAGATTTCATGGCACCTGGTTAGAGTAATTTGAATTCCGTGAATCACCACCTCCAGTTCCTGAGAAGACTGAATCACTCTGCCACAGGCTGTCAGCTTCTTTGCCTTCTACCTCAGAGGACATTCATGTCTTTAAAAAATAATATTCGTATCTTCTCATTTCTCATCTCTTGTTTCTTTTCTTATTTCAGAAGAAGAATGTAGACTTTGAAACCATATAGACCTGGAATCAAGCCCAGCTCTATTTATAAATATCATCCAGGCCAATACTTCTCAAACTTCATTGCCTACATGAACTGGGTTGGGAGGGAGGGTGGGATCATAAAAACAGATTCTGATTCAGTAGTTCTCAGGCAGGACCTGGACTTCGCTTTGTTGACACAAACTCCAGGTGATGCTGATGCTGCTAGACCATGAGCCACACTCTGAGTAGCAGGTCTCGAAGGGTGTAAGTGAGCTTGCTTGACTGACTTAAACAGTCCGAGGCCATTCCCTCCACTGGGGAATTGAGACTTGTTGGTCAGGTTTGTGTGGCTTCATGTCATGGAACCAAATGGAAGAAACAATGCATTTACTCCTCTCACTTAAGGAGAAGTCCAGATGTCACAGTTCGGGAAACCAGGCTCCTTCCACCATTCGTGGCACATGAGTTTATTCTGAGGTCATGAAATGGCTGCTGTCTCTGGACATCAGTTCTAGGTAGAAAGGAAGAGGGGAAGGCAAAAGGCAAAGACCGGTTGACCCTATTTTTTTAGAAAAAAACAAAATAATAACTTACCCAGTGTCCCACCCTATAGATGTCTGTGTACAACCCAGTGGTTAGATCTGGGTCAAGGAAAACTCCTGGCAGCTTTGGAGTGTGAGAAGGTGAATATTCTAGCTGGGCATGTTGCTGCCCTGAGCAAAATTGGGGGGTTATTAGTAAGGAAGAAAGTAAGAATGGATATTGGTTCACCTCTAATAGTGTCTCATGCGAGTATCCATCTTGTGCTGTTGTTACGGGGTTTAACAAGGCTTAATGAACCACTGCCCCCAGCACAGTGCCTGCCTCAGAGTAAATCCCAACAGTCGTGGGCTTCCTTTCTCTCCTATGACCCTCACTGCATCCCATCTAGGGGTTGCTACATTTAGGACTTCTTTCCTGGTGTCTTGAAAATCTCCTAATGCCTTGATCTTTTTCTCTTCATTCTCTCCATTTTACCCATCTCTCTTAATATGAAAAACACTCTCTTCCTGGCTTTCCCCTCAAGCACCATGCCATCTTGCATACATCCACATCTGTCACCTTGACAACCACCAGCATTTAATGGGCGTAAGTGCTCATTCTGCCTGAAAACTGCATTCTCACAAATTAGAAATATCTTCTGTCCAACTAAATCCAACAGTCTCCAATGGTCTGTTCAACATGCATCCCATGGAATCTCCAAAAGCTATTTTAGCATTATTACACACTTTTCCTCCTCAAAACACCAACCAACCTCTTGTCTCTGAGGCACTCGGCTCTTCAGGCTCCCCTCTTTCCACTAGAAATGCTTGTTTTTTCTTCCATGGCTCCTCTCTACCTTCTCCTTGGAAGTAGGCATTTCCCAGTTTCTCTTCTAGTTACTGTTTACCATACATACTCATTTTGTAATTTCATTCATTTCTATATTCCAGAGCAGAGGTCAGCAAACTTTGGCCATTTGGCCAAATTCCACCTTCCCTCCTCTTCCCCAGTTCCATTGGAATGTGGCACACCCAACTCATTTATATTTTATATGTGGTTGATTTTGCTCTAAGTGGCAGAGCTGCTACTGTGGCCCTATGATCTACAAGTCAAAAATATTTACTGTATTTTCCTTACATAAAACACTTGGCCATCCTATGTTCCAAATCCACTGTGCTGCTATTCATTACTCATGTAATTTAGACCCATGTATTGATTGTCTCCTGGATGATTCCACAGATCTCCCCTACTATCTCTAATCCAAGTCCTAATCTATCTTCCTCTCCAAAATTGTTTCTGCCTTATTTGCTCATTTTCAGCCAGTGTTTCCATACATGCCTACCTGTGGTGAAACTGGATCTTTGCAGCCAATTTATGTCATGAGGGTCATGGGATTGCAAAAGATCCTCAAGTTAAAAATTTCAATAGTATTAATCATGGAAATTAAACTAGTTTTGCTTTTAAAAATCAGTATGACATTAACAAAGCAAAAAAAAAAGGCACTTATATTCAGCTCCCTTTCCTTTAAAATCTAGCTCTAAATTATAGTTCTGGCATATTCATTTTAACAAGGTGCCCTATCTCTGTGACATTAGAGGAGGTGAAATCATGTAAACATGACGCTCACTTCTCAGCATTGACCTAAAGAACAACCAATCATTCCATCAACATTTAAATGCTAGCTCCCTAACATAAAATTATTTGAGTAACTGTGAGACTGAATTATACGTTATTGAAGTAAATATAAGGACCAACATGTAAACAATATCACAGTAAAGTTTTTGTATTATTCACTTTTTCTGGTTTCCTGAAAAATGGACTACTCAGATTATTGGGACAGAATACAAATTATTTGATCTATTAAACTCTGCAAAGGCATTGAGTGGACATATTAAGATCTCCTTGGTAATATTGCAAGTCCTCTCTAAAAGTTCTTGGAACTTTGTCCATATATATGCTACAGTCCTGTTTTTCTGGGGAACCCAGACTCATACAAATCATAAAGAGTATAGACCAATTGAATCACATATCTGGACCCTAGACTTTAGGGTTTAAGCCAAATTCCTCACTTGATTGCATGTCTTTTTTTTTAAAGATTTATTTTTATTTATGCGTACAAGAACTGGGGTGTAGGCCAGAGTTGTGGGGATGTCTGTGAGAGGATTCACCAGAGACAGAGCAGGGAACAGGAAAAACAAGGGGGTCTACTGAAATACACTGCTGAGGGGAGCCATGTGGGTAGCTCCCTGGCCGGGGATCAAACTTGTGCTGTAGAGGCTGCTGATAGCTTGATAGCATTAAGACTTTAACCCCTGTGCGACCAGGGAGGCCCAATTGGTTACATTTCTTATTCCAACCTAATCAATTCAAGTTGATGAAAATTTCATTATTTAAAAAAAAAAAACAGAATATGCAAAAGAAACTTTCATAAGACCAACTTGAATCATTACATGTGCAATTACTACTTGGTATAATGTTGCCAGAAAGTGAAATTGAAAATATCGATGGAGTCACTGAGAGTTATCATAAAACTTTATGGCACAAGTATCTTTTACATGTGCTTTTTATTCCTTTTATTTTTAACAGTTCCCACTATTGTACCCAAACTTATCATTTTTTAAAATTAAACTACAATATTCAGAAAAGCCAACAGACAACTACTGTTAACAGGATTAGCACCAAGCACTCAAAATTCAAGCAGAAAAAAAGGAAGTTGAGGGAGGGAGAGGGTTGAAAAGTGGGAGGAAAGAACACAAGGGAACATGGGGACGGTTCACAGGTGATATGGTGGTGGGAGAACTATGGGGACTACAACCATGTAAGAAAAAAAATTAATTATAAACATATAAATAAATTGTAAACCCCCCAAAAAAAAGGAAGTTGAAAGCGTATTGATGATTTAGCTAATGCCAAAGCATAGCAAAAATCATTTATGGTCTTTTACCCAAATGTTAAATTATTATCTTTGACTTTAATATATTATATTTGCTTCAAATGTTAAATTTCAAGTTTTTTATGTCCCCAAAAATATTTCATGGAAATAATGCTGGGTGGTATTTAGAGAAAGATGTGTACCTGGTTATTGCACCTGGGCTATTACCGGTTGTTCAGGGACTACAATAACAGTTCCCTTTTACCTGGCCCTCGCCGGGCCTCTGCAGAGTGTTTGGATGCCTCCCATCCCTTTTTCCTCACATTCAGTCCAGCCTGCACCCTGTCCTCTTCCTCCAGCAGGTTCCACACACCTTGTCATCCCCAGGCCTCAGCCACCCATGCCACCCCAGGCTCCAGGCAGTGACCCCAGCAAGGGCCTTCCTCTGTGGAGTCAGAGAGGCCATTTCTTGTTGCTTCCTTGACCTAGAACACTAAGCTTGCTCTCCACGCTGGAATGCCAAGGGTCAGCCCTGCTCTGGTGTGAATACACCATTCACTGCATAGTACACACATCATTTTTAGGGCACTTACCTTTCAGACTTGGAGAGTAATGATTCATGAATGTTCCCTCTTCTACTGGATGACCTACCCACAGAAGACAAGACCGTGCTTCCAAAATCACCCTTTGCTCAATGCCTGCCTCAGAGAGAGGATGACTGAATGAGTTGAAGACCGCGGACAAGGACATCCTAGTTAAAGAAAGCAAGGACGATGGAAAGGAAGGAATGTCTTGAATATTATGCAAGAAGAGGACTACTCTTCCACATCTGCAACAAGGCAGGGGCAAAAAGTTGTTGAGGCAGGGCCACCATTGGTTCCTTCAGTGATCATTCATCGTTCCCTCACAGTGCAGTGTTGGGTGCTGTGTCTCGCTGCTTCTGCATTAGAAATATCCTCACAACCTACTCCCTGTGGACTCAAACCATAGACCTTTGGGGAGGCCTCTTTGCTGTCCCAGCCATGCTGAAAAACGCCCTCATTCTGATGCATGAATTATCAAAGGCCTTTGTAAAGTACATATTGATAGCAATTCATCATTGAATTGATCCTGGGGGTGGAAAGCAAATCAACACTTTTCAGGTTTGTGTTTCTTTAGCTTTTCCTTAATCACTAGCTACCCTGTCTTCCAAAAGGCTGAATGCCCCAGAGTTTCACTTGAATTGTTTTTCACAAGTGACAAACTGTAAATGTTTTTCTATTTTAAAGAAATGAAAGATAGTTGTAAATTCTTGAAAAACATTCCATAGACAATGGAAAAGTCAGTTTGTTCAAACAATTTGACTTGTTCTTTCATCTATCAAATTCCTGGGCATCTGCTAGGCATTTGTCAGATACAGAGGGCTCCATGAGCCCAGCTCACTTTGCAAAATCAAATCCATAAGGACACAGAGCAAGTGATTAATAATATATATGGGATGAATGAATATAGGAATGACATTTCCTGGATACAATTTTCCATCAACTATAGAACGAAGAAGGTGACCAGTTAAGAGCCAATTATATCACATGTGCTGTTTTTTTCTCCATCTAGAGAATAGGCAGGACAAGGTTTGAGTCTTTTTAGAGAAAGATGACAATTCAAGAAATGGGTTTTAATAATCAGATTTCTGCACAGAGGGACTACATCCCTTTTGTTATATGAAAGCTGCAGTCTTTAGTCCTGATGGGCTCTTATTTAGATTTGAATGATTATTTGTAATTTCGAGGCACATTGAAAGTTGTGATTTTTATTCCATTCAACAGAGCTGTGGGTTATATACTTTTATGCCCATTTTGTAGCTAAATAACTGAGCATCAGATCGTTTAAACTGATTGCCCACTATTTAGTAAGCAATGGGTCAGGCACTAACACCTAAACCCTCTGCCTCTGTGTCTGTAAAGCTTGTCACCTGAATCCTCCAGGGAACCCAGAACTTTTGAGTGGGTAGGAAGCCACTACCTTCCTCTCAGGCCCAGGTTGCTTGCCATATTGCTAGAGTTCCTGCTTTCTTTCTTACTTTCAAAGTTTTAAAGAAATACATAAAAGGTAAACAAAGTGAGAACTTGTGATCCCGTAGTAAATCCTTTCTGCATTGCTAGTCGGTGAATGCTAGAAGCTAGAGGAGAATTAAAATAATACAGCACTTGCAGCTAAAGTTCCAATGCTGGATCCCTCTAGGGTAGAGCATTTCAGAAGGAGCTGCCGTTTTTGGCCCCAGCACTTGTTGGCAGGAGAGCAATGGGTAGGGGGCCTTTCAGTTCATTTTTTCAGGGCACAGACTGTGGGGAGAATTTAAGCAACTCTCTTCAGCCTTGACTCTTTCCTAGGACAATTCAGGCAACTCCACTTGCCCACAGGCAGGCAGAAGGCCAACTGCACATCTACCTTCCTGTTCGCTCTCCCCTTTGGCAATCCATTACTTGGCTTTTCACCTTACCCAATTTAATATGCTATCTATTCTCTATCTGATTTTCATGCACAGAATAATCAAAGGACCCTCTACTACAAAGCTTAGTGAGAACCCTGAAGCTCTACCCACCCAACTCCAGCCATAACTACCAAAACTAGAGGTGCCAGACACAGATGCCCAGCCAGCCTTCTTGAGAACATTGACTGACCTCACACATAAACTGGGAAACTCTCCTGGAAATAGAAAGCAATTTCATCAAAGATAAACAAGGAACTTTGTCTTCCACTTGCTGCCTCCACCGGAAGAGAAAGAGTGAACCGTGATGAACGTCTCCCGTGGGCAGCCTCTTGGCTAGCTCTGTGATGGGTCCCTTGGATTTTCCATGCATACAAATAAGAAGCATGTTCAATGAACTGGTCACTTAAATAGGCTGTTCCTGGAAATTGGAGTTCCAATTTAAAATATTGACAAAGCCATCTTCGGGAATGTTCTCTTGTATTTATCTCTTTTAATTCACTTTAATTAATCTGCAATTGTCTTTGCAGCTGTGTGATGGGGAGAGTTTCTAAGAATTGAATTTCTTCTAAGACCATGAGCTTGCTTGCTTATTTGATCTTCCAAATGCAGCAAGGGAGTATTTTCGCTAGGTTTTCCCAAGATTTATTACAGGGGCTACTAATTTATTCCCTGTTAAATTGGGCATCTCTAACTAGAGAAAGTTGTTAGAAAATGAATGGAAGAGAGAAATGTGATCATACTCTGAATAGTGTTCACTTGAATGGCTTGAAACGTTTAAGAAAGTCCTCCAGAATCTTAGAAATAGCAAATAAACAATGGAGATGGAGCATGAGATGATACTATCAGCACTGGAGTGGGGACTTTTGTCTTCAGGGACACTCAGTCAGCGAGCTTATTCCTCATTACTACAACCCAACAGGCAGACAGTCATGTGACTAATTCCCGTGTATGGAAAAAAAGGAAGAAAAGGTAAGGTCTTTGTTGCATTAATGCCATGCCACACTGGTTTCAGAAAAGGAGAAAATCTTTTATTCTGAGTCCTCCATAGTGGAAAGTAGTTAAGTACAACAGCTTGGAAACCAGACTGCCAGGGTTCAAATCTCAGCTCCACCATTTATTGTATGAGCTTGGGCAAATTCTTTACCTCTTTGTATTTCAGTTTCCTCCTTGGAAAGATGAGAATAATACCAGTGTCCTTCTTGTGAGGGTTTCTTGAGTTAATATATGTGAAGCTGATAGAACGGTGTCAATAAACCATGTGTGTGTTTACTAATATTTTATGGTTGCAGTATCAGGAACAAGGATTGTTAAGGGGGGCACTCTTTAATGAACACCTTTAATGCGCACATCAGAGAAAGGTAATTTTTAAAAATGCAAACTGGACACTACTACAGTCAAACTTGCTGTGTTTTTCTTTTTTAAGTATTTAGAAACAATTTAATTTTTAAAATAGACTAGTCACTGTGTATCAATTTACTGTGCAAATTCCCTTTACCAAAGGTATGAAGAATCATCCCAAGGTTCAAATCATCCAGGTTTGAATAAAGAAATGTTTTAGGTTCCTACTTTACTTGCTTTACCAAGGAAGGGTTTTGAAGCAGGAAAAGAAGGAAATTACCATTGCACCTGGAATCTTTTTTAAAAGACACGCTTTGTTGCTTTTGTTTAGAAAATGTGGGAAATGCATAAAAGTACATCATAGAAAAGAAGAAAAGATGAACTGTAATACCAGCTTTCAAACAATTACCATGAATGTGATGTTTCCTTTCCATCTTTTTTCCAAACATAGAATTTATACCTTTCATTTTTCAACACAAATTAAACATACGATTTGTCATTTTCCTTTTTTGCCTTCAACCTCACCGCACGAGTAATTTTCTCTGCTTCAGATACTCAGGGTCAGTGACGAGGGTTCTATTCTTGCACCAAGACCTCATCTTTCCATTAGAGATGAACAAGCAGTCCCAATCCTTGCTCCAGATGTGTGGAGAAAAGCCTGCGGACTCAGGGATCATGAAACTAGGTTAGTAAAATGCTATCTTTAGAGTTCCCAGCACTATACTATCATTAATTAGCATCTCAATAGATGAGCTAAGTCACACATGCTAATGCAGTGTTTTAACCAAAGCAATACTAATGTCCCATCTTCCATATGACTCATGGAAGATCATATGGATGGATTCGCTCAGGCCACCATTACAATGTCCCACAGACTAAGTGGTTTACACAGTCATAGTTCTGGAGGCTAAGAGTACAGGAACAAGAAAGCTATCAGTGGGCTTGGATTTGTTCAGAGGCATCTCTCACAGCTCTGTAGAGGACCATCTACTCCTTTTGTCTTCACATGGTCTTCCCTCTTAGGGGACTGTGTCCCAATCTCCTTTTATTATGAGGTCCCCAGTCAGATGGGATTAGGACCCACCCTCATGACTTCATTTTAATTCATGACCTCTCTAAAGACCCTGTCTCCAAATACTGTCTCTTCCTGAGATATGGGTGTTTAGGACTTGAACAGAAGAATTTGGGCAGGACACAATTCAGCCCAGAGCAAGAGTCTATGAGGTCATGTGACTACACTTAGGAGTTTGCTTAAACAGAGGCATGAAATTCTTTTTCACGATGTCCACTGCATGTCCAGAAGAGCTGAGAGCTGAGACTGGGTCCAGGTGACCTTGGCTACTCAGATCTCACCACAGAGCCTGACACTTAATTTTTTTAATTTTACTGAAAGTTTATTTAACAAAGTTTAATGTTAAGCAGTGAATAGAGTTTTCCCACTTTTAGAGATTAAAAAATATGATTTACTGGGCCTCCCCGATGGCGCAGCGGTTGAGCTCTGGGTTGCGAAGCTGCCCTCGGCCTCTGCAATGCCGGTTCGATCCCCGGCTGCTCCCCGGCCACCGGAGTTAGGTCCCACATGGCACGCAGACCTCTCCTGCCGCCCGCTGCTCCCCTCAGCAGTGTACTTTGGTCCTTCTGCCTGCTCTGCTCCCCGCTATGGCTCTGGTGAATTCTCTCACCCTCCCACACTTCTGACTGTACCCAGTGCTTGTATAAATCAATCAATCAATCAATCAACCAATCAATCTTGTATAAATAAATAAATCTTTAAAAAAATATATGATTTACTACATAATTATTTGATAATTACTGTGTCATCAGGTATCTTTTTGTGTGCATTATTTATTTATTTTCTTACATCATTGTTCATTTTTGTACAATATTTGATTTCTCCCCTCAGATGTAATCCCCCATAAATCTCCCACCACTACATCACCCCATGAAACATCACCATGTCCCTTGTAGAGCCTGACACTTAATAGATAGCAACAGAGAGCAGCAAAGTGGGCAGGGAATTAAATGCACAGACCGAACACTTCTCCAGGAATAAGTGAGACTTGCCAGAAGCCAAATTCTACAGCCCAGGAGAGAGAAAGTGGTCTGTCTGTCCTAATCAGCAAGCAACATTGGATAAACTCACTATTTTAATACAGGCATCCATCTGTAACCTAAAGACTATGGTTACGACTGTCAAAAGGTGCTGTTCAATACTTTCATCCAAAGAGTGCTTCAATCTTCATAAAAAATTTTGAGAGCGGAAGCTGTAATGAGAATATAACAAGTTGAGTGAGAATGCATTTCTCCAAATCCCCTGAGTCTTACTTCATTGGATACATTTAAAAGTTCTATGGTTAAAATAAGTGTAAATTCTGTGATAGCAAGAAATGTCACTTTCATCACTGCTTTAATGGAAGGTTCATCCTAGAAGCAGTGAGAAACTTAGACAAGTGGGTGAAGGAGGCTTGGTATCTCTAATTTGGGAAAGTGGATATAAATTTTTGTAGGCCCAATGTCTTTGCAAGACTGTCATCCATGCTGTCTCTGTTGACCTATTTCATTGCTTAAGGCTCTATTTTTCTAAATGCTAAACAGATAATGGAGCTTGTCACATATGTTAACTAGCATTGTGAGAATAATAAGCTTCCAATGGTCAAAAAGACAGTGTCGAGGCCAATAAAAAAGTCTTTAGCCGAATATTACTATTCTTTACGAAGGTCAGGCTCCCAGCAAAACTGTAAACTCACTGAAGGCCCTAGATGAAAATTAATGGGAACATTCTAACTACAGTTAAACACAGAAATAGAATTCTAAATGCTTTGGAAGAAAGGAAATCAGCAGTCAGAAAAATACTGCTAAATAATTGTGTAGTTCTTCCCAAGTGAGCACACAGGATGTTTAAGCATTAAGAACTGTGATTTCCCTATAGGAATCCCCCCAAAGAGAGAAGGGTTCTTTTCATACCCATGTTTTGTTCAGTTATAGTCAGAAACAAAGAGAGCCATCTGAATGACCTCAAGAAATAGGCTACCTTGGTGTGGAAAAAAAAAAAAAAAAGGCTACCAGGAGTTATAAAAATATTCTAATACCGTGGAATAGTTTAAAGAATTTGCCATGTGCCAGAAACTGTGTTGGGTTCTTTGTGGTATCACTTAGGCCTTATGCAAGGACAGGAATGGGCACAGTGCAGGTTTTCTATGATCCAGCAGACTGGGTAAAGGAGGAGAGTCCTTGAGGCCTCAGTGGCTTTTGCAGGATTTTATTGGGATTTACCAGGTACACGGCAGGGAGAGGTGCGGGGGGTGGGGGGGCTGGGAGGCTGGCAGGCCTCCCAGCCCCTAGCAAGTCTTCACTCTTATCTGGGCTCTCCGGCCTTCCCTGGTGGCCTTGTTCTCGTGGTGCTTCTGCTTCTGCTTCTCTGCTTCTGCTGGCGTCCCCGTGACACCACCCTTAAAAGACCAGTCTTAGCCCAGGTGAATCCCATCTACCTATGCCCACACCCTACTCCAGGTGCCCGCCATCAGGCATGCATGCAGGACCGCAAGGATCCATCATCTATCCTGATGGCGGGAGGGCAGAAAAGCCTGATACTTTTTACCTTACCCTACACCTTACAATAACTCTGTAAAGTTTATAATTTTATTCTGCCTGTAACACAGCTAGGGAGACTGCAGTTCAGAGTGATAAGGGAGTAGCCTGTGGTCACACAGCTAGTGCTATGCAGAATCTATATTCAAGACCAAGTGTTAAAAATCCTGTGAGTCAAAACTCTGACTCAGTTAAATTGCCTAAAATTATAAAAATCATGTGTACAAAAAATAAAATAAAATTAACTTGCACTGAAACTGCAGCAAGAAAACCACTCAGGCTCAGGGCAGTACTAAAGGATATCTCTCCCGTCATGTCCACGCCTCTGTCCACTCTTCCTTCCCCTCTCCTGGTATTTCTGCTCCCTCATAACAGACCATAGACAAAGAAACACAGAGATAAAGTTCTAGCTACAAATTGTGCAGAAAAATAGTTAACCAAGTAGACCTGAGATTGCTATGCTTAAGACTTGCTTTCAAGGTTGGTTCTCAGCTGTCGTCTGGGAACTTGGCTCCCAGTTACTGCTGAGAGTGACCCCCTTGGCCTCCTGTTTGTGCAAACAATGTGGTTTATGTTGAACACCTGCTTTCCTTCCGGGGCTCTGGAATTTGGGTAAGTGTAGGCAGAGGGTGCCTGCTTGACCACACTCAATAAAAATCTTAGGTGCCGAGTCTCTCTAATGGGTTTCCCAGGACAGAAACATCACACACATGTTGCTGCATTTTTGTTGCTGGGAGAGAAGTGTGCTGTGTGGCCACATTGGAGAAAGCACGAGGAAGTCTTTGCATGAGTCAACTACATGCCAAATCCTATAAGTTCTAGCAAATCTCCAAACACAGTGGTATCTTGAGACCCTGTAGAGTAAATGGAAGTTATCAGGTTATCAGATTTTTTCTGCCCTCCTGCCATTAGCATCATGACAGACACCGATGGTCTTACACGCCCGCCTGATGGCAACACCTGGAGTGAGGTGCAGGTGAGCATAAGTGGACACACCTGAGCCAAGAGAATGACCATGTAAAGGCAACAGCAGAGGCTGGGAGGCAGCAGAGGACCATGCAATGCAGGTCCTGCCAGCCTCCTGGCTCCCCAGGCCACCCTGCCTGCCATGTACCTGGGTGCCTCCCCACAAATGGTGTAGAAAGATCATTAAAATCCTGAAAAAGCCACTGAGGGCTCCAAGACTCTCCTTTACTCATCTTCCTGGATCATAGAAAACCTTCTCCACACCTTGCTGGTGCTACAGGCACCAACACACAAACTGCACTAAATGCTATAAAGGAAAAACATAGGTGAAGTAAAGGAAATAGAGGAACTCAATTGACAGAGGCTCCAGAAACACCCCTCTGTGAATATTCTATTGCAGCTGAGACCTGGTGGATGAGGAACAGTTGAGGAGTTACAGAGGAAGAACATGACCATGGATGAACACGTCCAATGTGGCTACAACCCTGCAAGCCAGGATGCCAGATGAGGCCGGAACCACAGCCGCAAAAGCAGACACAGACTGCTTGTGGGAGGGTGCCCATGTCCAAGAGCTAGGCCTGCTAGCCTGCTATTGAAGAATGTTAGCAGGTGAGAAACATGGTCAATGTGCTTTTTGCTAAGATTGTTTTGGTTGCCATGTGAGAACACATGATACAAGCGGTGGAAGCAGGGCGAGCAGTTGAGAGGCCATTCACAGTCTGAGGTGAAACATAGACTGGGTGGTAACTATGTCTAGAGGGGGATTCAGGAACATTTTAGGAGAATGGACCCCAAAATCCATCTCCTGTCTCCCTACACCTAGTGTTCAGCCCACCCCTACTCCCTTCCTATCCAGACACCTCCATGTGCCCCCTTCTCCCATGCCAGTGGCAAACCTGATCTGTTTAACCTGCTAGTCTACAATGCAAATGAGGTATAAAGTTGCTAGCTGTCCTTTCTCAAAACTATTGTCTATTATTTTGACAATTCTTTTTTCATTTTTTTTCCCAAAGGATGTTAAAATACCTTTCATTTTCATGTCCCTGAATCCCCTTCTATCCATAGTTACCACCCAGTCTATGTTTCACCTGGACCATGAATGGCCTCTCAACTGCTTGTTCTGCTTCCACCTCTTACATCATGTGTTCTTATGCATGCACATGCACACACACACACCCATGCGCCAAGTGTCCACAATCAAGCACACATGCCTCACACCCACATGCCTTCTGCATTAACACAATCAAGGCAACAGGTGATAGCCACAGAGACTAGAAGCATAAGAAGGCGTATTAACTCATTTACCCTACAGAGGAGAGTGTGTGCGTGTGTCTGTCCCCTGAAAGCAAAGTTAGTTTCCCACATTATTCCTTCTCACCTTAGTCTCACTTTAAAAAAAAAAAATCAAAGTTTTCTGGAACCCAGAGGTGTGGTGACCACAGGGCCCAAGTCCAAATTCCCTAGCTCTGTCTACGGCTCTCTACAAACTTGCCCATCCCTATCTTCCAGCATTCTCCCCCATTGTTCTCCTACCCTCTGCTCCTGGCTTTTCCCCCTGAGTCCTTCCTCCTACAGCCCTCTCTCTCTTTTTTTTTTTAAAGATTTATTTTTATTTATACAAGAGCTGGGGTACAGACCAGAGTCGCGGGAGGGTGAGAGGATTCACCAGAGACAGAGCAGGGAGCAGAACAAGCAGACGGACCGAAAGCACTGCAGCGGGAGAGACGGGAGAGGTCTGCTGAGCCATGTGGGATTCTCCCTGGCTGGCCAGGAATTTAACCGGTGTTGTGGAGGCTGCGGACAGCTTCATAGCGCGTCGCTCAACCCACTGCACCACCGGGGAAGTGCGTATAGGCCTCTCTTTCCTAGGCTGTCTTGGCCATAACAATCTCACTCTCATCCACATCCTCTCATTCAGCGCCTTCCTCTGAAGCACGTGGTCTACTTCCACTGGGCCAATTTCACTCTTCCTGCATTTCTACCTGTTTCTAATCACTTCCCCCTGCAGAGGCTGAAGCCACCCAGCGCCCAGCTGAGGGCCACCCCTGGCTCCTCAAGGGAATCACACGTAGTGGGTGTTGGCTGCCTCTCCACTGGCTCCTCCTGATTTAGGCTGACACTGTCCAGGTTAGTTGTCTCAACTACAGTTAGAGCCAGCAGAGGAAATGAGTTTAAGGCTTGAAAAGCAGCATTCACAATCTTCCAGAGGTAAAGTAAACAATAATCACTCCCTTTGTTATCCTGTTGCACAATCCTAGAACAAAGAGGCACTTATAGGAATAACAGGGAACTCAGTGCACAGCTAATGAAGTGAGAATACAGTTTGCGGAGTCTGCCTGGCATCGAGGCCTCAACACGGCTTAAATGATTCTAGGGCAGTAGAGAAAGTTCTGTGACATAATTGTAGTTATGCAAGCTATAATAATGATACATTTCCTTAAAAACTCAGGTTTTAGGGTATAAATAGATTGCTTTCAGGGGATTAGAAAAGAGCTTCCCACATAGGAGTACCTGCTTCCCGCGCAGCGTATTTTGGGAGCTTCAGTTTTCTCAAGTGCCAAAAATCATTGTCCTAAGTAAAAAGTTTTTTTAAAATTAGTAAAAATAATCAACCCCTATAGAGTCCTTAGCACCAGACACTCGGAAATATAAATTTACTTGGGGAGGCAAGAAGACAAAATAAATAATGTAAAACTGGATTTCTGCAAAACTGATGGTGAAGGTAGTAACACAACATCCTTCACACGAGGACTAAGTGCTGAAGTCTGCTTCAGATATAGAGTCAAAAATTTTTTTCTTGGGCCTCCCTGGTGGCACAAGGGGTTAAGCACCGCTCTATGAAGCAATCTGCAGACTTTGCAGCAGTTGCATCTCTGGCCAGCCAAGCAACTACCCACATGGCACAGCAGACCTCTCCTGTCTCACCCACTGCTCCCCTCAGCAGTGTATTTCAGTCAATCTGCTTGTTCTGCTCCCCACTCTGTCTCTGGTGAATCCTCTCACCCCCCACATCTCTGGCCTGTGCCCCAGCTCTTGTATGCACAAATAAATAAATCTTTAAAAAAATTTTTTTTTCTTAAAATAATAAACCTTCTTGAGTGAGGACCAGAGTCTGGACCAGCCAGCTCTCTGCCACCAGCACCCCACTCAGCCTCTCGGGCCTTGGCTGCCCGGCCTGCCTCATCTTGCCGACCCTGCGCCCAGGGCTTCGGCGCTTATCCCCTCCCCACACAGTTGAATCTAGTATTTCTGTCTTCTCCTGTGCCTTAGTCTGTCTTTGCTCCATTTTGCCCTTTTATTGTGTGTCTTTCAGCTCAGGGTGAGGGAGACTGCTCTTCTCCCTCTCCTGGGCCCTGCTCTCAGCCTGGCTCAAAGACTGGGGGTGGGGTTGGGTGGGAGGAGGTGTCGTGTGGTGGATATGTTCTTCCCAAGGAGCACAGAGATGAAGGGAATGTTCAGCCCTAGGGGGTACAAACTGAGCTCGTTAGCCTCCTTCCTCTTACCTTCCCTCCTTCTTACTTTCTCATCTCCTTCTTTCTTTCCTTCTTTTCATTTTACTATTTTACCCCTCCCCCTTTTTTTGGTAAATATGAATGACACAGAAAACTGCAATGGACAAATGTGTAGCTAAATGGATTAGCAGAGGATGAATCCCTATAACCACCTCTCACTGCTCTTCCCAGTCTCCCCTCCCTGGGAAAGTGCAGCTCTCCAGGAACACCTGCATCCTTTGTTCTGCTCTCCCCTTCAGCCCCACATCCTGGTCCTAGCGATCCACCTCCCAAGGCCACTCTCTGAGTGCGAGGCCTGGGCTCAGCCACCTGCCTTCCCCTGTTCTCCCCTGGACTCAGCCACCAGAGGCTGGTGGGAGACGCTATGGAGAAGCCAGGGAAGCCATGGGCACAGTGGAGGACTGTGATTACTGCTGAGCTCCAGCTCCATGGGCCCAGCTCCCTGAGACAAGAACTGCTTCAGCCTTGTCCTCTAGCACCTTCCCCTTCCTCTCCTCGTGTGGGCTGGGAGTGGCTTCCTACTTTCTTATCCCGTATCTGCCCTCTTATCCCTTCTCACCAGAGTAACAAAACTCAGCATCCAATCTCTTTTATGAAGAGGGGTATAATCCACTCCCTTTCCCTCCTCCAGGACATCCACCCTCACCTCTTTCTGCAATAGAAACTCCCATACCCCCCATCCCTGTGGACTCCAGTCCCTGTGGGCTTGCTTCAAACACAGATGACCACATGTCTGGTTTGACTGAGACAGTTATACTTTGCACATTGTCCCTGTGCAACCCATTCACAGAACCCTCATCCTCAAAATTATCCTGGTCAGTTACATTCACTTCATTCTTCACACAACAGCCAAAAAGATCCTTGAAAAACACACTGTAGTGATCCCAGTACCCTGCTCTGGAGCCTCCAAAATGTACCTTGAGGATGAAATAATAAACACACACACACACACACACACAGAGAGAGAGAGAGAGAGAGAACATCACAAATATTGGCAAGGATGTGGATAAATTGAAATGTTTGTGCACTTTTGACAGGAATATGAAGAGGAGCAGTCAGTCACTATGGAAAACAGTATGGCAGTCCCTCCCAAAATTAAACAGAGACCTTATGATCTGGCAGTCCCACTTCTGGATATATACCCTCAAAATTCAAAGTAGGGTCTTGAAGAGATATGTGCAGCTTTATTCACAATAGGCAAGAGATGAAAACTACCCAGTGCTCATTGGGTAGGTAGATAAGCACAATGTGGGGTAGACAGACCATGAAATGTTCTCCAGCCTGCAAAAGGGAGTTCATTCTGACAAGTGCTACCACATGAGTAAACTTTAAGGACATTGTGACTGAGAGAATAAGACAGTTGCAAGAGGACAAATACTGCATGGTTCCACTTATATAAGAGATCGCGAGTGGTCTGATTCATAGAGATAGAAAGCAGAATGGTGATTCCAGGGGGTGGGAGGAGAGAGAGAATAGACTGTCAGTGTTCAATGGGTATAAACTTTCAGTTTTGCAGGTGAAAAGTGTTCTGGAGTTGGATGGAGGTGATGGTTGCCCAATGGAATATACTTAATGTCACAGAAGTGTACATCTAAAAATGGTTAGATGAGAAGTGCCATGTTCTACGCTGTATTTTACAATTTCAAACAAACAAAACTCCCCAAGGCTTTTCATCATAACTGGAATAAGATCCATAAACAAAACCAAGGCCTTGGGGTTTAGGGCCTGGCTCCCCATCCCACACCCCCACCCCACTGCAGGCCATTTCCTGGGTCTTCTCTTCCCGGGGCCCCTTGCCCTCAGCTTCCCTCCTGTGACTGCTCCTGCACACCAGACGCAGGCTCCTCAGAGAGACTTTTCTACCCCCTCCCCTCCTTTAGTACCTTCTTTTTTCTAACCGAATTATGTGAAATTAATTACATGTTGGAAGGTTAGAATCCTTCAATGGAGGATCCTAAGCAATGGCGGACCAGAGGCCATCATTGAGTGGGGAAGATGGGATGGATCCCATGGGGTGGGCTGATGGAAAGGAAGAATGAACTGAAAGGGAGGAGGAAGCTACTGGGGGGCATGTGGCCAGGGATGGCCTCTGACTGTGACTACAGCTGGTGCTCGGTTTATCAGCCTGACTTTAAGATCTAGTTCTCTATGTAGCCTGTCTAAATACCTAACTAAACCTTTCTAAGTCTTAGAGCAAAAACATACTCCCAGATGTGTATTTCCTGGTAGGCTCATTTCTTGGCAAGAGAGGAATCTGGGATGTACCCAGGAAAGGATGGAGAGTCTGGATCCCAAGCAGCCCTTGGTGGGTCTCTGGGGAGACATGACTTCTCACAGGGCTAAAGATTCACTCAGTCTCACTCTCTCTCAATCTGGAGAGCTACTATGAAAACATTCATCCTCATTGTGAAGGCCAGTCCAGCTCATACCCTCTGAGCTACTTAACCCCTAGGACCATAGGTTTAGATCAACTATTAATGTGGTTCCTCAGGGCTGAGTCTCATCAGATCTAATCACTAATTTGAAACAAAGAAAATGAGAGGGGAAGAGATGGGAAGACTTGTTCAGTTTCTATTGAACCTCAATGTCTGGTTTAGAGATAGAAACAATTTGATTACCAGAAAGCAAAAAGCAGGCTGCAAAAGAACAATAAAAACCAATGTGTTACACAGTTGTCATGTGCCAGTCACTTTATGTCCATTTGCTCTAAATTGCATGAAAGCCCCGTAACATTGGGGTTGCTGGCTCTGCCTTACAGATGAGGAACTGAGGAGCAGAGGAATTCATGAACTTGACTGAGTTCTTACTCCAGCACTTTTCTCCTTTTTATTGGTCTCACAACAAAGGCTGCTCTATAAATCATATGCACAAGCCATTCTGGTACTTGAGATATAAATCAACCAAAATAACTCTTTTGGCTGACTTGTAACTCTTAAAGTGTGACTCATCTGTCACAAAGTCTGATCAGAGCAACCTAGGCCTCGGGGAATAGGTTTCTTAGTAGAAAAGGGACTTGGCGGCTTGATGAAGTGCACTTGCCTAGAAACTGGGGAGCCTGTGGAGAAATTCAAGTGGCAATTACTGTTCTCGGGAGCTTAAAATCTCATCCTAATAATATCTTGGTGTTCTTGAGGCTTCCCTCACTCTGTACACCATGGCCACCCCACCTCATGACCTCTTCAGTATGATACCTGGTCTATCAATCACACTCCCCAAGGGCATTGCCCCCAACCCCCCAGGCCAGGGGTGGGGCTGCCGGTCTTCAAAGACTGTGCAGAGAACTTTGTTTCCCTGTCTCTCTTGGGTAGGTTTGCACAATAAAACAAGACAATAGAGTTGATAGCACTACAAAGTAAAAAGCATCCCACAATTGTAAAATGTTACTTATCACCGTGCTGATGGCAGGAAACTGTGCCTTTGGCTAAATTGCCAGGCTTCCTTGACTCTAGTGTGGGCTGAGTACCGTGATTATTTCAGAACGGACTCCCATGTATTGAACTCCTAGATTACCCCAGGGTTACCCAGCACAACTCTAGTACCACTGTTATCCCCAGTTAACCGGTGAGGAGACTAAGATACACAGAGAGCTTGTGTAACTTGCCAAAGGTCCCAGAGCAGAGTCTATGTGACTGAAGGTCTGTTAGTCCCATGTTGAGCCATCAGGCTTCAGGCTCTTCACAGAAGCTATTGCCTAAGGATTGTAAGTAGGTGGGCATTTTTTTTTTTAATGTTGAATGTTTTAAACATTCTTGTTTGTGTTTTTACAATATAGGATTTCTCCTCTCAGGTGGGTCACCATAGTTTTCCCACCACACAAGTACCCCTAGTTCTCCATCATTATCCATTGTGCTCTCCTACCCCCTGTTTTCTACTCTCCCCCTCCCGATCCCCTCCTAAATGTCTCAGATCTATGGTCTTCTTTGAAGGGCCAGTCACACAGATGGGATTTTTAACTCACTAGACACCTAAGGCAAGAAGAGGCCCTGTGGATGCCATACTTGAAAGGGAATTTCTCTGGCATGACGATTCTCCAAATAGAATGCGGAAGGAAAGTGAGGATGCCAGATTTAGAAAAGCAAAGCTCATGTCAAGTTGAGCTCCCCCTAAACCTTAGCATTGGGTAAAAAGAGTGACCTACACTGAAAAACATAGATCTCAAGCATGCTTCCCTGGCATCATCTTGCCAGGTTACTCAGAAGTCATTCTGCTTATGTCTGCTAGATGTTTGTATTTTCTTACAATTGGGTATGGTTGTTGAGGCAAATTATTTTACAGCCTTCACAGGTAAGTGACATTTCCCCAGTAATTAAAGGTAAACTGCTATCACCACTGTATTGCAGTTTCTCCTTGTGAACTGGGCCCTCTCTTCCTTTCTGAATCTATTTAGCTATAGAAAGAATCCTCCTCAACTCCAAAAAAAAAAAAAAAAAAAAAAAAAACAAGTTGATATTTTGCTGAATTTGAATAGCAACCAAAAAAGAAGGTCAAGTTTTAAAAGAAGCAATCCAGGAGGGGATTGTAATTAAATCCGCTCTGGGCTGGGTACAGATGATTCATTTCAAGTACATAACATTCTGGAAGCATGTGACCGAAGGTATTTTTCTAAATAACCTCAAGTGCTAGTCAAGTTATTCTTTAAATTGCATGCCAGCGACATCTCCAAACTGGTATTTTGCTTGGCAAGCGCTGAGCCACAGCCACAGCCCGGATTTTCCGGCTAACAGAGCCCAGCCTTGTTTAAACAGCCATTTCTGTTACTTCCACTTCTATCTAGCCTGGAAGGATGACACAGCTGCAGAAGCCCAGGGAAGGAAGCTCGTGGTGGGATATAGACTGTCTAAGGCACCTTTGCTTCAGCACAGGAACTTCTCTGTGGTCGAAGGAGATAGCTCAGTATACCTGAGATGGGGATTCCAAAGCCTAGATTTTCTACATGTGATGGCACTCCTGAAATTGCACCTCTTCCAGGGCTTCCACCAAAACAATTAGGAGATCCTAGGTGATTATCCTCTCAAAAGCCTCCTCTGAGTTCATCTCCTCGCCCTACCAAGCCACTCTCCTCATCCAGATGGTTCTCAAGTTTGCAGCCAGGCTCATGCACTGTGACTCTGCTCTCCGGATGCAGCAGTTGGTGCTGATATAGAAAGCCCCCAAGCTGAGCCTATGAGGATTCTTCCAAAGCCAAGCTCTCTATATCTTTAAAGAAGAGAAGGAGAATGTATCAAATATGCAGGGAAGAGTAGGACTAAAGTTAGAGAGAAAGAGCTCTAGTGTTGTCTAGGTCTTGGTCCCCAATGCCCATGAAGGTCAACTATTCTTATCCTGCAAGGCACCAAACTATCCTTAAAATTGGATTCCTTTTCCTTAGGCTAGTCCATATGGAGATTCTGCCCTATGCAACCAAAAGATTCCTGATAATGTCCCCTGACTCTCTCACTCACAGCCCCACTATGATACATGAAATCCTCGAAACTGCCCTTGGCCAACCCTTAAGAAAACTTGGTGTGTGTAATGACTTGAGCAGATGGGATAAAGGAGCAAGTCCTGGAGCCCTCAGTGGCTTTTGCTGGCTTTTATTGGAATTTACCAGGCACACAGCATGCAGAGGTGCTGAGGAGCCGGGAGGCTAGCAGGCCTTCCAGCCCCTAGCAAATCTTCACTCTGCCTGGGCTTTCCGGCCTTCTCTCATGTTCTCTCTGCTTCTCTTGTGGTTCTCTGCTCACTCTCTTTGTGGTTCTGCTTCTTCTGGCGTCCCTGTGACGCTCGCTGTCCTTATAAGCCCAGTCTTAGCTCAGGTGAATCCCATCCACACATGCCCACACCCTACTCCAGGTGCCTGCCATCAAGCATGTATTCAGGACTGCAAGGATTCACTCCTATTGGCAGGAGGGCAGAAAAGCCTGACACTGTTCATTTACCCTACAGTGTCTTAAAAACAAGTAATCGACTCTAAAATTTAGTGAACAAGTATTTTTACCCTCAGAAGTTCTTTTTCTGCAAAAAACAAAACAAAACTTACTGGAAGAGATTCCTTCAATTATATCCTGCCTACTGCATTAAAAATATCTATCAAAGGGACAAGTAACATAAATTTTGGGCACTGTATATGTTTGCTCCCTAGGGCTGTCATAACAAAGAACTGTAGACTAGGTATTCTTAAACAATAGAAATTTCTCTCATAGTTCTGGAGGTTAGAAATCAAGATGAAGATGTTCATAGGCTTGGTTCCTTCTGAGGGCCATGAGGAAAGGATCTCTTCCAGGTCTCTTTCCTGGGCTTGTAGATAATTGTCTTTTCCCTGTTCCTCTTTGTATCACCCTCCTCCTATGTGTGAATGTTTCTGGGTTCAAATTTCCCCTTTTTATAAAAACGTCAGCAATATTGGATTAGGACCCAGCCTAATGACCTCACTTTAACTTGATTATCTCCATGAAGACCCTGTCTCCAATTAATGTTACTAGGGGTTAGGATTCCAACGTATCTTTTGTGGGGACATACAATTCAGCCCACCAGCCCATACAATTGAATGCTACACAGTCAGGACAAAGAAGGAGGGATGTCTGCATTTGCAGAGAGTAAAAATTTCTACTTACATTATGTGGAAAAGGAGGTCTTTATTTGTATTATCTCTGTTGCCTTGTAATTTATGCATGTATATGTACATTAACATTTATACATACAGATGAATCTCCTTAATTTCTGGAATGAATCAGAAAGGTTTAAAATAGTTACCTTTTAGAAGAGAGACTGCAAGGGAACAGAACTTCACTTCTTTCATTTGTAATTTACTGACTTCTATTTCCACATTGTCTGAAACTCATATATACATGTATACATATATGTATATGTGTGTGAGTATATACTCACTTTTTTATGCTTTCTATATTTTGTTAGCAATGTAAGCTATATATTGTCCTAAAGATAGGTATTGATACATATGTAAGCTCTCCAGGATAGGTTTCCTGTGCCAAGCACAACTTATATTCTATGTATCTGTCTAAACATGTAAGTTCTAAAAGGTTATGTTTGTTCTTCCTCACCTGCAATGGCTCAGCATAGGAGGGGAAGCAAACCCCAGTGTCATACAGTACATGGAGAAGAGTCTGATGACTGCATTTAACTGCTTCATAATTATGACCAGGTGATTCTGTTCTGTTGGACAACTGGCATGTCCCCCCCTGTTGTGGTCCTGTCCTAAGAAGGGAGATGAGACTCCAAGGACATAAAAAGGTATTGAGGGATCAGTTTGCATTTTTTCTTCAGAGAACTCTGTGGAGGAAACCCAGATGAAGACAACCTCTATTTTTTTTCCAGGGGTTAATATCTCACTTAATAAGGTCAGAGATACAGGATGGTTTGATTCAGCAACTCAACCAAGTCTTCAAGGATTATGCTCCCTCTGTATCCTGGCCCTGCTTCTCTTGACCTGGCTTTTAGACTATGGCATCATGGTTCCAGTAGGCTCTCATGGTTCCAGGCAACACATGTTGTCTCAGCAACATCCATCCAAACAGGGACATTTTTCCTCCTCAGTTACACAGTCATTCAGCAAACACGGCAGTGCACCCACCTCCAGTTCCCTCTGAGAGGCCCTGTTAGTCTGGTTCTTTTCTTTCCCTAAACTTCCATATTAGTATACAGGGTCTGCTGTGACCTTCAAAGAGGTTTTGGGAGTCAGGGATGAGGGTGCTGGGTGAGGATGTGGAAGGGGGCTGGTCCTACTTAGTCTTTGGTAATCTGCATTTTTCACAGCAAGCAGCTTTTTGCAGGGAGTTACAGACTTTAACCTCTCTCTCTGCAAAATATTTTGCAGTGATAAAATGCTAGTCTCTCATTAATACAAAATCAAAATCAAAATCAACAAAGCAACTATAAACCAGAGACACACTACAGGGTGGGGGGGGTGGTGGCAGGGAGAGGAAGGATTAGGGTCAAAATAAGGGGGGGTTACAATTTTATGGGGAATATAACCAAAATGAAAATGCATACATTGTGCAAAAATGAAAAATGATGTAAGAATTATATAAAATAAAATATTGAAAAACGAGAAGAAAATTCTAGTCTCAATTCTATAGCTGGATTTCAAGGGTTTGGTTTAGTTTGTTTTTATCTGTTCCTTTATTTGGTTCTTTATATTCCATATATGAGTGAAATCATCTGTATTTGTCTTTCTTCTTGTGACTTATTTTGCTTAGCATAATCCTCCCCACCCCTTCATCCATGTTGTCACAAATGGCAAGATTTTATCTTTTGTTAGAGCTGAGTAGTATTCTATTGTGTCTATATCATACCTTTATTCACTCATCTGTCATTAGGCATTTAGGTTGTTTACGTAGCTTGACTATTGTAAATAGTGAACACCCACATTCTGTAGGCCAAAGAAAGACTCTACCTTTCCCCCTCCCCCATGCCTCGCAGCCACATGTACCTGCATCATCTAGCCATTGTTTGCAGAATACGCCTCCTAGTCTTTGATCATTCTGTTCCTTTCAAAGGAATACTGTCCACTTGTACTACATAATTGTTTAGGCTCCCCTTTCATAAAGGAAAACCTGAAATCATAAATATGAATTTCAGTTGAAGAAGGAAATTAGCATTAATTAAAGGGATATTATAAAATCAGTCATTTAAAATGAAAAGCACTTTATTTGTTTGCATGCTATGCTCTGAAGTTTCTTTATCTTATTTTTAAAGAAGTTGAATATATAACCTAGAGAGTTAAAAAAGCTTTGTTTAGTCAAGTAAGCAGTTTGCAACACAGGACTTTAGATCAGATTAAATGCTCTCTTTACCTTGAGTGACAAATTTTTCTCCATTGTGATTTTTTCCCATTCAATGTGAAGTGATAAGGACTGTCTTGCTAGCAAATTGTTTTTCACAAGGTGATGTTTACCCACCTGAATTAATAATCACATTGCTATAAATGTCAAGATGCATGATACATGTTTTAGATAACTGTGAAAAGTCATAAATATAATGTATTACTCTTGGGTTAATTATCTCTTCTCCCAGACCTAAACTAATAGTGAACTTACTGCATATTTTTTCTTTTTCCTGCTGAGTAACAATAAAGTCTTTCCTTTTATTCACTAAAATCTCCAATATGATTTCCAATATTTGAAATTGACCCTTTGCTCTTCTCACTGTGCTCCAAAACTAATAAAACCTTTTTGTTATTGTTGTGTGTTAAATTGTGTCCTCTAAAATGTTGTGATCTCCAGCAGCTGTGAATGTGACCTTATGTGGAAATAGGGTCTTTGTAGAAATAGTTGAGTTAAAATGAGGTCATGCTATATTACAGTGGGCCTAATCCAGTGACTGTTGTCATTATAAGAAGAGAGAGCAAGTTGGACCCTGAGCCACACAGGGAGACAGCAGGGTGATGACAGAGATTGGAATGAAGTGTCTATAGGAAAAAAAAAATCCCAAGAATTGCTAGAAACCACCCTAAATAGGAAGAGGCAAGGAAGGATCCTCCACTAAGTCAGGTGCTTGACTGGACCAAGAGAACTCTTGGTAAGAGTTGGAGGAAAGCCTTGTATATCACTATTTTCCTTTCCCTCCCATGAATACAATCTACTTTTGGTTTGAAACCATTGTTACTGAAATAAAGAGTGATGAGAGGCAGATCAGAAAGAAAAGGTTTGAATGGAACTTGAGTGAGCTGTTGAGATTTTCATTAGAAAATGACCATCAGCCTGTTCTTTTCCAACTCTGTAAACTGCCAACGGAATAAGGTCCTGCAGGTGAAAAAATACTCTGTGAGGGTAGAATGTTAATCTTCATTATTATTGTTAGCTATTGTTAATCAGCAGAAGCATCTCAAAAGAAGAAATCATTTGCTACTGGCCTGATATAGAATCCAACTTGGTGTTCTGTGTGCTGCTGGCACCTAATACAGAGGGATGTTGCTGGAACAAATGAATTCTGCACAGGAGTCAGCTTTCCCAAGTCCCACTCCACAGTATTTTACAGTGCCCGCTGAAATTCCCTTCTGACCTTCGGCCCTTTGCCTCAGGACCAGCCCTTCTCAGGAACCTTTGCCCCGGAAGTCCCTTCTGATGACTCCAACACAGAAATTTGCTGAGCTCAAAGCACTCTCAGTCCAGATACCAAAGGACTTTGGGCAAGTCACACAGTCCCTCTCTTCATTTTATTCACCCACACCTGGAGGTGACAAAAGGAAAAGGAAGTGCCAGTGAGGGCTGATATGGGCAAAGCTAGGGAATATACATTCTTCCAAACAGATGCTTCATGTGTCTGAACTTGTTGTACACTGATCTGCATTTTCTATTCCCTAGAGCCTCAACTCTCTTCAGGCATCTTGCCAATCAGCCCCCTGTGTCAAATAAAAATCATGTGCAAAATCCTAGACTGCTCCCTCCTGATACCTGGCTTTGTTAAGGTATAACAATGAGATAATGATGGTATAACTTGCCAAGTTGTGAGATCGCAATTGAAAAATGCAACATCCCACCTGCATTGTACTGTAGTTGGGTTAACACACATTTATTCAAAAATTCATAAAATTTGCATGAGTGCTTTATACAACTCCCCCCTGTCCCAAACCTCCTGCTTAATCTACTCCTCATGCCAAGATAAGCTATATGGAAAAAGAAACTCCCCAGAGTCTCAAGACCATAGTTGGACTCTGGAGCTGCTGTGTTACTTTAAACAAGTCACTTAACCACCCTGAACTTGTTTTCCATCCATAAATTGAGGGTAATTAAACCTAGCTCACAGGATGGTTATGTGTGCATTATAAATGAAAAATCACAGTAAAAATACATCATTGCTATAATTTGCCTCTTTCAAATATATCCACAAGTCTCTTAAAACTGGATGATTTTTTACAAAAGTTGAACAAGAGGAGATAACCAAATACAACTTAAAAGAAATAATTGTACCATCACAAGATGACTTCCTCATGCAGCGAGTGGAAACGAACCTGTCTGACCTTGTACACTTACTTCAGGCCCTGAGGGGCGCAGATAGCATTCCAACTTGCGTAGAAGCACTACCAGCTTGTTGGAGCCAGAACACCCCAGGAAAAAACCTGGGTATAAGGGAGGAGGGGAAAGAGAGGAAGGCACAGTCCAGAAGCATCCAGATCCCTTGATGTAGGACCTCTCCAGAAAGAAAACCCAACTGGTGAAGACTCTGACTTCCCTATAGGATGGTTTATGAGGTGGCTTGGGGCACAGCTAAGGGGGTGGGGCAGGCAGCCAGTTAATTGATATGCTAATTAGACTCCTTCAGGCCATGGCCAGTGTCCAACTCCAACTTCTCTCCCAACAACAGCTAATGCTTGAACAACACAGGGTTAGGGGGTGCCAACCCATGGACAGTGGAAAATACACATATAGCTTTTGAGTGCCTGAAATGTAACTACACTCATCCCTTGGTATCTACAGGGGATTGGTTTCAAGATACCACCCCCTCAGTCCCTTGCCCCACCTCCCTTCCAAGCAGATACCAATATTTGAGGATCTCAAGTCCCTTGTCATTGACCTCCCATATTCATGGGCTCTGCAGCCATAGATTCAATCAACCAACATCTGACGTTGATTGAATTCATTAATGCAGAAACTGCCCAAAGAAAATAATCCATGCTTGGTGGACCCATGCAGGTCAAGCCAGTGTTGTTCAAGGCTCAACTATAGTTTACACTGATTGCTGTGAAATTTAGCTGAAAGTTGTCTCATTTGCTTCCTCCTCCCTACCACCTCCTTTCCCAACATGTGCTCTCTGTTCCACATGTGGCAGTTACCGTGGGTTGACATATTCAGCCTCATTTCCTATCCCATTCTAATGTGTCTTTCTGCATGGAAAGAGCTGGAAAGCTACCATTCACATTTCCCAGATGCTTTGGCAGCTCAGGTGTAGGGTGAAACTTGGGGTCTACAGACAAGGGGGAGGCTCAAGTAACTTGGATTCAGAACAGAATTATAGGAGAAAGTAGGGCCAATTACAAGTGCTACTCGAAGCAGTGGGGTCAGGCTTCCTTGGCAGCCTGACCCCATGGTATTATTTTGAACATCGTTCCCATTAGTTCATTGCATAGCCTTTCCCCATCCTTCCCAGCAGTTCTGAAGCACTAGCTGTTCTCCTGCATAAATCTCGTTCTGCCTAGACACAGTGGATTCTCCCCACTGAAGAAGCTAAACCAATACTGTCAGTTAAAATTTGCAGGCCCCAAGATAAAGCACATCCTTCAGTGTGCTACCCTGGCAATGATTTTGTAAAGTGACTTTCTTTAAAAAAAATAATCTGGCATTAGCAGTTTGATCTATTATGATGTATCTAGTGCCTGATGTAAATAACTTTAACTATTAAAAAGCATCACTTGGCCTCAGCCCTCAAGTTAAAAATAATTTAATTTGCAGAGGCAAGTATAAAAGAAAAAAAGTCACAGAAGCAAAGGGTTTCACAGAAGTGGCATCTGGAAAAACTGATATTCCTTTACTTTTCACATAAGGCCATCATTTAGACTTACCTTGGAGGAATTCACTGCCTTTTACAAATGAAAATTAATTCACACTTTTTAATGGGGAGGGGCTTACTATTCATTTCAGTCTCTCACATCAGACATTATCCATATTTGAGTTATTTCCAGGGCTAATACCATCCTTAGCATCATCTCGATTGTTTCTATTAAGTACATAAATGTAATTTCTGATGCTGTAACTACCACCCACTGGGAGGAAAAACAAGTGACATTAAGTAATTTTTGTGAGGTTCTTCTTTAATCATTTTAGGAAAGCATTTAAATTTTTTAAGTTTTGTGAAATGGCTCATTTTGGGGCAAGATGGTAGGCCATCTTGGGGAGAGTCATCTCTGCTTGGAAAAGGGGGTTTCTAGCTGAGGCCTAGCCCATTTTACCCTGGCTGGTACATTAGAATTGAGAAAGGTAACTTGGGGAAACTCAATACCTGAGTCTCTGAGCCATGAGCAAGACATGACCTTTGTGATGACTTTATACCCTAGATCTAAAGTCACCTAAGTCTTTTACCACAGACCTAAAGGCACATATGAAAAAATGAGACAATTTGGGACTAGGAACAGAAGTGTTTTTTAATATGAATCAAGAGTGAAGAAATCATGACTTCCTCTCTGGAAACTTAACTGTCTTATGGATTGAAACTGGATGAAATTCTGCTTACCATTAGGAATTTAAAATTAAAAATTGCCAAGCCACTAACATAACAGAAAGCTACCATATGGAAAAGTTATCAACATGTCCTTTTTGGAAACAGAAAATCACGGCAATGTTTTAAAGCATTAAAAAAATCCATTAAGCATGTTTCTGGGCCTTTTTCCTCCCATTGGGGTGAGAACAGCATTCCCATTAACGACAGAGTGAACTATTTGTGTTCTCAGAAGGGGTGATAGGCTAATTGCAGATGAAGGATATAAATTAGGCCCAAGAGCCCAGGCAGGGTTCCCACGCCCACACAGGGCCCTGTTCCTGTTGGTTCAGGCACTCAGATCGAAGAAGTGCTTTATTCCAGAAGTCCTAGTGGGCAGCACAGGCCCCACACATGATGAGGCTGGATAACTGTTATTTCCGAGCAGTTATTGTAACCTTCTCCTACATTTGACTGTTAAGGAGTGGGAGGTGCTGGCAGTTGTGGGGTTGTGTGTCAGGATGTAAGTCAAACTTTATGTTTTAAATTGGTCTTTTCTAAAAATAAATAAATGAATGAATAGGTCCTTTCTTATTTGCTTTGTATGGCTACAGCACACTACAGGTTGCTGTGGTTTATTTTATTTATTTATTTATTTTTTAGTTATTATAGGTTAAAAGTCAAGCTGTGATACTTAATAATTGCTTAGTGGGACATCAGTCAGAAGAGAGATGCTCATTGGGATGAGACCCAGGTGATGAAGCACACAGCCCAACCACCACCATCCACCAAGAGCCCAGGGGAGTAAGTGGATGTCCCCGCATCTTACTTTATTCCACACTTCCTTTCAATTTAATTTCAACTGTCCCAACTTTCCTTGTTTTCTCTTGGGGGTTACAGATGCAGGTTGGAGACAGTGTTGTTGGTCGAGTTTGGGGAATAGAGGGATGAGGGCCACAGCAGAGTTCTCCGTGGAAATTTTCTATAGCTGGTCACTCAGAACAGACGGCAGATCACTCATGTGCAGTGGCAAAGTCCTGCCCTAGAGCTGAGTGTCCCAACTCTGGGTTCTATCTTGGGGCTGTTTGGAGCCAAAAGCAGTTGTGGCTGGGCCACCATTCAATGCATCATCCCACAGTCTGGAGCCTCCACATAGCCCACTCAGATTTCTGACATTCTAGGTCAGTGACTCCTTAACCATGGTCATAAGGACTCTCTGAATAAGGGGCATTTTTTGGCCCTTTTGCTTCTCTCTGTGAGACTTTGACATCCATTAAAAAAAAAATGGGGAGGAAAGGGGAGTGGAAGGGAAGGAAGGAAAGAACCACCACTAGATGTCAATGTCCCAATGAAGGATTAGGCTCGCTATTGTTTGTGCAGTATCAATACCACACCCAGGGCAAAAATCTTTGAAAATACATATTGTTATGGGGACATGCATAGGACAAACCATTGTCTTCTAGGCTAGGAAGTGGGAGTCATTCCCTTCTCAAAGCTCTTCCTGTCACCTTACTCAGAAGGAATGATCTACCCTATTCTGCTTTTTTCCTTACTGGCACCATCTCCCATCCTCAGGTCAGACCATGTCACCTAATGTGCCTCAGCGATGAAATAGCAGTGACGCATCTATCTGGACACTTCTGAGCAGATGAGGAATTCCCATTTCTCAGCCCACAGCAGTCCAAGGAAACTTCCCAAGAAATCAAGGAGTATAAGAGAAGGTGTTCAGATAGCATTTTAAAATGTGTATAATAACATCCATTGTGATGATTATTATGAAAAAAAAACAGCAAATAATAAGTGTTGGTGAGGATGTGGATAAATTGGAACTCTTGAGCATGACTGGTAGGAATGTAAAATGATGCAGCTGCTCTGAGAAACAGATGGGTTTCCTCCAAAAATTTAACCATAAAATGACCATAAGATCCATCAATTCCACTTTTGGGTACATACCCAAAAGTATTGAAAGCAAGATCTTTGACTAGATATTTGTATACCCACACTCATAGCAGTATTGTTCACAATAGCCAAAAGGTAGAAGTAGCACGAATGTCCATAGATGGATAAACAGATAATAAAATGTGGTAAATCCATTCAATGGAATATTATCCAGCCTTGGAAATTCTAGCCCAAGTCACAACATGGATGACCCTTGTGAAGCAAGTGTCCATCAAGCATGTTAAGTGTCCATCACAGAAGGACAACTACTGTATGATTTTTATCTGTATGGGAAACCAAGAACTGCAAGATTCATAGAGACAGAAAGTAGAATGGTGGTTTCCAGGAGCAGGGGGAGGGGGAGTGGGAGTTGTTGTATTTAATGGGGGCGAGTTTCAGTTTGAGAAGATAAAAGAGTTCGGGAGATGGATGGTGCACAACAATGTGCATTTACTGTCACTGAACTGTAAACTTAAAAGTGGTTAAAATGGCACATTTTATGTTATGCGTACTTTACCATGATGAAAAAAAATGTGCAATGGCCTGAAGCCCTTTGCATTTGGATTCTGGTGGTGGAGGATCTTGAAGCTGCATCACTGACCCCCACTTCATTCCCTTTCCTAACTGAGAGGGTAGTGGTATAATGTAGGAAGCCAGAAGCTTCAATACTGAGCCAAAGAGGCCACCCTCGCACAGAGGATAAAGAGGGAACTTTCCCATCTCTCTCTTTTATGGACTCAATAGAACTTCAGTAATCTGCCCAAGTGAGGCAGGTACTAAATGGTGATATGGTGACAGTAGATGCTGAAATCATATTAATCTGCTCCTGATCCTGCCAGGAGCCACACACATTCCCTCCTGCAACATATTACACACTCATACACACCCCGAATCCCACTGCAAATGTACCCACTTTCTACCATCTGCATCATCCCACATAGTTCAAGAGAGTTTTTACTCCATCAGCAGTCTATATGACTACAGGCCCTGAGTTGGTGAGGTGATGCCAAAACAGGCGTTGCCATTGTATGTGTCTACGCAGACTCATGGTGGCAAATGCATCCTCGCTGATACCAGTGCCTGCTTTTAAAGCTGACCTGAAATGCCTCAAGAGGCCTCTTGTACCCCTTCACCCTCCCTCCCTCTCACTTGCTTTCTTTTGCTCAGTAATACAAGCAGGATTTAAATGTTGCCTCAGAGACATCTACATTCTTTCACTTCCCTTCAACGGAATTTCTGAAAGTTCATGGTCTGCCTCTCTCCAAATCCTAGCATTAGCAAATCTGAACCTGGACAGCTGCTAAGATATGAAATGACTCCAGCAGAGACCTGTGTGAACCAGACATGAAGAGGATATGGTTGGAATACAGCCTCTCTTAAAAAGGCCAACACCCACCCACCCGACCCCACCCCCGCAACAAACAATTGGATAGATGCTGTGGGGTATTCATGGGCTGGAGCTTCAGGTAGGTGATGAGACAAGCCCCCAACCCAGACCTGGAGAGAGAGAGGAAGGTGGTCACTGCACAGCCTGCGGTGGGCAGCTATCCCAAAGGGAATCAGGGTAGGAACCCAGCACAAGCTAAGTACTGTTCACGACGCCTCTGAGCTACTTTGCATGGGGGGTGACTTTGGGAGTATCATGTGGCCTTGCTGAGCTGCAGTTTCCCATCAATGCAGAAGGAAAATACCTACCTCGGGAGGTAGGTGAGAATGCATGTAACTCCTGGACACAGGAAGAACTCAAAAGTTCTTAAAATGATATCTAGGTGTCCTTCATACAACCAAATAACCATGTGTGTTGTACCCAAGGTCACGGTGCTGTGTCACAGAAAGGAAGTGCAGCAAGAACACTTCTTATCCTGAGAATGCTGGAAGAGGTGACTGGAATGGAATGAACTTTAATCTGCAGCTTGGTGGCCGGGATTTAAGAGGTGAGCTCTGGTCCACTTGGAAACCCCTGAGAGGGAACTGTGACTTCTCCTCCCTCTTCTTCCAACAGGACACTGATTTATATATAAAACATTCTTTCTGCTAACCAACTCAGGAAAGCTAGAACAGTCACTACTTTAAAAAAAAAAAAAAGAGAGAGAGAAGCTGTTAAATAAAATGTTTCACTCTCAGACACTGTACAGTTTACAACCCAAAGCACATGAGGTTTAATTTAAGATAAGATATTTAAGTTTGAGGTGCAGGGAAAGGCTGTGAATTTTGCATATGCTGAATGCCATTCTCTCCCACTGCCTAAGTTAAGATTCAGGAAGTTTCCTTTGCCAAGTAGGCAAATGGGGTATAAAAGGCTGAAGACACCCACCTGGGAGTCATTGGCCCATCCATGAGGCTGCATGGTAGAGAGAGGGGAGACCCAAGGTCAGTAAGTAGAACCAGAGTTGCTTGGTTTCTACATCCAAAGTAACCTTAAGTGATAAGGCAACTTTAACACAGTGAAGTAACAACATATTCAAATATATACACACATACATAAAAGGAAGGTCACTGGGGCAGAAGGACTCAGGGACAACTTCTTGGAAGTAGAAGCACATGAGCAAGACTTAGAGGGACAGGAAGAATTTCAGCAGAGATGGGAGAGAAAGGCAAAAGCAGAGACTTCTTAGCACAGGCCACGCACAGGGAATGCACTCTAGGGAAAAATGGAAGGGTCTAGAAAGCTAGGTAATGGCTTCATTGAGATGGACCCTGGGGATGCCAAGGCATGTGGACTTGGTTTTGTTGCCACTGGAAGAGCGCAGCAGGCAAGACCAGGTTGGTTAAGGAGTTTTAGCCATGAATCGGTGCAGCCACCAATGGGACCTTAGATCTCTAATCTTGATGCGGTGGGTGGTCTCAGGGGAGGTGCAGGCAGACATAGGACTCAGGACAATGGCTGTTTACCAAGTAGCATGGAAATATTTCAGCACATCGACCTCCGGTCTGGCTGTAACAGTGAACACTGGCTCAAGAATAGGCAGTCAATGGGCTCTCCATAGACACAGTCTTAGGCATGTGATTTAATTTTCCTGAGATGGCCTGCTTCATTAATTAATGGCTTCTTTCTAGGCCCATGGGCTTTATCATCTGTGTGCAACTCTCTTGTGAAATCTCCTGCATAGAATTCATAGCAGGGAGTTTTGAAGCCATTCCTCAGGCTATATAACTCTACTACCTTTTTTTTCCACAACTCTATTCTGTAGTTACTTGTGGCCAGATAGAAGACTGGTAGACATTCCTAATCGGGGCTAAATTACAGGAGAGACAATAGGAATGTGAAGGAAGAGATTTGTGAAAGCAACACTGGAAGCAAAGCTCTGTAAATATTTAGTAACTGGATGACCAGAGATGACAAGAGAGCATTTAAAGGTCAGTTTGACTTTCAAGTTCAGATAACCAGAAGAAATGCAGCATCATTAAAAGAGAAGGGAATTTGGAAGGATGAACTGACGTAGGGAGAAAAGGGAAAAGGAGAAATCAAATTAGTTTTAGACAAGCTCGGTTGGAAACATGTAAATGGAAATATCAGCAGGCATTTGGGAATGTGGGAGTAGAGCTGGCAGAAGCTGTCAGAACCAGCTAAAGATTTGCAAGACTTTGGAATAAGAACCAGGACTGGATTTTCACAAGAAAGAAGGAAAGAGCAAGAGGTTGAAGAATGAATCGGGAACCTGCTCACCTACGGGGCAGCCAGAGTGAAGAAGAAGGGAGGGGGGCATGTGAGGAGGAGAGCACAGGTCAGGGTCTTGCATTAAGGAAGCATGATGCTGAATGAATGAATGAGGCTTCAAGAAGGAAGAATTGAGCAGATATAATACCCTTAATAATTTTTTCCTTATTTTTTTTTGTTAGCAGTTTTATTCAGGCATAACTCACATACTACTGATAATCTCTTTCTAGTGTATAATCCAATGGCTTTTAGTGTATTCACAGTTATGCAATCATCACCACAGTCAATTTTAGTATAGCCACATACCCTTTATCTAAAATCCACATGCACTTTACCCATCATAATATGCCTCCAGTAGTAGTAAATACAATCTACTTTCTTTTTTTTAAGATTTATTTATTTATGCATACAAGAACTGGGGTACAGGCCAGAGGTACGGGGGAGGTGAGAGGATCCAGAGAGAGTGGGGAATAGAACAGGCGACTAACTGAAATACATTGCTGAGGGGAGAAGCGGGCGAGACAGGAGAGGTCTGCTGCGCCATGTGGGTCACCTCCCTGGTTGAGGATCGAATTTGTGCTGCAGTGGCTGCGGACAGCTTCACAGTGCTGTGTCTCAACCCCTTGCGCCACCAGGGAGGCCCTCTACTTTCTATCTTTATAGATTTCCTTGTTCTGGACCTTCAAATAAATGAAATCCCAGTTATTCACCTTTTGAAACTGCTTGCTTCCTTTCACTTAGCATGTTTTCAAAGTTAAACCATGTTGCAACATGTGTCATTAATGCTAAATATTCCCTTGTGTAGATATACTACTGATCAGTACTGATACTGATACTGATACATATAGTCCATTCATCACTTGATGGACAGTTGGATTGTTTTCAGTTTGGGGCTATTTTGAATATTGCAACTATGAATATTCATGTACAAGTTTTTATGCAATGCTTATTTTTATTATTCTTTTTTAAAAGATTTATTTATTTAGGCATACAAGAACTGGGGTACTGGCCAGAGGTGTGGGGGGTGAGAGGATTCACCAGAGACAGAGTGGGGAACAGAACAGGCAGATTGACTGAAATACACTGCTAAGGGGAGCAGGGGGCTTGAGTCAGGAGAGGTCTGCTGCGCCATGTGGGTAGCAACATGAGTGGGGCTCAAACTCGTGCTGCAGTGGCTGCAGATAGCTTCATAGGTTGTGTCTTAACCCCTTGCACCACCAGGGAGGCCCTCTTTTTATTGTTCTTGAGTATATACTTAGGAGTGGAATTGCTGTGTCAAATGGTAGCTCCATGTTTATTTTTTTAGGAACTGCTGGTCTGCTTTCCAAAGTGACTGCGACATTTAACATTCCTACCAACAGTGTAAACATGTTCAAACTTCTCCACCTTCTCACTAAAACTTGCTCTTTCTTTTTTTGCTGTTGTTTTGTTTTTAAATAATACCCAACTAGTGCATATGAAATAGCATCTCAATATGGCTTTAGTTCACAATTCCTTGGTGACTTATGATATTGAGTATTTTTTCATGTGTTTATTGGCTACACAGATATCTTCTTTGGAGAAAAATCTATTTAACTCATTTGTCCATTTTTAAAAATTGGATTATCCGTCTTTTATTATTGAATTGTAAGAGTTCTCTATCTGATCTCGATACAAGTCCCTCAAGATAATTTGTAAATATTTTCTCCCATTCTATGGGTTGTCTTTTTACTTTCTTGATAGTAATCATTACAAATTTTGGCTTTTGATGAAGCAAAATTCATCTGTCCAATTCATCTGTTTTTTCTCCTTTGCTTGTGCTTTTTGTGTCATATCTAAGAATCCTTTGCCAAATCCAAGGTCATGAACATTTGCTCTAATGTTTTCTTCTAAGAGTTTTATTTCTTTCCTTATATTTATGCATTTGATAAAGTTTAAGTTAATTATTTTTATAGAATTTGAGGTAAGGGTCCAACCTGATTTGTGCTGAAAAAATTATTTTTTCCCCATTGAGCTTTACTAGCTCCCTAGTCAAAATTAATTGATCATAAGCATGAGGGCTTATTTCTAATTTCTTAATTCTATTTTCTTAATGTTTTATACTTGCCATCCATGTGCCATTCTAGCATTTTTTATGTTAATATTAATTTAAATACAATATTTACTTCTTACATGGCCACTCAGGTGAATGTCATTTCCCTTAGACTACCAGCTCCCCCTGAGCTTAAACAAGGCTACCAAACCCACCTAGTATACAGTGGCAGGCACCATGATCAATAATCCCCCTTGAGAATATGCCTTTTTACCTTAATATCCTTCACTGCCAGCTTCCCTTATTTGAAGGTCACAGTCAAGTCACCTGGATTTCCACATAGCCTAAAGTCACAGACCTAGACCCAGCATCTGATTTAGACTTGACCACACTGGATTCTGAGGAAGAACTAAATCAGAACAAGGTAAAAGATAGGATGATAACATTTCAAAGCAGTTCATGTCCATGGAGCATGGAAAGTAGTGAGATAGAGTGAAAGCAAGAGAGAAATGAAATGTCTGAAAGATAAACTTTCAGAAGAAACTGTTTTTAAAGAAAACACTGAAAGAGAAATGGAGAGAAGAATTGAGGAAGGGAAATTATTACATTTATTAAAGTAATTATCAGCCACTTGGCTGAGTGTACCAACAAGCTGGCATAAGCAGAGGGTGGTCAAGCATAGGTTTGGGCAGCAGTGGGACCCATGTCTTCATCTTCACTTTGCTCCCTGTGCAAGGGTAACATTCATTATCTCTCTAGGCCCTCATTTCTAAAGGGATAATAAGAAAACTGCCCTCTAAGGATGGTTGTAAAGATTAAGTAGTTTAGTGCATGAATGCTCATAGTCCAGGGCTTTGCATAGGAAGCACAAAAAAATTAGCTCAGACTTAATGAGATTTGAACATTCCCTTGCTTGCATCATCACCAGTGGTCTACATCATGGTACTCAAATTCTACACACACTAAGATCCCCTGAAAGCCTCGTTAAAACAGATTGCTGGGCTTCATCTCCAGGGTTTCTGGATTTAGCAGATCTGGGTGGGGCTTGAGATTTTGCATTTCTAATAAGTTTCCAGTGATACTGATGTTGTTGGTCCTAGGAACATTCTAAGAACCACTGGTCTGAATTTTAAGGGTAAAGGAAAAAAATGCCACCTATTGGCATCCTAAACTCGCAAGTGAAAACTCTTTAAAGTCCAGATCCTATTATTCAATCAATCCTAGAATAGATACTCTGCACCATGTGGACATCTCTAAGACCGTACAGAGGAAAAGTGACTTTATCAGTTTCTGGGATATAAACATACAGTCAAGTCCAGCTGCCATGATGAAAGTTTCTTTCATTTGAGGCCTCATTGGCAGTGAAAGGAAACAATCTGTGGTGACATGTAATAGCACCAGTGCATTATGAACATCGGTGAGGTCATCTTTATTTCAGAATCATGTTCACTGTCAATGCGAGTGTTAGTTGGAGGCCATTGAGAAAAGCTTCTTTCTCACCAAAACCTTGCAACAAAGCATACTGATAAAATAATGCTTGCCCATACAGGAAATGCGTAGTCGGCTGCTTAGTTGGGAGGGGCTATAAATAGCTCCATGGAGAACATTTTTCTATAATTAGCTTTTCACTTCAAGTGAACTATGTGTAATGAATTTCATATCACTAAGTGTTCTTCCTGGGCGAAGTACATGGCATATTATGCATTTCTTAGTGTAGAAACTTAACTAGTCAAACAGCTTTGCGTGGAAGTTACAGAATTTAAAAATGAGACAAAAATGGAAACCATGCTGGGAAACTCGCCGAAAATGTCCATTTAGGATCCATGTGCTCTCACAGACACATGTAAACACAGTAAATAATCTCTTTTTTCATTGAGTTACATAGGACATGAGCTGAGAACAGTTAAAGACAATGGCCACTTCGGTGTCAACATGGCCATCATGCTGCCCAGTGCCCAAAGGGTACTTCCTTGCACTGTGGAAGAGCTGGAGGAGGCTCAGCAGCTTGCCTGTGCCTTCATGAATGCAGTCAAGTTGCAAACGCCTTACCAAATTGAAGTGATTGCTTCTACGCTGTATGTGCTTTTGCTCTAACTCTACAATTACATCTGAAATCCTCTCAGCTAATTGCAGGAGCTGAAAACACCTCCCATCCTTCTGGCACATTTACAGTTCACCCACATTTGCTTCCCTCGAACCTTCCTTCCTCTAGCTCCCAGCACCCTGTAGACAAAAGACTTTTCTTCCATTCTATTTTTTATATGTTTTGAAGCCTGTGTTCCTCCTACATTCCAGAGGCTCACCCGTGATGGTTGTTAGTTTAAGGTGGGGTAGGTTAAATGCTTCTCTGGAGCAATCACATTCTATACGAGCATTTCAGCAAGAAAACACTTCTGTAGAAAAGCTACTTCCCCTGGCCATTACACTAACTAGGAAATGGCCAGAGGGAAAACTGGGCAAAGCTGACTCCCTGCATTGGCCTGCACTGGTCCTGCCCTCAAGGGCCAAGAGATGGAGGCTTGGCTGACACCCAAACTTTCCCTTTCTAGCGAGAAATTGGCATCTTCTGCCAACCTGCAATTTAGAGGTGGTTTGAAGATCACGTATGTTTATAAAGGGACACTCCCATCCAAGTGATCACCAAAGTCCAAATAGTGCCCTTGGCTAGATGCCAATATGCCAACAAACATTTACTGACCCACTGCCTTTATTTCCTTCTATGAATGATCAGGGCCAAGTGTTGCTCTTTTGCCAAACCCAATTCTCCATCCTGGAACCCATTTCTAGCACTTGGAAGATAGCCACTTCAAGAATGGAGTCAAGATATTAATAACTGATGTACTGAGGGGAGAACAAGAGAAAATGGAGACAAGAAATGTGCAGCAACGTACAGCACATGCCTGCCTTGGCGGAGGCTCATTATCCAGCAAGATCTAATGGAAAGTGAACGATGCCACGAATATCTTTGTGTTGGAACCTGACTCAACTTAGTGGAGAATTCATGGGCTCAGCAGTCATCAAGCCAGCATCAAATCCTGCTCTGCCACGTATTTGCCAAGTGACCGAGGGCACCTTGAGCTTCTCTAAGTCGGAATCCTTATCTGTTACCTGGAAATCATAAATCACTTTTTTATAGGGCTTTATGAAGATGAAATGAGGTAATCTAAATACCTGAAACATTAAATATTAAATATTACCTTTTATTACTGCAAACATTATTTACTAAAATACCATTTAAAAAATCCTCTTATCCTCCAAATAATGGAATTCAGTGCTGAAAAGAAATGAGTTATCAAACTATGAAAAGACATGGAGGAAACTTAAATGCATTTTACAAAGTGAAAGAAGCCAATCTGAAAGGCTACATACTGTGTGGTTCCAATTATATGACATTCTGGAAAAGGCAAAACTAGGGAGAGAGTAAAAAGATCAGTGATTACCAGGATTTAGTGGAGAGGGAGGGATGAATAGCTGGAGCACTGAGGATTTTTAGGACAGTGAAACTACTCTGTTTGATACCACAGTATGGAGACATGTCATTATACATTTCCCAAAATCTATTGAATAAATCCTAATGTAAACAACAGAATTAGGGTGATAATGACTTGTTAGTGTAGATTCACTGATTGCATCAAATGTTCCATTTTGCTGGGGGATATTGATAGTGGGGAGTTTCCAGGGAGGAAGACAGGGAATATATGTGAACTAGTTACTTACCACTAAATTTGGTTGCGAACCTAAAACTGCTCTAAAAAATTAAGAATATTTCTTGGGTAGATTTTTTTTTTAAGATTTATTTATTTATTTATACAAGCACTGGGTATAGTCAGAAGCGCAGGAGGGTGAGAGAATTCACCAGAGCCAGAGTGGAGAGAACAGGCAGAGTGACAAAGTACACTGCTGAGGCTAGCAGCAGGCGGCAGGAGAGGTCTGCATGCCATGTGGGACCCTCGCTGGCGGCCGGGGATCGAACCGATGCTGCAGAGGCTGCGGGCAGCTTCACAGCCCAGCGCTCAACCTCTGTGCCACCAGGGGAGGTCCAAGAATATGTTTTAATCCTTATAGAAGAGAAATAAATGGGGCCTAAAATCAAACTTTATTATTAGGGAAAATGTATATGAAGAGACTTCCTTGGGGGACAATAATAAAGATAGATTATTCTCCAGTGTCTACATTATCAACAGTCTTATCACCTCTTTTAGATGGGTGTATGTGGGTTGTGTGTTTTTGTGCATCCTCAACACATGTACCCTTTCCTCCTAAGGTCCTTGGAAGCACTGGTGGGAATTAGTTGAGGCTTTGGGGCTTTGTCACCTCCAGATTCCTCCATCCCAGATTTCCCCCTGGACCTTCTTACCAGCTTTGTAAGGAAAGCTTCCTTCACAAATCAAAGTCAAATCTCAGCTCTACCAGGTAGGCTGCACAAGACCTGAATTTTCTCCTGGTAGCATCCTCAGGTCCACAGGAGCCCGCTGCAGTTTACAAATCATCATTTTGCACTTTTCTAATGCAATGAGCCCCTCCAAAACCAAAACATTCAAATACTGACCTTGGTATTCTCAAATGCAGTGTGAACAATGTGGAATCTTTTTTCTATAGGCGCTCATAAGCCCTGCTCTCTGAGTCATTCAGTCTCCAGTTCAGGTTCTGAAGCCTTCTCATCCTTTCACTGACCCAACTTTCCCTTTTCCTTTATTGCAGTGTTTTCTTCCCAAGTATAAAGTTCTTACTCAATGATTCATGTTGTTTTGTTTTAAATTTTGCTACTTGCAGTAAGAACCTACAAATTGGACTTCTGGACATTTATATTTTTAAAAGAGACACTGTTCTCAAATGATTAGTCAGAAAAACTCCGATGATATCATCATCCAGCATAGAACCCTAATGTTGTTCACATTAAAGTTTGTTTTTAATTTTCTAACTCTATGTCCCAAACCCTGGGCTAAGTACTGCAGTAGCCCCACACCCATTCTTGCCTAGAAGTGGCCCCACATCTGGATATCTATACATATTTTGTATACACACCCAATACATATTTTGAGATCTTTATTGGATATTTTTAATTAGCTTATGCCACAGACTCAACTTTTAGGATGGAAAAGAATATCCAATTAGACTACAAAGGTCAAATCATTTCACTGATATCTTCAAAGGTTGATATAATTGACTACCATTAAAAATTCTGACCCTCCCATCCATAATTTTGATTCTTTGAAAAAGATCTGGGAGTCCTGGATACCCGATCAATAAATCACATTTTTCAAAAAAAAGACGAACCATGTGAGACCTGAGAACTTCCTTAATTTGGCAATGCAGTTCTAAAATTGTCTTTTTGCTCCATGTAGCACATTATGAAAAAATGCATACACCATGATCTAGTCTGGCTTTGTTATCTGGTTGATGAAAATTTCTAGTACCAATGCTACCTCCTCCAAGAAGCCCATCTTGATTCCTTCCTTTGAAGTCATGTGGCATTTTTTTCTTCTGGTGCTAGCCCTCTTTGGGCTCTTCTTTGGCTCTGCCTTTACAGTGTAAACTCTCTTGGACAGAAAAGGCAGAAACCTGTATGATTTCTCTTACTCCCTCACAGGTCAAGCCCAGCCTGATTCAAGACAAGCCTTCAACAAATGCCAGCAAAAGTAATTTAACTGTCAAGTGCATACAATGAAATTTCCTCTTCAACTCTCCTCTACATTTGGAGAAAGGCACATTCTTCTGGCGGGGGGCCTATTCTGCTCTAGTCCTGATTGGGGTTTGTGCTGCAGACTCCATCACTCCTATGGTCAGAGAAGTGTCCTACCCCAGCAAGATTAACACTAGGAGATGGGATAGCACCTGGGAAAATTACAACCACCTATACATGATTTCCAAGATTGAAAAGCAGAATTCACACATTTAGTAGGCTATCCTACTGGGCAACAGGTATAAACACTTGTTGCACTGTAGAAAGATTTGCTGTCTTATTACTGCAGGTCACTTCCGTTTCCAAAATGATCATTTAAGGATTGTCCAACTAGTTCCTAAATGGGAGGAGGTAGGAGCTGGAAAATCTTTCAAAGCAAGAAAGGAAGGGAGGTGGCTTTCAATTCTACATTAAATCCGGTTAAAAGCATACAACTTTATTCTTTAGTAGATATTAGTCACAGTCACTCTTTGAGGGCAGGGTGAAATCTACTTGCCTGAAGCAAGAGGCGAGGGTATAAAAACCAAAGCAAAATAAAATAAATTTCAAAAAAAATTCTGGAAGGGAGTGACTTCAAAAACTATAATAGTGCCAAATGCCTCCCCCTCCTTCTTGAAAAGCCCTCCAAGTCATAAGCAAGCCTAAGAATAATAGCTTCTGTTAGGATGCTCAATGCTCCTCCAGCTGATTATTTTTCAGGAGGAGAATTAGACAAAAATAATACAAGTGGGAAATAAAGAGAATGACCTACTTTACAGGGGGGAAAAAGGAGCTCTGTGTGAGGGTTTTGATCTAATTGACGGTGTGGGGTTGCATGCCCAAATAAGGCGCTGCTGGTCGGGTCTGCGCGGGAGAGGGAGGGGGAAAGGATAAATCCAGGGCCCCGGAACCGAGGGCGACCCCCAGACCACTGTCTGGGGCCAGTGCTCAGGGGAAAGACCTTAGGAGACTGGCGTAGGTTAGAAAAAGACCCGCGGGGGCGCGCTCCTTTCTAGGGCTACTTGCAGGAATGTGCATGGAGCCCAGGGCGTCGAAAAATACAGCTTGGAGCAGAGCGCGGCTCCAGGCACCGGACCTACGTGGAGTCAGGGCAGGGCTGACCTCCCTGGGGATTGGGACCTGTCCCCTCCTCGGCGTTTCTCCCCAAGACGCCTGCACGCGGCGATCGCCGCCAGCCGGATGCAGAGGGGTCTGCGAGTCTAGGGGAAACCCGCCACCGCTTCGGGCCTCCGCAGGGCCCATGGTCTCTGCCTCTCACACGACTCAGCCTGGGAGTTCCAAAGAGGACCGGACGCAGCACCTGGCTCCAGGGGACCATTTAGGGGCCTCTGCCTCTGCTGGGTGTTAGGCGAGCCCTGGTAAAAGCCTCCCTGTTTTCGCCGGCGCACCGCTCCAGCTTCTCCTTTTCTTGGATTCTCGCCTGTCTCCTCCCACAGAGGGGAAAAAAAAAAAAGGTCACGTATGTTTGGAAAAATATGTAGGTCAGTGGAACATTTCCTGCACTGATGCAAAAAGAGAGGAGGGCAGGGGGAGGGGGGCAGGGACAGCGGAGCTCGGAATGCGCGCCGCTGGCCACAGCCCCCGACCCCTGCAATCCCTGCCCGGGAGGAGGGGGGCAATCAGCCGGCTCCTTCCCATCCTTCGCCCATTTTCCCGACCCGCTATTTTCGCCTAGGAGGAAACACCGATTATTCCTCCCCAGCAGCCGCTGCTGTCCCCGCAGAACAGCGCTCGCCAGCTTGTCTGTCCCCCGACCCCAAGTCCCGTCCTGTCCCTCCCCCCCGTCGCCTCTCGAGCGGAGACCGCCGGGGTCGGTGCGGACGCACCTCGCGCCGTAGGTCTGCCCCGCGCGCCCACCTGCCCGCGGCACGGCGCGGCGGGGACAGCCGGAGCTTGCTCGCCCCCCAACACCCGGGACGGCGTGGGGGGGGGTCGGGGGGCGGCGAGGGGCGGCCCTGGGGGGCAGACTCCTTGCTCCCCGCGAGTGACAACTTCAACGGGACCCCGCTGGCAGCCCCGCCTCCGCCGGCCTCCACGCGCGGCCGGTCCCCCTCTAACTAAGCACAGCCTCCACCTGGCACCCCGACCCCGGCCCCGACTCCAGCCGCCGGCGGGACCCCACGGCGGTCCCCGCAGCCGCGCAGCGCGCGGCGGGCTCGGGGCGCGGGGTCTGGGGGCCCGAGCCCGCCGCCGCCCGCGGTGCCGCCGCCCCGGGGCGCGCAGGGCGCGCGGGACGCGCGTCTCCGGCGGGGTCGCGGCCGGGGCCCGGCGGGCGGCCAGGAGGGACCCGGCCCGCGGCGCGGCGGGCGAGGGAGGGAGGCGGGGAGGGCGGGGGAGGGAGGAGGGCGGGGGGCGGGCGGCGGCGGCGCTCCCCGCCGGCGCAGCGCGCGGAAGAGTTGGCCGCACGGGCAGCCGGCCTCCCGCAGGAGCCGAGGGATCCGCGCGCGGCGGCCCCGAGCGGCGGTCGCGTGGCCTGGAGACCCGCAGCGGCGGCGGCCGCGGCCGCGAGAGCAGCGCCTCCCGCCGCCGCCCGAGAGGACTCGCCGCGCCCGCTCGCCGCCTCGGCTCCCAGTGGCGGCGGCGGCGGCGGGAGGCGCGTCTCTCCGGCCCAGCCCGCGCCCGGCCCCGCGGGGCCGCCCCGGCCCGCTCCGAGGTAAGGAGCCGCGTCGGGGGACGCGAGGGCCGGCGGGGGTGCGGGCGGCGCGGGGCGCCGGGGCCGGTCACCTGCTCGTCGGCGCGGCGGATGCCGGGGCCGGGAGGGGCGCTCGGGCGCGGGGCTGCGCGGCGCAGGGCGCGGGGGCGCGGGGAGGCGGGGAGGCGCGCCCCCACCCTGGCGCCGGCGCTGGGCCCCGCGTCCTGCGGGCTGCGGCGGCACCCGGGCCGGGAGGCTCAGTGTGCGTCTCTTCGTAGGAGGCAGAGGACGAGGCACCCCGAACCTCAGCGTTTGGGGTACTCAGAGGGTGCCGTCGGGGTGGGGGGAGGCCGTGCCCGGGTCAGCATCCTAGAGGGTTGCCCGGGACCCTCCCTGCGATCCGTCACGCGCCCTCCAGAAGCTTGGAGAAGTGGGGACCCCAGGAGACGGTGTGTGCTGGCCCCGGCCCCGCGGTGTTTCCAGGGCCCTGGATTGGAATTGGTTCCGGGCCGGATTGGGCCGAGTCTGCCCCCTGGACGCTTCGGGAGCGCATAGCCTGCTCCTCGTGTCTCCAAGCCGCTCAGAGGTCCCCAGGTTAGATGCCAGCGTGTTGTTTTGTTGGGAGGTGCACCTCTTCCCAGAGCTGGGGAGGAGGTGCACCTTTGACCTTTCTAAAGAATCGTCCAAGGTCGGTAACTAGGGGCGAGGAACAAGTACCAAGGGGCTAAATTAACAGCCAGCCCCGTTGCTCTGCCTGCCACTCCTAAACTGCTCAAGGTAAGAAAGTTTGTTTTCAGCCCTGTGATTCATAAATAATTAGTAACCAGTTTTGTTGATTAAGCAAGATGGAAACCTTAACACACACACTCCCAGAAAGTGTGAAGACTCCGAAGATTGCATCCATAAGGCTTTAGTTTTGGAAGTTAAAAAGCCCTGGAGTTCAACAGGTGTTTAGAAGGGGTCCGAAAGGGGAGGAGTGTAGTGTTTAGACCTTCCTGCCTCCTGCTGGGGTATCAGGCCCCAAATCCATTAAGTTGGTTGGTCAATTTCTTTCCAGGAAAACTATTGAGTAGTTAATCAGCAGAGAAGTGATCATCCTTGATCTTGATCATTTGAAAACCAAACCCAACAGGAGGGTTTTCCTGTTTCGATTTCCAGATAATTAGCTCTGAAGCAGTTTCAGAAAAGGTTGTGATATGTTCACCCCTCTGTCCGCTTGTTTCTAACCAGTGACTTGACCAATGAATTGTGGCTTGCTCTGAAACAAATCTGAATTTCCTTGGGAGACTAGTTCAAAATTCAAGGACAAATACTTGCTCTGTTTTTTTGCCACCAAAATTTCCTTCCAGAAAAACTGCCCCAAAAGAACCCCAAAGAGTCCTTCTGATTTGGGTCATTATTTGGCAAAAGCCAAAAATTTTTTTTTAAAAATTCAGTGTTTCATTACGCAGCTCAACCGGGACGCTAGAAGTATCGGCATTTCTCGGCAGTCTACTTAAAGATTTAGTTAAAAATAAAGTGTGCAACATAAAGACATTCAATAATTGTCTTCCATCTCAGAGAGAGATGCAGAGTGTGGCTTAGAAGAATTGTAAATGTGCTGCTCTTAGCCATTTCCTTCTTAGAAATCGATGCCTCTATTTATTTGCTGATCTGTCCCACTGTGCACAAACTTAGAATTGGTTTTATTCTCGCTACTCCCTAGAGTGACTCCCTCGGAGGCAAGAGAAGGGAAGCGATTCTAGAGGAAATATGTTATTAATAAAACCTTACCCCCCAAAGAGTTAAACGTGCCAAGAAAAGAAGCAAGTGAAGGTTTACTAATTAGTGTGATGAAAAAAATTTCACGTTATGATTAGAGTGTTCAGATGGTACTAAAGAATTCATCTTTATGTCAAAAACAATTTTTTAAACTTATTTGGTACTTGGGCCCTTTTTCCTGTTTCATTAGTTTGGGCCCATTTTTTCCTATTTCTGGCTGTTTAGTAAAGAAAATGATAAAAATAATGAAAATGGTAAAAAAATGACACCTCATCTGAGGTTTGTTGCTAAGTTAAAATCTCTTGTTTCTTTGAATGATCCTTAAATCTTGGCAGTCTTTATACCTCGCTCTTAATACTGCCACTTGTTTTTAGGTTAAGTTCAAATTAACTCCAAGATTATACATTCAAAATTAATGACTTCAGATTAAAATAATAGTGTGTGCATATACTTTTTATAATACTATCTTTATATGTGAATTTTTTTCAAAGTCTTGCTTTTGAATCAAGATCCAAAAGGGCTTAGCCGTTTTCTAAATTTTCAAAACAAGTATGTATTTTGTTTTTCACATGAAAATTACGTTTTTCTGTTGTGATCAGGATAGCGATTGTCCCAAGTTGATCCCATGTACATGGTGACATCTCTTTCCTGAGAGAGGTCAGATTGTGAGGTGTTGAAAATAGCCCAGTGACTCAGTATTCTTGGCTGCTTTATGCCAACAGTTTAATAGGCTGCATCATAGAAGCATCTAATTGAGTTTCACATTTAAATAGTGGAAATGATACTTGATGCATTATATGCTTACAGAAACAATCTTCTTTCTATTTGAAGCAAAGATAGGTCAGAGACTGTCACATTCATATTCCCCACAGTATCTCATCCCTAGGAAGGCTTGGTCCTAACAGATGCCCAATAAATAGGTGTGGGAAATGAGTTGAATTGTGGATGATAGCTAGCCAAAGGTTAGAAATTTTTGAATGCTAATGGGGTACTTAACTATGAGTAATTCTAGTTTAAATCTGATGATGATTATTAGTAGTACCTTAAAGCACTAAATAAACACCAAATAAATGTGAACATGTGTTTAAAAGGGGATTTTTTTTAATGCAGTCTTTAACTGAGACACTATTGTTTCTCACCTGAATTCTTTTGAGATGGGGGACAGTTTGGCATTTTAATTGAAGCAATCTCTTAAGTAAAGTTCCCCTCAGAGACCACTTGAACATCTGTGGGTCATAAAACAATATGTGGTTTCCATTAGATGATTCAGAATGGAAATGATAGAATTTCTCTTCTACTCTGGTGTGAAAAGCAGTATGTTAAAGATGGTGGAAGATACTGAGCATCCTCTTTCAAACTTCACAGTGCATGCAGTGGTCTGGGGACCTTGTTAAATGATGCTGACTCTGTAAGTCAGGAATGGAACCTGAGATTCTGCGTTTCTTGTAATTGTTCCTGATGCTGCAGCACACTATAAGATTCTGGGAGACACCTATTTCGAATCAGCATATGTTTATTGAGCATCTACTAGAGAGTAGGCCCAGGTGATAGGCATGTCAAGAACCTGGGTCCTTCCTGCCCTCAAGGAACTGACAAGACAGGAGAGCAAGGGAGGCAGAGATGAGGGAGAGGAGAGAAAGAGAGATTGGGAGTCTTGAGATGACACTGCAGTGTGGTGACCAGAGGGTTACCTCAGGAAAGAGGATTTTTCTGGAGGGCTCCCACATTGCTGACTTTGATGTCTACTTTTCTTTGTGACTTAGCAGAAAATAAAATACAGATACCGAGCTTAGACAGACCTGGGGTAACCTCCTTGCTCAGTTACTGTGTGACTTGGAGCAACTTTTAAAAAATCTCTCAACCTGTGTTCTGGTCAGAAAATTGTATGACTAATGCTGACCCCATAGAGTTGGTAGGATTACTGGTAAAGGAAAAGTAAGCATAATGAAAGTGGTTGCTTTTATTACTGTCGATGGTGCGGGGTGAGGATGGGGGGCAGAGTGTGTGGTGCTGTTGACAAGGAGGAAATTTCAAATATTTTTCCATGTAGTTCACCAGTTAGAGATTCAGTCAGGCTCACCAACAAACCCAAGGCCACAGTAGAGGGAACAGGGCTAGGAAAGAGGGTGGATAGCTGTGGAAGTTAATCAGACACAAAATAGAATTATCAGAATTAGCTGGAGCATGAATATCTCTGTTCTTTTCCTTCAGGGCCCTGGCTCCTAGCTGACCTTGGTAGGATCCCTTCTGGCAATATAGTTACTGAAGTTGTTCCTGGTACTTAACCTGCAGGTTCTGATATGTGTGGCAGTTCTTAAAATTGTTGGCAACTTTTTAAAAATATGATGTAGCAGGACAGCAAGCACTTCTCCTCTATGATGGACATTGGTGCAATCCTAGCAGGGCATGTTTAAGGATTAAAGCATCAATCAGTCCTTTTCAGTTCCTTATGAGTTATATGAAATGATCAAGAGGGCCTGTTGGAATTCACCCAGGAAGAATTTTATACCTCATGACTTGGTACTCTGAGATGTTTGCTTCCTCCTGACATCTGGGGGAAATGGATATTTCTTTTTTTTTAAAAAAGATTTATTTATTTATACAAGAACTGGGGTACAGGTGAGAGGCGTAGGAGGGTGAGAGAATTCACCAGAGAGAGCGGGTAGCAGAACAGGGAGATTGACTGAAATACACTGCTGAGGGGAGCAGCGGGCAAGACAGGAGAGGTCTGCCGCACCATGTGGGAATCTCCCTGGCTGGCCGGGAATTGAACCCGCACTGCAGAGGCTGCAGACAGCTTCACAGCACTCAACCCACTGTGCTACTGGGGAGGCCCCGGAAATGGGTATTTCAAAGCAGCAGTCTCTTTCACCCTGATCTTATATGGTGTGATCTATGTGACCTTCAAAATGTATCAGCCAATAGTGCTCTGATTGTATATGCATGTATGTACACACACACCCCTCCAAAATGTAGTGTTCCATTTCTGATTTGCAAGGAGATTTCTCTGCTAAAGCCCCACTCTTTAACCCTCGAAGACAAAGCTTGAAAATCAAGTTCTAAGCGATGCCTATGGCAGTTTGATGTTTTGGGAAAGCGGAGGAAGGACTGAAGGCCAGCAGGCCTACCTTGGGGCAGGGACCAGGAGAGCGTAGGGGCAGCAAGCCTTCTGGCTCCCAGGATAGATATTAGAGCAGTGGGGTGGAGCCAGAGGATGGGGGAGGGATCCAGAGACCCAACTTTGTGAATTTTGCTGCTTTGCTAAAGGCCAGAGCAGAAAATATTCCCAGGTCACCGAAAATAATTCATTCTTCCAGCAGACACAAGCCCATCTAAAGGAAGGCAGGCAGAGCTGAGCCACACAGTTTCACAAGGTATCACACCCCTGGGAAGTCAAGGCGTTGAGTACTAAGAACATTTTTAAAGTAATTATTTTTTCTGTTCTAAGAGTCTATTGCATTTTTTAGTGAAATTATAAAAAGGAAGACAAGGAAGACTACCTAGAAGCTCAAGGTGTAGTCTCAATCTTTTTTCTTGCATTTTTTTTGTTTCTTTATTTCAGAACTGGGTGGCTTCATTTTTTTCCACTCTTCCATTTTGCAAGGTTAAGGTCTGTTTAGAAACAGGCAGTGTGAGAGTTGTGCAGACGCATTGTAGTGTGCACATTCACCCTGCCTGCTGACAGGGGGCGGCGGGGTGGGGGGAGCATTGCCTTGTATCTGAGAAGCTTTTTTGAGGAGGTGGGCTGGAGTGAACCCATCTGGCTGCTATGTTGATCCAACAAACCATGCATTTGCCATGTCGGCACTTTCGTCTGTGCTGTCAATGCAAGACGTGGTCTACAATGTCATCAGTTACTGCCTACGATGCCTGTTTCCCTGGAGACCTTGTCAAACTGTGGGACAGCTTTAAGACCCCAGTTTTGGTGTGTGTGTGGGGGGGGGGGTGGGAGACATTGGCATGAGAAATGTAGCCAGTAATGATTGCTGTGTAGCTCCGTAGTAGCCTTTCAGCTAAAGACTCAAAGCCAGGGTCACTTTCTTAATGTTTAGGAGGGGTTTTATTATTACAGTCTCTTCCCTTCCCCTTCAACAGCCATTGTCAGAGAAATTCATTCACAGACAACCTGCAAAGCAATATTGTAGAGGTTTTATCATTTCTCCAGTTAGAGAAATTCTTTCCAGTCATCTGTGCCCCTTCGTTGATAATAATCTCTTGTATTTATGCCTCAGGACAAATGGATTTCCTTTGAGTAAAGGGAGCTCCTTATTTTTGAGTTGCTTCTGGGACTCCCTACACTGTTCCCCTGCTTGGCCTCAGCCTCTCAGCTGTGGTGAGATGGCCTCCTTCCATTTGGTCCTGCCTGGGATGCTGGAAGGCTTCTGCCTGCTCTGCTCTCTCTTCCAGAACCTACAACTCATTCTGGCAGGCTTACCAATAGGGGGTAGCAGCTCATAAAAAACCTCTCTCCTTGGACTCCCTACTTTCATTTGATCTGGCAAGTTACCACTTCTGTAGATTGTGTCCAGGGGGATTCAGAGTTAACACTGGCATTGATGAAAACACCCTTCTCCTGCCTTATGTGTCTCATTCCTGTTTCGCCAAATCTCAGGTTTGCAGCAGCACAGCAATGTCATTTCCAGATTCCTTGCTGTATCTCGCCCCTTGCAAGTTGACTTGGCTGCCAGGGCCCTAAGTCCTATGCTTGCTCTCGAGGGAATGATGGGATGCTTCCTGCCAGAACCCCAGATGCCCCTGAGGATCGAAAGTCATTGCCCTCGTCAACATGTGTGCATGGCATGCTCTTGACCAGCAGGGCTCTGGCCTTGCAAGCCCCCCTGTATCCTACACCTAATGTGGGCGAGACATGGAGGCATTCGACGTGTTTTGTGGGAGGAATGAGAGAAGAACCTGGGCCAGTTTCTGACTCCCAAGCATCACTTGTGATCCACTCAGCAGCATCTAAGAAACTCGGCCTGTCCCTGTGGCCACTCCCTGCTTCTGCCACAGGGCCCTCTGGGCAACTGGTGTGTCTGCCCACCTCAGGCCCTTCACTACTCATCCTTGCCCCCTGATTTCTTGAGAAACCTGCTCCAAGCACTTACCTGAGAGGTTTTCTTGACAGTCTCTGCCCTGGCAGTTGCTTACACCTCCTCAGCCAGAACCTGCTGCTGTTGCCAAACGCCAGGGGCGCCACTCTCCCTCTGCTGTGTGAAAAGAGCACTCTCTTGGCATTGAGTTGGCAACAAGTTGGTGTCACATTTATTTGGATTTTGCTGCTTGGCATATATGGAGTTACACAGTGGGAGTATCTGTTACTCTTCCAACTCTGTGCTGGGTTTCTTCCCTCTCTTATCCCCCTGTGCCTGCACTGGTGGCAGTCTCTACGCACACAGCAAAGGCCTTGCAGCTCACCAGCTCCAGACCTGGATGGCCCTTTCCTGGCATAGACCCGGAAAATAGTTGCAGTGCCTAGTGAAGGAGGCATCATGCTTAAATTTTAAAAAGAAGAATGGTTCCTTTGTGTGCCCAGTTTCCATGAACTTGTGCTGTGTTTGCACGAGTTAACTGCTTAGAGTGGTCTCTGTCTAATTGCTGTGTACAAAATCTCCTTACATTTCCATCTTGCCTGGTATCTAAGAACATGTCTCTATGAAGCAGCAGCGACTAACTCCTCAGTTTTTGCTTTTTGGGGTGGTATCATTAAGATGTTCTTAGCTGAGGCTATGTTTGTGTTTTCTAACAGCCTGGCTTTGGCAGCTCTGGTCTATTTTGCAACCTGTTTATGTGATCTACCTCTAAAAGCCCTTACCCTTGTCCTTGGGTGTGGCGTCGTTGACTTATGACCTGGTTTTAAATCATTAGGGAGAGAGTGGTCCTCACTGTCAGCAGCAGAAACCTTGGCTTCTTGACCAGGTGACTCTGGTCCAGTGACCTCTGCAAGTCCTAGGAACCCCAAAACCCAGAATCTCCATCCATACAAGGGTGGTATTAATATTGAAGCATGAAAATAAGAGGCTAGAATGCTTGTTGGTGTTCCATAAAAGTCAAAAATAATAATATTGTTCTTATTACTCGCTGCTATGACCGATTCATCATTCCAATTCCCCCACACCCAGCTGGGTAAATGCCAGCCTCAAGGTGATTTCTTTTTGGATGAAGAATTTGATTTTTCCAGACAAGGTACATGCTAGCAATTAAAAACACAATATATCCCAGTGTTCTCTTGAAAGCTAATGTCATGGGGGAAAGTAAAATACTTCAACTATCAAAGCCAAACACTTCAAATGTCTTGGCACTTGCTTGGGGTTGCAGTTTACTTTCAAAAGCTTTTGCCACTTATAAGAACAAAGTAGTCTGATAACCTTTTGTGTCTGCAAATTCAATCCAAATCAATTAGACTCTGCATATTCCCATGGATTCCAAGATTTTATGGAGCATTTCCCACGATAAATGTGACATGTGCTATTTCTTGTGACATTTAGTGTTTTTCTAAAGAGGGTTGATCTGTGGAATTGGGGCTCAGCGTTCCCCACCTTGTTGGTTTCTGCTTTTTTCTGCTTATGTCAAAATTCCTTAAAGAGCAAGGATTCTGATTTTCAGTGGATCCTTGAATTTAGCTTTTGGAGTAGACACAATGCATGCATGTACACACACACACACACACACACACAATCATTCATTTTGGCTAATAAGGTGGTTTTGACATGGAAGGACAGGTCCTGCTGTGGACTGGATTTTTGTGTCCTCACAAAATTCACATGTTGAGCTCCTAATCCCAGAGAGATAGTATTTAGAGGTGGAGCATTGGGGGGTGATTCAGTCATGAGGGTAGAGCCCTCGCAGATGGGAATAGTGCCCCTATAAGAGAAGCCAGAGAGCTAGCAAGCCAGCTTTCTGCCCGTGAGGATACCAGAAGGTGACCATCTTCAACCCAGGCCATCTGCACCTTACCAGAACCCCATCACGCTGGCATTCTGACCTTATTTCCAGCCTCCAGAACTGTAAGCACTAATTTTTTTAAATTTTTAAACCACTCAGTCTATGGTAATTTGTTAGAGCAGTCTGAACAGACTAAGGCAGGACCTCAGTGGACACCTGCAACAATGTGGCTCACGTCTTCCTGATGAAAATCGGAGGGTTCGATAGCACAGGTGCCTCCCTGCAGCCATAGCTCTTAGGCTCCGTAGCCAGCAGACCTGACAGTCCCGTCCAGGAGGTTCAGTGTGTTCCTTTCTCTGCTGAGACCTGAGGGTGTTTCTTCATCAGGAACTTCTCTGACTGAAATCCTGCCAGTCTGTAAGAAAAAGGCTTTCCCCAGCCTCAACCAGCACACTTACCATCTAGAAATACAGGGAGGGCACACTGTAGCCTGAACAGCCAGCTTCGCCCAGGATGGCCCTATCTCTCTGTGTGCGCTGCAATCTGCTCTTCAGGATAAGTACTCTAAGATAAGGAAGTTAGAATCCTGGGATGGCCGGAACAGAGAGAAACAGCACAAGGCTGGACACAGACTGTCCATGTTCACTTCTGGGAACCCACTCACTCTTCCAGGCACTGACATCTGTCTTCTTCCAGATAAAAAAATAAAAGCACAGAACTCACTCATGGCTGGGATGAAGGATAAAATGCCTATTTATTCGAATAATTTTTATTATATTTATTTATTTTCTTACATCATTGTTAATTTTTGGACAGGATTTGATTTCTCCCCTCAGGTGTAGGCCCTGTACTTCTCCTATCACTAGAGTATCCTAATCCATCACCACAGTCCCTTGTGCTCTTCCCTCGCCTGTTTTGAACTTTCTCCCTCTCCCTCCCCTGCTATATGCCTCAGATCCATGGTCACCTTGCAAGTTTTCTCTTTTTTCTTGATCCTTTGTTCGATTTCTCTGTATTCCACATATAAGTGAAACTATCCGATAATTATTGTTTTCCTTCTGACTTGTTTCACTTAACATGATCCCTTCCAGCTCTATCCATGTTGCCTCAGATGGCATGAGTTTATCTTTTTTGATTGCTGTGTAGTATTCCACTATGTAAATATACCACATCTTCTTGATCCACTTGTCTGTTTTGAGGCCTTTAGGTTGTTTCCATATTTTAGCTGTTGTAAATAGTGCTGCAGTAAACACAGGAGTGCAGTTTTCCTTTAGAATCAGTGTGTTTGAACAATTTTTAATACTTCTCATGTTTGGGGGCTGGGTTGGTGTTAGGACTTTCTCACCTATGCTTTTTCTATCTTTTAACTCTGTCACTGCTACTCCTTGGGCATCTCTTCATCATTTTTCCGTAATATGTTAGACAATGTACAGTAGCAGCAGGTCTAGAGGTAAGAGAGGTTGGGTGTTCAGCTGTAAGGCACACACATATTAAGTCGTTTGAGTCCACAGCAGTCTCTGGAGGGAGGCATGGTTTTATTCCCACTTTACATACAAAATTCAGAGAAGTTAAGTGACTTGCAGGAGGGTATTCAGAGCAGGAACATAAATGTAGCCCTTTAAAGAAGGACCAAAAATAGAACAGCCAGTTTTTACTTACTCTTTCTGAAATGCCACTTCCAAGAAGAAAAGATGTGTTTAAAACAAATCAAGTATCTTAAACTTGACTTCCTTAGATGAAGCGGTTTTCTGGAGTGTGAGGTTATTGTGTGGCTGCTGGGTTCAAGCTGGGGTAGGAAACAGCTCCAATTTGGTGTCCGAGGAGGGAGCTATGTGTGAAAGGGCCCCAAAGAGGAAAGCTGGCAGGAAAATCTTTTTTAGGGCAAAATCATTATTCTGTTCCTTGCCATCTTAGTAGCTAACCTGTTTTTCAAAATTGTTTCTCTTGCTGTAATAAGGACTGTTAAATCAGGACATTCCTTACATCGCCCTTCATTTTCTCTGGAGTCGGGTGTATCTTTCTTTGGCTGAGTTCAACCCAAGTCAGCAGGAAAAGGTAGGGGCCACCTAGTACCGCATTTGCAAAACTCCATTTCTCCTGAGTCTCATCAGTACAGGGCCCAGAAAACCAGCAGCTGACTTATTTATGGAGACGCAGCTCCGAAGTGACCTGGGGTGACCTCAAGTGTGTCCTTCCAGTGCCTTCCATCTCGCACACAAGGCTTTTGAGTAATAGGATTCTCTAAGTCATTGCTCCTCAGTTTGACTCCTGGGGAGAGATTTATAAAGCAATCCACTTTACTTAGGAGGGGTAGTTCAGAAACCCCTCCCTGCTCCCTCCAACAGTTTTAGGTGACTGTGGGCAGAGCTGCTGGCTTTTGCTGTGGGTAGACACTGAGGTGTCCTTCTAGTTCGGTTCTGCCTTTCCACCATATTTGGAATCAGAAGCAGAACCCCAAAATATGAAGATAATTTGCTCTACCCTGTGATTGACAGGCATAGGCATACACAAATTAAATTTGTTCTAGCAGCTTTGCTCAGATTTGTACCACACCCCACACCAAAGAGGTAGAATTTCCCATGCAATGCCTTCTCAGAACGAGTGTATTACCCTGACCTAAGACATTTCTATTTTGGGCTATATATTATTTCAGAGAATTCTTAAAGACAAACTGGTTTAGGAAGGTCTTTCCATTATGGCAGGCTAAATCTGTGCCGCAAAGAGTGATGACAGGGAACGGTGGGACTGGGATTACTCATTGTCCATGCGAGCATGAATTAATTACATCAGGAGCTATTTTGATTCAAAGGGTGCTGAGTTCCAGTCATACAAAGGGAAGGCTTTACCAGGTGACTTTCCTTCCTGGTTGATTTTTGGCATCTTGGCTGCAACACTTGTTGGGAGTTGCAGCTTTGCTCTTGTCAAGAAGGCAAGCCCCCAGGCCATGAGAAGAGTGCCAAGGGTGTCAAGGTGTCAAGGTTTGGGCAAAATGGTTCTCCCCAACTTTCCCAATGGGAATATGTCTGATGGGAAACATCAGAGAACTTTGGAAAGAACTGAGATGAGTTTAATAAATTATGCCATGTGGTACTTTTTAAAATTCTGGAGTGCAGATTTTTCAGGATCGAGAATTAAAACCAAGAATAACTTTGGGCCCTTTAGTGTAGCTTAATTGTTGGCAGCCCTTGTGTTGCTATTTCCAGTGAATCACGATGGTCCCAGACACCTGAGTCATTCAATAGCAAGTCCCCATATTTCTAGAATTTATTAACATTCTGGGGCAAACCTAATATCCCAAAGAGATTTTTTTTCCAGCCAAAGTAGAATTCTGAATTTACTTGAATTCAGGCAGAATAGATAATTCATTCAGATAACTGAGAACCATAGTGGATCTATTTTATATTCTAAGCGCTAGATTGTAAAATGCCATGTCTACTCAGATGTCCTATACTTTCTATTATTCATAAATACGGATTCCCTTTTAAAGATAGTTTACATTTCACTTTCGTAATTTCCTCTTTGGGGAATTATCCAAAAACTTCTGAGAAATATTTGGGGTTAGCTTCCAAAAGAGGAACTAAATTTTCTCCAAATTGGTCTTTTTCTTCTCAAGTGGAACCAAGAGAAACTGGGTATGTGTCGAGACGATATGGAAGACAGGCACTCTTATTTTCACCTTTGATTCTCATGTAAGAGTTTCCCCAGGTGTGTGTCTTCTAAAGAGGAGAGTCAGGGGGTGACGAGCTGCAAGAGAGACCTTGGAAGTGAGACCACCACAAACATAATTTTTCAGCCAGTGAAACTGAGACTAGGGCTAAGCAATGCAGTCCCCTGGAAACAGATCTCAGCCTCCCGTCATGAGGTGTTGTCCATCCCTTCTTTACCTCATTTCCCACATCACTCCCTGTTATCCCCCTTTCAGTAGAGGTGTTGATCACCATGCACACAGGGACAGGATTGGAACTATGGGCTAAAAGATGAGTACTGTTTATTTTAAATCCCCAGATTGCCACCCTTGGTTTAGCTTGTCTTTATGATTCCCATAAGCTGAATGGGTAACAATAAACCTTTCTAATTAGCTTTTTTATGGTTGTATGCAGTAATTTAATTTTTTTCCCCTGGGAGACTAATTTGCATAGTCAGCAAGTTGGGATGTCAAGAGAGGTGGAATTGGGGCCAGGACTCTCCTGGTCTGTCCCTCAATCAGGTACTTTATTTCTCTTTATCTTCTGAGAAATGAAGACCATATGGCTCATTTTCCAAAAGGGGTATTTTTGATGATCAAATAAGATAATGAGGGTGAACACTTTTTGAAAATTGTTAATGCTTAAGAAGTATTAGGGGTGTCTCACTCCACTGCTATGGATAAATTATATTTTAATTTGCAAAAAAATTCAGATTAAAATTTAGATTTATTTATGTGGACTAATACAGATTATTTTTGTGGTCCCTCCAATTTCTTTCTCCTTCCATTTCATTTTTATTAAAAATTGACAAAAGCCATGTCCAGTTTTTTTTTTAATAAAGATTTTATTTATTTTTTCATAGAAGAACTGGGCTGCAGGATGGGGAGGGGGGAGAGGATTCACCAGAGACAGAGTGGGGAGCAGAACAGGTGGATTTACTGAAATGCACTGCTAAGGGGAGCAGCAGGAGAAACAGGAGAGGTCTGCTGCGCCATGTGGCCGAGGTTGAACTGAGGCCTTTGGGATGGGCTTTCTCACTAGTAGCACTGAGACTTATTAACCCCTAGGCCACCAGGGAGGCCCCTAGTTTTGTTTCATATCATTTAAGAATATTTATGCTTGACTCTTGTAATCCTTCTCCTCTTGACAATCTTTGAGCAATAGTTAAAACAGCTGCTATTGTATGTTTAAATAACACTTTTTGCTTTTTGACAGAATTTAGGATTGATTTAAAACCTCTCATGGTTAATGGATGAAAGATATATTAAGGCAAACTGTTCTCATCTCTATCCAGAGAGTCGATATTTTGATACTCTACATGAAAAACAAATGGTATTGGCATTATTTCATTCACCTTTCCAGCTGCCAGGCCTCTGCCCACACTATTACCTCTGCCTAGAGCACCCTTCCTGACTTCAGCACCTGCTGACTCTTGTTCCTCCTTTTAGCCACAGCTCTGGCTTCTAAGCACCTTCCCTGTGGGGTCTAATGTCTGTTCCGTGAGATCCTAAGAACCTCTTGGATTAGATTTTACAGTTTTGAGGTTACCAGCTTCTGTGGCTGTCTCCCCACTACATTCTAGGTCCAGTCTTCCCCCTATGTCTTTTAGGAGCTTCTGTGTAATAGACTTGCTACATCAGTGTTTACTGAATTGAACCAAAGGATGGGAAGTCTCTGTTCATTTGAACTGGGACTTGCTGTTAAAAGGTGATATCATTCAGTCAAGTTGGGGTCCTTGAGTTGTTCCATTGTGTGAAGTGCTCTTCTCAACCAAGGGCTAATCCACTTGTGCTCACAGGCCTTGATTCTTCAAAATCCCTCTAATATATCTTCCAGTGGGTGCTTCATACCCTGACAGTCTTTTCCTTTACAGCCTTTTTTCTTGTCTTAATCCTTTACAGCCTGATGTTACTGAATTTGAGGGCTTAGAATCTGGAATTCCAGGTCTGCTATCTCAGAGTTCTTCAGGTACCTATGAAATCACATGGTCCATGTGATGGGGCCAAGACCACTTCAAACTATGGCCATCACATGGACTGAGTGAAAAGAGCAAGTGATAATGGACAATCTGATTCTATTTTAAACAATGGAAAAATGAATGAATGGGCTCTGTATTGAGCATAAGCCCAGGGAGCTGGTAGGACAGAGCAGTTCGCAGTCAGGCAGTTTGAGGTAGGCTGCCTGGCTTAAATCCAGCTCTCTTCCTACCAGTGGTGTAGTTTAGGAAAGTTGCTTGAACCCAGCACCTCCATTTCTGTCTCTGTACAGTAGGGATTTGGTAGCCCCCATTTCATGCTGTTCTGAGGATTAACTGAGATAATATATGCAAAGCTTCTAGGATTGTGCCTGGGATATAGTAAGCAAATTGTGCCTATTAGTTGCCACTGTTAAATTTTCTACAGTGCATGTGCTTGTTCATACCAACTATACCTATGAATTTTTTTTAAAGTTTTAAAAACTAAGAGAAAGCAAATATAACCCCTGTTTGCATGGCTGGAAGCTGGCTAGAGGCCTGTGTAAGGAAATGATCAGAACTAGTGACCCTGCAAAATTTTGTACACACACACACACACACACACACACGCGCAGTTAAGCCCCTAGGTGCCAGGAAGGCTGGAGTACTATCTCCCAAGGTGTTTACATGGTCCAAAGGGGTAACCTTGGAGACATCTCTAGGTCATAAAAGCTGAGACGTGTAGGATATAAAAGCTGAGACGCGTAGGATTCTCTGACCCCTGGAGAAATTTTATTTGTATTCCAAAAGGTCAGAGTTCGAACCATGGGTCCTTTTCATCCTACCTCCAAGAAGCAAAGATTTCTCCCTCTCCCTATAGGGAAGGAGGGAGTTAGCTACTTTTCTCCTGTACTTAGGCACAGAAAATCCTTGTTTTCCATTCTTCACCTTTGGGTGTAATCTGCACCCATGTAGAAGTCTTTATTGGCTCTCATCTCCTTGTCTGGGGATCTAGTTTCGGAGCCCCACTGCAGTGCGATTCTGGCAGCTGCTGGTCTGGGTATCAATCCTAACAAAGTCCCATTCTCTGATCTGGCTACCTGGTGTTTTTGTAGTATTCACATTTATAAAGTACATAGCTATGCAATTGGGGCGCATCTCACAGCTTGACAGATAAGTCCGTATAACTGGGCACCTCACTGGCCCTTGAGCAACCTTGTCCCTATCCCCAGGACTAGTTGGAGGAAGGAGGAAGCTAGGTCAGCACATCCCATGGGGTATGTCAGCAGGCCCTGGAGTCCCCAGGTGGCCTCACCAGAGTTCCTTCTTTTAGCAACCACTACATGCAACAGCAAACAGCTCATTTTTACAAATTGCAAATGGATTATTTTACAGAAAAATACAATTTTAATGAAGTGACTATCTCAAGCTGTTCTTGAGAGGAGCGAAAAATGCTTGCATCTCTTGGTATTTCTAGTTTTGATCAGCCACATCTGGGAATTTAATACATTTTCTGATCAAAGTCCAAAGTCACTGCCTTGCTTTAATCTTTAGCTATAAAGCCTCCCTACTATTGCACACATACATTAAATCAGGTTACAGCTGAATAGCATTTCGTTTGGGGGCGGGGGACATGGTAAGGAATACTTGTCTAGATAATGAGTAATCCCTGCCTTCTTTAGGAGAAGGTGTTTTGACAGTCTCAGGTCAGAGGTAACAATATTTTCAATATAAATTTTTATTATGTTAGAGATATTTTATTCTAAGTACTGAATTTTGTTAGTTATTAAAATGGCCCTAACCCATGTTGTTATTTTTTGAAACACTTTTTAAGCAAAAGAAGAAAATTTAAATAGAAATGCTTTCTAAACTTCAGTTTTGACTTTAATTTCTTTTTTTTTTTAAGACTTAATTATTTATGCATGCAAGAACTTAGGCACAGGCCAGAGATGCAGGGAGTGAGCGGATCCACCAGAGACAGAGCAGAGAACAGAACAGGCAGACTGACTGAAATACACTGCTGAGGGGAGTAGCAGGTGAGACAGGAGAGGTCTGCTTCTCTATGCGGGTTGCTCCCCGGCCGGGGATCGAACTGGTGCTGCAGAGGCTGCAGATTGCTTCACAGTGCTGTGCTTAACCCCCTCTGCCACCAGGGAGGCCCTTTAATTTCTTTTTGATAGCCAACTTTTTCCATTTCCTTTAAGGAAGCAGATGATGTTTACCAAAATGTCTGAAGGATCCCTTTGTGAGGAAAGTGGGTGGGGCTTTTGAGGAACTACCACTCAGAATTTCTTTATCTCACCTGTCAGGGAATTGTCCAGCTAGGTTAGACAGTGTCCTGTTAACCATACCAGAAATGAGGAATTCTAGCCCCAAAGTGCTACTTCCCAGAGGGACACCACAGTGGAAGATAGAGGTGATTATATACTCCAGGGGAAGGCAAGAAAAGGAAAGAGAAAGTGCAGTGCTGGTGGTGACACCTAGTCTGATAAGGCCTGATAGAGGCCCTAACACACTGATAAGCAGCTTTTACTTTCAGCAGGCACCACAGCCCTACCAACTTACTTTTCTTCTATACTGACCTACATAACATATGATATGTGTCATTAGGTCCCTATATCACAGTCATTTTCACAAACCAGCTTTCGCCCAGTATTACTAGGTGCCCAGTGTACTAGGTGCTGTTCTGGTGCTGAGATGCCACTGAGGGGTACACCCCAGGGAATGGGTGGGAAAGTGGGGCTTGATCCTCAGAGGGATCCTAAGGCCCTTTTACCCATGATGATTGGAGACTTGGGGGCTCTGACCAGCCAGTAAAGGCACCAAAACCACCACATAGAAGCAAATAATGCAATATGAGTCACATGAATTTCTTGGTTTCCCAGTGCATATGAAAGTGCTGTTGTAATCTACTGTAATCTGAGGGTACAGTAGCATTAGGTCTGAGAAAAACAATGCACATATCTTAAGTAGAAATAGTTTATTGCTAAAAAATGAAAAAGAGTGACCTCATGGGAAAGATGGTGCCCATAGACTTGCTGGATACAGGGTTGCCATAAACCTTAAAAAGCACCCTTTCTGGAAGGCGCAACAAAAGGAGGTGTGCTGTGTTTTGATAATTCTCCTTCTTTTGTATAACACACACCAATTTTTCAGAGAATTCAAAGAATTAAGTGCAAATAGACTACCGGGAAGTTGACCTTTCTTTGTTCAGTCATGCTTAGGTGGTGCTGAGGGGTGGTGCTGAAGGTCTTTCACCACACCTCATTGGCACTGCAGGTGCAGGAGTTGCAGGTACCATGCAGGTACCATTGGGTCTGTGTACACATAGATCCAATGGGGTGGGCTGAAACACATCCTTAATGTATAGTGTGATGTATATCTTTTCATTTAGTTGTTATTCTTGAGCATAGGGGAGCTTGGAGTTGTTCCAGTTGTCGAGCTGTATCCACCAGGGATGCTGTCCAGAGAAGTCATATGTACCCCTTGAAAGGAAGGAAAGTGTTTTGTGATTGTCTGCATTGGTCGTGTGTAGATGTACCTGTCTCCCAGAGCAAAGGTTGACCCTTTTGTTGAAATTAATTTTCCTTATGCCACTTTGGTGACAGCTAAGAGTAATGTCCCTGGAAGTTCATGTCCTGACCTCTGTCTCTCGTCACTGCCACTGGCTGAGGCAAAATGGTGCCTGTTCCTCAGTCCCAGCAGTCCTGCTAGGGTAGTATCAGAAGGTGAAGCAAGGGTGAAGAAGGTATCAGAGAAAGTCGACTAAAGAAATAAATAAAGACCAGAACACAAGAAAAGGTTACTAATTCATAGTTTTCTCTAGTCAAATGGTCAACCACCTCACTGGTGTTTGGCTGAAACTCAAAGGCGGGCAGAGGAGTGGAAAGGATTTATATTGGGAAAAAGAAAGCTCCAGGCAAGCCCTGGTTAAAGACCATTGGCTTGAAAAGCTACAGATGGGCTAACTAGAAATAGGGCATCCTATGGAGTGCTGGGGTGTACATTTACTTGACTTTCCCTGGTTGGTCCTATGTTGGAATTAGGGAAATTATATCAATATTAATCAAGTCCTGGCCATTTGGGACTGAAGGATACGGGGGTTTGCATTTGACTTTGTGGTTTGTTACTGGAGATAGTGGTTTGACTCACTGTAAGTTTCACTTGGAGATAACAAGCTGGCTTTCTGGGCTGGTACTGTAGATAATGGGTTGGTTTCCTGGGCAGATTGCTGAAGGTTGTAGGTCAGAGTTCTGTTTTTACATATTATCTGGTGATTACATGTTTAGTATCTCACTATTCATAAAGTGTCAGCTAAGAATAAGTAGCAGACCCAGCACACTTGTTAGTCTGGGGGCTGTTCAAGCTATTTGACTGCCAGGCAAGTAACAGACACCCAGACTGTTTGGGGGTCACCAGAAGGACCACCCTGTCACTGCTGACATCAGCCCTGGTGAGCAACTGTGTTCTTGATCGTGAGGCTTTTCATGCCATGAGCTCATGATGTCCTTCTTTCACCTTGGAATTCATGTTAATGAATGAACTGCTTTTCTGAGGGGCACCCTATTTTAATGGGCAGGGCCAGCCCCATCCTGGCTTTCAGTCCATTTTTGGTAGTGATCTGCTGTTTTCTTCATCCTCTGATCCTCCTGACAATAAAAAAAAATTCTCTTATGTGTCATTTTACCCCTGTCTCAGCCTTCACGTGACAAAGTTTTTCTGGTCAGGGATTTAGTATTCCAAATAGCTTTGAAATTTCTGTTGTAATCTGCACCTTCTTCAGTCAATTTCTTGCCCCTGGAAGTTCATGTCCTGACCTCTGTCTCTAGGCACTGCCATTGGCTGAGGCAAATGGTGCCTGTTCCTCAGTCTTAGCAGTCCTGCTAGGGTAATGTCAGAAGGTGGTCCCCTATATGAAGCCCTCCCAAAAGCCCCCACAAATTTTGTTTGTATGTTTGTTGTGTTTTGCCCTAGATTTTAGGGGAAATTCCTTTTTTTTTTAATAGTGAAAGTGTTCATTTATTTAAACCTAAGCATTTTTTATCTTTCTTTTTTATTTTCTTTCTTTCTTTTCTTGCATCTGTGTTAATTTTTGGATAGTATTTGTGTAATCCCTGTAGTTCTCCCACCACCTGACATCACACTCTGATCTATCACCATAGTTAAGGGAAATTTCTTAAGTGACATCATCATTGATAATCAAAGGAGACACTGTAATCTTTCACTTTCCTAGAATTTAAGAAAAAAGTTTTCAGAGTTTAAAACATGAAGCTTTACATAAAATATGTCTGAAATAGTCAAGTTTTATAAATAAACTGTGAAAATATTATATAGGGTTTTATAAGCTATCTGTGATTTTTGAAGAGGGCATGGTATGGAAAGGCATTTCTTCTCTTGCTTTTGTGTGTGTTTGCACTTTCACATTGAATGACATCCTCAATGTGTAGGAGTTGAGTCAACGTTGTCAAGATTTTTTCCTCCTAATAACGTTTGTGGCATTCACTACCATGAATAACAAGAAGCCTTTTTTAAGTTAAAATACTTTATTTTTACTGCTGAAAGAATGATATTTCTTCATGTCCTTCAGTTATTTAAAGTAGTTTTATGAACTCTAAAAATAAGTCATTTTGAAGTTTAGCCACACAAAATAAAACTGCTTTATTAGTATGTCCTCCACCTGAAACATTTTGGTTGCCACGGCTTGGCCATCAATAAGACTAGCTAATGTTTAGTGCGGTCTTATATGTGCCATACATTGTTGTAGATGCTTTACCTTTACTAACTCACCTAATTCTCACATTATCTTCACTTCATAGCTAAAAACTGAGGCCCAGGAAGGCTCAGCCACTTGCCTGAGGTCACACAGCCATGTTTGGGACTTGGACTGCCAGATGTTCTTTTTGAATTTGAATTGACCATAGAATAACAAGGTATCCTGTCAAGGCATTTTGTTTCTCCCCAAAACATAAAGTTGGAAAGAAAAATAAATTTTATATATAAGTTTTTAACTCAGAAGTCTTCAAGTTTTTGGAGTGTAAGAAATAATGACCATTAGACTCTCTCCAGGAATTTGACCTGAACTGTTACAGACATGGCTGTTGCTGCTGATTTTCTATCTATAGATAGAGCTAAACTTGAGAGAGTGAAAAAATAAGGAAGAGGATGATGGTAAAAATGATTTCTCACTGTCTTATAACTTCTTAAAAATAGGTGTTTAACAGACTTAAGTATTATCAAAATGGTCTTTATGTTATATGTATTTTACAATACTAGATAAGTAATTAGGTTAAAAAATGAGTAAGTCAATGAGCTGGTGGCTCACTCCTCAGCGAGGTGTGACGCCTCGGGGCCCACAGCTTGTGTTGCTAGAATGGACCGAGATTCCCCAAGTTTGTGTGGATATCGCTCTCACAAGCAGTCAGCAAGCCCTGACAGGGTAATGAAGACCTTTAGAAACAAAGCCAAGAATAGTACAGAAGGGCCTTCTTTTGGTACAAGAAGTGACTTATTTAGTGACTTAAAGAATCACTGCAATTTTGCTGTGTTTGGGAGCTCTAAGTACAGAAAAAGACCCCTGGAAGATATATCCTACTGGGTTGTTAAAGAAGAAAAACAAAGAATTGATGATTTGTTTATAAGTCAGTGTCTTTAAGGACCTTTTTCTCCTTGGAGGAAGCTTGGGCTCAGGGAGAAAGCTGTGCAGTCTTGGCTGCTGTGATGCTGTGGCTGGGCCTTGAAGATTTAATGTGGCTTCTGTTTTTAGGAGCATTGCTAGAGTTTTGTGAGACCCTGCTGATAAAGCACCATGGGTCCTTAGTGGTCTGCTCCAATACTGTCTTTCCTCTCCCCTCACCTTTCCTCAACTCCCTGCCTCTCTTCTCTTTTCTTTTTCCCACAAGCCCTGGCCTTCTTTAGGATACAGTTTTGAGGATCATACACATAGTTTTCTAGAGGAAACTAGGACATTGTATTTGGGAGGGTAAAACCATGAAATGTTCTTATAGAAACAAGGAAAGATCAAGATCTGAATCAAAGCTTGAGTTTTTGCCACTCTGGACCCAAAAGAATTCCACGGGACTCAGTGGGCCTTGGAGATTTGCAGTCTCCAATGCCTCACACATTGGGGCAAGCACGTAATAAGCCAGGTCACCATAAAGAGGTCACTTTCACATCTAGCACATAATGCTCTTTCTCGAAAGCATCCTATTGAATGACAGGAATATACACAGACCATCACAGGTTGAAAAGGGGATCTTTGCTTCATTAAATAGGGGATCTTTGCTTCATTTTAGAGAGTTGCTTGATTAATCACAGACTATAGACCTGGTGATACCTAAAGAAGACATCTCTTTCTAGAAGTGAATAGGTAGAACTTTCGCTGGAAGTTCCTTCAGATTTAATATTCATACAGTCAAGAAACCTTTCCAATATGCCCAGCAAGACTCTCTCTAATTTAGACTGTTTCCTGGTAGAATAATTCATCCTGATGGAAAGCTTTTTGCATTTGTCCCAGAGTGTCTTGAGGCTCATACTCTGCCCCGAGCCACTTCACCATGAGCCCCCAGACCTCTGTAGTGGGGTGCATGGCCAGGGTGGGTCAACACATGGGGCTAGCTGTGGCAGTTCATCTCATAGCCTTTTCTGTGTATTTGTCTCAGGAATATTAGGTTCCCATAGATTTTAATCTAGGCATAATGGGAATTTAGAGCTTTAAAGGAAAGTGGAATGTAGTCAGTCTCCTTTCCCATGTGCTGCTCCATGAGCAGGATGCATTTCTTCTAGAATGATTGTTCTAGAAGCCTTTATTCTGAACCAGTGTGGTACAACAGCTTAAAATCAGTCCTTTTTCTGGTCTAAGTAGGATGGTAGTTAGGTGTTTTGGTTATGTGTAGCTGAGTGTGTGAATAAAAGTAGTTAAGTTTCCTAAATAGTATTTTTAAATACATTGTCACCTTCCTGCTTAATTGTAACTGCCAGCAAATCCTTGAAGTGAGAGGGTGTTGGCATCAGATCACAGTGGGAGGAAAGTGGTTGTAAGCAAAGCCATCTATGACTTTCGGCCCTGCCACCCATCAGCTGCAGGGATCTGGCTTCATTTCTCTGGGTACCAATTGCCTCATTGGGACTAAACCTTAGGGAGATGATCCTTAGGGTCCCTTCAGCTTTAGAATCTCTGTTTCAACTACATCACAATAACTTTATTATTATTTATTATTATAAAGAGATAAATACAACCATCATGTTTCCAAAAAGCCATAATGCATTTCCTAGTCACCTATAGGAAGATGTTAAAATTGTTAAGTTCTTAACTTGGTCTAAAGCAAGGCTGTGGAAGCTTTCAGGTACCAGAAGTTTTCTTCAGGCTAAAATTTGTGACAAAGGTTTTAAAAAACTGGGGACAGAGAAAGAGGAGTGGAGAAAAAGAGAGCAAGTGTGAAGCCTGGTTCTGTCCTCGTTGTCTGTAAGGATTTGATGTAAAAAGAAGAGGCATCAAGAGTCATTGAGGGAGGGAGAGATTGTTCTATATTGGTTGGGGAAAGTGGTTAGACATTTTGAAAAACAAAATCTAAAATTTCACATTCTCATCACTTTTTAGCCTTTTGGCTAAGATCAAGTGTAAAATTTTACATCCTCACTTTTCTATAGATAACCAACTTAAATTCCAGCTAGATTTAAATGTGAATTTAAAAAAAAAAAAAAGAGGAAATGGGAAAAAAAGTTGCAAAACTTTGAGAGTAAGGAATTTCTAAGATTAGAACAAAAAAATCATCAAGGAAAATATTGACAGATTTGGCTTAAAAGCCTGTGTTTCATAAAGAGGGAATCAAAACACAGTTAACCTGGAGAGGATATTTGCAGAATAGGATGAAATCTTCAGCATAAGGAAAACTCTAGAAACAAACATAAAACTGAGACTTCAACCCAGAATTTTTCCAGATCTGGCCCAAGAATTGCTTGCATCAGAATCAGTGAAAATGTAGAATCCTGGGCCTCCCTGGTGGCACAAGGGGTTAAGCATTGCACTATGAAGCAATCCACAACCTCTGCAGCACAAGTTCGATCCCCGGCCAGCGAGGGAGTAACCCACATGATGCAGCAAACCTCTCCTGCTCCTCTCAGCAGCGTACTTCGGTCAATCTGCCTGTTCTGTTACCCCCTCTGTCTCTGGTGAATCCTTTCACCCCCCTCATCTCTGGCCTGTACCCCAGCTCTTGTATGCATATATAAATAAATCTTTAAAAAAAAGAACAAAAATGTAGAATTCTGTCCTCCACCAGGTCTTCAGCACCCTGGAGGCTGGGCCCAGACCCGGCTTGGGCAGAGAAAAAAGTGGCTGTCAAGAAAATGGCCTGCTCTCCTGCATTGCTGGTGGGAGTGCAAACTGGTCCAACCACTGTGGAAAGCTGTGTGGAGATACCTCAACCTACTAAATATAGGACTTCCATATGATCCAGCAATTCCACTCCTAGGTATTTACCCAAAGGACACAGAAACATCAATTCCAAAGAGCACCTGCACCCCTATGTTTATAGCAGCACTGTTTACAATAGCTAAGCTTTGGAAACAACCCCAATGCCCAAAAATAGATGACTGGATCAAGAAGATGTGGTACATATACACCATGGAATATTACTCAGCATTCAAAAAAGATAAACACATGCCATTTGCAGCAACATGGATGGAGCTGGAAGGGATTGCGCTCAGCAAAATAAGCCAGAAAGAAAAAGAAAAATACCAGATGGTCTCACTCATAGCAGGAATCTAGAAAACCTAAATAAGGGACCGGGAAAAAGAATAACTATAAGAAAGAAAAAATCAAAATCAACAAACAACTATGAACCAGAGACACACTATGGGGTGGGGGGAGAAGAGAGATTGGGGTCAAAATGAGGGGGTTGCAATTGTATGGGGAATATAAAAATAAAATTAAAAAAAAAAGAATTTTACAATAAACATTCACAGCCACCCCCCCCCCCCCAAAAAGGCCTGCTTCCTGAGAAGGCGTGAAGTGCAGATAAAAATGAAATCACTTTTTCATCAATCAAGTTATTAAAAACATTAAAAGGTTTGTGATGGGGTGTGAAAAGTGCTTTCCATGACAACACTATGTATGAGGAAAGCTGTCTGCAATGTGTGTGAAAACCCTTAATATCTTCGTGCTCTGAGCCCCTTAATTCTTCCTCTGGGACCTCTCCTAAGGGAATAAGGCCAATTGAAGAGAAGGCCTTGCTGACCACAGTGACGCTTGTGTTAGCAAAATATTGGAAATCAAGATGTTTAAAGTGCTCACTGTGGTTAAATAAACCCAAGCAACATGTAGCTATGGAAAGTATAATTTCTGGGGACTACACAGTCCATAAGAAAATGCATAGTATGCTGAGTGAAAGAATTCTAGACTATACAACCTGTACCTCCAGTGTGGTCTCAATAACATAAAACATACCCATCCTTAGGAAAGAAAATGCAAAATGTTCATAGGGGTTCTCTTAGGTCATGGTCCTTGGAAAACTTTAAATTTTCTTTCTTTTTCTTTTTCTTTTTTTTGCTTTTCCGGGTTCCCCATGTTTTTGAATGAGTGAGAAATATTCTTACTCAGGGGAAATAGAACACACTCAAACCTGGTCTTCAGTGTAGGAAAAGAAAAGAGTGATGACCTGCAGCAAGTGGCTAAGATGGAGGAGGCAGTTCAGGGTGTCTTGTGCATCATCTCAGGGGGTTCTTGCTGTAAATGAACCAGGTAGGTATGGCTGTGTTCCCATTTTGAAGACAAGAAATTGAGGCTAGTCAGAGCAGATAACTTGCGTTGCATTCTTAACAAGTAAGGGTTGGAACTCCTGGGACCCTTGGCTATGGGTGCCCCTGTCATTTTGCGGCAAGAATTTTCCCCATGGGTCTCGTCCCACCAGCATAAGAACAGGGCCTGATTTTACAGAAGTCTACATCTTCAACATCCCAGCGTAGCCCGGGATAACCTATTCAACTCAAAATCCTTTAGCTAAAGAAGGGAGCCCTGTGTTGGGGCAAAGAGGCTGTTGTGTACGCCTCCAAACTGGAGTCACTGTGAAGACAGTTGGGAGGCTGCCCCCTATCTCCAAGCATATGCCCCACCCCCCTTCACAGCTGAAGGAGGATAAGGAGCAAAATAGAACCTCTAAGCTCTGTGATCTACACTCTCCAGGAGCACTGTTCTCAGGCAGAGTTGTTCAGTGAATAAAATCCAATGAATGTCTTGAGGTGAATTTCACCCACTATTTTTCCATATCACTTTAAACATTAAGCACACTGAAGCATTAATTAGCATGCTGAACTTCCTGAGAGAAGCAAGAATAATTTGAGCTGTGAATTTTAATTACCCATCTTGTAAACTCCCCTGTCTTTCAAGGTAGAGTGACAAAGTCCCATCTCCTTCCCCCTGGGTTTTCAAGGAGGTTCGTTCAGATTCCATAAGACTATCCATTATAACTACAATGAATAAATTGTTGTTGTGGGAATATATTGATTGGACACCTGACGGGAGCACGCTCAGTGGCTGTCTGTAACTTGCTCATGAGAGAACAGGACCCAAGCTGGAGGGAGCACTGATAAGTATTTAGCTTAATGACGAGTCTTACATTTGTCTCTTAAAAACAGCACAGTACATACATTTACATTTACAAGTATTTAGAAATCTCTAAGCCAGTCATTCTTTGGGGTGGGGTCATGGCTAGGTTGGGCTTTATTTCCACAATCCCCCAGTGCCTTAAGTAGCTACTTCCTGGATCAATATATTTCCTTCCTGGGAATATCCCTGCATATGTGGAGGACACCATTGTCATCTTTGTGTTTGTAACCTCGGGCCTGGAACAGTCCCCCTTTTGTGCTTCGTTGCTTCTAAAAGGTCAATGGTTTAGAATAGGCCTTTCATACAGTTGACAAGGGGCCCAGTGAGATCCTATAGTGGCAAGGCAAACTCATGGCCCCACTCTGCTTCTCAAGGCAGGATGCATGGAGGAGGAGTAAGATGTATAAAGAGGGAATAAAAGGAGACCATAGACACTCAGAAGAGAACAGGGAACCACAGGCTTCCACAGCAAGGTGGGCAGCCCAAGTTTCTGGCATAAGTCTGTCCACTGATGGAGGTGCCAGCACGGCTGCTTCCTTTGACATGCCTCATGGTAGGTGAGTTCATTCACCTTTCTTTCTACACCGGTGCTGCCAGTGTGTAGACATTGCCAATGAAAGGGGGTGATTGAAACTGAGATGTGCGTAAAGTGTAAAGTACATATAGGACTTCAAAGATTTAGAGTAGGGAAAAAAGAATATAAACTATCTTATGAAAAACTCTTAGTTTTATTACATGTTGAAATGATAATATTTGGTATATGTTGGCTAAAATATATTATCAGAATTACCTCTATCATTTTACTTTTTTTTTAATGTGGCTAGTAGGCATTTTAAATTACATAGTGGCTGGCATTACATTCCCCTGGCCAGCATTGTTCTAGATTCTGTTTACATTTCTATCTTGGAGTATTCGTGTTGGATAATATACATTAATCCTCAAGTTTACCACCCACTAGGTGATGTATTCTTATTTTGCTTGAAATAATTTCCTGAAACATCCGTGTGTGCTCCCTGTTTGAATGTTTGGAGGGAGTTTAATGAATAAGTCATTACTTGCCCTTCTTACTCCCAGACAGAAGTCTCCTAAATTGTTTAGTCTTTCTTAGGGAGGCCCAGACTGGAATGAAGCTGGAACCACATGTGATTCAAGGGGATAGCAATGACTGACCGAGGTCACCACTTATATACAGAATCTCATTCTTACATTCCACAAGGGAAGGTTTGCACATCTTCATTAAAACCACTGCTATTTTGAGTGCTTTTTTTTTTTTTTTTAGCTCTTACAGATATTTTCCCCCTGGTTAACTCATTATACATTTAGTCTGCAAACCAGATGTGAGAATACATTTCAGGGCTTAATCAAAGTGGAAGATTTCTCTTTACTTATAGGGCTCACTCTTACATGATCACTCTTGCCGCCCTCCATTCATCTATCCTTCCATCCATTCACTCATCCATTTGAATGAATGCTTACTGCCACTGGTATGTGCCAGGCCAGGCACTGGGCTAGGTGCAGGGAGTATAGCAGTGATCCATCCAGGCGATTTCCCAAACTTATGGATCCTGTGGACTCTGCCACCAGCTTCCACGTTCCTTCATAGCTGAGTTGTGAGTGGCTCTAAGCCAAATTTCTCCAAAATTCTTGTAGGGAAAATTCAGTGCCTGGTATGGAGGGTCTCAGAATGGCTCCACTTGAATGGGGAAGGTGAACAGGGCCCGGGGTCCACTCTATTCCCTTCCTAAGGGGTTCTCTGAAAACTGTTCTAAATCACCCTTCTCTCTCCAAACATGTTTTAGTTATTATGTTTTACAGTAATGCATTTTGATTAGATAGATTATAGCTAAGATCCCTATTTAATCGAGCAAAATTAAGAAGCTTTTCCTGAAACTGACATATTGGAGAAATACATCCAAAACCCAAATAAAACACAACAAAAAAATGGATCCAGATCTGTCTGACTTCTTAGGAATATTTTCTCCAGAACAGGCAGTAGATTTCAGGTAATTCTCCTCATGATAGAAAAGTACAAGTGAAAAGTCACAAGACTATAAATCAGGATTTCTTTCAAGTGACACACATTTTTTTTGCTTGCTAATAAATAACTTGTACTCTCCTGAATTAAAGGCACAGTTGATTTGCGTGGGTGATGAGAACGGTTTCATTAGGTGATTACCCACTTTCCTGGGCCCAGGCTCCTAATACTGTCTGCTCTTACCCTTTCTCACTAGCTATTCTCAGCTGTGCAGACCCAGTTAAAGGGTATCATCTTACCTGCCAGGGGAAGGAACATTATTTCATGAGCATTTGAATCCATTCTATTTAGACCTTACTGGAAGTAAGTTTGTGAAGGCTCGGGTGAAGAAAAAAAAAAAGAAACATTTCCCCCTTTCTTCTTCAAGACCATTTAAAATTGATTTTTGTAAATTAGATATTTTTAAAGAAAAAAGCAAATTGATAATGTTAACAGAAATGATACATCTTAGGATGCTCTGAGTGCAACCTCATGTGTTGTGTCTGCTTAAAAGTAGGAAGCCAGAAGCAACTGAACATGTATATATGTGTGTATGGGGAGGGCTGTTCAGAATTACATCTGATAGGATCAAAGGGATGTCTCCATTCAGTCAAGGGAAGACCAAGCCATAAGGGGAGATGCAACCATTCTGCTTTGCAATTGGACTATTGCACCCTCACCTTTTCGGTCTTTAGTTTTAAGACATTTAAAATTTCAGAGTGGGTAGTAAGAAGATGCCCAGGTGAATAAGTCAGCAGGTGATGGAGAGTGGTAAGGTGCACTGGTGAACTAGGATGCCATGGGGTAGATTGGGCAGAACTTCCAAACACACGCTTAAGATACTCTCTTTCCCTGAGACCCGCCCTGGACGTTCATTTGTTCACTAAGCTCTACCTTTTACTAGGTGGCAGGGACATAGAAATAAAAAACTCAGTCTCTTTTCTCAAGGAACTAGTTAATGGCTAGAGATCTCTCACTCAGTGTGATGGGTGTCCTTGGATGTGACCTTGGATGTATGTGCAGTGGGACTGACCAGATGCAGTGACCACATGGGTGTCATTAAACTTTAGTGTCAGAAAGGTTCTAATATTGAAAGGTCATTGCCTGCAAGAGTGGAAGCCAGACAAGTGTCTGTGGGTAGTGGGTGCGAGCTTGGGCTCTTGCACACCTGGCCTGGAGGCCACATGAGTGTTCCTGTGCACCCCGTCTGCAGTGGACTGCCCATGCTTTAGTCAGCTGTTTGGCTTTCTCTAGTATATCACCAGGGGACTCTACTTTGTCCCTCTGAAACAACCACGTGTGCATATTTTATCTGTATGTGCTCTCCCCTTCACATTTCTTTTTGAGAACATGGATAGCCTCCCTCCCTGCATTAAAGCACAGACCTTTTGCCCTAACTTTGTGTATTTGGTCATTATCTGTTACAGGCAAATTGAAAAATTGGTTTTGAAACATTCCTTAGAAGAAAAAGTTGGTTCTCAAGAGGAGGAAATGATGGAGCTTTTAAGACCATGTGATTTGTGCGGCATTAGCCAATGTTTACATGATGAGCTGAGACAAGAAGATGGGGCTAGGTCACAGGGAAGGAGGACTCATTTGTTCTTTTCCTTTTGCTGCAACTGACCATTTTTCTCATCGTAAAAGCCACAGGTCATCTGACACAGCCTCTGCCTTTGTAGGCTCAGAGTACGTCCACACTTAAAAACTGACCTACAGAAAGAACGTGAGGCTGCTAAGTGATAGTTGTGGTTAACCTCAAATTGGGAGCCTCTCTCTGTGAATACTGTCTCTCTTCCTTTTGTCTTCTGCTTTATGCTTTTAAAGACTGTAGAGAAAAAGACACTACTGCCAAAATGCACTCTTGTTTGTGTTAACTACTTTAATTTCATCTCTGAATTAGAGTTACCATGGACCTGATGTTGCTTTTTCAGCATTTTATCCTACGTGTAATGAGAAAGCTATGAAGGAAAAGCACTGTCAAAGTAAAGTTTTGCTCCTTGTGTATCTATTTCCTGTTCTCTTCATGTTCCCTTTATTTCCAGGGCAGGTTGAACTGATTGGCAAAAGTGGGTCTGGGAGAGTTAGATGCACTGATCAGAAACAATTCAGGAGAAGATGGTGGGGAGCCCCCAGGACTGCACAAGATAATTAATTATAGGAAAATACATCATTAACATCAGATCTCATGGCAGATCCCAGTGTGATTATTATGTGAAATTAATTACTTCTTCCTTAACTTTTTTAAAATTACCTTCTCAGTACTGTGAAAATAGTCCTAATTACCAGCATCAGTTGTATTAAGTCATTAAGGGTCGTCATTTTACGTCTGTGTCTTCATTTGTTTCCGTTCATTTGGCTTTAAACACAGCAGCCTTTGCCCTCTGTGGGGTGGTTCTCCTGTGCAGTGAGTAGCGTATTTGGCAAATCTAAGTAAGGCTAGCAAGATCAAAGTCTCAAGGAAATAAGGTGTTGAGTAAAATAATAAACGTCCACTCATTTGGTATTGAGTGACTCCTTTTGTACTGAAATGTGCTACAACCTCAGGCACTGAAGGTGTGGAAAGCAAGCAGAAGTCAGAGCTTACAGATGGGCATTGAGTGAACAATGACCTACATCAATGTAGAATATCACGTCATGGTGGGGAATTTGATCCAGGTGAAGATATAGGGATGGCATTTCTGGGGAAGTGACATTTAAACTGAGACCAGGATGGCACAGTGACATGAAGAGGAAGTTGTTTCCTGGCAGCAGGAGCAGCCTATATAAATGCCCTGAGGCAGGAAGACTGAAATGTGACTCACAGGGCCATTTGGGTTGGAGTTACTGGAGACTTGATGTTGCTTTTTCAGCATTTTGTCTTAAATGTAGTGGGAAAGCTATTTCAATTTTTGATTTTAAATAATTTCAAACTTAGAGATAATTTGCAACAATAGTATGGCTATCTTCCTTATACCCTTCACTAAGAATTCTCAACACATTATCATGCTTGTTTTATTCATTTTCTCTCTCTCTCTCTCACTCTACATATATATATATATATATACACACACACACACACATACACTCATTCCTACTTTTTACTAAACTGTTTGAAGCTGATATGACAATGAAGATCACTTTCTTATGTATCTATAATATAGTCATCAAAATAAGGCAATGAATATTGATATGGTACTTCCTTCTAGTCCTTAGACCTCACGATATTTTTTTCATTAAAGATTTATTTATTTATACAAGAACTGGGGTATAGGCCAGATGCACAGGAGGGTGAGAGGATTCACCAGAGACAGAGCAGGGAACATAAAAGGCAGACTGACTGAAGTACACTGCTGAGGGGAGCAGTGGGCGAGAGAGGAGAGGTCTGCTGCGCCATGTGGGTATCTCCCCAGTCAGCCGGGATAGAAGCTGCACTGCTGAGGCTACGGACAGCTTCACAGCCCAGTGCTCAACTGCCTTCACCACCAGGGAGGCCCAGACCCCATGAGATTTTGCAGGTGGTCCCACTGATGTCCGTGGTAGGCCTAGAACACACTCAGAGTCACTTGATGCATTTGCCTCATCCATCTGAGGTCATTCCTAAGTCTTCACTTGTTTTTCATGACCTAGACCTATTAGAAGATTACAGGTCACCTACTGTATAAAATAACTCTTGTTTTGGGTCTGTCTGATGTGTCCAAACAATTCAATTCAGATTATGTATTTGGAGCAGGAGTATCACAGAGTGAGCAAGCATATCAAAACACCAAACTGTCAATGTCTCATGACTGGTGATGTTAACTTTGATCATGTAATTAAGGCAGTGTGCCAGGTTTCTTCACTGAGCTTGTTTTTCTCCCCCACTTAATAAGTATTAAAAGAAATTTTGAGGCCATATAAATATACTGTTTTTCGTCAAGCGTTCATCCACTAATCTTAGTATCCGTTAGTGTGTCTTGCTTAAAACAGTCATTGCTGTGGTGGTTGCCAAATGTTAAGTTTCAAATTGCGTCATTCTGTCAACGTGTGTTATTTGGCTCTTTATTTGAAGGAGGAGCTTTCCTTTTCTCCTATTCATTCATTTATTTTTTATATCAATGTGGATTCTTGTTTTATTCAGGTGGTTGTGATTATAATCTTGATACTCAGATTGTCCCAGTCTTGGTCAGTGAGAGCCCTTTTGAGCTAGATTTGATGTATCCCCATCATTCCTTGAGAATGTCTTACTTTCTGGCACAGTAAGATGTTCCAGCCCCATCCTGCCCTTTCCCTGCTCCAGCCCTGGCGTCAGCCTAGTTTCTCTTAGTGAAGAGAATTATACAGAAGGACTCTAAACTGGAAGGCAGCCTCATCTGATTGGCATTTCAAAGTATTGCTGTGGCTACTTTTGAGGGGTACTCTGTGGGGAGAAGCACCTGCTGAATCAGGGAGAAGAACTCTTGGCTGAAGCTCAGAATGGTGGTTTAGGTTCGATAGTGACAGCGCGCACAGAAATGGCAGTGGGTTTAAGGTAGATTGTGAAAGTTGTCGTGGGTGAATTGTGGGGCATGTCTTTGGAGAATAAAGGTGACTTTTCCTAAAATAAGAAAGGCTGGGATGGGGGGAGACCACATTTGAAAAGGAAAGTTTCAGGTGGGTCTGTGAAACTCTGCAGCTCTGTGTCTTCCAGGCAGTGAGATGGAAGGACAAGGGGTGTGGAATTGAGGGGACAGGCCTGGTCTGGGGACACATGCCTGAAAATTGTGAGATTTGGCCACACATTTGAGACTCTTCTACAAATTTTGAATCAGGCCTTACTGGCTAAAATAGCTTACCTTTCACATTTGCATTCTGCCTTGTTTCTTTTTGCAATTCTTGCCAAACACTTGGCATTTTCACAATATATTTTTACGTCGTGAGGCACCTTTTCTGAACCTGACCCTTGATCCATTTATCAAGAAAGAGCAGTGTTAACAGCGTTCTTCTCTGGACATGCCACAGCTACCCCATCCCAGTAGACTGGAAAGGATGTCAACAGTAATTGTTACTTTTTTGTGTGTCTGTCTAATGGGATGTGCACTGAACTATACATGTGTCAAGAAAAAAGTAATGTGTGTGCATATATATGTGTATGTGTTTGTACAAAAAGTACAGTATTTTAAAATTAAGATTGACAAGGTGTTATGAAAACAGAATGTAGATGAAAAATCCATGCTAAGTAGGTTATAATCATGGCATTCCCACAATCCATCAGATGGTTAAAAGGAAAAAGGAGGATGCATCCCAGCCACAAAAGGCTACAGAGTGCTGCTAAGCTGTTGTGTAATTCGCAAAAACACATAGTGGTTTTGCACCCAAAACTTGCTCCTCAGACAAACCATTACAAAGGGATCTGGTTTTCATGCCTTAAGTTCAGCCTTCTCAGTAGATATGGATGGTGTTTGTTTTGGCATTTTTGCTCATGTTTACTGAGTTATTTTTGCCTCTATATCAGAAACAGCTGGTTTTACTGATGTTCATGGGCTGCTGCTTTTTTTTATTCCTGGTACTTCTTTTGATTTTTTTTTTAAATTCTTAGATAACATTGGTTTATACAACATTGTATGTGATTCAGAGCTATAGGATCTCCCCCTTTGGGTGTATGTTATCCCTCCACAGCCAGCACACCACCAGGGCACCCAGGATCCTTTACCATACCCACTGTGCTGCCTTCCCACTTTGCCCTCTCCACACTGCCTTGCCCTCTGGCAGCCTCAGGTCTGCAGTCAGATTTCTAGGGCTTGTTATTGGTTTGGTTTCAACTGACCCTTTGTTTTGGTTCTCTATATTCCACATATAAGTGATGCCATCCAGTATTTGTCTTTCTTCTTCTGATGTATCTTGCTTAGCATAATCTCCTCTAGTTTCATCCATGTTGTCATAAATGGCGAAGAGTTTATCTTTTTTGATAGCTGAATAGTGTTCCATTGTGTGTATGTACCACATATTTTTTATCACTCATCTGCCTTTGGGTACTTAGCTGATTTTCATAGCTTGGCTATTGTAAATCAAGCTGCAATGAACATGGAAGTGCATACATCCATTTAAATTAATGTTTCTACTTTCTCCTGGTAGATGCATAGGAGTAGGATTTCTGGATCATATGATAGATCCATTTTTAATATTTTGAGAAATCTCTATACTGTTTTCCATAGGGTCTAGACCAGTCTACACACATTCCCGCCAACTAACTGGCTTTTGTCGGGAAGTTGGCAAGTCAGGAATTCTCAGTGCCTCTTACTTTAATTTCTGTTTTATATCAAGGACAGACATTAACTGTAGTCTGGCAACATGGGAGGCCAGCTAGAAAGCTAATGCCATGTCAGGATGGGTGCGGTCAGCAAGACGGCAGTCTGTAGGGACTCGGGGTGGTAGCAGGGGTCATAGTGGTGTAGTATACGGTGACAGTTTCTATCCCAACACTTCTCTTAATGCAATGTTCTTTAATCCTTAATAGACTAGGGAAGTTTGGGGGTTTTTTGCTTAGATTTTTTACATTTTCATAGGCATATTTTTTAAGCAAGTCAGCAATTCACACTCCTTCACTACCTGAAATGTATAGGAACTGGATATTGCCTAAAACCTGGAAGTCTTAAGGGATGAGGGCTAAGCAGTGCTCAGCTTATTCATAGTGAGAGCCTGCCTTTACAGGGTCATCCACACACACATCCCATATTGTAATCCTTGCCTACTTAAACATGGGGACTATTAGCCATAGGGCTCTCTCCTTATACTGCCTTTCAGCAGCATTGATAGCAGCTGCTTGTAGAGTTATTGAGAAATAGGAGTGCTGGATCACAAAAGAGAAAGGCAGGCCTAGTTGTGGGGCAGCATTCTCCCCAGTGAGGAAGGATGTGTACTCATGTCTCTTTCAGGGACCATAGCTCACATAGCTCAGTGTGATAATAGCAGCCACTACTCTGTCTGGTTATTCTGATGTCTCTGAACAGCTGCTTTGAAATAGTGTTCATGTGCAAACACACTCAAATCATCAAGCAAGGGAGGAGAGCAGAAGGGACTACTCTTTAGCTGACAGACACCATTGCAAACATTAATCCCAAGTATTCGAGCACCAGACATGGGTCATGAGATTTTGTCAATAGGACACACTAGTCTGCAGTTGCAGATTTGCTCCCTTTCCCACACTGGTTGGCTGGTCCGTTGGCTGGCTGGTTGGTTGGTTTATTGGTCTGTTGGCTGTCTGGTTAGTTGGTTGGTTGGTTGGTTGACTGGTTGGCTGGTTGGCTGGTTGGCTGGTCTGTTGGCTGGTTGGTCTGTTGGTTGGTTGGTCTGTTGGTTGGTTGGCCTGTTGGTTGGTTGGCTGGTTGTTTGGTTGGTTGACTTTTGGCTGACTGGATTGATGAGAGCCCCCATGCAGTTATCCAGCAGCCACTTTCTGATTGTGTCAGAGGGAAAGACTCTGGTAAGATGGAAAGAAGTTCCTATCAGTATGGTATTGTTTATGGGCCCACACCCCATTATCGGCAGGTTGTTGGCGTTTTTCAATATCCTAGGGATGTGAAGCCCACATTACCTTTTGGAGATGTGTCCCTGAAGATCAGGATGGCATGTGGAGGACTTCATTTTTTTTTTTTATCTTCCCTCTTACTAGTATAAACAGAGGAACAGGAAATTAGGGACTTTAAGAGTTTCAGATTTAAGTACAGCTGGACCATTTTTACACAATGGTAAAGAAATATTTTTTGTGGAACTATTTTAATCTTTGCCCTTTTTCCCATTCATATTTTAGTCTCGTCCATCTGTGAGCTCTAATAGTTTCTATGATGTATATAAGTCATATAAATCTCACTAGATTCCCTCTTGTGCTGTGGTTATCTCTGTACATCTCTTTCTCCTAAACTGTACCCTTCCTGAAGGCAAGCTTTGAACCTAAAACACATCTTAATTTGTCATACTGCCTGATCTGATCTGAGTATAACTCATTCCTGAAGAATTGCCTGAAATGAATGAATGGAAACATTTTTACTACATCAAGACTATCTAGTGGGGAAAATGCTGTGCTGAGATATTGTCAAGATGGTAGTGGATTGCACTTTAAATATCAGAAGCTAACTAGATGCTTGGTGGGAATTTGGTGCATTAGATTAGGTGACTTAGTGTCTTTTGAGGTAATGAATAATTCAGAACACATATGAGATACCTTTTTTCTGGCATGTTGATTTGTATGAAGTTACTCATCTCAATGTCAGCTCAACATTTTGTGGTTATTGTGCTAATGATTATCAAGTTATTTTATATCCTATAGCCTGGTAGTCTATCAACCTAAAATATTAGAAGTATGTCTAAATTGTTCACAAATTTCCTTGATATTTTCCAAAATATTGTGATATAATAAGATTTTGTATTTCCTAAGATGATATAAAGTCTCTGTGGCTTGTGATGGTGATAAGTTGAGAATTAACTTCCCATGTGGTCAGCCAAATACTCCCTGAAATAAATATTTCAGGAGAATCCTGCTTTAGAACACATTTATGAAGTGTTTGGCTTTAAAATTGTGGAGGCATTTCTGGGTTCTAAGGAAAATGACATTGAAAAATGGTTGCCAAGTGATTTATATTGTTCTTACATCTACATAACAAAAAAATGTGCACAGCTCTTCCTTATTCTTTGCGGTGTATATTAAGTGTTTCAGAAGGCTGTCAGGGCTTGTAACCAAGGATTCATGGTAAAAATAAAGAGCACAAGCTCTCAAACTTCTTGTTGTTGCAGCCCATTTACATTCTTAAAAATTGTTGAGAATCTGAGTTTTTATTTACATAACTTGTATCTATGGAAAGTTACCATCTTAGAAATTAAAACTGAAGAAAAATTTTAAATGAGTATTAACAAATACATTGCATTCTAACATAAAAGTAATAGCTGTGTTTCCAAGAACAATGTAATTTAATAAGAGTAGCATTATTTGAATTTTTGCAAACCCCCTTAATATATCTTAATAGAAGGCAGATATCAGACATTACTGTCTTCTGGGAAGTGCCACTGTATGCTTCTGAGAAAAAGAGATTGTAAAAAACAAATAATATCTTAGTATTAGTATGAGAAAGTTATGATTCTGTGGGCCCCCTGAAAAGGTTATGAACACCTGAGGAGTCAACAGACCATACTTTGAAAACATACTTAACTAAACTCCTTAGTTATACCAGTATATTCTTTGGACATGAGAACTCTGAATCCAGAAAAAATTCTGTTCTCTGTGCCAAGATGTTGGCACTCCTTGATGAGGAAGTGTCTATTTTGTCTGCCCAAGATGATGTGATCCTTTTAACCTTCCTTCTATATGGGGGACAGAGCTTGGCCTCCTGTCTGCTTAGGTGGTACTAAGACTCAACTGACTTGCTGTTTTTCTCAGATTATTACATTCCATCCAATGTTGTCCTTTGAGCCGCTCACATGATTCACCTGCTTTCCTGACCAGTGACTAATGACATGTTCTACCTTGTATGACACCTTTGCTCAACTCAGGTAACCTGGTCACGCCAGTCACCACTGTGAAACTAATTTAAATAAGAAGGCAGGCTCTTGAACAGACAGAATAGTCAAAAACCCAACCCTCTGACTGTGTCAGAGAAGATTTTAGAAAAGGATTAGTTCTGGGGTCTTGATGTTATTGACTGAATCTTCCATCTACACGCAGGAGGAGGCTGTGTTTCCACTTGACTTAGAAACTGAAGGCACTGTGTCCAGGATAGTCAACCACTGATTTTTGGAACAAGGAGACCTCTGTTTGCATCAAGACTGTGTTCATTCTAGAAGGCCAGACCTGGAGCAGAGTGGTAGAGGGAGACCTTGAGTTGCCTCCAGCTAAAACTGTTAACCATCTTAAGTGCTTGCCCAGATTCTGGCCCTGATACCTGCTTATTGCCGCTTCTTAGCTGACTTTGACTCGAGTTGGTGACCCAGCCCTCAGCCTAACTCCCCTGTACCCCTCCATCCTCTCATCAGTGTTCAGCCTCAGCTCTTTCCCTGCTGAACGGACAATTTCTCTCCTTCTTGCTTGGGGGGTCCCTGCTGTCTGACTATACACCAGCTGGAACCTATAGATGTCATCAATTAGGGCTGAAAGTTTGGATTTGGAGTGAGCAATGTGACAAAAAATTGAGACCAGAAAGTGGAAAAGGACAATTGATCAGTGTGAGGGATTCCTGTCCATCTTCTTTTCTCCTTGGACATTCTGACATAGTTTGTCAAGAACAGGCCTCCATGAGTCACTTGTTTACTATGTGATTTAATTCCCCTCCCTGTAAGAAAAATGCTAGAAAAGTAGAGCCGAGTTCATTTTTCTTTTATCCAGCCCCTTTGTGTTTTTCTCAGTAGGGTTTTTACCCCCGTCAGCAGACCCGGATATTTCCATCAAGACATCTCATTGTCCAGCACTAAGGTAGAGCTACCCTAGCAAGTCAAGATTAACACATTACTGTGTACTTTCTTTCTGCAAGGTCGTGTCTGAACTTGATGCAGGATGATTGGGTTATTCACATGCCAAATAGAATACACCACACTAAATAATTGGAATTATTACAGCGCCACAAGGAAAACCAAGAGAACATCTTGTAGTTGTGTATAATCTCTGTTCATTTATGTGTCCAGTCATTCAAAAATATGTATTGAGTGTGGTCATGTACCAGACAGTGCTCCCTCTGTAAACAAAGCAAAGATAATTGCTGTGACTCTACTGATACTCCAGTCATCATCCAAAATTTTGGATCAGATGAACCTTTTCTCTACATTCTCAGTGGTCATCTTAGTTGTTGTAGCTTCTATAATATTTCTTATTTGCTTTGGGGAGATATCCAGGGAACTGAATGTGAGTGAGGTAAGCAGCACTTGTTCTTTCTGGTGACATAAGGCACACCATTGTAAAGGCAATTGTTTACAGATTAATTAATCTGTTTTGTAGAAAATATAATAGCTGGCCACCAGTTGAATTCAAAATGGTTGCTCCAAATTACACAGGGAGAACTGAAAGATAGTGTATTCTTACCTAAAAAAAAAAAAAAAAAAAAGAATTTTCAGATGGCCAATATTTGCTTGCTAGGTGCTTGAAGCAAATGTTTATTCTCCTATTATTGTGTACAATATTCTGTATGTGTCAATTAGATCTATGCTGTTCAATTTTTTATATACTAATTGTTGTATTGGCTGATACATCATTTATGAAATGAGATGTCAGAAATTTCTGATAGTGATAGAGGAATTATCAGTTTCTCCTTGTGGTATATTTTTGTTTTACATATTTTGAGACTATTATTAGATGCATACAAGTTTAGAATTATTTTCTTTTCCAAGTGAATTGCACCATTCATCCATATTTTTGAGAACTTCTCTTATCTCTAGTTATGTTTATTGCCTTAAAGTTTATCTGTCTAATATTGATAGAGGTACACCAGGTTTCTTCAGTCAATATTTACCTGGGATATGTTTTCTCTCCTTTTACGCTAAGGTTTTTGCTCGTATATTAGATGTTTTTTATAAACAACATCTGCAGGATTTCTTAAACTACTATCTGATTATCTTTTTTTTTTTCTTTAAGCTGGAGAGATTCGTCCATTCCTTTATGTATTGAAACAGGTTTTTTTTTTGCCTTTTTGTATTTGGTATTTGTCTCGCTTTTCCTGCCTCTTTTTTCTGCCTTCTCTTGGATTTCCTTTTTCTTGTCATTGCATTTCCCCTTATAACTTGAATTTATAATCGCTGTGCTTCTTATTTTAATGATTACCCTAGTACTTTGACATAAATACTTAACAAAGTTCTTTATTAATAATTTCTGTCCTCCCAAAATATACAAAGATCTTAGAATGATTTATTACTTACATGCATCTACCATTCTCTTTTGCACCCTATATTAGTCATCATTATTTTTATTTTGTAAACATACTATCTTTTCCTATTGTTTCTTCTTACTCTCAGAACACCCATAAGATAGAAGGAAGTGGTCCTTCTTCCAAATTACCTAATTCCTTTTGCCTGAATTTGTTGGGGGTAAAGATTCTCTCCCTTCATCTGAAATATCTCTATTTTGTCCCAATTCTTGGAAGATATTTTTGTGAGGTATACTTTCTAGGATGATGGTAATGTTCTGTCAGCACATTGAACTTATTATTTTCCTGTCATCTGGCTTCCATTGTTGTACTTGCAAAGTCTGCTGCCAATCCAGTTGCTGTTACTTTTTAAGTGATTAATGTTTTCTCTGTCTGGCTGCATTTAAGATTATCTTTCTATCCTTGGTAGTCTGCAATTTCATGGTGATTGTTTCTAGGAATAGATAGGCTTTTATTCATTCCTCTTGGGATTGTTGGACTTCTGAATAAGAATAAGTTCTTTTTCCATTAAATTTGGAAAGTTTTCTTTTGAGTACTTCCTGTTCCCCATTCTCTCCAGTACTCTTACTAGAACTCCAGGCTGGTGTGCAATAGACCTGTCTTTTAGACCTCATTCTCCTCTCTCTCTCTTAAATTCCCTTTTATATTTGTATCTTTTTGTCTATCTGTATTGCAATCTGGATAATTTCTTCAGTTCTGTCTTAAATTTTACTAATTCTCATTCCACCTGTGTCTCAATTTAACTTTAACCAGTTTATTGAGTTTTTAATATTTAAATTATTGTATTTTTATTCCAGAAATTTTCCTTTACAAAATTGAGAATTTTTTGATTTTTTTTAAAAAAGAATTCCTGGCTCCTTGCTTTTATTTTCAAGTCCCTTGTCTGTATCTTTAAATATATTAAATATAGTTTAGGGAAGTATGATCCTTTCAATGTCTAAAATTATTGTGAATCTAATTTTGTCTTTCTTGTTTCTGTCGGATCTCATTCATAGTGTCCTCTTTCCTTGTCCATTTTGTGAATTTTGACTGCGCTCATATTCCTTGGAATTTGATCTGTGAAAATTTCTTGAAACCTGGATTAAGGTTCCTTTCCTCTAAATAGGTTTTTTGTTTGTTCTGCTGTGTTCCTGAATACTGTCAACCTAAAACCACTTTAAATTCTCTCTTAAGGATTTTGAAACTGCACAGATGGAATACAGGCCTGAAACCTATATGAAAACCATCTTGTGGTTGTGACTATTTGGGGGATCTTATTTGTTTCCTTGGAATTGAGAAGGCAAGTTTCTTCTGTCCCTTCTATGGGGGCAGGGTTACTTCTCATTCCCATTTGCTCTGGGCATTAGCCCTCCTGTGAGATCTGCACTTTCTGGAAAAGGGTCTCTTATTGGACTCTCTAACATGGATAGTGATCATCTCTTTCCTTCTGCTGTATACCCTGTAGCATCATATCAATGCTTAAGGGCACCAGGATTCCCTCATAGCTTCAGCTGAATCACTCCCAGGAGTCCTACTTCTACCTTGCATTTAGCCCCGTATAGACTCCTTATTTTCTTAGCTCAGCAGTGACCCCATTGTTCTCTACTCTTTTATTTTTTGTTTTTAGTTGACTTCCGGGGAGATTGTCCAACATATCTGAAAGTACAATTACATGCTGTTAATAATTGTTATTTTGTGAAGGTCAAGGGCTACCTTTCATTTTTAGTAGATTCCAACTTCCTTGTTCAGTTCCTCCACACAAGGATGACAGGGACAGGCCCTATTTTTTTGCATGTCTTTGGAGGTTTGACACACCCCATCCAGTATTGCAGTTTGAGTACCTCTGTGGATACCACCAGAAGTGGTTGTGACAAATGTTGATGTTCTAGATCCTTCCAGGTAATAGTTCCTGTGAGGACTTGTTCATCCCCCTCTTGGTCTTTGAATTGAGCTTTGTGGTCTCCCATGGCACCTTGGATTTTGGAAGCGTCAAGTCCTGTACCATTCAGACCAGAGATATCACACCTGGCCTCCTTGTCACTGCTGTTCTGGCAGCCTTCTCCCTAGTGGGGAGATGCCCAGACATCCTGTTACCTCCTTTCAACCCCATGCTCTATGCAAACTACAGCTTGAAGGTTGCATCTCCCCCACAACCCATCTTGTAAATAAAGTTTTATTAGAACACAGCTACGCCCATTCATAGGCTTTTGGCTGCTTTCACCCCACAGTGATCTGCAAAACTGAAAATGTTTACTCTTTGTCCCTTTACAAAAAGACTTTGCCAGCCCCACCTTAAGGCCCTGTGCCAGCCTGTTCCCCTCCCCTTCACTCTTCTCTAGAGCATTCTGTTCTCTCCTCAACATACTTGTAACCTTACCTTGCTCCACTGACAATTCTTCCTTCCCTTATCCTGGTCAAGATTTTCCCTTTGAAACACAGGAAAATTATCTCAGCTTGTTAAAAGATAATTAGTAACTTTCCCTGAGAATTCCTCACTTGATTTAGACCCTTTAAATTTAGTGTTTAAATTTAGTGTTTCCCTGCCCCATCAAGAACTTTCTTCCATCCTAGAGTAGGTCTTTAATTTCAGACCTTTTGGGGGGAAGCATGCCTCCAGCACTCACTGCAAATACACATTTCAAGCAGCAGGCATAGTCTTGGAAAAAAGTAACAATAACAAGCATAAAATATTATTTTAGTAACATTAAATAGCACTTAATGGCACTAGTGCTGTTCTCCTTTTACAGCAGTATTTTGAGCAGTTAAGAATTAATTTGTGCTGAAAACAGTCACTACCAAATGTGCCTGTTTCACAGAAGAGTCTCATCAATACACTTTCTGTAGCTGAAAGCACATAACTGTTGATGGCTTTGCGGCAGGAACACAAACTGGGAGCCAGATGGGAATCCTGCACAGCCTCCAGACTAACCTGTGGAATGTGGGCAGGTCACGTGATAGTCTCACCATGTCTCAGTTTCCTCATCTGAACAAAGGGGTTGTGAGTTACTGACATGATAAAATGAGATAAAATTCTGTAAACAACTTGGGACAGTACCTGGAACCTAGTATTCAAAATTATCATCCAATGTTATTTAATCTTTCTGACCTTGTGTTTCCTCAGTCATCAAATGGAAAGCACAATAATAAACCTTTATTTTGGTTGAGGAGTAACCATAATGGATTTAAAGCTCCAAAGTAGTATGCTTGTAGAAGGCAAATAATCGTAGATAAATGCCATTTTCTGGGGTTTCATTAATATTGTACCACCTGTCTCCCTTTCTTTGCTGAAGCTATCTACCAACTCCCTTTTTAAAAGAAATGGTTTCTGAAAATAGCTATAACCTAGTGGCCATTCTCAGTTTGGTGAACCTTCAATAACTATTTTTGGCTTGTTCTATCACTAAACACTGAATAAAAAGCCAAGAGGGGCTTGTGACTATTCTCTTGTCTACCATTCTATGTGTCCAGTACTCAGCCACCACCTCAAGGAAGCTATTCTTGATCCCGAACCCCCACCACCACATTTCTGTGGCATCTTGTGATGACTTTATCTGCCTACTAAGGCAGCAGTGGAGTTAATCACCTGCATAGCTTTTGTGACTGGCAGAATCTATTCCAGTAACTACCAAAGACCTACTGGTTCAATGCACGCGCACACACACGCACACACAAAAAATCAATGAATAAACAGATACCAATTAAAATCTCTTTGAGAATGCAAAATGAACCTATCTTAAAAATTTTGCAGTATGTCATTTTTTCAACGCACCATTAAGTCTCACAAGAGTACCCTATAAACGCATCCCTTTTTTGTACGCATTTCCAAATTGCACCATTAATAGAAATATATACACAAAATAACATCTATAATATATGTCAACACAGCTATGTTTTCCTTTAAACTTCTGTGTTTTCTCCTGTTCTCTGTATTTTGTTCAAATACCATTTCACCTTTTAATGTCATCTACAAGAATATTTTAAGATGATGATATAAAATATCTGATTTTATAATAATTCAGCGTGGATTTGGTTGATGAGTGGGTTTGGTTTACACAGCAAGCAGAGTTGCAGGATCTATGAAATAGATGTTGTTTTCAAGCTCAAAACCCCCAACCACTGCTCCTTTCAGATGTGTTGCACCTGCTCTGTTACTCCTCACTGGAACTGACTGTGGCGTTACAGGGCTGAAGAAGTGCTTAAGGACAGGAAATAGTTGCTCCTTTCAGTAATCCTGAAAAATGGAAGGGATTTCTCGAGGCTTTTTATTCTAGGGGGTGATTTTAAATATATAATCAACTCTTGATTGTCAAACAAGTAGAGAAGAGTAGTGGAATGCACCCACACAATGGAGGGTAACGAAGATTGTGTTTTAATTTGCCAGGTACTGAGCACCTCACCATGCCTCCTCACACAGACTAGAGGCCTGGACTCTGCTATAGCAGAGAGAGTGGGATCTTTTTGCAGCATTTATGATTTTAGATAATGAAATAAAACAGGACATTGCTTTTTTCTGCAAGTTTTCTCACAGCCCGACAAAGTTGTCAAGGTGGGGGATACCCAGAACTCTCGTGCTCTTTACCACAGACTTTCTCTTAACCTGGAATTTGGGGTATGCTAACACCAAGCTCCAGAACCCAGCCCCGTGGAGGGGAATGCACCCTTGTGTCCATGTGGTGGGCCTCCTGGGCGCTATCAAGTATATGTTTATGGAAAACAAGTATGAAATCCAAGCCATGTTAATAGGCTGAAGAGAATCAGTTTTATCCTCTGTAGGATCAAAAGTTTAAGCACATGTGATATATACATAACGTTGGAATATTTTATTCAGCCACAAAAAGAGAGGAAATTCTGACACATGCTACAACATGGGTGAACATGGGGACTTTATGCTGATTGAAATAAGCCAGTCAAAAAAGGACAAATGCTGTATGATTCCACTTATATGAGGTAATCCCGTGCATGAGTAATCAAATTCATCGAGACAAAGTAGAATGTGGTTACCAGTGCCAGGATCAAGAAGTGGAGAGTTCGGGTTTGGTAGAGTAGGGAGTTTCGGTTTGGGAGGATGAAAAAGTTCTAAAGATGGATAGTGGTGTTGTGAATGTGCTTAATGGCCTTGAAAATGGCCAAAATAGTAAATTTCTTGTTGTGTATATGTTCCTGCAATTAAAAAACAACAACTTATGCATACGCACAACAGTAGGAGATTGCACACAAATTAGGATTGTGAAGTCTGTGACTTGGGTTCTCCAAAGGGTAAAAACAGACGCTTTTTTCCTGAGATTTGAACAGACCCTGCCCACAACCTGCACTTGAACAGCTTGTCCAGACTTGAAGGAACAGGCAGGGTTGGGTTCTGTTGGTTTTGTAGACTGGAGGTCGTTTACTTTGGCAATTTTAACAAAGATTTAAAGCTTATGGAATTTGCCAGTCAGGCTGGTTTTAAGGCCCAGATTAAGCAGCGTGTACTTTTTTACTTAAATGCAGAACAATAGCAGCCAGCAAAAAAAGCTTTCCCAGGGCTATTTTTCCCTTTAAGTAACAAAAAGGAAGACGGATGAGGAAAAAACACCCACATGGAATCAAATACCACAGAAAGCAAATTTCAAATCACATGATGTTAGCACAAAAAGGAAACAGATAGGTTAAAACTGTGTGAAGTGCAAAGCATTCTGGAGTGAGGGCTCTTGAGCTAATTTTAGTAACAAAAATGCTTTAATCCTGTTATTCCATTACACTCCAGTGAATCAAATTATTTGCCTCTCTCTACATTTTCCACAACTAATTGTTGTGTTTGACTAAATCAGAGCAGCCTGCCTTGGAGGCAGCTGACATCCATGGAGAGACTAACTTTGGAAATAAACTGGGCCTCTCTGGTTCTGCTTATATCATCTGTGTACCTGGTACGTGTCCTGACACACTAGAGCAGCAAATTCATTTTTCATATTTCTGCAGATTAGATAGGGCTATTGAAAATTTTGAACTAAAGCACACGGCTAGTACCATTTTGTGAGACCAGGATGCTTTGCCTGGGAAATGCCTTGGCCGCTCATTCCCAAGCTGCTACTAGAGACACCTTCCTCTACCTTCTGACTCATCCTATGGGGTGTCATCGGTGCTCCCCTCACTTCTGCTAGGCCCTCAGGAGAAGGTGAAATCAGGGATCAGTCTCTTCTTCCCAGCCCTGGACTTCCCAACAAGGCTGTGTATCTGAATCTTCAGGGTGCCAGCAATCTATATTTTAGTAATTCTCCAAGTCATTCTGCTGCCCAGCTAGTCTTAGAGGTCAATGACCTTAAGTGATTATTTTCCATCACTGGTAAAGAATAAGGAGCTGAAGGGCGATCCCGGTTTGTGCTGGGCAGAGGGAAGTAGTACAGAGCTGCCCCAGTGTTGCTATGGCTCTGGTGGCAGTGTGTGGGGGGGACAGCAGCTTGAGTGTCTCAGGAAAGCCGCACCTCACTGAAGCCCAGTCTTTAGCCATCTCACTTGGGAAACACAGCAAAGCAGGTCACAGGGTCGTCTGTGCTTAGTGCCTGAAGAAGGCAGAGAGGACGTGGCCCACTCAGGTGAGGGCTTGACTCTAACCTCAGACATCTGAGGTGGAGGTGACATCTTGCTCTCAGGTGCTCAGAGCAGAAGTATTGCCAAGAGCAAGAGCTGCATCAGCAAGAACTCTGACCAGGTGAAGGACAGAAACGTGCTAGAAAGCTGATAGAAAGCTCAATAGACTCAGTGTTCACGGGAACACTATGGTCCACAGGCGATCCTGGCCACCCAGCACTACTGATTGTTTCATCTTGGTGATACTGAACCATCAGGGTGAGGTGACAGTTATGTTCACTTTGCTGAGATAGATAGGAAGGTGTGAGATCCATATGAGAATTGTTCCATTCAAACTGGTTAAAGTAAGAAAGCTTTCTGGAACAGCTGGTTTCTGAGAGGGATTTGTTTTCCTACAGAGCTGAGCCACACCACGACAGGCCCGGCAGTGTGTCTGATAGTCATCAGCCTCCCCACCTTTGAGCTGGAGTTTCTGCAGTCCCCAGGCTTTCAGGGACACTCTCATTTGAAAATATCTGTGGGGATCATCACTTGATTTCACACAGACCTACCTCACATTTCTGATTCTTTGCACTCTGTGGTTATTGTTTCAACCTTCAATGGTACATTAAATACAAAACGAATCTTGGTTCTAGCAGCTCTTCCTGGCATGCCTTCTTAGGGAACGCCATCATTTTACTAAAATGCAGCTTTATCCTCAGTTGATGAGCCCTTTTGATTTTACTCCATGAACCACCTTGCAAACTGCACACTAGCAGGGACCAAGAAAATTGAAATTATCAAACGTGACTGAAACACGGTGGAATGTGTTAAAAACAAAGTCTTACAGTCTGGAGAGCTCAGAATTTATAAATTCCTTATGGTATAGCCAAGCCCAGAATGCTGTGTGGTTTTAGACCCTCTGGACTCCTACTTTGATTGCAAAATGTGGTGATGTGTCAGAGTTACCCAATGTCCAGAGACATTGGCAGCAGCTGAGACAGGCTGCCTGTAGGTCAGTGGGTGTGACTTGCCAGGATCAGTGGCCACCTGGCTCCAGAAGGGAGGTGAGGCTGGGCAGGAGGAAGAAGAATCTAGAGGTGTGTCCTAGGAGCTCAGTAAGGAAAGAGGTGCAAGGGAGGCAGTGATCCTTAATATTCATGTCTAAATCAAGAGTGCCACAGCCCAGAGGAGACTGGGTCGCCCATAACAAAATGGACATGCTTTGGAAACAGCCGACAACCTGGAAAAGCAGCAGTTCGTGTTTCCAACACTGGATAAAAACATAAGAGCCACAGGACAAACTAGAGAAAAACAACTACCTGTTAGGGTGAAGAAGAAGAAAAGCCACAGAGCTTTTTGCTGCTGTGTTTGTTCTTCAAAATGAGCACCTGGATCGAACCATCCTCTGAAATGGCCCTATGCGGTCCCTTAGGCTCCATAAGCCAGTACCCCTACAGTTACCTGGCAGCAGAATCAAGGTAACTTCACTATTTTGTTTGCAAGAAAAGTTAGCTTGTTGTGTTGGTGCTGATTTTGTAGATTCTTACCACTACTCAGCTGTAAGGGAGTGTTTACTTGTTTGAAATTCCTCTGAGTTCAAATAATACAAGCTGGGTTTTAAGTGTTCATCACTAACTTAAATGGAGGCGGTGGGGGGGCACTGTGAATTTAGGAGAAAATGTCTTCTAAGTCTTTTTGTGAAGGTGAAGTAGAAAATATCTCTGGGCCATATAGTGGTAAATACAAATAAGTTGCTTCATGGATAATATCAGTGTTCAAGATTTTGTGGATCACGTGGTCCTTTTTCCTCTTAAGTATGATCATAATCTTTCTTTAGGACAAAAAAAATTCATCTCATCTCCAGCATTTTTGTAAGAGTGAAGTAGAAACATTTAAATGTGAGAATGAATGAATATGTTTGAATGAGTATGTTTGATAGAGATGGTGCTACATGGGCGTGGGGCAGGAGTGTATGTTCATCCATTACTCAATTCTTTAAACAAAAGAGATGACCGCTCAAAGCATTTGACTGAACATCCAAGGCTGTAATTAGGTCCTCAGAATCAGTTTCTCCATCCCTCATTTTCTTCTCATGACACATCTGGCATCCAAGTGTCTCCCGCTCCCTTTCCCAAGCTCAATATGACCTGGCTGCATGCAGTGAGCGCCTGTCCCCAGAACGGCAGTAGCTAAGCCAGTCAGAACAATAATATCAAGCTTTATATGGTGCTGTGTTCTTTGCAAAGACTTTACCCTTTTTTTGGGGGGGTGGGGGAGGTGGTCAAAAACAACTGTAAACAAGAACAAGGTTTGTTCTGCCACTGCTTAGGGAGCGAGACCACAAAGTCTGTACCCGAGTGAGCCAGCCCAGGGGCCTGGCCACCGCCTCTCAGGTCTGTTCCGCCCCAGCAGCACATGGTGTTACTTCCGAAGAGAACATTTCAAGGGGGTCCTTGACAATCAAGGGGAGGAGGAAAACTAAGGATATTTGACTTGAAAAAGAGGGGATTCAGGGGGACAAGAGTATTCTCCCATATCTGAGAACTGACTTCATCCCTAGGAGAAAAAAAATTACATGGAAAATACCAATGTTGGTGAGGATGTAGAGACACTGGAACCCTCGTGCATGCTGCTGCTGGTGGAAATGTAAACTGCTGCAGCCACCATGCAAAGCAGCTTGAAACAGTTAAACACAGATTGACCGAGTGATCCTCAATTCCACGTCTAGGATATGTTCAGGAGAAATGAAAACCTAAGTCCATGCAGAAGCTTACACTCCAGTGTTCATAGCAGCATTACTCATAATTGCCAAAGGGTGGAAGCCACCCAAGTGTCCATCTATGGATGAATGAATAAACACAATGTGATATAAACATACAAAATACTATTTGGCCTCTTAAAAATGAATGAAATTCTGAAACATGTGCCAGCATGAAGGAACTTGAAAACATTTCTCTTACGAGAGAAGCTCATAGGTCACAGGTCAAGCTCAAAGGTCACATATTCCATGATTGCTTTTGTATGATTTATACGAAATAAGCAAACCCATGGAGACAGAACGGGGGCTAGGGGAGGTGGCAACGGGGAGCAGTTACTTAATGGGTTCAGGCTGTTTGTCTGAGATGATGAAAAGTTTTGAAAGTAGAGAGAGGGGGTAGTTACACAACATTGTGAAATGTAGTAAATGCCACTGAATTGTACACTTGAAAATGGTGAATTATGTTAAGTAAATTTCATGTCAACTTTTAAATATAATAACCTTATCTGAGGCTGGGGTTCTTTGTAGGTCCTGGCTAAAGAGCAAGAAGAAATGGGTAGAAGCCATAGGAAAAGGGGGAGGGAGGTGGTATTTGGGCTTATTAGGAAGACTTTTCTAGTAAGTTTGACTAACAGGAAATAGAAGAGGTTGCCAGAGAGAGCAGCAAGCCCATCTCCGTGGAGACTTATCCAGCATCCCTGGGATGGTGTGGATGGCATTCAAGCTCTAGATCCGTGGGTCTCCATACTGGATGCACATGGTACAAAATGTAACATTGTCGCCTCCCACCCTGCCCCCCAGTACTATCCCATTGTTCAAAGGTGCAGCCTGGACATCTGGACCAAGGCTCCCCGGTGTCCTGCTGTAAGTGGAAGCAGATGACCTTTAGTGTCCCTCCTGCCACCCCTCCAACTCACAAGGTACTTGTTTTCTTGACAGCGGCATCTCGCGTGCCTGGTAGTCCTCGCTGCCCACAATGTGGGCATGTACATGCAGCTTTGGCATCACCTTGGCACTGGTTAGAAGCGCAGGATCTCATCCCCTTCCCAGACTTACCACATCAGAATCTGCACTTGAAAACCTAAATAAGGAACCAGGAAAAAGACTAATTATAATAAAGTCAAAATCAACAAGCAGCTATAAACCGGAGACACACTACGGGGGGAGGGTGGGGAGGAGGGACTAAGGTCAAAACAAGGGGGGTGGGAATTGTATGGGGACTATAACCAAGATGAAAATGCATACATTGTGCAAAAATGAAAAATGATGTAAAAAATATATAAAATGAAAAAAAGATCCCAAGATGACTCATGAGTTTGAGAAGCTCTGCTCTCAACCTTTATCTGAAAAATGCTTTGAGCTGCTTTTTCTTATTTTACCTTCTGAACAATCTTAAGTAGCCACCATGGCAGGTGACAGACTTGCTGTTTGCCAGATGAAACTTCACTTACTCCTGGTGTCCATGGCTGTGCCATGCTCGTGGTACCCAATCCAGCATCCTCGGAGCCTGTTTCCTTCCCCCAAACCACCTCTCTGGGGCCCACCACCATGCCCTGCCCATGGCCCATGCTGAGGAGGACAAGAGAGACAAAGGACAGAGGAAACAGGGGCCTGTTATGCTGCTTCAAACTGTCAGGTACCAGATCCCCCTCAGCATCCCCAGGCCAACCTTCCTGCTTCCAAATCTGAATTCCCAATGGTACTCAGTGTCCTGGGTTATCAAGTAGGGGCACAAATGAGGGTCACAGTGAGGGTGGACACTTACTGTGGCCTCACTAGAGGTGGGAAAGGCTAGGGGCAGCTCAGGGTGCCCCAGGAAAGAGCCCAAGAGTGGGCTGGAGAGGCCCGTTGTTTCTGTTGGCTGGAGGGAGGAGGTCCGGCAGGTCTACCAGTCCCCTCCCAAGAACTGATACTGCTGTTTGGAAAGTGTTGTTGCTAGTGTGGCCAGTGAACACTGATGGAACATTTTTATGCTGTGTGACTTTGTTCTCTTTGCTTTGGATTCCTCACGGGCAAAATGGGGGAGCATCCCACATAAGGACTGACTTCTTCGTGCTTACCAGGTGGCAAGAAGGATCTATTGTCATCTCCACTGGAAGAGACATAGTTCACATTATATTCTAAAATTGTGTGACACAGACACTCTGCCTTGGCTTTATGAAGTCACACACACACACACACACACACACACACACATCTCTGTATTTTCTTAGTGGAAGTATTTAATGGACTGTTTCTAAGGCCTTTTTCCTCCTTGGCTGGGGTGGGAGGTAGCCCACTCCATTTGCCTAGATTCTTCTTTAGAGGAGAAATCAGCATGAAGTCACATAGCCTTAGAAATGGAACCTGCCTTCATCAATAAAAGGAAACTGACCTAACTCCCTACCTGTTACATGTGTCCTGCACTTGCAAACTTAGGTGTACACCCTGAAAGACACCACAGTCTACAATGGACTGTAATCTAAGGAACAGGAGGGACATTTTCTATCGAGAAACCACAGCACAGGCATTGCCAATGGCAGTATTGCCATTTATTTAATATTAAACTTCAAATAGAAGGGTTGATTGTTTTTAACTGACCCACGTTAAAAAAAACAAAGGCTCATAGCAAGAATCTAGGAAACTTAAATAAGGGACCAGGAAAATGAATAACTATAAGAAAGTAAAAATCAAAATCAACAAAAATCTATGAACCAGAGACACTTTTGGGGGGGGGGGCGGGAGGGGAGGGATTGGGGTCAAAATGGGGGGGTTGCAATTGTATGGGGAATATAAAAATAAAATTTATTTATTTTATTTTTTTTTAATAGAGGTATGTTTTATTTATTTATTTATTTGTTTGTTTGTTTTGTTTATACATGCACTGGGTACAGTCAGAAGCACGGGAGGGTGAGAGAATTCACCAGAGCCAGAGCAGGGAGCAGAGCAGGCAGAAGGACCGAAGTACACTGCTGAGGGGAGCAGCGGGCGGCAGGAGAGGTCTGCGCGCCATGTGGGACCCTCCTCCGGTGGCCGGGGAGCAGCCGGGGATCGAACCAGCGCCGCAGAGGCCGCGGGCAGCTTCGCAACCCAGTGCTCAACCGCTGCGCCACCGGGGAGGCCCCCAAAAAATAAAATTTATTATTAAAAAAAAAGGCTTTACTGGATCCTCTACAGCCAGATATTGTCATCAGTGGCTGGGTCTAAGCCAGGCTAACAGCAAACTTGGTCATAGGTGATGCAAACAAGGTCCTAGGTCAGAATGAGTTCACAGCCTAATTATCACTGACTGAGAACATCAACACCTGACAGGCTGGAAGTCAGGGCCTTGACCTACCTCTGACTCATTTGTGGAGAGGTATGTCTGAGCCACACAGGGTAGAAGCAGAAACCTGAACTTCGGGTAACCACATGCTCCACAACTTAGTGTCCTTAGTGGATTTATATTTTAAAAGGAGAGCAAATTAGCACAAATGACCCTGATTTGTCACCAGGCACAGTCATGGATGGAGAATGTATAATAACCAGAGCTTCTGCTCTCATAGGTTCTTGCCATCTTTCTTCCTCTGGCCTCCTCACCTGGATGGACACCTGTACAGGTAATTCTTACCCAGAATAGTACATGGCCTAAGAACCCAATTATAAGATCCTCAATAAGAGCTCATTTTTATAAGGCATTTCATAGTTTACAAAGTTATTTCTCATTCCACCAAATCAGGAAACCACACTCCAAAAAGCAGGTGACTCCCCGTGAGTTCACCCAGCTGGACAGTGATGGAGCTGACCACATGGTTCACATCTTCTGAGTCTACTTTCCCACTGAGTTCCCTCATCACACACACAACAATCTTTCCATTCCACCCCTGGAGGGAGGCGTGACCCTGAAGCATTCTGTGAGTTTATGGAAAGAAGATAGGAGAGCGACAGCCCCTTCTTTCATGGCCAGCTCAGCTCTGGCCTCCTTGCTTCTCATCCTGCCTCCTAAAAATCCCCCAAGGACACTTAAGGTGCTTGAAGGAACTTGACCCTGGTTCTGGCTTGTGGGATTTTCTAAACCTTGAACTGTATCTGTGGTTCCTTGGGGTATTTTTCAACACACTTGCTTTTGGGTAAAACCAGTGTACTTTTCAGTATTAACATTTCTGGAAGGCTGTTGTTCCTGATTCAATTCCTTCCTCTGTTTAGCTCTAAGCCACAGTCTTGTCTTCTCCCTGTGACCATACAAACCATCACAGAGGAGTTTGAGAACTTACCAAAAGGCAAACATCACCTGAGAAGGTAGAAAATTGATTGCATTTGTTTTTCTGCAACCAAGATAAGAGACAACAGAAAGAAGAAGCTCTCTCCAGCAACCTGTGTGAGGCTCACTATGATCCCCTCTCTGATGTGGACATGTTCTTCCTGCCTCTGGAATGCTTGTCCTTATGGTTGGGTTAGGCCTTACCCTGTTTCCACAGAACACATAGAGGTATACTGTAGGGGCAGGACCGGCCACAGTGCAGGTTTTCTGATCACATGCAGATTGGGTAAAGGAGGAGTCAGAGTCCTCAGTGGTTTTTGCAGGTCTTTTATTGGGATTTACCCAGTACACAGCAGGCAAAGGTGCTAGCAGGGAGGCTGGCAGGCCTCCCAGCCCCCAGCAAATCCTTACTCTATCTGGGCTCTCTGGTGATCTCGGCTTCTCTTCAGCTTCTATTGGCGTCCCTGTGACGCCGCCCTTAAAAGCACAGTCTTAGCCCAGGTGAATCCCATCTACCTATGCCCACACCCTACTCCAGGTGCCTGCCATCAGGCATGCATTCAGGACCGCAAGGATCCATCATCTATCTTGATGGCGGGAGGGCAGAAAAGCCTGACATTTTTCCTTACCCTACATGTACACACACCACACCACAACACAGTCTCATTGTAAAGCTTCACTCATGTTCATGGCAGAGAAAGGCTGTGTAGTTGTTGGCTGTTGATGCTGTTGTCACACAGTTTCTTGTCTTCAGATGTTTGCAAGCCTGTGGCCAGAGAGAGACCACTTCTAAGAGGGAACTGGCCTGGTGTCATGCTTACCTAGATGTGAACTTGACTTCCACTCCAGAGCAAGGCAGAATAAACAGTTAAACCACAGGAAGGAGAAAAGAATGTCAAATGGGTAGTTAGTGAGAGTATTGGTAAAGAAGAGAGGAAATATTTTTAGGAAAGTTAGGAAGGATTTAATACTTCTTACTGCCATTTAAGAGTGTGTGTGTGTGTGTGTGTGTGTGTGTTGCAGAGAACTCGACTGCATAGTGAAAAATAGCCTAAATCCTTTACCTTTTTTTACTCTTAAAGAAAGAATGAGTGGATTATAATGAAATTATATCGCTTCTCCCTCAGAAAACATTGAGAACAATTTAAATGTTTTCACTTAAACCAGACATCATTTGTTTTATTTGTTGTTGGTTTTCTTTTCCTTCAGACAGGTTTGCAAAAATGAGATTTGTGTTTATAACATCCAAAAATGTGAGTGTGGACTAGAATGATTATTTAGTTTCTGTTCTGAAGAATCTGAAAGTTTTTCATACACTCAAGAATTTAGCATACTCTGGGGGTTGAAAACTGCATGACTTTATTTAGTTAAAGATAAAAATATACACCATTAAATATACTTATTTGCTTAGTTAAGTAAATCCAACATGCATGGAGATAACGCTGCTGCATTAACAAATGCAGTGAAGAATAGATTTGACTAATATATAGTCAATTTATTTTAACAGCATTTCACATTCAACTTTGCCTGAAATGTAAAACTGATTTAAAATTAAGAAAAGGAATCCACCTCCTTCTCCAAACTGAGAATTTCAGAGTGTTAAAAAAAATTGTAGGTAGTTTGGTCTCATGGAAACCAGGTGTACTTTGTCAGGCAGATAAATTGAATTGGTGGTGATGAGCTTTGCATTCAGAAGGACATTAGTTAGGGTGGGGGGTACTGCACACCCCCAGTGAGTGGGCCTGAGCCACTCACACATCTAAAGCATGATTCAGTTCACAGAAGTGTTGTTTATCATCAGCTCTTCAGGAAAATACTGTTATGCAAGCTCAAGTCCCCTAGAACAGGGACCTTTCAGATTGCAAGTACGTTTAAAAGGGTTTGCTTTGCAGGTTCTCTGGTAGCTGACAGGTATCTTTGGAATTTAAAAATAAAGCTAATTGATACCCATTGTTGGGATCTGTTATTTAAATGCCAAGTAGATATTTCGAAAATTCCTGTATTGCTTTGATAATAACAACCCCTGAGCTGACATCACTGAGCTTTGTGACTCTCATTCCAGGTGCTCCCGAGTATTATGTCCTAAAGTCTCGGGACCCTGAGAATGTGAGAAGGCAAAGATGGTCACATTTTGAACACAGGGTCTTTCTGTGGCCTGGCCTCTGCCAGCCAGTTCTCATCTCTCTTTGCCAGCAGTGGGACTCCCAAGGTGCTAACCCAACGAGTGAACAAAGACCTGAGGGCCAAAGAATGTTCTGGCCTCTGCCTTTTCCATTTTGAAAATGCCAAAGAGAAAACTTCAGAGAAGCTCATTTCTGAAAGAGGTGGGGAGAGCATTCCCAAAGTCATGGAGCTTCAGACCTGAATGTTTCTGAGAGGTTTATTACAGAAATGAAATAAAGAGGAAACACACCCAGCATTTTAAAAGAAAACCTTCTAAAAGTATACATATGTGCATTTATAGTTAGTTATAGTATAACTAGCAACAGCCTCACCTGGGGTCCCAAGGCCACTGTTATATTGAGAAATTTCTGGGACTCCCCCTGCTCCAGGGATGCCAGAGATCTATTTGAGAGGCTGGCCACAGGGACCTGTGCCCTTTTAAGAGCTCTGGGGAGCAGGACCTGACTCCTAGGGAGTCCCAGTGTCAGCCTCCAGATTTGTGCCTTTTGGGATGACCTGCATTCAGATTCCAGCTTCTGGAAGTAGATTAGATCACCTGGCTCTGGGAGATTTCCCTCAAAGTGTCTGGTGCTTTGTCCAATTTATGACCCAAGAGACCCAAAGGAGGGGCCAGTCTAGAAAGCTGCAGCCTGACTAAACAGAAATGGTTGAAGTAGTGCCTTCCCATCTTGCACAGGATGCTGTGCCCATTGGTTCCAATGCTAAGGTCAAATCCAGTGAGCACCTAGTCATTACCAGCAGCCTTGGGGGAAGTGCAGGAAGAGGCATCCTGAGCGAGCTGGAGGAAGCCGCTGAGCTGGAGGGCAGCCCCACCGTTCGCCAGCGGTGTTCATGCAGTGTCAGGGTGGTCAGTACACCAGCGCAGTTGAAGCAGATTGAGAGGCCAAAAAGCGCAGTGGGTGTCAGGGGTAGATCCATGCTGTGCTTTTTCTGCACTTTTTTAGAGAGCCATTTCCCAAAGTTTCTCTGAGTTGTCCTCATTACCTGGGTCACCTGTGTACCCCAAGACTAGTCTATGCCACTCAGGCTGGGACTGAGAGCAGCCTAGGGCCTGGGCCGAAAGTCAGCACCACTCGGTCTCCACAGAGCACACTGTGTGCACATCATTAGTTCATCTCTGTGGAAGAACCGTGCTGCTGAACTGACCTACTTTTCCTGTTTGCCCAGGCAGGCTAAGCCTGTTTAGTGTTGTCCAGAGGGGCTGGGCAGAGCAAGGAGCTTTCTGAGTTGTACAGATGGCAGTCTTCTGAGTGAGCGTGGTTTAATCTGTTTGCCCTGTTTTCCATTAGTCTAAAGGGTTAGGGCCCAGTGCCCAAGGTGACTCGGGGACAGGGTCTGAGCACAGCAGCACCCGGCATCCCAATTTTGAGATCTGGTATTACAGTGAGTTATTGCTGGGAACCAAACGACCGGGCTTGTCTCCAAACTTTAAAAACAGATTCCTGCATGAAAGCTCTCTGCTACTCTTCTCCTGTCCTGGGAACCCAGTGCTGAGCCCTGGGAACACCTGCTACTTGCAGAGCTGCAGAGGGGATGTAATCTGTCTTGGCCTGCCTCTGGAGGGTCACCTCTACAGGTGAGGGGCTGTGAATAGCCACAGTCAATGTGGCAAAAACAGGTAGCTGCTATAGTGAGGTGAAGATGGCAGGAGTGGGAACAGGATAGGACTGCTTCCCTGACCTCAGATGACCTGGGGAGGATTCGAGGGATGAAGAGGAGGTTGTTGGACAGTGGAAACGGGCCATCCAGGCAGTGTAGACCTGGGGGGCAGGGAGGGTGGGTGATGTAACTGGAGGTGGGGATAAAATAGGTCGGGCTGTGAGTACTGTGTTTGGGAATATGGCTCTTGTCCCCTGGACTCATTCATTCTTGTCCACTAGTACTTGTACACATTACACACACATTTACTGCTTTTATTCTTTGCCTAAAGTTTGCGGCGTTATTTCTTGTGATTGTAGAATAGCGTCATTCAGGGGAAAATATGTGGTATCAGATAGTCCTGATTAAATGAGAAAACCAGAGTTAGAACTTTATGCATAGTTTTTTCACTAGTCTTCTATTTTGTGCATGGCACAGTTTCTCACAAAAGTGCCCCAAGCCTATACTTCCTAATTCCAAAGCCCTGACTCAACTGTTGTGACCAAACAGTTGTGTCTTGAACTCTCCTTGACACACTGGAGCCACTACCTGGAGCATTGGCACTGGGGGTGAAAAGGGAGTCTGTCCAGTGGCTGAATTATGACTTATCAAGGTCACTTCATTAGACTTTTGTAAGAGGAGAGAACTTGGTCTCTGTTGTTAAAAAAGAAAAAATAATATACTTCTCATTTCTCTTGTAGTTTCTTCAGAGATATCCAGGGTTGGATGAGTATAAAGAGAAAAACCTAAGGTATCTTTCATTTATATCATGAGGAATACAAAATCAGGATAGGACTGCTATCCTGGAAATTTCTAGTCCTACCAGGACAAAACCCAATGGGCCTTTAAACAGTGAAAACAGTGAAAAACAGACATTTCCAGACCGGCTCACATTCTCTTCTGGCTTCTGGCTTGATTAGCAGGATTGCGTGTTGGCCAGTGCTTTCCTGCCCGTGACCACGGTCTCCCTGGTGGAAGTGCTTAAAGTCCACTCTCCCAGGGACTGGGGCTTCCTGCCCAAGCTACTGTTTCTGTCTGCCTTTGTGTCTCACCGTACTGTTTGTATTGTCACTTTCGTAGGTCACGTCTTTCTGCAAGCTCTGTGTAGAAGGGGCTGCAGGTGTTTCTTGAGAAAATGGAGGTGAAAGGTCAGCTTCCAAGCTGTTGTGTCCTGCTCATGTAGACACCCCAGAGCCCACAGACCTCAATCTGCATGTCATAGTGGACACCTTGAATAGAACTAGAGAATATGTAAAATGTTCCTGGGGCACTGGAAAGCTCTAGAGAAATTCAAGTCATTGTTATCTCTATTGTGGGAAGCTCTCTATTATGAGAGCAGGAAACTTGCTAAGAGAGGGAACGGAGTATTCTGTGTTGCAAACTGTCCACTAACCAGAGCTGATGGGGCCTGTGGAATATGAATGCTGCCCTAGCCCCTTCCGTGGTGACTGCCTTCTAACTCACACACATAGCCTTATTGCCTCTCCTCTGCCCCCTCCTATTCAGAGGCTGCTTCCCATTGGTGGAGCTGGCTCTCTCCTGGAGGCACCCCCTGCCGAGACCCCAGTGGCTCCGAGTCCGTGGGGTCACTTCAGTAGGCTGTGCCAGGCACACGACCACCCGCCCACTTTCTTCTTTTTTTTTTAGCAGACAGATCTAGACATCAGGCACCAAAGCTGATTTCCCACCCAGCAGCTCCAGACAAACCAGACTCTTGTGTCAGGTGGGGAGGCTCTCTTGGTGGCTTGGATGAACTTTCCACCTCCCCTGTTCCAGAGGACCCCCCCATACACACCAGGGCAACATTTGCTTTTCCCCAAGAAGCAACTGTTCTCAGTTGAGTTTTGCTATAAAGAGCCAACAGGAGGGACACCGGAGCATCTAACTTCCTGGACACCTTTGAAAAGCAAACACATTAAATATATAGTAAGTCTCAATAGATCTTACAGCATGAGAGAGTGCCCTGGGCCTCCTGCAGCTCATGCTCTGGTCTGGCTCTCTGAGCAGAGGTGGTGGGCAGGAGCCCCTGTCTTTGTGTGGAGGGCAGCATCCTTAGCTTTAAATGTAAAGAAAAGACATGATTGAAGTAGAAGAGGGAAGACGATGCAGAGTAAAACTGTGTTGTCCTGTCAAGATGTGTGGCATTAGGCAAGTTACCTGAAACTTGGAAGGTCCCAAGCTGCTCTTATTTCAAAGTCATGGTTTGTTTCTCATCACTGTGCTGCAGGAAAGGGGGTAATTCACCTTTTTTGCCCAGACCATTCTCTATGAAGTGCTTTACAGAGATGAGCGATCTCAGTGGGCTCTCCCATGGACTACAGAAAGTGGGTTTCACCCCAAAATTTACAAATGAGATACTCATTCCTGAGTCTATGTCTAAGCCACCACACTAAGTGCAGGAAGAGGATGGAGGACATGCAAACCCACATCTCATGAGTTCCCAAACTAATTCTGCTCCCTCCCATGTTTAGCAATTCACACAAAACATCCCACACTTTTATTTAATGTTATTTGAAGCCCTGATATTAAATCAAAAACTCCACAGCCTGGGTATCCAAAAGGAATTTGACTTCTTGTTTCAAGGACAGCTTTTTCTTTTGCTCCCCTTGCAAACTTGAGCACAGTTAGGATGAGTGTTCTGGGCCCAGAGGAGCATTAGTATGAACAGTTAGGTGGAGGAAAGAGGCTGGGGCTGAGTCCCGTTTTATGGCTTCTTTTCAGTTTGTCTGTGGCATCTGAACAGCAGTTCCCAACAAAGGCTTTCACTGACTCAGCTCCATGCATGACTCATCAATCTCCTTTTCCTCTTCTTACTGATTTTTATAGGCATCTGTTGTCCACACCCTGACCACACACTAACATCCATTAGATTCTCAGGTTTACACTGTGATGTTTGTCTAACTCTGTATAAAGGGGTCTCCTAAAAGGAATATTATGTAATTAAAATGTAAGTTCTAAAGATTACAAAAATAATTTGTTATGTTAAGATGACCCTTTGATCCAGATATCATGATCATTTCTATTTTGGAATTTCTTTGCTGAGCAAATGAATGTCATTGTAAATTCACTTAATAACAGATTTTCTAACTTTTTCCATCCATTCCTTCATTTCTTATGTCACCATTTCCTTGAATAATGAATCATCAGACTCTTGGAAGGGGAACCAGGATCATAACAGGCAGATAAAGCCTCAGTGTGGACTGAAGCTTGTAGCATAGTCTGGCATGGTCAGAGTTCAGAGTTGGGTTCTTGTCTTGGTTTCTTCTGGAACTTGGGCTCGGTGAGGTCTCCACCAAGTCCTGAGAGGCGTAGCTATCAGGAGACGCACCGGAGTGGTCAGGGCTAAGGATGGACCCATCCGCCTTGCCTTTCTCAAGTCACAGAGTATGCTGGACTGTGATGAAAATTCCTCAGCTGGAGGGGAATTGGGGTTGCAGGAACAGGCAACCTGCAGGATTTCACTATCCATTTTCTTTAGGAAAGCTATTTTTCCTCAGAAAATGAATCATTGCAACCAAAACAGTGTTTCCTGTAGATGAAGAATTAAAATGTGGAAGTTATTTCCTAGCCTCCCTCAAAGGACCGAAGAAGACTAGAAATGTAGCAGTTCATCAGTGTTTTTCAAAAGCCTTTTTATTTCTTAAATATAATGAGGAGAAATCATTATCAGGTTCCCATATGAGAGATACAGACATCAATCCAAAATAACATGAGGTCCCCCCACCAGGGGCTGGCTGGAAAGACAGAAGGCACGCTTGCTATTGACAATAAATAAACCCCAGTCAACTGGGGAGGTAAGTGTGTCATTATTGCCTCTTGAGTTCTACTTGTTCTTGCTTTTAATATTTTTTCTTTTTTAATTTACCAGATTTGGTTGGTATGTTGGGGAGGAATATTAGGATCCTCCAGCTGACTTGGGACCTGGATTTGAAATCATTTTTCAACTAATTTGAAAATGTCATGATTTTATTTTGTGGAAACATTGGCCCTACAACACAACAATCTTCTGGTAGTCATTATGGGAGAAATCATGATACAGAATGACCCACAGGGCCTAAAAAAAACTGTATGAAAGTTTAAAATTAAGACACATCGGAAGGCTGAGCCATAATTTTAATGCTTCTGTCTGGCCTACAGGTAGTTTCTGTAAATAAAGTTTTAATGGGCAACAGCTACATAATGTCTGTGGCTGCTTTTCATGCAAGGGCAGAATTGAATAGTTGCAGCAGAGACTAGATGGATGGCCTGCATCTAAAATACTTATTAGACTGCCCTTTACAGCAAAGCGTGGCCAATCTCTGCTATGATAGAATAGCGTCCCTTTCTGTGTATGTTGCATGTAGCCTTTTCTGGAGCCTCAAGTGGTCCCTGTCACCTGGCTGATTCATTAGTCTCATGTTGTGCTGCTGACACACTGGAGCCGGGACAGATAGGCATGAGAAAATACCTGCCTTGCCATTTTCTTGGCCGTATTCACCAAAGGCTAGAATTTCAATCAATAGGGTAGTAGGTGACTGTGAACGAGTGTTCTACTGTGTTGTCAGAAAAGTCATGATGCATTTTTGCTTGGGAAACATGGGAAAAAATACGTCATGGCATTTCTGACAACCCAATAGAATGCTTAGGGCAGAAATTATACCTAGCTGATGAAAATGTCATTTGCACATTTCCCTTGTATTGTTCAGTTCAGTGAAACCCAGTAGATGTTTATTGAAGGTCTGCTATGTGAAGGACCTCCTAAGTCATTTCTGCCCATGTTTATTCAATTCCATTCTCTCATTCTCTCATCACCTCCCCCTCTCAAAGCCTCGCAAGGACCAAAGTTTCTGTTGAGTTTTTACTAGATACTTTGGTCAGGTCTTCCACTCCAGGCAGCCCCATCCCCATTTTGTGTGTGTGTGTGTGTGTGTGTGTGTGTGTGTGCACCAGTCTTTCTGCCATGCCTACGCACATGCACACACACACACACACACACACACACTTTTCAACACTGACTGATGGACTGCAACAATAACATTTTAAAGGCTGAAATACCAGTCTCTACAGTACTAACCACTTAGCTCACTGTCATTATTGATACTGTGATTAATAGCAGGTAAATTTTTTTCAGTGACTTACTTGTGCCGGGGACTGCACTGGAGCTTTCTCATAAACTCATTTTCTTCTGACAGTCGTGCAGTGAGGGACACCCTTCTGTTATCCTCACTTTACAGGTGAGGTACTAGTGCTGGGAGCACACATACTTGCCCAAGGCCACACAGAGCCACTGACAGCAGAGCCAGGCTGACCACCACTGCCTTTTCCATTCAAAGATGTAGGTACTGAACCCGGGAGCTCTGAGTTCCAGGTGTCCCACTGATTCTGCCTCACTGCAGGGGATACAGCTTCCACTGATCCCCAGTACTCATTGGCCTTCTTGGTTACATTCTCCAATGGGTCTGCTTCCTGGGCTGGCCTGAGTTCTTTCCCCACGCCACCCTGCCCAGCTGCCTCGGAGCCCCATGTGCTGGCAGCCACAGGAGGTCTCTGCAGGCAGGGGAGGAGCACCTGTCTCTGGGAGCCTCCAGAGCACTCTTCCCCTCAATACAGACCTCCCTTTCTCTAGCCAGAGCACCTATCTGCAATTTTAGATCTGTGTGACCCCAAACACCCCAGGGCAACCTTCCTGTTGGGCAAAGAGTGTGTTTGTTGACACTTAAGGAAGACAAGAAAAAGGATGAGGTGGAATTACTGGCCTTAGAGGGATTGAGGAACCAAAATGGGAAGTTGAGGTTAGGACAGTTATGCCAGGGAGGCTGGGTGAAGAGAATGCATCTTGAGGCCTCCTGTGCTCCAGGCATCATGCTGGCCCTATATTGCACATATGTGCGCAGACACACCTCTCATTTACACCTTATCCCATCTCTGCCTGCCAGGTGTAAGTCTCACGTTAGGAACGAGGGAACCAGGCCCTCCTAAAGATTAAGGGTCTCATTTAAGGTTATAGAACAAGAGGGTCAGACTGATATCTGAATCAGGCTGACTCTGATGTGACTCTGATGTGAGAAACCACACCTCCTCAGTCAGCGAGCCATGGTTGGAGAAGAACCACCAAGCTGGCTTCAAGGAGTCACAGCCCCAGATGGGCTCTGTCCGCAGGGCTAGGAGACCATGAAGAAATAAGTGAGCCCTTCAGGGTGGCACTTCCTGATTTGTAAGGGGATGATAACTATAGCCAGCCCACCCCACCCCAGAACTTGATGGAGACGAAGTGAAATTATGCTTTTTCAGAAAGTGGTGGCAGCCAAGGGTAGGGGCTGGAGCCATTGGATTCTCCTCAGACTGCCAAGTTTTTCCCCTGGCTGATAGCTGCTTCACATAAGGCAGTTTCTGTTTTCAATTTTGGTCACCAGGACATAGTCGTACCTTCGAATGCAGGTCATCAGTACTGCTGCCTGGATTAGCTGTGATCCCTGAGAGACTGGGAGCCATGTTAGGCTGTGGCACATGGAGCTCAGGGACAGACGACGAGGATGTCCTGACTGCCAGTGATCTACAGGCTTAAAAATGGCTAACTCTGTGTGTTTCACCACACCTTTTAAAAGTGAAAAAACAGGGTCTCCCTGGTGGCGCAGTGGTTGAACGCTGGGCTTTGAAGCTGCCCGCAGCCTCTGCAGCGCTGGTTCGATCCCCGGCTGCTCCCCGGCCACTGGAGGAGGATCCCACATGGCCCGCAGACCTCTCCTGCCGCCCGCTGCTCCCCTCAGCAGTGTACTTCGGTCCTTCTGCCCGTTCTGCTCCCCGCTCTGGCTCTGGTGAATTCTCTCACCTCCTGCATTTCTGACTGTACCCAGTGCTTGTATAAATAAATAAATCTTAAAAAAAAAAAAGTGAAAAAACAATGGGAAAGACACGAGAGACAACAGGTGTGACCAAACAGTAAGGACATGGGGCCTCGGTGGCAGGTGCTGCTGGGAACTCTGCTTAGTGCCTTCTTTTCACACAGGTGCAGAGTGGCTTAGTCAGGGGTCAAGTAACAGGAATTAGGGGGAAGGAAGCTGAAGCGATGGGGGAGAAGAGGAAGTAGGTGTAGATCATCAAGATTTCATGGATTCGGGAAATGTTTAAGGACAAACAGATATAAATCAGAGACAATGTGGTTGATAAAAAGAGCTATTAGTCATTTATAGATGTTTTGTTTATGACTAAGCAACCCCAGCCATCCAAACAGGATTCCAGAACCTTAAGAAAACGAGACTGAAGCCCACCGGCCTCTCTGCATATAATCTGTCCAGGGACACCTGGTCATAGACGTTCTGGGCTGGCTTCTCCCTCATGTCCTGGGCACACAGGCAGCCACCACTTCCCTGGGAGCACAGATTTGGGGGAGTGTGTCATTAAATTAATTGACACTGCATTTTCGTCTCTTAAAGTTTGAACGGATTCCATCTGGAAAACATTAAGCACATGCCTTTTTGCAGATGTGTTAACCCCATTTTAATTATGATACAAGTCTCGACTGCCAAATGGCATTTCTTGCAAATCTCTCAGTAAAATATGATTGCCATTCACTGGATGGGGCATGTGTGTAAACAGAGACTGTGGCTGCAAAATTCTTCTTCTTCTTTTGGCTCAGAACTGTACCCATGCACACAGCAAACCCAAATCACAAAGTGAAATGATCTCAGAGAAAGATTCATTGACTCCATGAAGAATTACCTGAAACTTTATTGAGAGCCTTTGCAAAGTATGGGTTTTGGAGTTCTGGCTTCAGACCCTCTGGTGGGTAACAATGATTCAGCCCCTCTGTCGTCCCCACCTGTGATCCCAGCCACACTCCTCTCAATCACAACAACCTTCTGTCCCCAGCTCCCCAATGGGCCATGGCCTCATGGACACCCTGAAAGTGTTTCTACTTGGTGTGCTTGCTGACAAGGAGCACCCCAGATGGGCAGGACTCTGAAAGAAGGGATTGGGGAAGTGGCTTTGAAGACTAATGGGATCTAGAACAGTGATCTGATAGTCATTGAACCCGTGGCCCAGGAAAGTGGAGGTTCCAGCAGCAAGGTAGTCCCTGATAAATGTGGACTGCAAGCATATTCTGGGATTGTCACATAGTGACAATGTGACTTGACTCTCTAGGAGAGGGTAAGTGTCTTAAAATAAGAACTGTGTGTTCCTCCTTTGCAGCTCCCATCCCTGCAGGCTACATGTAAGACAAGTGTGTATATTTTGGATGAACAGATAAATAAATGCTCTCCTTTAGAAAGTCATGGGCAGTTTGTGACTTTGTTTCAGAAAAGCAAATGTTTCATTGAGCTGGGTCTAGAAAGCGGTTCTCAAAGTGCAATGTGAGGACTCCAGGGAGGGTCCAGGAGGTCGAAACAACTTTTCTAATATTAACACATCACTTGCTCTTTTTACTCTTAGGAATCTACAGTGGGGTTTTGCAGATGGTTTAGATATTTGATAACTTCATCACTTAGAAACCTAATGGAATGAGTGCTTGTGTATTTAAAATTTCCCAGTTTTAACCACATAGGCAAGAGTTCTTCAAAGTCCTCAATAATTGTGAAGAGTGTAAAGGGTTGCTGGAACCAAAAAGTTTGAGAATCTCTGGGCTAAGTCATGTGGGTTAGATAAGACCAAAATGATGACCATCCAATAGACCTCAAAGAAAGGTCTAGAAGCAGACGGTAATCATCTGTTCTTTTTTGCAGGAAAAACTGCATAGAAAATCTAATGGATGAAGATGAGAAAGACAGGGCAAAGAGGTAAGAAGGCTTTGTCTTCCCTTTGCAATGTTCTATGTGGTCTGTCAGTCTGAACCTTGCTTGTCCTCACCAAGTACAAGTGAAAACACTCACAAGACTCTGTGGGACATGCCCCAGGGTCCTAATATCCTTGAAATAGTGAAGGGCTATTTTAAAAAATATTTAAACCAGCTCCCTCAATTTTGCTTACTAACCTGAAATTCCTCATTGTTGGGGACTTGCCAAGTGATTTACATTTTTAATATAATGCATTAACCCTATTGACCTGTTAGAACTCCTTTCACCAGCCCTGGTTACTACTTTTTCAGGACAGCCATTTCCAAGCAAAGCAGCCTGATTGCAGCCAGGCAGACCTGGGTTCAAATCTTGGCCCTGCTGCTGGGAACTGTCTGGCTTTGGACAATAATAGTAAGAATTGTTCCCATATGTTGAGCATACAGTAATCCTCTGCACTGTGCTAAGCATTTCCAATGTATTATCTATATTGCGTTTAATTCCCGAATATTTGCTTTGAAAAATCAGGGAGCAGGGGTAATGGCCAGAGGTGTAGATGAAATGGGATTGGCATGGACATCAGAATTTTTGAAATTGAAGAGCAGCGATGGGGGTTCATTCCACTCTTATATCTACTTTTCCATATGTTTGAAAATGCTTTATAACAAAAATGTAAACAAATACTCCCATTTGTGTTGAAATAACAGGACTTTCACTTAGCATTAGGAACCAGGGCTCCCCAGAACAGTGCTTTTCAAACCTTAGACCACAGCCTCTAAGGGTTGCAAAAATCCATATAAAAATCAAGCAACATGTAAATGAATATACTAGGACCAGACAGAGTGGAATCAAGTTCTCTTGTCCTTTGCTATGGGCAGGCTGACTTCCATTTCTTTGTTCTGGGGTGTTTTGCCCCTTGGTTTCCTCCCAGGAGCTGTGAAGGGGGCTGGAGGCAGAGATCATAGCTGCATTCCTGGCTTGTCTTGTATGAGCTACAAACACCTTCTCTTTGTTGACCTCCACTTTCTCACCTGCAACACAAGAGTGATCATTTCTGTTCTGCCCCCTCTAAAGTCTTTTTGGGAGTCAGTTGCAAAATACATCAAGGAGCTTTTTTTTAAGTATTCATTGTGTGTGAAAACACGGAAAATTTTACAATAGTGCATTTACAAAATATTCTCATTAGCAATGAGATCTGCATTGGTGGTTTGCATTCCCTGAGAACCTTCTGTGCACCCTGGTCCTCTTAGGTGCACAGTTTCAGGCTGTCATCTTATATGCATTAACTCCTGGCATATCCGCAGCATTCCTTTGAGAAGTGTATCCTTGTTATTCCCTTTTTACAGATGAGGAAAGTAAGACTCCACAAGGTTAAGTAACTTGCCAAGCATCATAAAACTGTAGTAAGTGGCAAAAGCAGAAGTTGCATACAGGATCCCTAAACCTTAGTCTGTGTTCCTATCCCCCAGACCACAAGCAAATCTCTTCATGTGTTAACTATAGTTGATCCTTGAGCAATCGAAGTTTGAACTGCTTGGGTCTACTGATAATGAAGTTTTTTATTTTTTATCCTTGGGTTCCACTTTCACAGATTTAACCAACCATAGATGTGGAACTTGTAGGTACAGAGGGAAGACTATAAAGGATTTGAACATCTTCAATTTGGGGGATGGAGTCAGGGGAGTTTCAGTGCTTGTCTGTAGCCTCTGAGTTATTCAAGAACCAACTGTAATACAGTCTACCTGGCACATCTGGACTATAAGCTTGCCCTGTTGTGACTTTGGAGTCCACAGGCATTTTGCTTTTACCATCATTTACCTCCCACAACCCCCACTCTCAGCCCTGCCTCTCTACTGTACTACTTACTTGGAAATCAAGAAGAGAGAATATGCACGTTTGGGCTCCACCATACTCAGAGATCACCACATACAGACATTCCAATCAAATCTCGGCTAAAAAAATTCTTAGGAATTAATCAGATCGTATGTCATTTCTTTCCATTTATTCCCATCCCTATTTGCTTTGAGCCTTGGGTACCCTCCACCACCCCCACCCATCTGCCCCCCACCACCTAGTTGGAAACTCCCCTGCACAGATGCTAGATGGAGAGGCTGCTGTCCCTTACTCCCCCACTCATCCTCAAATGGAAAAGGGGTTTTGAATATTTGGTAATAACTGGCTCTGTTCTCAGAATAGCAGTAGTCTCCTTCATAACAGTTGGGGAAAAAAAGGACAAAACAAACGAAATCCTAAGATTGCATCAGTCTCAAAGCTTCTAGTTTTACAGGTTTTAAAACAGCAACATGGGAGGCCCTTCCCTCTAATCCCACCTGGAGGCCTGATAGGAATTGTTTTTACTCACAAGATAGTTTTGATGAGATTAGAAATGTTTAACTTCAGATCAAAATTCTCATTGTCTCCAGAAAACATTCACTGGTGTTAGTCAAGGTTTTCAAAGCTTTAGGGAATTCATTGTTTATTTGGGTTGTTTAATCAACTTTTCTGAACCAGGACATGGTTCTACTTTCTTTCTGAATTTCCATTAAATCCAGCGAGTATTAAATGAGTGTTTATTGTGTGTTTAGAACTATGTGCTGTTTTCTTTAAGGAAGATATAAAAAACACAGTCCTTGCCCTCAAAAAGGAAACAGTTTGATTGAGAGTCACTTGGAATCCCTGGATAATGAGGTACACAGTTTGCCTTTTGTGTTCCAGTCAAAAGGCTGTCTGATGTGACAGTTCTGTGGCATGGTGTGTTTGTGTGTGTGTGTGTGTGTGTGTGTTTATGTAGCCATCTAGGAAGTGGTGTAATGTGTTAGGAAGTTCACAGGCTTACAATCAGGCAAGCATGTTTTTGATCTTGCCACTTTTACTTTTTGCCCTTGGACAAGTTCCTAAACCTCTCTGAGCCTCATTTTCTTCCTCTGCAAAATGGGAGTGATGATTGCGGCCACTTCTCCATGCAGTTACCACAGGAACTAAATGTAGCTTTGTAGAAGCCCCTTGGCACAGTGTGTGGTACACAGCGCCAATAAGAAAACCTAAAACATAGGGAACAGTCCCTGTGTGCCTGCTCGTTTTGCATACATTAACTCTCTCATCCTCACAATATCCCCTTGACACATGACCCATAAGGCAGTTATAAACCTAAGGCTTAGGGATCACACAGCCAGTCAGAGGCGGCAGGGATTCTAGTTCATCAGTTTCTAAAGTGAAGTCTCTTACTTACTTTTCTTGACATTCAGTAAATGAAAGTTGTTCCTTTTGATTCCTCACATGCCTCAGGGGTGGGACAGAAAGTGCTGGTAGGAATCCTCGCTTTGCTACAAAAACAAGTTTCTATCACTGTGGTATTGTGAAATATGGCTCACTCCATTTCTTGATAGAACTGAGCACTCAGAAAAGAACTTTTGTGTAACCTCCTCATTTAATGCATATTAAATGAGTAGTTCATCAGCATTAATTAAAATTACATTTTCTTTTATCAGCTGTGTAGTTCTGCTTCCATTACCCTCAGTATTTTCATTGAAGGAAAGAGGATGAATGTTGAGTTGGGAGCATTTTGTTAATAAGGATCAATAGTGTAGGTAACAATAGCCATTCTTGGGGTTCTTGAGTGAATGCTGGGTCTGAAACACAAGCTAGCCTATTTTATTACCCTGACCCAAATCCTACATCTAAACATGGATAAAATGGTTCAGGAGAAGGGGAGAAGTTGCAACACAACAAAGAGGGAGTCTATATGTGCAATTTTTGCAGGAGTAGATGCTGAAGATGGAAAAACTTGAGCCATTCAGAGGCTGGTTGTTGCTTCTAGACCCTCAGGTGTAGTTCCAGGGACGAATGACAGGGACCATTCCCTCACACCCCCCACCCCCCCTCAACACTGACAACCTAGTATTGTTAGCTAAGTACCATAAATCCTCAAAGAATAAATTCCAGTCGATGTCATTTTGTTGTGTCTATGAGGATAAAACACTCCTGCCTGACATCAAACTTATTTGAGGACCTGAGTCAGTTATGTGCCATTTCTTTTAAAGTTGCAGTTTGCAAGAACCTGTCAATAAATTAATGTGGTAAGCAAGTGGAAGATGTAAAAAAGGATACATGGCTTACCCTGCCTTCAATGAGGTTTTAGACAAATTATGTCCGGGTTCACACAAGCAAGCGTACAGGAAAAAGAACAATGTCTGCAGGGTCTGTGTTGCCCATCGCTGGGATGATGATGAGAATCTGTGAGCGTTCCCTTCTCAGCCAGGTGCTCCTTTGTGCAGGGTAACATGGTTGAGAGGGGAGGTGACCTTATTTCATTGTTTGGTGTATCTGGATACACATTCTGTATGTCTGAAAGGAATGGCCAGTCCAGTCCACAAAGATCATACCAACTTGGAGGACTTGGGCTCCAGGTGGGCACCTTGTTAATGCCCCTGTGTGTGGGCACTGTGCAGAATGACAGAGTATGACTGTATGCAGTGTGTGTTGATGTTCCCAGCTGGGGTCTGGGGTGCTAATTTTGCTGTGATTTTCTTTCATAGGCTCTTGATTGAGTTTTATGTACATCACAATCATGGAAAGCTCCAGCACAGGGGGAAAATGGCAGAGAGACATTTTGGAGGCTTCTTTTTTGTTTGTTTTATTTAGTGATTAAGGCAGCAGCAGGAATAGTGAAAATATAGAGGTAACAGGATACACGATTCATTTATATTACCCTGTAATTTCCAGATGAGTGATTCTGTATTCAAAACAAAGAGGAAAGTAGAACTGTATTTGCAGGGAGAATGCTAATTCTTACTGTGGCCCAGTAAACAGCAGTAAATAGGGCCCTCCTTCTGCTTGGGATTTATGGCTTTTCCCCTGGTGGGTTCCTTTGGTTGTCTAAGAATTGTCAAAAGAAGAAATGTGTGCTTAGAAAACTCAGAAACTTGGAATATCTTCGCTCAGGGAGACCCAGACATCTCTCTAGGGACATTGGAGGCAAAGGACTATTTATTAAAAACTCTTTCTAGGGCCTCCCTGAATAGCGTAATGGGTTAAATCTCAGCACTATCGAGTTGTGGCCAGCCACTGCAGCATGAGTTTCAATCCCTGGCCAGGGAACTAACCCACATGGCACAGCAGACCTCTCCTGTCTCACCTGCTGCCCCCCTCAGCAATGTATTTCAGCCCATCCACCTGTTCTGCTCCCCACTCTGTCTCTGGTGAATCCTCACACCCCCCACCCCACACCTCTCGTCTACACCCCAGTTCTTGTATACATAAATAAATAAAATAAATCTTTTAAAAAAAACAAAAACCCGGGGCCTCCCCGGTGGCTCAGCGGTTGAGTGCTGGGTTGCGAAGCTGCCCGCGGCCTCTGTGGCGCCGGTTCGATCCCCGGCTGCTCCCCAGCCACCGGAGGAGGGTCCCACATGGCGCACAGACCTCTCCTGCCACCTGCTGCTCCCCTCAGCAGTATACTTCGGTCCTTCTGCCTGCTCTGCTCCCCGCTCTGGCTCTGGAGAATTCTCTCACCCTCCCGCGCTTCTGACTGTACCCAGTGCATGCATAAACAAAAAAAAAAAAACAAACAAATAAATAAATAAAACATGCCTCTATTAAAAAAAAAAAAACCCTTTCCACAATTTCAATAAATTTTAAATTGAGAAAGGATCATCAGAAGTCTTGGAAACACTGCAATTCCTCACAAAAGGCTTAATATTGCTTTCAGAATTTTGGTGACAAGTTCCTAAGGACTATGTTCCAGTGAAATTCTCCCTGTGTAACTTCTAAGTGAGGAGCACAGAAAATTAGGCTGGCTTCCCATTTGAGCCTCCGCATTTTCTGATAACTCAAGTTAAGAGTAAGATGCCCCCATTCTGTCTGAGGAGAAAAGAACAGCCCCCCACCCCCACCCAAGTGCTTCATCAGCCTCTGCTCTAGGAACCATTCTGAGTTTCTAAAGCTCTCCATGAAATGGGGGCAGCACCAACCTGATCCTACTTGCTCCTGGTGATGAGGAGAAGAAGGAGGGAATGGTCACACACCTAAAAGAAGCCTTCTCAGGAGCTGCTAGAGGCTCCTGAGCTCAGCAGCACCTCAAATGCCACTGTCTTGGTGTGCAGGGAGGCTGCCCACATTTTGGAAGTGAGATGTAGGCCTGCCCTGAGGACCCACGCCTGGACTCGTAGGGCAGTCCTGACCTTAACTGGAACTTGCTTTTCACCAGTTCCCCAAGATGCATTCTGAATAACACCAGTCCCAGAAAACACCCCCAAAACAAGTTTGAAGTATTTGTTTCTCCCCTTTGGAAAGATTCAGGGCTCTGTAGCACAATAAAGGTGCTAAGACTGCAATTAGTAAATAAACAAGCAAAAATAGCTTCAATTTTATATAATCCTACATTTTAAAAATGGTATCTTGGAAAAAATAGTAACAACAAAATAACCTTCTGTAGCTATGGTCCTTCCCCCTTCTCCAAATAGTTCATGACATTTCATGCCCCAATGCTGTCTTATGCAATAGATGTATCAGCTTAATTCCCATCACTTTTGTGCATTTTCTTACATACAAAGTATGTCAAAAAACATTTGAAAAATACTGAAATATCTAACAAAATAAGTAAGATAATTTATAATCATCCCACCTACAGATAGCCATCATCTTCGTGGCTGGAATTGTCTTAATGTAGATATTTAAAATTGATGTCTCGCCCCTGAGTTTGGATGTCATTGTTGCCTCTCCAGACATTGAAGTCAGCTCTGACTTAATATGTTTGAACTCTATAAGAAATTTGAGTTCCTTCTACAACCACATTCTGTTTCTGGCATTAGACCTAATCTGATAAGCCGCTCAGTTTATAAAACTCAGATTTAGGAGGCATAGTTCTATACCCTATCAGTTTCTTTCTCATCCTGTGATGTGGAACTAGTTAGCCCAGTTGGAATATACCAGAATTCCCTATCTGGAAGAAACTGTGGGCATTGATGGGCCTATATGTAGGCATTAACTCTCCTGGCTATCTGCTGTTGTTTAACAAACAACCCCAAAACCTGTAGGGTTAAAGCGAAGACATTTACTTTGCTATGGATCCTTAGGGGTAGGACTTAACTGGGAACCTTGTCCCTGGTCTGTGGGTGGGTCAGAAGTGGTGGGTCAGAACTATGCGAAGACACACTTATTCCCATGGCTAGCTGGTGATGTTGGCTATCTGCTGGGACCTCTGCTTTCCATATGTAACATCACACATCTGGGCTCAAGGATGGGGTCATGAGGGAGCAAGCAGGGGGCGGAGCAGTGTGAGTGTGGAGTGGGGCAGGGAGGAGTATATCCTCTAACTACCTAATCTTGGAAGTCAGTGTCGTTTCTGCTGTCTGTTCTATAGGAGCCAGTAGCTGAGCCCAGTCAACCTATATGCAAGTGAAAAGGAATTAGAATTCACTTTTCAATGGGGAGAGTTTCAGAGAAACCTGTGGAGGTGGGACTATCTTGCTCACTCTTGCCTGGCATAAGTGGCAGAATCAGGATGAGAACTCACATCTGGTAACTTGTCTAACTTTCCTTTAGCTAAACTGGACCTTGCTGATTCTCCTGCTACCCCAACCACTGCAGTGGTGATCAAGAATATGAAAATAACATGCTTGTAAAATCCCTTTGGCTCCTTACCACAGAGACCCTCCATGGCTAAAAAGCCACTCTTCATGGAACTGCATACTGCTCGCATACTTATTATTATACCTATCTTTCAAAACCCCAGCTGCTCTTGACAGCGCAGGGAGCCCACTAGTGCTTCCATCACCAGTTCTGGCCATGGCTTTCCAACTTTATTGGGAAGCTTTTGATTTCCTTAGCTTTCACTGCATTTGATTCTGAGAGCCTCTTCTATTTTCTCCCATCAGCATGTTCTATTTACTCCATTAACAGAACTAGACTTATTGGGGCCAGTATAAAAGATGGCAGCCTTGGGATTAAACATCAGGAAAAGCACCTGGTATGGAAGTTGGTTAGGTGGATAGTTTCCCAGTGCATGCTGAAGAGTTTAAACTGAAGATATTTTCCAACCCCACCAGTCTGCAGGTGAAGGGAATTAAAAGGAAGAGCCCACTCATGATGCCAGTTTTTTTCTTCTTTTCATTGATTCTGTCTTCATTCCTGATTCATCGCATATAATTAGAAACATAAGTGCAAACAACCTCAATATATAAAGAAGAATGAAAGTAATAGCTGTAAAAACAAAAGTCAGTAAGATTCAAAACAGAAACATAATAGGAAAGAAACACCAATAGGCCAAAAGGTGTTTTTTTTAAATCAATAAAATTGGCAAGCATATCGCAAAAATGAAAAAATAAAAACACACAAATTACCAATAGCAAGAATCAAAAAGGAGATATCACCGCCTACTTCTCAGACATTAAAAGTCCCATGAATGATTACTGTGAACAACTGCATCCATGTAAATTCAGGAACTTAGACATACCAATTACTCAAAACCATAAACTACCAAAACTCATACAAGATGAAATAATCTAAAGAGTCCCATAACTAATAAAGTAGTTGAATTTGCAATAAAATCTTTCTGAGGGCCTCCCTGGTGGCGCAAGGGGTTAAGCACCACACTATGAAGCAATCCTCAGCCTCTGCAGCACAAGTTCGATCCCTGGCTGGCCAGGGAGCAACCCACATGGCACAGCAGAACTCTCCTGTCTCGCCCGCTGCTCCCCTCAGCAGTGTGTTTCAGTCAGTCTGCCTGTTCTGCCCCCCACTCTGTCTCTGGTGAATCCTCTCACCCTCCTGTGCCTCTGGCCTGTACCCTAGCTCTTGTATGCATAAATAAATAAATCTTTAAAAAAAAAACTTACTGAAAGAATTTCCAAATCCAGATGATCCTATTGAATATCACCAAATATTAAAGGAAGAAATATTTACCAGTTTTACATAGTCTCCTCCAGAAAGGTGAAGAGTAGGAAATACTTCTCAACTTACCCAGCATTACCCAGAAAAAGACAACACAAGAGAGCAATATTTTTTCGTGAAAATAGATGCAAAAATCCTCAACAGAACATTAGTGAGTCATATCCAAATATGATCATGTCTAAATGGAGTTTTATCCAGGGAATGGAAGACTATACATCTGAAAACCTATCCATGTCAGTCACCAAGTTAGCAGACTAAGGAAGAAAAATAAAAACCACAAGATCATATTAATTGATGCAGAAGAAGAATTTGACATAATTCACTTATATTCATGATATAAATCAACAAACTAAGAGTAGGAAGGAATTTCTGTAACCCTATAAAGGGCATTTACATAAAACCTATAGCTAATATATTTAACTGCAAAAGACCAAATGTTTTCCCCCTAATGTCAGGAATAAGGCAAGGGTATCTGGTCTTACCACTCCTGTTCAACATTATCCTGCAACCTAACCAGAGCAAAAAGATAAGAAAAATAAATGCATATTGATTAGAAAAAAGAAACAGTAATTCCCTTATACTCAGATCACATGATTGTGTGTAGAGAACATCCCAAGAGACCTACCAGAAATAAATTAAATATATATGTGTATTACTAATAAATGAATTTAACAGTGGCAACACACACAAATATTCTTTCTTTAGGCTAACAATGAACTATTTAGAAACTGATATTAAAAGCACAGTACCATTAGTAATCAGTCTAAAAGAATGAAATACATGGATACAAAATACAAATATCAACATGTATGGGAGATATATATATATATATATATATATGTATATATATGTAAAAACTGTAAAATGATCTAAATAGAAATAAAGGAAGATCTAAATCAATGGAGAGACATGTTTATATATTGGAAGACTCAACAGAGTAAATTCCAGTTTTCCTCACCTTGGTCCATAGATTTAAAATCATTTTCATCAACATCCCAGCAGAAACTTTTAAAAATACAGACAAGTTGATTGTAAAATGTAATAGAAAAGCAGGGAAACTACAATAACCAAAATAATTTTTAAAAAAGAAGAATAAACTTGGGTGAATCACATCATCCAATTTTAAGATTTACTTCTAGCTCCAGCAATCGGAGTTGTATAATATCAACGGAGGGTTGGTGATCCATAGGTCAATAGAACAAAACAGAGAATCCAGAATCCAGAAGTAGAGCTTCATAAATGTGAACAGTTAATTTCTTACAAAGGTAATACAATGTGGAAATGTCTTTTCAACAGAATTGGAACAATTGGACCAACAAACTTTAGCCTAAACCTTACCTATAATAAAAATAACTAAGTCAAAATGGGTCATAAGTGTAATGTAAAATGTTTAACATTATAAAATTCTTAAAAAAAAAAAAACAGGAGAAATCTCTGTGGCCTGAGTTAAGCAAAGGATTCCTAGAAATGGTAACACCAGCCCCCCGTGCCTCCACCCCGTGGCACAGAGTGTTGAGCGTAGCGCTGTGAAGCTGTCCGCAGCCTCTGCAGCGCAGGTTGGATCCCGGCCGGCCGGAGAGGGTCCCACATGGCACGACAGACCTCTCCTGTCGCATCCGCTGCTCCCCTCAGCAGTGTATTTCATTGGTCTGCCTGTTCTGCCCCCCACTCTGTCTCTGGTGAATCCTCTCACCCTCCTGTGCCTCTGGCCTGTACCCCAGCTCTTGTATAAAAATAAATAAATCTTCAAAAAAAAAAAGAGATAGTAACACCAAAAGCAAAATCTCTAAAGGAAAAACAGTGCTTTTTAAGAGAATGAAAAGACAGGCTGGGAGAAAATACTGACAAATCACATATCCAGCAAAGGACTTGTAACAGAATAGTCAAAGAAGTCTTAAAACTCAGTAGTGAGGAAACAAACAATCCAATTTAAAATTAAGCAGAAGACATAACTAGCTGCTTCACCAAAGAATATGTACAGATGGCAAAAGAGTACATGAAAAGATGTTCAATGTCATTAGCCATTAGGAACACACAAATTGAAACCCCTACGAGAGTACTGCGCATCTCTTAGATTAGCTAAAATAAAAGGTATTGACAATGTGAACACCCTTGAGGATGTGGAACATCTGGATCTCTCATGCATTGCTGGCGAGAAGATAAAATGGTACAGCCGCTCTGGAAAATAGTTTAGCGGTTTCTTATAAAGTTAAACATACACTTTCCGTATGATCCAGCTATCCCCCTCCCAGGTTACTTACTTCAGAGAACTGAAAAAGTGTTCACATAAAAACCTGTACACAAATGTTTACAGCAGCCATATTCATAAACACTGAAAATAACTTCCTTCATCCATTCATCCATTTTATGGTATTATTTTATTTATTTATGGTATTTTTAAAAAGAGATTTATTTATGCATGCAAGAGCTGGGGTGCAGGCCAGAGGTATGGGGGGCAAGTGAGAGGATTCAGCAGGGACAGAGTGGGGAGCAGAACAGGTGGATTGACTGAAATACACTGCTGAAGGGAGCAGTGGGTGAGACAGGAGAGGTCTGCTATGCTATGTGGGTCACATCCCTGGCTGGGGATCAGTCTCATGCTGTAGTAGCTGTGGATTGCTTCATAGTGCTGACACTTAACCATGCAATAGAAAACACTTCAGAAGTAATGCATAAGGTATTGATGGACACACCAGGGTGAATCTCAGAGGCCTTGGGCACAGTAGAAGATGCCAAGTCCAAAAGGCTACATACTGCATGCTTGTATTTCTAAGACATTCTTGAAAAGAGAGTAGTGATGGAGAACACAACAGGGGTTGCCAAGGGTGACACTTTTGGAGAGAATGAGGGAGTTTGGGAGGGAACTGTTCTCTTGATTGTGATGATGGTTTCATAAATTTATACATGTGCTAACATTTATAGAGCTATGCCCAAAAGAAAAAGTTTCCTGGATGTTAATTTTAGAGTACAAATCGTTCGTTTGTTCTAGACAGAACTTCTTTGCCTTGCACCCGCTTCATCTGCTCTGCAACTTTTTACTGCGGTTTTGGTTAGTGGTGGTGAACAGAGGCCATACAGGGCATCCTTGCCTCTCCTTCCTGACCCTGCTCACTTCCCCTATATTGAATCCCTCTTGCCCTTTCTCTGATGCCTCAGCCCATTTTCCTCAGACTAGTTGTCAACACCTTGTCCCAGACTCATCCAGTGGCTGAGACAAGATTCCTGGTCTGGCTTTGCAGACGCTGTGGTTGGCCTTGCTCTTCTTATCTACTCTTTAGCCTCCCACCCGCCCCCAACTCTCCTGTCAGACTCGACCACTCAGCTCTTCCTACAGCTATCCATGGGTGACCTGCCATTCACCCCTCAGGGCACCTCCCTAAGGGCTTCTCTGCCTACTTCTCACGACCAATTCTTTCCTTCATGAATTCCCTTAGCCATATGTTTCAACCTCTCACCTCACCCGTATCACATTGCACCTTGTGCAAGAGCTCTTAACATGTGAGTTCCATCTCTTCCTCTAGACTCTAAGTTTTTTTGAATTGGGTGTCAAGACCTGGTCATTTTGACTTCCCCATGTTACTTGGTGGGGTGTCTCGTGCACAGAAGGGGCTAATGTAAAGATATAGAACAAGGATATAATTGCTTCTACCTGGGGAACCCTCAAGCCAGAAGTGTAGGAAGCCCTTGTGCTGCCAGATATGGTGCCTGGAAGGTGATCTGATTGTTTTCCCCTCCATGGTCTGTCCATAGTCACTGAAAAAAGGGATCCCTGATTTATACCCTGTGTGACTTTCTGCCTCAATCCCCACACTTCCCATCCAGATCGGCTGTTGGGCTGATGTAACAAACATCCCCCAAGTCTCAGTAAATCCTACCTGTTCGTCACAAGTTGACTGAACTTTTGCTGTAATACATCCTCACTCAGGGACCTGGGCTGAGAGAGGCTTCACCTCTTCCGTTCCCAAAGCAGGGAAAAGGAATTTGACAGATTTTATACTAACTCTTTAGCTTACACTTGGAGAAGACATTTGACTGGTGTGCCTACATTCCTTGCCAAAGCAAGTCCTGTGGCCACCCCTTACTTCTTGGGCAGAGAAATTCAGTCCTACTTTGTCTAGAAGGAAACCAGAAATATTTGGTGAGGTGTGGCTATACCAACAACAACAGATGACCATGGAAGTTGAGGGGCTGCTTAGGAGCTGGATACGAAATCTTTCTTTGGTTTTTCTGCAGAATCCCTCCTGGAACACAAACACCATCATTCTCTTTGCAATGTAGTGCCATTTTCCAGAGAGTATGTTTTGTTTCTATGCTATAAACTCAAACAGCACAGTATGTCACTTTCATTTCTGTTCTCCCAGAGCACTGGTGTATAACTCCAAAATAGACCCTGACATAGATGGTTTTGGAGGAAGCTGTAAAAGGAGGTAGAAGGCAATGCTTCCCAGACTAGGAACCCTAGTGCTCTACGACTTCCTAGTCTTGTGGCATTGGTCAGTGAGATATATAAGCACTCAGTGTCTCGACTTTATCACCTGTGAAATGGGAATGATGAATTAATACATGTAAAGTACTTCATATAGTTGCTTCTACATTGTAAGTGCCAGTAGATGTTGTCTGGGTACCATGACAGACCTCAGAAGAGATAACCTGGGGCTCTACAAACTCTGCATTCAAAAATCAAAGGGTGAGGCTTGTGGCAATATATTTTTAAAACACACACATGTACCACCCCTCCCTCCTAACCCCCTCCTAACACTCCCCCCCCCCCAAACTCAATAAGAAAACAGACAGCCTGGTTGGAAAACAGGCAAAAGATTTGAACAAACACTTTGCAGAAGAAGCAATATGTAAGGACAGTAAGCATGTGAAAAGGTGTTCCACATCACTAGTTATCAAAAAATGCACACTAAATCACAAAGAAATAATACTACAATGGCTAAAGTGAAAAAAAGACTGGCATTACCAAGTGTTGGTATCGAAGTGGAGCAAGTGGAGTTGTCTTATGCTGCTGGTGAAAATGTAAAAATGGTTCAACCACCTTGTGTAACAGTATGGCAGTGTCTTGTAACATTAAACATTCTTCTATCAGATAACCCAGCAATTTCATAGTGAAATTCCACTTCTCTTGGATGTGTATTTGCCCATGAGAAATAAATGTGTATGTCTACACAAAGACACAAATATGAATGTTCATAATAGCATTATTCTTAATATCCCCGCTAGAAACAACCCAAGTGTTATGGCATCCTCATGCAATGGAATACTAGTCGGCAGTCAAAAGGATTGCAAGATTAATATATGTAAAAAGGGGAAAGTCTCAAAAATTGGATGCTAAATGGAAGTCAAGACTGTATACTGTCTGATTCCATTTATAGGATTCCAGAAAAGGCAAAACTAAGGCAACAGCACTTCACTGGTTTCCTGTAGTGAAGGGAAGAAGATCATCAATAAAAGATACAGAATCAAACCTTTTAGGATGAGAGAATAGCGTTATATTGTGTTATTTCTGGTTTTAGGTGGTGAATACACAATTACTCAAATCCCTCAAACTTACATTTAACATGGATGAATTTAACTCATTGTCAATAATGCCTTAAAAGATGTTTGAATGTCTTCTAACCTGTTGTCCCAGTGCCTCATGTTTGGTGGTTTCAGAACCTGCCCACTGCCCTCCTTATGGGAAATAAGGTCATTCTATGCTCGTTTTCTTTCTCTTGCCTCAGAGCTGCAGATCCAGCTGACAATGACCGATTTCCAGTGGACACCATAGTGTGTCCCAGGCAGAGGCTGACAGAAACAGGCTTGTGTTTCTGTCACTAATGATATAAGTCTTCGTCGTCTTCTCTGCCAGGCCATGTTCATTGTCATTACACCCATTGAAGAAGAGAACAGAGTAATAATGAGCCGGGTGTTATCGGCTCACAAATAATTTATAATGGGCAAACTAGGACAGGAACAGAGCTTTTTTTGGCTAAGGAGGTTGCATGTCATTCTTTAAAATCTAGGCCAAAAAATTATTTATAATGCATAGACAGTCGCTCAGAAAGTTAAAAGGTTCCTTTCTTCTCTCCCATGTGTTTGAACACTGCTTTTTACCCTGGACAGGCAAAAAAAGGCAGCTCAGCATCTTGCTGATACACCTACAGTGAGTCTCTAACTGGGAAAGAGAACAAATGTGAAGAGTTTCTCCAGCCAGGAGCCAGACCTTTGTAGAAACCCCTTAAGAATTTCAGGTCTTCCCAAACATCCAAGAAGAAGTAGGAATAAGGCAAAGTTAGAAAGAGGAGCATGACCATACACTTTAGGCAAGCTTTAAAGGAGACCTCAGGTATTACCAGAAAACAGCCCGTACTGTAAGAGAATCATCAAAGATTCTTTGTAAATGGGTGTGTTGAGATCAAGTCAGGGTGTGTGTAATTAGGCAGAGGCAAACAGGACTTAATTCACCTTGGTGTCTCGGAAAGGCTATTTGGAATGTGTTCCTGTGTTTCCAAGGGCAGTTTGGGGAAGCAGAGTCTTTATTGATATGAACACCTATGGCTACTGATACCTTCCCCAGGAACGGTGCATCCTTGTGCTGGGAACTTGTTGAGTTGTCGTAAGTCACCAGCACTGTGTCCTGCTGGATAATTACCAGTGGCTTCCTGATGAGTGATTCGTTTCCCCAGGAGTGATTCGTTTCCCCTGGACTTGATCCCAGGTCCAGGGCCTGCCCAGCAGCAGTGGCCCCTGGATTCTCTCTCACTGAGCTGATTTTCTAGAACAAATCTGTCCTGGGTGAATTTGGGAGGGGTGGTTGAGTTTTTCCAGCCCACCATCTCTCCTTTGAATAAGCTGTACATGAGGGTCTGGGCCTTGTGACTGTGAGACAACTCTGGGCCTTGACACCCCAGCTTCCTGAGAGTGAGGACCACTTCCAGGGTCAGGTGTCCTGGATGGGTTGGCTAGTGGAGTGGTCCCCACACTTGTGGTTTCCCCATTCAAGTTCTCAGCATCTTATGATTCCTCAGAGGTGCCTTGGTGGCTTGGGGGAGATGGCTTTCCCCTCAAGCCGAGAAGCTCCTCTCCAATCTTTCTATATGTGTGCAGTGTAGTATGTCACTTTTTAATGGCCTAATTTTTCTAAAGAGCAGTTTTAGGTTTAGAGCAAAATTGAATAAAAGGTACAGAGATTTCCCACATACCTCCTGTCCGTATACATCATAGCCTCCCCCATGATCAACATCCCCATCACATTATCAAATGGAATGTGATACATTTGATACAGTTGATGAACCTGCACTGATATATCATTATCACCCAGAGTCCAGTTTTTACATTAGGTTCCATTCTTGGTGAGGTACATTCTGTGGGACAAATGTGGGACATGTCTCCATCATTAGCATGCCTTACACAGCAGTTTTAGTGCCCTAACAGCCCTCTGTGCTGCAGCTATTTCTTCTCTCCCCTGCCTCCACCGCTGGCAACCACTGAACTCCTTACAATTGCCATAGTTTTGCCTTTTCCAGAACATCACATAGTTGGAATCACACAATGTATAGCCTCTCAGATTGGTTTCTTCCACTTAGTAATTTTCATGTAAGTTTCTTTCATGTCATTTTCGAAGAGGTTCAGCTTCTCTTAGCAGCTTGACAACCCTGTGCATGCAGCCTGTCATATGTGGGCCCTGGATTGGGCTCAGCTCAGAGATAGTTTTATGTGGGGTGTCTTATCTCCCCAACAACATGAAACACTCTGGGGAGTAGCCAAGACATGTGGTCTGGGAGGACCTGGCTCTCTGCTGGATACTTAGAACACTTGGCCAGTCCTCATGACTTGGCACCAGAGGCTGGGTGCTCTGGGTGGGAGGGGACCTGGTTTGAGCCCAAAGAAGGCTGTTAGCGTGAACCCCTCTGGCTGCAGGCAGCCACCTTCATAAACAGCATGTTGTTTGTGCTGCAAAGACAGAGTGAGCAGCACCTGAAGACAGCGCCAACCTATGTAAGATTTTGCATCTGAGTCAGAGCGTCCTTATTAAATCTTTCTGTGTGGCCAAGACTCCAGCAAAACATTTTTGTGTTCCCATTACTCAGCTTTGAAATGTGATGAATGTTACTTTCTCTGAAGTGTTTTGATAAGATGATCCCAATAGAATACCCTCTGATAGGAAGTACCTCCATTTCCTAATGAAGTCTTTATGAAGTGGAATGTTCCGATAATCTGTGCATTTTGTGTTTACAGAGCTTCTCGAAATAAGTCTGAGAAGAAGCGTCGGGACCAGTTCAATGTGCTCATCAAAGAACTTAGCTCCATGCTCCCTGGCAACACACGGAAAATGGACAAAACCACTGTGCTGGAGAAGGTCATCGGATTTTTGCAGAAACATAATGGTAAAGGTTATGCTTCTCATCATTTGTGTTCTGTTCCTGCCCTTTGCATTTGGCTATGACCTCATCAAACTAGTCTTTCTGCTTGGTTCCTGTCCCCAGCAATGCCCAGTCTCACCAGTCATAGGCCTCCTTTTTCAAAGGCACTCCACCCTCGAAGATAGCTCCATCTCCAGCAGGTTTGGGAGCGGACACTTTTTTAATTGTCAGAGGTGACAATCCAAGTCACCTTATAGGTAGCACCCAGATGGGGTGGTGTTAACAGTAGGAGTGTCTTAATTAAAAATGTCTGGAGCAAGCATTTTTTATGCAGTGTCCAAGTGTTCATTTCCTTCTGATCAGACTATACTGGTAACTCCATCTATCTCTGCCACCATCCCTAATCACTTTGGCCTTCTGTGCTACAGTATGAGAAAAAATAAAATTGTAAATAATTTACTTAATTTCAAGTCCATACTTTATTGGTATATAATTCACATACAAAAAATTTACCATTTTTAAAATGTATAATCCAGTGGGCTTTATTATTTTACAAAACTGTCTGTCATACTATTTAATTTGCTCATCCCAAAAGAAACTGCATACCTGTTAGCAGTCACTTCCCATTTCCCCCACCCTCCAGAACCTGGCAACTGATAATCTACTTTCTGTCTCTCTAGGTTTGCTTGTTCTAGGCATTTCATACAAATGGTCTTTTGTTCCTGGCTTCTTTCATTTAGCATCCATATTTTAACAAGTATTGGTATTTCATTCCATTTTTGTCATATTTGTCAGCTGATGGATATTTGGACGGTCCCCACTTTTTGGATATTATAAATAACACTGCTACTAACATTCATGTTCAAGTTTTTGAGTGGATGTATATTTTTTAATTCTCTTGAGTATAAACGTGTGGCAGAATTGCTTGGTCAAATGGCACCTCACATTTGAGGAACTGCCAAATTGTTTTATACAGCAGCTGTACCATTTTACATTTTCAGCAGTAATGTATGAGGTTGCCACATCCTCACATACACTTAATAGTGAGTGTGTGTGTGTGTGTGTGTGTGTGTGTTATCTACTGGATAGGAAGAGATATCTCATTGTGTTTTTCATTTGAATTTCCCTGATAACTCAAATTTTGAACTTTTCATGGCCATTTGTATGTGTACTTTAGAAAAACATCTGTTCAGATTCCTCACCCAATTTTTAAAAATGGATTGTTTATTGTTTTTGTTGAATTGTAAATGTTCCTTACATATTTTGGATTCTAGACCCTTACCAGACATATAATTTGCAAATATTTCCCCTGTTCTGTATGTTGTCTTTTCACTTCCTTAATGATGTACTTAATGATGTAATGATGTATTGTGTGTATTAAACACACAATAGTTTTAAGTTTGATGAAATCCAATTAATCTTGTTGGTGATTGTGTGCGCCTTAGATATCACATCTAAGAAACCATTGTCTAACCTAAGACCATGAATATTTATACCTATATTTTCTTCTAAGAGTTTTTAGTTTTAAGCATTTAGGTAAAAACTATACATAGAACATTTCAATGTTTGATCCCTTTTGAGTTAACTTCTATATATGGAGTAAAGTAGGGAGTCATAATCCATCCTTTTGTTTGTAGATAACCAGTTATCCCAGTACTCCATTCATTTTTTAAAAATTTTAATATTTTATAAAAGTGTAACATACAAGCAGAAAATACACTAGTCACAGTTAAATTAGTTACCACAAAGGAAACACAGCTGGAAACTAACACCCATGTCAAGAAATAGAAACTTCCCCAATAGATACCCTTTCCTATCTACCTCTGCTTTCCCCTAAGCTAATTTCTATTCTGAGTTCACATACCACAGATTGATTTTGCCTGTGGGACTTACTCAGAAGGAATCAAATGTAATGAACATGATGTCTGTGAGATTAGTCTGTGTTCATCCAGTGCTGTGGCCAGTTCTTTTTCATTGGTATAGTGCATCCTATAATATGAACTTACTATTGAATCCATCCTTGAACTTACGTCTTTTTCAAATCATGGTCTCTTCTTTTTACTCTCCCTCAACCCCTTTTACCTCTTAGTACTGACTACCCTGCCCTGCCACTCACCTATGAATGGTACACAAAAAATATTGGAGGGTAGATAAGAGGGTTCAGTAGCTATTAACTAGCAAGAAGAGCCAATTCCTTTTTCCTTAACCATGACACTAAACATAATAAAGTCAGAAATGTCAGATTATTGAGGAGATAATTACAATTCTTCTGTGCTTTCAGTGATGCTTCTCTTTCACTGCACATTTTCCTAGACAAGATGATTTCATGGAGAAGGGCACTGCTGGGACACTGGAAAGTTTCATTATACTTGTGATTCTTTTACCATTTCTTTAATAATTGTATATACCTATTAAAATGTGACAGTAACGATAAAGCCTTTTTTCCCCCTTCCCCAAAGCTACCCAGGGGAGAGTAAAGAAAATATTAATTGCTTTTGTTGAAAGGGAAGAACAAGAAGGAATAAAGTTGGAATAAAGTCTTGCAGCACTATTTGATTGTCCCAATAATATAATCAGAATGGTTATATTTCCTAATAATGATTTAGCCAAGTAAAATAGCAGGTTGATTTCATTACCAAGATGTTTTGTTCAAATTACTCAAACTAGGTCAGTGCCACTGAGAAGCAGGACAGCTGTTAAATAGGACAACTGGGATCAAGTTCATCAGTGTGACATTTATGCTGGGCTCTCTCCACTGTGGAATTATAGAATTATCAAATCTGGGACCTGGAAAGTATCAGTCAGCAGAAATGCAGCCTCCTCAGGAGCAACTTTCTCCATCTCGCCCTTTTCATAAGATGAAGGCATACTCTGTAGAGCCCACTTAAATGCAACCAGGATCATGCCAGGATCTCACTCATCCTTGCTGACTCCATATTTGGGGAAAAAATCCATAGCAGATTTTATAAAGATATATTATTGGTTAGACCAAAAATTGGATTAAAGCAAAAACAAAACCCACAGTAACTTTTCTTTGCTTATAATCCAAATGGACATGAACTCCACAAGCATCTTCAGTTGGGTAGAGGATAATATGGTCAGTGTTAATTCAGGGCCCATCATGAGCCAGGCATTGTTCAAAGGACTGTACATATAGTAACTCATCTGTGCTTCACAGTAACCTTTGAATTAGAACCCTTTCACAGATGAAGCAACTGAGGCACAGAAATGCTGGCCTCTCACCCAAGTCACAGGCAGGAAGATGTGGAATCTATACCAGGCAGTATGTTTCAAGAGCCCAAGTTTTTGTCACAACACCACACTGCTTCTCCATAAGAGGTGACTCATGGGCCCCTTTAAGATATTGTATTATAGCTGCGCCATGTCAGGTGTTCATTAGTGGACCATTTAGACTACTGGTTCTCATCCTTGCTGCCCATTAGAATCATCTGAGGTGCTTTTAAAATACATATTGTGAGCTGGACCTCACTGGTACCAGCTTACAAAAGGTGACTGTTAAATTTTCAGAAGTTTTGCAAGACATTTGACCTCCAATTGGTCGATTATAAGCTTCATGGTGGGAGTACTTATGCCAGAGAAATGGGTAGACACCACCCATCTGGATTTCTGTTGTAGGAGTGGAGAGTCGTTTATCAGCACACCACTGGGTAAGGCCCAGGCAGCAGTGCTTTTAAAGCTCCCCAGGTGATTGCAGTGTGCAGCCAGGAATAAGAACTGTGAATTTAGACATGCTTACTGCCTTCATGCTTGAGGGATGCCAGACGATAAATAGGGAAAGATGATTAGGTTCGGGTAGACGTTATAAATATTTAGCTCTTTCCTAAATAATCTTTCAAGCATCCCTATTTTCTCATCTTGGGGGCTCAATCTTGATCCTGGAATGCATACTATTCTCTTTGAAGTAATCCAACTCAAAAATGAGAATCTCACCATGTTTCTTTGTAGAGAAATTTTGTGTCAGCAGTATCTATTATAAGAGAGAAACCCTTAAATTATGTAAATAGAAAGGCATATTAGACATCCATATCCATGCTCATTTAAATGTTCCTTCTTCAGGGCCAGGCTGATCTGTGTGCTTTCCTCTTCCTCAAGCTGATTTAATATAATTTTTTCCCAATATCAAATCCCATACCTTATTCATGACCTTTAACACGTCTATCTCAGTGGACGGAGGTGGGGTGGAGAAGGCTGCAGAGCACTGTCCCTGTTGGACACAGTAGTATTTGCACAGCCCAGCAAATAGTTTCCGACCCATTTTCCAGACTTTTCTTTGACCACAAGCAGCCCAAAAATATACTGCTTCTTATTTACATATATCAGGAGCAATGGGGAGGCAAACTTTCTAGGGCTCAACCACAATTTATTCTACAGCAGTGGGGTTCAACTGTTAATTGAAATTCTTTCTACAAAAATTATCCCCAGAATGGTTTTGTTTCCCTTGCTATTTGACCACACCTCTTTGCTAATCCTACCCTGTAACCTTTAGTTTATGGTATTAATCACATCAAACACCTATGAAGAAGTGTTTGTAACACTGAATTTTATTTCTCAGTTTCACATTTTTAACTTGCTTTGAGACATTTGCTTTAACATGTTTTTAACTTGTTATGAATTCAGCCTTAACTTCCAAGAACTATAAGCAAATTGTTGAATTGTGCAGTGAATGAAATGGCAGTTTTCAGTATTGTTACACTGTTGATTAGAAAATATCTAGTCATATCAAATGATGTAAAGTTACTTAAATGGGCCTTTAATTTTCTTTCACATTAATTCTAATGGTGCGCTAATCAAATTTGAGCTGCTGGAAAGACTCTTGCCTGGACAAGCAGTTAACCTATAGTTTGATCCCAAAAGTCAAAAAGAATCTCACAGATGGCTGCATATGTTGGGAAAGAGAGGAAAGCATTGATAGAGTTAATTTGTTTGCATTTCTCTGGTCATTTCTAACTGGTCAAACTGTGGCAACCAATTGTCTGAGGGACTATTGGAAATACCACCCTTTCATCCTTGTCTCAGCTGATACCTCAGGATGAACTCTGACCCAGATTTGTGAGTGCACAACCTCTGCTTCCCAGCATACATTGTGCCAAGTGCAGACTCTGGCCACAGGGGCACCCAGCTGTGAGGTCCCATCTGCTGGCCCTCATCAGTGCTGTTGACTGACCATCTGCTGGGTTGCTTCCTGTATTCTGTGACCAGGGACTGTGAGTGGCTCATTTGTGTTCCTTTAAAGGAACACAAAAATCCAATTTTGTTTAATAGCAACAACTTGTTCTTCCTGAAATAAAGATGGGAGAAACCTTCCTGGTAGAGCTGAGCATTGCAGGGAATGTTGGGTGACTGAGCATGTGAAGACTTCTGTAGTCATGCATGTAGCTCAGCCCTTCTCATTAACTTCTTTCACAAGTAACCGATGAATTCATTCATATTCATTCACTTGGGTAGCAGGATGCATTCTCCAAGCCCCATGTAAGAAAGACTACCAGCAACCAGGGTCAGCAAAAAAGCTTTAAATGTTTAAAGTTTATAGATTATCTGCTTACAATTTTCCAGCAAGTTGTTGAAGTTCCTTTGAGGTAGAAGATAAAATCACAGACACTTTGGCTTTTCATAGCACCAAAGAAATAATCCCTAAAGCAACTTTCCTCTTACTGTATAAAGTGAGCAAAATGGTTATTTTAAAGATAACAAGCTAAATGGTAGGAAAAACAAATATATTCTGTATAGCAGTTGAACTATTGTAATAATCTCAGGTATATTTCAGCAATAAAATACAGCGTTCATTCAAAAAAGGCAAAAGAACAATTATTCTGAAGGCATTCCAGATAGGCCAATGACTATTTGTTTTATCTGCAGTGCAAGATAGTTCTGTGAATCTATCTAACCAGAGATTAGCCCAAAAAACTTTTGAGAAAAGGAAATTCTGACCTTCAAAGCAGCTAAATCACATGTGCTTATGTAGCACATACTACTACTTCAGTAACTGGAAATGATGAAAAAAAAACCACATTTTTTTCTTCATAGACTAAGTAGGTTATTTACCACAAGATGTTTCTGGAATTTTGAAAATTCCATGTTGTCGAAGTGTTTTTGCTTCACCTTAACCATGAAGAAGCTGCTTAAAAATGTGCCCCACCAACCCAATCTTTCATCTTTATCCTGTTGCCCTGATAGGTGGCAACTGTTTAACTCCAACCACTGCTCATGGTTTTTATCATGTAGCAATTCTGGGGATTGTGCCACCTGTTAAGTGACTGACACTACACCCATGCAGAGGGTGGGGTACTCTCCCTCCCCTAAGCATCATTAAAGGAATGTGGAAACATCAGGAAGTGTTTTTAAGCCCATTACAACCAAAGTTCCCAACCCTTGGAATCAGGGTAAGATATTTCCATATATTGGCATCTATTAAACTACACAGAAATTCACGTAAAATTACATAGAAGTAACATGTGCCTTCTTTGCTAATTCCAATTTCTTGGTGCTTTTAAATATAAAAACTTGCCTTTTTTTTTTTTTTTTTTTCAGAAGTCTCAGCACAAACAGAAATCTGTGACATTCAGCAAGACTGGAAGCCTTCATTTCTCAGTAATGAAGAATTCACTCAGCTGATGTTGGAGGTAAAAATCAGCTTCAAATTAGTTTGATCATTTGCAAATTAAATTGTAGTTACTTATTCCGTATAAAACTCTGGGCTCAAAGTAAGCAATCGTTCTGGACCCTGGAAAGTGGTCTTGTAATGGAAACCCTTTGCCTGCAATAGCTTATAGTAGGGCTACTGAGTTGGGAACTACAAGCAAGAATCCCTGAACTGAATGTGAGTGAGTTGCCACAGTGCCTGCAGGATGGACTCACTCCATGTTTTCTCAACCAGAGGACACCTAGCTGGGGACACTGGTGGGGCTGGGGCTGGAAGACAGGTAGTGACGGGAAGGAAGGAGAGCAGATCGCAGCTCTGCACTACCATTTGATTCAGAGCATCTCACCTTAAGAATGTAATGCTTTTATTTCTTCCCTTTGCGGAATACATTTTGAAAATAAAAGTATTTTTTTTTTTAAAGTATTTTTTTTTTTTAAAGATTTATTTATTTATTTATTTATACAAGCACTGGGTACAGTCAGAAGCGCAGGAGGGTGAGAGAATTCACCAGAGCCAGAGCGGGGAGCAGAGCAGGCAGAAGGACCGAGGTACACTGCTGAGGGGAGCAGCGGGCGGCAGGAGAGGTCTGCGCGCCATGTGGTGGCCGGGGAGCAGCCGGGAATCGAACTGGCGCTGCAGAGGCTGCGGGCAGCTTCGCAACCCAGCGCTCAACCGCTGCGCCACCGGGGAGGCCCGAAAATAAAAGTATTTTTTAAGTTAGACTTTTAATTGGGGTCATATTATGTCAACATGGTGTGCGGGTGTCAACCTTAAGTGACCCTGTGTCTCCTCAGCACTCCCCCTTTCTATGTTCATGCTTCTTCCTTTGGACAGTTTAGTGCCCCCACCCATGGGCAGGGGTGACTTGTGAAAATCTGACTGAGCCCAGGGTTCCTGGATTGTATGTTTATATGTAGATGAAACCCCTCTGTATAGATGTAGACAAGCCCACAGCAACAGCTGGCTGGGTGCTCTGACTTCTAAACTAGGGATGAGACTAGGACTGTGTGGACATGACAGTGGGAGAGAGAAAGCCCCAGACATGGCATGTCCGGACACTCGAGTGAGTTCTAGAGAATTGGGACCAGTTAGTTTAGTAAAAGGAAGTTAGACTCGGGCTGCGTGCAGAGGATCCTGGCAGGGCTTTTGGAGAGGAGCTTCTTGGGATAAAATCTTTCACTATCTCATCTTATGTGCCTATATAAGACTGATGTAAACTTTAATTTACATAGATTAACTGTGCAGAAAACAGAAAGTCCTGGAGTAAGAAAATGCCAGAATGAAGATGTCCAAATATTATGAAATATAAACGCATTAATGAACATTTGCATAAAATGAAAGATTCTTAAATCTACATGTGAACTATATTTAAAGAAAATACAGAACTTTCTCCAGAAGCAATGCATTTTAAGTATGTTAAATTTAGAGCAGCTTGTGAAATTGTTGAATTAATGCATCATTATACTACTTTACATAAATCATTTTAGCTTTTAATTCTTATGGAAAAGTACAGCAGGTCCTCAAATAATGTCATCTCATGTCTCATTCAACATTGTTTCGTTATAACCTCGAGGAGAAAAAAAAACCCCACAGACACTGAGCAAAACAAAATTTTTCAAGGCCCTGCTTTCATTACACAAAGTCACAGTTTCCAAGAATCTATAGAAAATGTTAAATAAAGACTTACTGTAATTAAAACATACACTAGTACCTAGCCTCTTTTTAAAAACCTGTAGCACAAATAGTTTCTTCCAGTGACTTTCAAGATATCAAACGTGTTTGCGGAAACAAGACTATTATTACAAAATAAAAACGAGTAAATATAAATATTTGGGTTGAAAGGCAGGACTGAGATTCAGGTGACAGGAATTTCTAGAAAAAAGATTTCAGATTTGTGTGGATATTGTGTGTGTGCCCTGCCTTGTCCTGACTCCTTGCAGCAGATCTGGAGGAAAGCACACCAGATTAGTTGATTAGACCCGAAAGCAAACCTATCCAAGGGGGCTTTCTGGAGTAATTACAGCTTTAAGGAGTCCAAGAAACGCACCAATTGGTACTGTTGATGTGCCTCTGACTGAGGCTTCTATTCCAACCTGTTGCTGTTCAGTAGACATAGACTTGGTGGTGAAATACTGGAGCTTCCTATATCTCCCCCCATGTCTGAGCCCCAGCAGGGTCCCCCTCAGGATAAAGCCATTGCTGTCCGCCATGTGGCATCTTCATAGCGTGTCAAATTCCAGATGCACAGCCTTCTCCTTTTTCAGAGACATTTCATAGAAAATGTGAATCCAGATGCCATGTCTTGGTAACCAGGGGTTCCTGTTCTAAATAAAAACAGAATCCGTCAGGCCCTGGAAGATGGAATTTCTGGTGCACTGTGGATATGAATCCCTCCTTCTTCCCTCTTCTATCACGAAAGCCCCAAACCAGACTCCAGAGTTTGAAAGAACAAAAACAACTTTGCTGCAAGCCAGCCAAGCTACTAAATGCAGTCTAGCAAAGGTGTGGTTACAAGCATTTGACAGTAAACTCCAAAGGAGCAAAAGTCCTTAGTGACCAGAGATTAGGGACTTTGTGGCATTTTTGAATTTTGTGCAAAAAAGCTGCAGTGATCTTTCCTCTTCACCAAGATGTTTCCTAGAAAATAAAAGAAACATTCCATGAGATTCAGAATATGTGGCAAGTATAAAGCATGGGCCACTGTGGCACCTCTGGTGTCCTGAAGCTTCTGTCTTGTGTCTCTCCTTTACACGTCTCTCTCTGATCATGTTCCATTGAGTCACTCTCAAATGCTGCTGACGGAACTTGTAAAACCATAGCAAAGCATTTTTACTTCAGTGACTCAGTGCAGTTCTTGTACACTTGATGGAAAATGCCAATGAGCTGATGAATGTTATCTCCCATCTATAAATATCGTTAGTTTTTTAACACCCACTTGCTCTTCCAATTCAGGAGGGGTATGCGCTGCCTGTGCAGGAAGATCATCTGTATGTGCTTTGCCCAGTATTCTAATCTGCTTTTCCAAAAAGGTCCTGCTGGTATCATCAACAGGATCCCCACCTCTTTTAAAAAATTCACCTCAAAAAAGATAAACTCATGCCATTTGCAGCAACATGGATGGAGCTGGAAGGGATCATGCTCAGTGAAATAAGCCAGAAAGAAAAAGAAAAATACCGGATGGTCTCACTTATTGCAGGAATGTAGAGGATCCAAATATGGGATCAGAAAAAAAACTAATTATAATAAAGTAAAAATCAAAATCAACAGGCAACTATAAACCAAAGACATGCTACAGGGGAAGAGAAGGGAGTAGGATCAAAACAAGGGTGGGAAGAGCACAAGGGTCCATGGTGATAGTTCATGGGTGAATGGGCGGAGGGAATTTCACAGAGACTATAACCAAGATGAAAATGCATACATTGTACAAAAATGAAAAATGATGTAAAAAATATATTAAAAATTAATTAATTAAAAATAAATGACCTTTATAAAAAAATTCACTTCCAGAAGCACTGCAAATAGAAAGAACCTAAAAATCTATTTAGAAAAGTACTTGAGGGAAGAAGAAATCAAAGTGAAAAGGATGTGCCCATGTTCACTGTGACCCATAAATCCTATCCAGGGTTTGTGAACCTCAGTATTATTGACATTTAGACCAGATAATACTTTGTTGTGAAGGGCATCCTGTGTATTGGAAGATGTTTCCCAGCATCCTTGGCCTTACCCACTCTGCGCCAGCAGCACCCACCTCAGTGCTCACCCAAAGAACCTCTCCTGACCTTGCCTGAAGTTCCCTGTGGCAAAATTGCCACCAGTTGAAAACCACTGATGTAATCCAAAAGGTTGCCATCCACTTAAGCTATGTGCTTTGAGTTATTTTAAACTATATTAAATTTTACATTAATTATATATTAACTAAATTATATTAAATTTTAATTAATAAAATAATATTAAATATTTCTGGGTAATAGAATAAGTGATGCTGGTATTAATTTTCCTGGTGAAAAGAATTCTCTCCCACTTTGGCACATTTTCGGGGTGTTCTGTGTGCAGTCAGTGCACTATTTCCGTTCCTGCTGTGGTGCGCTTAGCACATTTTCCTAACTTGAAAGAATCGATGCACTTTTGGCCATGCAGATTCTCAGTAACACCCTGAATCTAGCTTAGTGCATACAAATGTTAACTTTCTAAGTACAAATTTCAGGGGCTTTTTTCCAAAGCAGAAAAATTCCTCTATTTGGGTGGAATGATAGTGCAATGACAGTAACAGTAACAGTGACGGGTTTAGAGTAGAAGTGGACCTGCCTACACTCCTCCCTCAACAGTTTGCTTTCTGGTAAAGTTTTTACTCTCTTCCATCTCATTCCTTGTACTTATTCAGCCTAGAGAACACCATTCTCTACTGAATTACCTTGTCTAAATTTTAGAAATCAACTTTCAGATGTGTCTGGAAGAAAACAGTGTCTGCCTCAGTGCTTTTCTGTCACGAGCACCCAGAGCAGTGTGCTGTCATGCACAGGCACTCGGTAAATACTTTAAGTGAATGGATTGTTCAAACATTATGAACTATTTAAGGGTTTATCAATAGTTGAGTTACACAGCACACACACCCCCTTACCTCTTCCTTCTGTGGAATCATGTGAATAGTTCCTTCAGGAGGTAGTTCTCTGATGGCAATGAATGAAGGCAGAGGTCAGCCTTGACCAACACAGAGACTTCTTTTTTAATATCTCTATTAGGTATGTAGCTTTTAGCTAATATTTAGTGTTGACCCAAAGTGGCATTGTGGGTAGGGGAATCAGGACCATAAAATATCAGTGACATTTTTTAAAGGTCATTGTGCTGTTTCTGATCCAGGCCAATAATATGCTTATCATTAAAACTACTTAGGTAATTTTCATGGCTAAATTTTGTTTCATGATACTGACAGGTCAGATTTTTCACTGAGCCCTTTAGTGCTTTTACAAGACTTTAACCTGAACTAGGCAAATTCTGTGAGAGAAACCATCATGTTCAAAAGATAGAGACATGCTCTCAGGTTATTCATGGAAATATTTTAAGGGTTATAAACAAAGTCAGTGTCATAGCATGGGATCCTTTGCTTCAGGGCCATCTCCACAAAAGCATGACTAAACCGCCTTCCACCATTGCATTTCCACAGGCATTAGATGGTTTCATTATCGCGGTGACGACGGACGGCAGCATCCTCTATGTTTCTGACAGTATCACACCTCTCCTTGGGCATTTACCGGTAAGTTTTTGGTCTAGTTGGATGGCCTTTGCCAGTACACATTGTCTCTTCTCCTTGTGAGTCATTCAGATCTCAGATCTGGGGTGGTGCAGGTATACACGGATCTGGGAGGGCTACAGAGAGCCCTTGACTAGCTGAGGCCAAGTTCCCAGGGCCTTCCAGAGGAAGGGTAGGTGCAGCATGTGTATCCCAGGACAATCAAGGGCATGATCCCAGCAAGGCAGGGCCTGTATTGGGGGGACATGGGGGACATGTTCCTACCCTTTGTGTACCAGAAATCATACATGAGCCATGGATCAACAACAGAGTCATTGCACATGTAGCGGAGCTCAGAGCCTGATGGATGTCCCTGGTTATCTGAGATCTAGTGCAGAATATGCAACAGGGCCTCCCCGGTGGCGCAGCGGTTGAGCGCTGGTTTGCGAAGCTGCCCGCGGCCTCTGCGGCGCCGGTTCGATCCCCGGCTGCTCCCCGGCCACTGGAGAAGGGTCCCACATGGCGCGCAGACCTCTCCTGCCGCCCGCTGCTCCCCTCAGCAGTGTACTTTGGTCCTTCTGCCTGCTCTGCTCCCCGCTCTGGCTCTGGTGAATTCTCTCACCCTCCCGCACTTCTAACTGTACCCAGTGCTCGTATAAACAAAACAAACAAACAAACCAGCAAACAAATAAATAAAGCATGCCTCTATTTAAAGAAAAAAAAAAACAGAAAACAAAACAAAACAAAAAAAAAAACAGAATATGCAACAGATGTGCAAGTTTAAGTTGCTGGAGGTCCTCCCTGGTGGTGCAGGGGGTTGAGACACAACCTATGAAGCTATCCGCAGCCACTGCAGCATGAGTTTGATCCCCGGCCAGGGAGCTACCCACATGGTGCAGCGGACCGCTCCCGTCTCTCCCGCTGCTCCCCTCAGCAGTGTATTTCAGTCAATCTGCCTGTTCTGCTCCCCACTCTGTCTCTGGTGAATCCTCTCACCCCCTCTACCTCTGGCCTGTACCCCAGCTCTTGTATACATAAATAAATAAATCTTTTTTAAAAAAATTAAGTTGCTGGAGAGCCAGGCAGAGGTTCTGGGGATGAGAGGTGGGGTAGGTGCAGCACGTTCAAAGTCCCTCCTAGATGTTCCTTCCTCTTAGCTCTTTCCCTCTTCTCTCCCTTCCAAATATTTCCCTCTCTCTTCATAAGCCTTCATGGCTCTCTAATACCCCCTTCCCCAAGTCAGGAAAAACTGGCTCACTGATCAGTACCTGCCTGGTGGAAGGTCTACTTCTGAGGGGTCCTCATAGGCATTTGACCAGCCTTCCATACTTTTCATTACTTAGTCCTACAGAACCTGACCTTGAATGACAGCTCAGCAGGAACATCCTGTGAGACTGACAGGGACAAAACATCCTCTCTTTCCCACAAGCCTCTCCAATCTGCTTTACCCCCATCACTCCCCACCCCTGCAGATCAATAGATGGACCACCAGTTTATGAGATGAGGATGGTAACAGCTTGCCCTGGATTTCTGCATGTAGAAAATCCCTGGTCAGGAAGATGCTGGAGGACCATGCTTACCTCTGTTTAGCCATCCCTGCCTGGGAACAGCGTGGCCTTGCTCAGAAGACAACTCTGCCTCCCTGGAGTTGAGTCTAGCTTTGTTGATGTCCCAGGGTTCCACATGGGCTGAGTCAACCTTTTCCTCAGAAGTCACTTCCCCCATTCAAGCATTTCTGCAGATGATGGTCTGTGGTCTTTAAAGCTACTCTCCACATTTTCCCTTTCCCAGAGCTCTGTGTTGTAGTCCAGAAAAGCATTTCTTACCCTGTTAGGCAGGTGCCAGTGCATTATTGCAACATTTCCAGGGTGCATTTGGGGGCGTAGTGAGGAGACAGAGGTTCTGTCTTCTTGACAGGTGTCAGAAAAAAAAAAAATTCACTCTCACTTAGCCTAAGGAGTTGAGAATACAGTTTCATCTTGACTTTAGTCTCAGGCTAAGAGAATATTGATGAGAATCAGCTGATGTGCGGGGTACAGAAATGACCTCCCCCATACCCCCTACTAAATCTGCCCAACTTCTTGGGGCTTATCTGAGGATGGCTGAGGGATGCTTCTTTGGAGAGAGCCTGTGTCTTGTGGTGAATGGATAGGATTGAGCAATGATAGGCACTGATTGAAAGCAATAAAATGTACCTTCCTTAATAACCTAGGCACGAGGTACAGCAGCCCAGAGCTGTTTGGGTAAACAGGATTGCCACTGGTTGATTTATGTACTTGTAATTATCTGATGACCCAGTTGCTACTCATGGCAGAGAGGAGAGGACTTAGAGAGTATGTTGGGAATTGTACTGATTTGAAGTTATGGAGCAATTTAAGACCGCCTTTATAAATTATTTTCTAACTCTGGAAGGGGCAGAAATGCCGCAACTCTTAATATATTGGTGCTAGACTCATTTGAATGCTTATTGATGTCTATATATAGACCTAAGCTCAGACACACACTGAGTCAGCCCGAGTCCCCCAGTGGAGGTTAGCCTGGGATGGAGACATCCCAAAGTTTAATTTCTGTTTACTTCTAGCTTACAGTTCCCACTTTTCACCAAGATCACTATCTTCTTTGCTCTTTTTGCTTAGCCTTCACTTGCATCCCTTGCTAGTGACTGCACAAGGGTGGAAAGATCCCTGGAGCCAGTGAGCTTACAGCTCATTGAGCAGAGGAGCAGGTCAGAGGATAACACCTTACCTCCACTTTACAGCGGAGGAAACCCAAGGCAGCTGAACCAGTGAGGGCCAGAGCAGGCTTTACACCAGGCCAACTGACTGCAAGTCCTGTCATCACCCTGCTTTGGTGCCAAGGCTTTGGGTTACCATTTAGGAATTTTACTTTTGATTTAGTTCACTGCTTGGACTTACTTATTACTCGATGTGGGCTGAGGGTTTGACTGCCCATGGATGTTGCAGCAATTCAGAAGACCCCTGTGAGATTGTCTTTCTGTAAGATTTGAAATTTTGTTGAAAGATTTCAGCTGTTAACCCATTTAGAGGCAAGTAGGAAAATAGCTGACATTTATTGTGCACTTACTGTATGCCAGCAGGCATTCTTAAGAGTTCCTTGTATGTGTTAATATGTGTAAAGCATTTAGAACGGTGCCTGGGCCAGAGCAAGGTCTGTCTTACATTGCTCACTTTATCCTTATCCTTACAACAGCCCTAAGAACTAGCTACTAACTGTGTTCATAGATGATGAAACTGAAGCACACAGAGAATATGGTTCTATAGTCAGCAAATGGTGGGAGTGGGATTTAATGCAGACATTTTGACTCTAGGACTTGTGCTAACCTCTGCTCGGAAGTCTCTATAAGACAGAGTCAAGCTGAAGTTTCTCAGGGTGGAGTCAGTGGTTAGGAAGGGAGAGAATGAGGAACTTCAAAAGGTGCTGACTTAACATGGAAGAGGCCACCATGGAGGGGAGGCAGCTCCAGCAGGGACGCTGTGTGGACAAGGGAAGAGGAGGCCTTGGGCCCCCACAGCAGCGCCCCCTATTGGTATCAAAGGTGGCTTGCCACTGTGTGGCCTGTGATTGGAGTCCTATTAGTGATGGGTGGGTGCATAAAAAGCAGCAAGAATCCCTTTATACTTTTGAGTTTGTTAGACTTACAGTCTTTCTCTGTTTTCCCTTCTACTACTAGAAGCTCAGACATGGTAAAAGCTCACATGATAGATTTTTGTACAGCAATTTCCTGAAGAAATATCCTAGAACTTTCTTTTCTTGTTTGACAGAGAAAAAGAAGAAAATAGCTCAAAGCAAAAAACAATTTTAAGATAAAGTCAAAACTTTTCCATGGTGGTAATGTCCATGCACGTTGTCCTCTAGAATCAGTGCAGGCAGTGAAAGCAGGAGACGGTTGAGCAGGGCTATAGGAAGCTTCTGGGATGAAAACCTTCCAGCAAAGAGCGAAGGAGCATGAGTCCCGTGCCTTGGACAAACTTGAGAAAGAGTATAACTCAGGCAGAACCAAATGAGAGAGCCAAAGTCGGGATACTCTGTGCTTTCTGTTTGGATTTTTTGAGTGGGTGCTAAAGTTTAACTTCCTGACTATTTTTTCCAAGTTGTTGACAAATGCGGTATTCACCTAGTGAGCTAGTAAGCTCATACGGTAGCACTCTTGACCCACACCCAGAGTACAGTGCCCACGTGCCTAGATGTTCATTGAACAAGAGACTGAGTTCATATGTGGGGCTGCTGCATTGGGAGCAGTTACAAACAGCTTGGAAGGAGTGGGAAGTGCCTCGGAAGTGAGAAATATGGGCATGCTAAACACAACTTCCCCAAAGAAAATAATCTAAAGCACAAATGATTATAAAGTTGGAGAAATCATCAGACAAAAAAAAAAAAAATACTTACGTGTAATGCTGGTTCTCCATGTGAAAGCTCCAGCAAGAATTGTAAGATCAAAGTGGACTATGGGGCCAAGTTCCTGTGACAAGGGTCACAGCAGAAATAAGGTCACAGAAAGGGGAAGACAGAGTCCCTGGCTGATGTTACCAGGAAATGCCAGGCCATGAAACACCTTTGAGGAAGCATCTTCTGCCCTTCTTGCCCCATGCTGGCGTCACCTGCTGGAAGGCATCACCTGACTCAGGTCATCTTATCAGTTGTGACACTATGTCAGGGAAGATCTGGGGGAATCCCTCTGACTAGGAGTGGCCCCAGCAGGTATGACTACAGCTTAGAGTTTGACCACAGGTTGCAAGAGTCCAGATTTCCAGTTCGGTATTTTTATTTTTATAGAGCATACATATAGAAGTATGTATAAAGCATTTGTTCAGTTTTTAAATTAATGATAAAGTGAACACAAACATACATGTAGGTGAGTATTGAGATGTAAGTGTTAGTGCCTTTTTTTTGTTTGTTTTTCTCTTGTCTTTTTTTTTTAGGGCTTCCTCTTACATTTTGTTTAGGTTCTATTTCCATTATCTTATGTGTTACTTCTATTTTGAGGATTCTACTGAGGTTAGTATATGATAGACTACTGAGGCTATGCAGCAACCTGTTGCTGTGACCTTTGGATGGTCTAGTCTCTGGCTGACTCTAATGGATGACATTGTTACCTTCCTCCTCTTCCATTGTAAGTAACTTAGGTGTCTTTTGTCTTGATAATCATTGTTCTGTTGCTTTATAATAACCCCTTTAGGATGATCTTTCATATGCAGCTGGGTGTTGATAAATTCTTTAAGTTTTTGCTTTTCATTTGAAGCTCCTTACTCTTCCTTCTATCTTGTTGATCTTATTGGGACTTAATCTTATTCTGGACTGGAAGTCTTTTTCTTCAGTACTTTGCCTATCTCTTTCCAGTCCCTTTGTGCTTGTGATGTTTCTGTTGCAACAGACTGATTGGTGTTCCCTTATAGGTTGCCCTTTTTTGTCTTGATATTTTCAGTATTCTGTCCTTATCATTGGCTCTTGAGAGCTTTATAATAAAGTGTCTTGGTGTATGTCTATCTGGAGTTATTTTGTTTGGAATTCTTTGGGCCTCTTGGATCGCAATTTCTGGTTCATTTCCCAGATTGAAATAGCTTTCAGTGATTGTTTCTTTAAATAGGTGTTCTGCGCCTTTCTCTTTTTTCTTTACCTTCTGGAATCCTCGTGACATGGATATTATTTCACTTTAAGTTGGACCAGAGAGCTCTTACACTGTTGCCATTTTTTTCTCTACCTTCTTCTATTCTGTGTTCTCTAGTAATGTGTTTTCAAATTCATTAATTCTCTCCATTGCTTCTGTTTGTCTACTATTAAAACCCTCAATAATATTTTTAAATCAGCTAAGTGTTTCTTAGTGTAGTTTCCTCATATTTGCATTACCTTCATTCTGTTTTTGTTTTTTATCCTCCATTTTTTTTTAAGTTCAATCCACATTGCCTGGACAGTTACCCTGAATTCCCCTTCTGTCGTACTCCACAGCTCCACTGAGTCAGGGCTCCTTTCAAGGTTTTTTTGTTCTGGCACCTGTACTGTGCTCTTCTGTCTCTTCATTTGCACTTTTGTATGGGTTTTAGTAAGAATACATTTTCAACAGTTGTATTTGTACTTGTTGGAGTAGTTGGAGAAGTGGTATCAGCAACGGGTGGTAGATATAAAAGAGTACCTGGCAATAGGCATCAAAAGATCACCTTCAGTAGACCCAGGAATTTGAACTTCCTGTTGTGGAGAAATGTGGGGGGTGGCAGGTGTTTATAGCTCTGCCTGGACTCCAGTCATAGTCTCTTCTATAAGAAAGTCCAGGTGCTCTGACCCAATTCCGGCTATAGCTGTTCTGTGTTATGAGCCTCAGGTTCAATCCAGTAGTCTTCGCTCTGTGCCCTCACCCCTGTAACTCTCCAGCAATGCACCCTTCATCTTGGAAACATGCTGTGTGCCCCCTTATCCAGCTCAGTACCGGTCCTTAGCAACCCCAGTGTTGGTGTGTGCCTGAGTGGATAGCAGTAGGGGGCTCTGCCCCTCAGCCACTCCTCCTGAGTGGGTTGAACTGGGTTGAACTGCCCAGTTGTTACTTTAAACAAATCTCACTTTGAATTTTTCCTACCCCTTTCAGTTTGGCTGATATGCCTATTGTGTTTGTTGATCATCGGTGTTTCCCTCAAAGGTTTTTGGCTTTGTTTTGCATAATTTTTTGTAGAGTGTCTGGAAGAGGCAAGACCAGCATCTTCACTTCACCACCATCTTGCTAGAATCCTACATTTTTATATTTTAATTAATTCTTTCCTACTGTTACAGGGCAGGTGTCCTAAATCACGTTGGGCACCAAATCTGTTACAGGGCAGGGAGAGGTGCACCCCAGACCCTGCAAACCTGCCTATTCTAAATAGGCTCTGCCATCTGCTGCATCAACACAAAACATATGAGACTTTAATGGGAAGGAACTTTAATACAACTAGGAAACAATACAGGAAAGGCAAAGAATCTAGTTTCTAAATCAAGCACCCAAAGTTACCCTTCTCCCCATGAGTAAAACTCCATCCAAATGGGATTGGCCCAGAGCAAGGCCCCAAAGCCTGCCACAAATCTAAAGCATCTTCCAGTGGGGGCCCACAGAAAAGGGTCAGAAACAACCAGACAAGCCTGGAAGGAAAAGAGCAAAATCAAAATCAAGATAAAAACTGCCATGGTCACCTCCCCATGGGTCTCTTACCCACATCTGTGTCACCCAGTCTACAACCACAAGGCAAGTGTAGTTTCTTCACATGTCTCTCCATTCCATGTACCTCCTCCAGGTCTCCTCCTGGCTCTCCATCCTGCTTCCTTGCTTCTTCAGTCTCCTCTGCAGCTTCTTCTCCCCCTGCTCAGCTCCACCCTCCATTTGGGTGGGGCAGGGAACCTGGAACCTCCCCCTTTCCTGGGGACCACCCTGTTACACTACTCTAAGGTTGTTGATACTGTTCTCTGTACTACCTTCTGAAAGTATTACTATGTGATTATCAGTTTGATTCTAAATCTAAACTAAATCAAAGCCTATCAAATATGCCTCCAACTTCCTGGTCATTTAGGGAGTCCCTGGCCCTGACTGCATCCCTGAGCCCATTCTAATCATTCAATGTAAGTTTTCTCCAAGGCTTCTTACCATTGTCCCTTCCCAGTGTGGTCAACACAGATCTTAACTACCAGGACACCTGGGAACACTCCTGAGTGTCCACCCAGCCCACTTCCAGCCACGTCAGCCAGCAGTCTGTGCTCCCTTTGTACAGGCTCACTTAATTTGCTGGGTGCAACTGAATGGTCCTTCCTAGTTCCAAAGGAGAAAGGAAAATACTTTCCTGCCTCCCAAGTACTTTCAGATCATCCCAGCCTTTTCAGGTGCCTGAAGAGAAAATATGGAAGATATGCAATTTGGAATTTGAAACAGGCATTCATAGTGATGCTCAGAAAGGGAACAGATTCTTGATAAAACAGCCAACGGCATATCCGTAAGTTGGGATAAAGGGCTTCTGCCTCCAAGAAGTAAATGATGTTCTTGATCATGTGATTCAACTGTGAAGGTGGCTGCAGATGATACGCCCCTTCCTTGTCTCCATAATTGCTATGCTTTTAATAAGCAGAGCTCAGCTCATTCAAGGTACAGTTCAATTGCAGATGTAATTTACTCTTCTGTAAGCAGTAGGGTTTAAGTTTTCAAATTACCATTGTTTGTGTTGGTTTTCCGTGCACAGAAATGGCATAATAATAGTATAATAGCAGATACATAATAAAGAGCTTGCACTATATCAACTATAGTTCCAAGTCCTTTTTGTGTGTTAATTCATAATCCTATCTTCCCACCATTCTATAGCGTGCCTTCCCCCATCTCTATTCAGTACTCATCTTTATTCTGTGCAGAATCTGTGGGTGGTAGACACACACAGCCCTCTGACCTGCTAACCATCTTGCACAGGAGCAGTGAAGCCAGGCAGTGCCTCCAGCCCTTCTTTGCCACACAGTCATTTCATTTTGTGGGCTTCCAAATGGCCCTCTGAGCAAAGCCTTGGGTGACTTATCATTTTAATGTATCTGAAAAATCTTTAAGAAGGAAGACTACTGTCATCTGTGAGCATTAATCATCTTCTGAAAAACTAAACAGAATGGGCTTAAAATAAAATCAAGAACATCAGAAGGAACTTGGACAAAGCCAGAATGAGAAAATGATAGCGCAGCTAGTGAGGGGGTTTGCAGAGTCTATCCTCAGAGATCAAAATGGTTGCATCCAAGCTAGAACCTGGTAGCCACCAGAGTACTTTCTTTCCCTCCTGCTGTCCTTCATCAGTCACCACACAACCTTCCTCACACCCCCTGCAATGCTGGCTGCTGGCAGGGAGGGACTGCCTGCTTTGTCGTATTTCTTCACAGTGTCTAAAACAGTGGCAGGCACACAGCTGTCCCGAGTCCATATTGGTTGGATTGTTGTTGAAAGAATGGATGGCATGAACTGTGTCTCTTCCTCTTCACCTCCCTTCCCCCTGTGCCTGCTCAGACTCTGACCATGTCTAGCCAGGCAACCAATGCGCCCTCCCTCTTCAGACCACTAGAAGGATTGCTTTAAAATACAAGTACTGCCCTGACCGCCCTTCCTTTAGATTTCTCGGTGGCTCCTCCTGGCACGCATATGGAGCTCTGACTCCTTTGAGGTAGTGTATTCTGTGGCCCTGCCCCCCTTGCAATGCCCCCACCCATCACTTCTCTCCCTCCACTGGAAATGCCTCCTCTGTGTGTGCTCTGCCCCATGCGTGGAGCACCTGCCTGCCAGATAGACACCATCTTGTCCCCCAGATCCCATTCAAGATTCCTCCCTCTAGCAATGATCCTCTGTGGGAAAGAGGCGGGCAGTGTACACATGTCAACACATGAATGAACCCAACTTCACATCATTTCGTAAGAGGTTATTAAACACCTAAGCATGCATAGCATTGATTATTTGCCGTGTGCCCTTTCACCAGCAACCGTACTCAAGGATCTGCTCATTAACCCCAACAACTTCCTCATCTTGCAGCTGAGCAAAGTGCAGCTGGGAGGGGACAGAACCAACTTTCAAACCTTATCTCTGGGGCTCTTACCTGCTTTGCCACAATGCAGCCTGATCCCTCACAAGGCACACCATGTAGGCAAAGACATGCCTTTTACTGCCAATTAGAGTAGAGCATAACCAATACAGTGTAGTGCCCAGGAAGCAGGGGTGGGAGCACCAGTCTGGACAAGGTCATGGGTGCCTTCTCAGAGGAGGTCGTTTCAAGGCAGGCACATACATGATGTATATGAGTAACCGAGCAAAAGGAGAAGATGCATAATGTTCTGGCTTGAGAAGACAGCCTGGGGGAGCCCAGAAGGAAGAACATACCTGGCACACTGGAGAAAAGAAAGTTTGGGAAGCTGGAGAAAGGACCAGGAGCAGAGAGAGGGTGGGTAGAGGGAAGGTTGTGTGGCGCTTCATTCATGAACTGAGAGGTTGAGGCTGTGTTCTGGAAATAATCGAAAGCCAACAGATGTTTTTTTTTTTTTTTAATTTTATTTTTATATTCCCCATACAATTGCAACCCCCTTATTTTGACCCTAATCCCTCCTTTCCCTGCCCCCCACTCCCCATAGAGTATCTCTGGTTCATAGTTGTTTGTTGATTTTGATTTTTACTTTCTTATAGTTATTCTTTTTCCTGGTCTCTTATTTAAGTTTTCTAGATTCCTGCTATGAGTGAGACCATCCGGTATTTTTCTTTTTCTTTCTGGCTTCTTTCGCTGAGTATGATTCCTTCCAGCACCATCCATGTTGCTGCAAATTGCATGAGTTTATCTTTTTTGAATGCTGAGTAATATTCCATGGTGTATATGTACCACATCTTCTTGATCCAGTCATCTATTTTTGGGCATTTGGGTTGTTTCCAAAGCTTAGCTATTGTAAATAGTGCTGCTATAAACATAGGGGTGCACATGCTCTTTGTAATTGATGTTTCTGTGTCCTTTGGGTAAATACCTAGGAATGGAATTGCTGGATCATATGGAAGCTCTATGTTTAGTAGGTCAAGAAATCTCCACACAGCTCTCCATAGTGGTTGGGCCAGTTTGCACTCCCACCAACAGTGCAGGAGAGTTCCTTTTTCTCCACACCCTCACCAACATTTGTTGTTGCTAGTTTTTTTAATATGTGCCATTCTCACTGGTGTAAGATGGTATCTCATTGTAGTTTTGATTTGCATTTCCCTGATTACAAGTGATGTTGAACATTTTTTCATATGCCTGTTGGCCATTTGCATTTCCTCTTCAGAGAAGTTTCTTTTTAGCTCTTCTGCCCATTTTTTTGACTGGATTATTTTCTTTGTTTTTGTTGAGTCTCGTCAGCTCTTTGTAGATTTTTGTGATCAGTCCTTTATCATTAGTGTTGTGTGCAAAAATGTTCTCCCATTTGGTGGGGTTTCTCTTTGTTTTTGTTATTGTCTCTTTTGCTGTGCAGAAGCTCTGTAATTTGATGTAGTCCCAGCTGTTCATCTTTGCCTTCACTATCACTGCTTTGGATGATGTGTCTATAAAGATGTCTTTGATGTGCATATCATGTAGTGTTTTGCCTGTATTTCCTTCTATGTATTTTATGGTTTCAGATCGTATGTCTAGTTCTTTAATCCATTTTTGAGTTGGTTTTTGTGTATGGTGTGAGGTAGTGGTCAAGCTCCATTCTTTTGCATGTAGTGGCCCAGTTTTCCCAGCCCCATTTATTGAACAAACTTTCTTTGCTCTAATGCATATTTTTTGCTCCTTTGTCAAAGATTAGTTGACTATAAATCTGTGGGTTTATTTCTGGATTTTCTATTCTATTCCATTGGTCTGTGTGTCTGTTCTTGTTCCAATACCATGCAGTTTTGATGATTATGGCTTTGTAGTACAGTTGGAAGTCTGGGAGTGTGATGCCTCCATACCCTTCTTTTTTTTTCAGGAGAGCTTTGGCTATTCGGGGTTTTCGGTGATTCCATATGAATTTCATCAATAATTGTTCTATTTCTTTGAGGAATGACATTGAAATTTTTACTGGAATAGCATTGAATCTGTATATTGCTTTTGGTAGGATGGCCATTTTAATAATGTTTATTCTTCCAATCCATGAGCAGGGGATGTCTTTCCATTTCTTTGTGTCTTCTTCTGTTTCTTTTAACAGTGTTTTATAGTTTTCTTTGTATAGGTCCTTTACCTCTTTTGTTAGATTTATTCCCAAGTATTTGATTTTTTTTGTTTTGATAATAAAAGGGATGTTTTTTTTTTATTTCTTCTTCTTCAGATTTATTGTTTGTGTATAGGAAGGCTACTGACTTTTGCGTGTTGATTTTGTATCCTGCCACTTTACTGAACTGATTGATGAGTTGAATTAGTTTTTCTGTGGAGTTTTTGGGGTTCTTTATGTATATTATCATATCGTCCGCAAATAGTGATAGTTTGACTTCTTCTTTTCCTATTTGGATTCCTTGTATGTCTTTCTCTTGTCTTATTGCTCTGGCTAGGACTTCCAGTATTATATTTAAAAGCATGGTGAGAGTGGACATCCTTGTCTTGTTCCAGATCTTAATGGGAATGCTTTTAGCTTTTCGCCATTGAGAATGATACTGGCTGTAGCCAACAGATGGTTTGAAGCAAGGTGGTGAAAAATTATTTAGATTGAGGTGCCTCCCCTGGTGGCGCAGGCAGTTGAGCACCACGCTGTGAAGCTGTCTGCAGCCTCTGCAGTGTGGGTTCGATCCCAGCCAGCCAGCGAGGGCCCCACATGACGCAGCAGACCTCTCCTGTCGTGCCCGCTGCTCCCCTCAGCAGTGTATTTCATCAGTCTGCCTGTTCTGTTCCCCGCTCTGTCTCTGGTGAATCCCTCTCACTCTCGCAAACATCTGGCGTGTACCCTGGCTCTTGTATAAAATAAATAAATAAATCTTTAAAAAATAATAATAATAATTTAGATTGAGGCAGAAGTTGGGGTGGGAAGACCAATTTGGCAATTCATTGCCCAGATGAGAGGATGGTAGTCTGAGCTGGAGTCCTGGAGCTAGAGAAATAGAGAAGTCAATAGATCTGAGAGAACTGGAAGGAGGACAATCTCTCAACACTTGGAAATGGGCTATGAAGATGAAGAGGAATGAGGGAAAGGGGTGGGAATCAAAGAAGTCACGTGGTATCTTGCAAGTGATGGGATGGCAATGCCATATATAGGGACAGAGCACAGGGGAGGGGGGCATGGGTGTGAGAGATAATGAGGGCACTCAGAGAGTTGCCTGGATTCACAAGCATTGTAGACAGAGTGTTTGAAGTAGGAGTAGATGAGATTATTGAAGAAGACCAAGGAAGAGGTAGAGACATGCTAGACTCCTCTCTCCACTGTGAGCTCCTAATATTGATGACCAGCCACATGTGGCTATTTAAATTTCACTTATAATAAGTGAAATTAAATACAATTCAAAATTTAGTCATCCAAATACTACGTGACTTTACTCATACATGGTATAAAGAGAAAAAAAAAACAAGCAAACTAAATAAAACAGAAATAAACAATTAGAGGGAAAGGGAAAGAAGGGCAGGTGAATCAGGTCAAAGGGGTCAATTATATGGTGAAGGATAGATTTGGACCTTTATGAACTTAATGTAGTATCTACAGACACTGATTTATAATGATGCTCACCTGAAAATTATACAATGTTATAAAGGCAATGTTAGTTTAAAAAAAATTCTTGAATAAAAGTTTTTTCTCCCATATCTTAAAAAAATTCAGTCCTCATTCATATTAGCCACATCTCAATGCCTCAGTAGCCACGTGGCATGGCATGGCTAGTGGCTTCCGTATGGACAGCAAAGATTATAGACCATTTCCACCATCACAGACTGTTCTGTTGGATAGGACTGTATCTAGACTATGTTAAATTTATTTTTCAAGTTATATTTGGCGTCCACAGTGCCCAGGCTCTTGGGGGAAACGTGCAGTTCCTTTGATTAGAGATCTTTAAGAAGTAAACAGGCAGATGTTTGCCAGACTAAGGATCAGAAAAGGAACCCCTCAAAATTTTCAGGGTTCTTTAGATGAGGGTTTAGCCTCAAACTGGGGCTCCATGCTACCCCCCTCAAGAATGCAAGAGAGTCCACAGATGCTGCTCCTCAGGCCGGGGCTGGAGTCTGCACAGATCTGACTCTCACTTCTGTCTTGAATCATGTGCACTGGTACTGAAGCACTTGAGCAAGTAAAACCTTTTAGATTACAATTCAGGGTTACAGAGTGATAGTTGGAGAGTCTTCACAGGAAATCAAATCCTGACCTTTTCATTTCAGTAACCAATTCCAAATTGTCGTGAAAGTTCAGTTTTTGCTTTTGCTTTGGCTTTTCATCTGCGTTGAGTGTGTACCTTTGTTCTTTATTTTCTTTTTCAGTCGGATGTCATGGATCAGAATTTGTTAAATTTCCTTCCAGAACAAGAACATTCAGAAGTTTATAAAATGCTTTCTTCCCATATGCTTGTGAACGATTCCCCCTCCCCAGAATACTTAAAATGTAAGTTTAACTTTACTCATTTTAGAAGGTATAAAGAATTTGAAAGGAGGTTAAGTGAATTAAGTAGGGAGGACTAAATTTAATAATAATTTTCCTTGTGACTCAGAACATTTCCAAGATCTGTAGAGGTACAGTTTAAGTTTAAAGTTAAAACTGGAGTTTGGGATATGTAAGACATTTAGCTTTTATGTGGAAAATTTGAAAGCATAGAGTTTAAGGAGAATAACTTGCTTTGCATGTAATACAAGTGAGTCCTTTTTTCTTTTTCAGAAATAAACTGAAAAATCTTTTAGAAATAAACTGCAAAAATCAGTGAACAATCTTATATTGAAGGATACGATCATGCTAGATCTATGTAAATCAACTAAATACTGAGTAATTAGGCGAAAATCCCAAACGCTCCTCCCTTGGGTTTGTCATGTGATTATTTATGTACATTTGTGAGTGTGGGGGAATTTTAAAGTTTTGATCAAAATTGGCAACCTGGAAAGAAGGCTGGTGTTGGTGCCTGCTGAACCATGTGTCACTTAATTAAGCATATACCCTGATGGAGGCAGCGAAGATGCCTTGACTTGCTCAACCTTAGCCCATTTGCCATGATTAATTTGTTCCATTGTACATCTGATTTTAGTTCAAAACAAAATGAAAAGATTAAATTAAAGAGAGCAGCTCTATAAGAGCAGCTTTATTTTAATATACCCTATGAAAACAACTGGAACTAATTGATGCCGACATAACCAACCACAGACATCTGTGAGCAAATTAAGACTAATTGGGTCCAAGCATGAAATGCAAAATATCTATAAGCTACAGGGGGGAAACCCTATGCTACAGAGGTTATAAAGCATGTTCTAAAGTCGTAATGAGAGAAATACCCTGGCCATGTGTAGACTAAATTCTGTGATTTTCACCAAAAAAAAAAAAAAAAAAAAAGCTACTTGTTTAGTCTAGAGTCTGCAATGCTCACGTTCCCTTTCTCTCCTCTTTTTCTTTTAACGGCCCAGCTGACAACGATTTAGAGTTTTATTGCCATCTTCTCAGAGGCAGCTTGAACCCAAAGGAATTTCCAACTTATGAATACATAAAATTTGTAGGAAATTTTCGCTCTTACAACAATGGTAAGCTTTAATTGTCATATAATTGCGACAGTGTCTTTTATCATGCAGACGTGCACATGGGGGCATAAGAATCTCCAAGGGAGAAGGAGGGAGAATATGAGCTTTTCATATTTGCATTTGGATTTTCATGTTCCCAAAATGCATTTTGTGCTCATAAATGTTATCTCCCACTTGAGAAGAACACACTCCCACACCTGTTTATGCCAGTGCACTAAGTCCCACTGAAATGCACATTTCTGTGCTGATGGAATAATTCTGTACTGTGAGAAACAACTTGGAGTTAATAAAGAACCGGCTTAGCCTACGCACAGCCAGACAGGGCTTCGTTGTGACATGAAGACCGGAACCTTGGTTTCTGCATTTTTATCCTCCTTTTACAGGACTATTGTGAGCATGTTTTAATAGATCCGTTTCATAGATCTTCTGCCTGTTATGACCCTAGTGCCATTTTACAGTGAGCCAGGCTTCTACGTTGGATGAATTGTCAAGTAGGATAAGCCAAGCAGTAAAGTCTCACTTTCTGAAATTACCCAGATAACTAATTGCCCAAGCTTTGACTGCAAAGGCCTCAGCTCTAAATTAGACTTAAACATGAAATTTTACTTTTGACCCAGGCAAAATGGGAATGTAGGCCTAATGCCAGAAATTCCAGAACACACATCTCAGCACACAGCCCCATTATGGAGCACAATACAGAAAGGCCTGCGTTTTGTTTGCTCTGCACCTCAAAATTCAACATAAAATAAGTAACTTTGAAAGATCCAACAGTTTATAGAACATCAAAGAAAGGGGGGAATAGAAGGAAGTGTTGACAGGGGGTGATCAAAGGAGAGAAGAGGGAAGGAGGAAAAAAACAAAGGAAAACAAATACAGAAAGATGAGCCATAGAGGTGAGAGGGTGTGCGGGTGGAGACACTGGAGTTGATGGTGATGATGCTGACTTTGCTACTTTCGTTGCTGTTCTGTAATTCTGGATCCATGGTGGAATCTATTGCCCCAGTCAGATGAGTCCCCAAATTTCTGTTAGAACCCGCCAAAGTAATGGCACCAAGTCCCAGAACTGAGGCTAACCAGGATTTTTCCTCTGTTCTGGATGATTCTCGGTGGTATGTTATTTGCATAAAATACATGCTTTGTTTAGAAGGCTCCCGCTACACACATGATCATGCCAGTATGAGTTTCACACTCAGTGTTCAGGGCTCAGGCCTGAGCAAGGGGCTACTCGTCTGACTTGGCCCCTTCTAGGCACTTGGCTCCAGGCTCAGGGGGCCTGAGTCCCAAAGTCTGTGACCTCTTTCATCAGAACCTGAGGCTTTTTTCCCAACTGGACTACTCCAGCCCCACCCTCATATTTCCCAAACTAGAATCTTTAGATGATTCCTGAGATTCTGCATTTTAATAAGCTGCCTCCACAGTGAACCACAAGCTGGGTTTTCTATGGAGTACCACTTAGGTCAGATTCTTTAATTCAGTGGGCCAATGAACTATCATATACTTATTTGTTTGGTTCATTAAACATTAATATCATGAGGTTTGGGAAGTCTTTCAGATGTGTAGAATTTGGCCTGGTCAGGCCTTGAGTGCATCTTGCTTTGCCCAGGTATAAGGGTCCGCTTGGCAAAGCTGACCTCTGGCCGCTTTCACTTAGGCCCCTGAGCCTGGAGGCAGGTTCCCAGAAGGGCCCAAGTCAGCCAAAGAGCCCCTCGTCCAGGCCTGAGCCCTGAACACTGGGTCTGAAAATCACACCAGCAGGGGGCGGGGTGTAGACTCAGACCGCTCTATTATGACGCCAAGTGCCATTCCATAGGAAATTTAATGATACCCTCTTGCTTATGCACTCCTTCCACAACTTTACCCTTGAGTGACTATAAGTAGTGGTTTGGAATTTGCTTAAAATATATGTGCTGTGGCCATAATGCCAGCTGCTGGGGTAGCAGCATATCCTAAGTGTTCACATGCAAGTGGGGAAAGGCACCCTAGTCTCCAGGGTGCCAGGATGTGAGCATTATGGGATGCTGATCCACTTATCCCCCTGACAACAGTGCATGGACTTAGTTAAAGGACTGACCTCTGATTGGCTGGTGAGCCGCAGTTGTATCATTTGTGAATTTCTGTTATCACAACTCTCATTAAGATGCTGCTGAATATCACTTTGAAGCTTCCTGTCACTTATCACATTTTAGAGGGTTTCAAGGAAATAGGCAGGCTTCATTCTGAATACCTGGGATTTTTTTTAACTAGCAAGGCTTTATTTTCACTTCAAGTTGCGACAGTGTTTGTTTGCCTAAAAGAATGTGTGGAAATTATGTGTGATTTTTTTTTTTTTTGAAACTGTTACTGCTATAAACACACAGCAATGAAAGCAGAAATTTTAAAACCACGAGTGTAGAGTGCCTTTCCAGAGCTTGTTGTATAAATCAAAGTTAGAGGGACCACCTTGGGACACAAGTTTCCAAATGCAATTGTAACACAACTGAAATATAATTCTAACTTGGATTGAAATAGACAGCAAAACATGTCACAGGCCAATGAATTCCCAAGACTGAACCATATGAAATAACTAAAATGCAATCATATTTGGTCTATAAGATATGCTTTAACATAAATACTTCAAATTTGATAGTGTGTACTGCTTCTCAATAAACAATGAATGATGGGATAATAAAATAAAGCTCAGCTTAGGAGTGTTTCCTGAGTACCAGGCCTTGGGCTCAGTCTTTGCATGGATTATCCAATTCAATCCTACAACCACCTGATGAGGTGGTATGTTGGTATTAGCCCACCTTGACCGAGGAGGAAACTGCTGTGTCAAAGAATTAAGTTAAAGGTGCCTGGGTAGGGATTGGGAGACCTAGCCAGGTCTTCACACTCAGGCCCTCTACCCTGAACTCACTCTCTTAACCCCATGCTTTGCTGCCTCCCCAAATCTATGTTGAAGTTGAACATCTAGATGCAAAGCATAGGCCTGTCCCTGCCTGTATGTTGGTATGTGATGTCTGTAGCTGTGCACATCAAATGTCCTGCACCCATAAAACCAAGATTTGTTTTAAATCAAATATGGTGAGATACACAGATGTGGGAATGACTGTCATGAAGGAAGAGGTTCATAATAGAAATAGGCACAGCTCATCTTGCAGGGCTACCCGGGAGCACCAGGGTTGGTGAGAAGGCAGAGGGAGCAGGAGAAAATGTGAACAAGAGCCTCTGTTGTGGTTTCTATGAGAGAGGATAGGCAAGGCAAGGTAGGTGGTCTTAGGACTGACTAGCTGGAATAATTTCAGGGGGGTGGTCTGAAGTATGGGGGGCTGCCCCCAGTGGTCTGGTGCCTGACCTGATTGGGGCGGGGGATAATGGGACTCAGTGTGAGAGCCCAATAAAGGAAGTCACAGAAGTGTCATAGCTCTGAATTGATTGGTTTGCACATGAAGGGTACACAGGAAGGTAAGTTTAGTATCACCAGGAATTGGCTAATAGGAGGAACAGTCACCCAGGGTCAGCAAGGCCCCAAATGTCAAAGCATCTAATCCACAAGTCACCTAGTACAACTTCCGCAGTCCCCAGACGTGGCAGAGGTTAAAAACCAATCTGTAAAGTGCAGAAGGAAAATGAATATGAATGTCAGCATTATTTTATTGGAATTCTTGTTCATATTTCCAAGAGCATTATGGGAAGCCCTATTATGTTACCATGAAAAGTTCTGCCATTTCTGCAGGGCTGTTTGGCTTATGGATCATTGCCTTGTACGTTCCTACTTGATACCTGTCCAGAAGACATGAACTCTCCTTTTCATACAGAACAGAATGGAAAGGACAGTGACCTTTTCTCATCTGTGGATCATCACACCCTTTCCTGGACCCACACAGTCCTAGCACATAAATAAGTGTTCAACAAAAGTGCACTGACCTGGACTGAAGCTCAGAGACCTTGACCCTGGACCACACATGTGACAGGCCAAAACTCAGACCAAAAGCATGAATCATGGGAAACTGTACTTTTCCATGGGAGCTGATAATAGAGCTCTCTTTGACCCCACAGCACACTCCAGGGATACAGTGATGGCTTCCCGGGGGGCTCCCATAATTTCTTTGGCCTTAAATCCAAAGTGAAGATTAAATCCAGGTCACTAGATGGTGGGTAAGCTGGGGTATGTAACTTCAGTTGCCTTGTTAATTGTCTACATGGAAGGCCTCTTTGGCAATGACAGGTGGTCAGGGAGGTTCATCTTTGGCCACCATAAACAATTCCCCATTTCGTATTCCCCATGCTCACTGAGTTCCCTTCCCTCCTAGGCTTCTTGGGTGCTTGGAGGCCAATGGCCTTACCCATGTCCTTACCAAGGCCCCTTACTCAGAGGGCACCCCCCTTAAGCCAGAAGGTTCCTAATACACTTTCTTCCCAGCGTAGAACTCACCTGATAGACCAGTTTTGCCCAAGGCTGATGGAAGCTCTTGGCTTCTACTAAAAAAATCACTTGTATAAGGGCCTCCCTGGTGGCGCAAGGGGTTAAGACACAGCCTGCGAAGCTGTCCCCAGCCTCTGCAGTGTGAGTTTGATCCCTGGATGGCCAGGGAGCAACCCACATGGAGCAGCAGACCTCTCCTGACTTACCCGCTGCTCCCCTCAGCAGTGTACTTCAGTTAATCTGCCTGTTCTGTTCCCCACTCTGTCTCTAATGAATCCTCTCACTCCCCATACCTCTGGCCTGTACTCCAGCTATTGTATGCATAAAATAAAAAAAAGTCTTTAAAAATAAATAAATAAATAAATAATCACTTGTATAAGAACCCTCAGGCCTTGGGGCCTCCCTGGTAGCACAGGGGTTAAAGTCTCAGCACTATCAAGCTATTGCAGCATGAGTTCAATCCCCAGCCAAGAGGCTGACCCATATGGCGCAGCATCCCTGGTAGCACAGGGGTTAAAGTCTCAGCACTATCAAGCTATTGCAGCATGAGTTCAATCCCCAGCCAAGAGGCTGACCCATATGGCGCAGCAGACCTCTCCCATCTTCCCCACTGCTCCCTTCAGCAGTATATTTCGGTAGATGTGCCTTTACCCCTGGTAAGGAGATTAAACTTGAGTTGGACATTTCCAGATTCATTAGCTCATTCTGCCACCTTGCCCCTTCACCTCCCCCACTCGCTGTGGCTGTGTAAGCACAGCAACCATTGCCCAAATGCTAGAACAAAATGGAATTTCCCCTGCTTTAATATGTGTGCCCAGAGTCACTCCTTAGAACTTCATCTGCCACAGATGTTCTAGGGGGAGGGGAGGGAAGACAGGACTTCGCATATTTAACCTAGATTTTTTAATAAATTTGAAGAAATGGGCCTCTCTGGTGGCACAGCAGGTTAAGCACAGCACTGTGAAGCTATCTGCAGCCTCTGCAGTGCCAGTTCGATCCCTAACCAGCCAGGGAGATACCCACATGGCGCAGCAGATCTCTCCTGTCTTGCCCGCTGCTCCCCTCAGCAGTGTCTTCGGTCTGTGTGCCTGTGCCTGTTCTCTGGTGAGTCCTCTCACTCCCCCGCATCTCTGGCCTGGATCCCAGGTCTTGTATGCATAAATAAATAAATCTTAAAAAAAAAAAAAAGAAATACATGAATAAGTTTTTTAAAAAATAAATAAATGTGAAGAAATACATGTCCGGAAATGGAAGAAGAAAGCAGCTTTCTTCAGATTGTTTCACTTGAGGACAATTTCCAACCCAGTCTGTAAAACTCACTGAAGGAATCTGAGCTGAGTACAGATATCAGGTACACATGCCTCTTTGTCTCCCCTGAAAAGATCCACTCCTCGATCCTTCCCACTGGGCTGGGAGCATGCAGGGAACCAGAAGTGAGAGCAAGAGTGGTCTTTCTAGGTTTAGTTTCTAGAATAGAGTTGAAACAAAATTACCTTTATTTGGGTTTATGTTTGCCCCAGAACAGATAGGTTTTTTTTTTTAATTTTTTAATTTTATATATTTTTACATCATTTTTCATTTTTGCACAATGTATGCATCTACATCTTGGTTATAGTCCCCATATAATTCCCACCCCCCTTTTTTTGAGCCTACTCCCTCCTCCTCCCACCCCCCATAATGTGTCTCTGGTTTATAGTTGCTTGTTGATTTTGATTTTTACTTTATTATAATTAGTCTTTTTCCTGGTCCCTTATTTATATTTTCTAAATTCCTGCTATGAGTGAGACTATCTGGTATTTTTCTTTTTTTTTTCTGGCTTATTTCGCTGAGCGTGATCCCTTCCAGCTCCATCCATGTTGCTGCAAATTGCATGAGATTATCTTTTTTGAATGCTGAGTAATATTCCATGGTGTATATGTACCACATCTTCTTGATCCAGTCATCTATTTAGGGGCATTTGGGTTGTTTCCATAGCTTACCTATTGTAAATAGTGCTGCTATAAACATAGGGGTGCAGGTGCCCTTTTGAATTAATGTTTCTGTGTCCTTTGGGTAAATACCTAGGAGTGGAATTGCTGGATCACATGGAAGCTCCATCTTTAGCAGGTTGAGGAATCTCCACACAGCTTTCCATAGTGGTTGGACCAGTTTGCACTCCACATCCTCGCCAACATTTGTTGTTGCTAGGTTTTTTAATACATGCCATTCTCACTGGTGTAAGATGGAATCTCATTGTAGTTTTGATTTGCATTTCCCTGATTACAAGTGATCTTGAACGAAATTAAAGAGCTTCTATACAGCAAAGAGACAGCAACCAAAACAAAGATACACCCCATGGATTGGGAGAAAATTTTTGCACACAACACTAATGATAAAGGACTGATCACAAAAATCTACAAAGAGCTGACGAGATTCAACAAAAACAAAGTAAACAACCCAGTCAAAAAATGGGCAGAAGAGCTAAAAAGAAACTTCTCCAAAGAGGAAATGCAAATGGCCAACAGATAGGTTTTTTTAAAATAAGCTTCAAACAAATTTACTCATCCAATTAATAGCCATCGTGCCTTTCCCCAATCCCACATGCCCAGGGCCTATAGCCCTCCTCTAGCCCCCTCAAAAGCAACCTCATTGGGAAGAATGGTTCTGAAAGGCATAATGAACAGTCTTGGCGTTAAGGAGTTCTAATAAGCAGGTTCCAGTTCTGAAGGAAAACTTCATGCCAGGAAGAAGGCAGTCTCTCTTTTAGGCCCTGGCTCCTCCCCCAGACTTGGATTTAAATGTGCGCCTGACTGAGATCCAGAAAGCAGTATTTCAAAAGTCGCTGGTGTGGCTCCAAATAGGTCACCCTCAGCAAACATTCCACTCTGGGCTTCCAGAAACCACACACCGGAGTATAAAAGTTTCCCTGCCCTCATTTTACCTACTCGCCTCTCACCACACAACCAGATTTAAAACACTGGCAGAAGTGGAGGTTTTTCATCTTACAACACTTGATTCCGTATGTTCCGTGGGATTTCTGTAGGTTGTTTCATTTTATGGCTTTGGGGGTTTTTGTTTTGTTTTGTTTTTTTTTTCCCTAAACTGAATTAATTGAAACATCTCAGTTAAGGGAATAAATTGCATGCCTGCCAGGCCTTACTGGGAATGGAGACGTGAATTTAGCACAGGAAAGACAGCTTCGTGGAAGGAATGTCGGGTCATCTGTCCCAAGCCCCCAAGCATAAGAAGCAGAGTGTCCCTCCACCCCAACGAGGACACATCCTGTCCTTCCCCAGCATGGTCACCATTGCCAGATTAGATTGCAGAGGAATTAAGATGACGATAAAGAACAAAGTGTTACCCAAGGGCATCGTCCTACTTGGGCATCTCGAGTCCATATTAAAATGAACAGTCATACGTGTATCAACCACATCTTGCTGCTTGTTTCAGCTGGGGAGCCGGATGCTTTTGTACAGGTTGTCTGGTAATGGTGATAAAAATATGTACACGATAAGCAGTTAGAAGACAGCGGTTGCTGCCTATAGGAAGTTCACTTCCCTGAGCTTACAAATTATTAGGCCCCGTCACTCCAACCAGCTGGTGGTTATTTTATCAACCACTGTGACCTCTGGCCCCCCAAAGTACTTAATAAATGTCAGGGGAAAGAGGAGGCCTAAGACATATATTTTCCCCTTACAGTCATTTTTTTTTTTCAGTTAGGCAAATTGAAACTCCCCAGCTTTTTTATGTGAATCTTAGCTTCTTTCCAACATTAGTCCCCCACATGCCAAAGAGAATTGGCAGAAAGGAGAGCTAAGCCTGACCCCAGCAAGCGAGGTGGTGCCTTGGGGCAATAATTGGGTGGGATTGTGTTGCCACCACTGTCCCAAGAACCCAGCAACCTGGCTTTTCAGAACATAATTGGGTAAAGCATACTGCAAAGAGAAAAAAGAAGAATCTGAAAATAGTGCTTAATTAGTGGGAGGTGATTTCTCATGAATGTGCAGCAAATTATTTTTCCCTCAACATTTCAACACGTTCACCCAAACATTTTGGCTGTTGATCACAAATAGGATTTAGGAACTTTATTCTCCCTTTTGCAAACCATCCCATTCATTGTTTCTCATCTTCTGGGACTCCTATGAGTTTTGTCTTTCTTTTGTTTCAAGAAATGCTGAGAGCCAGGGTTTGTTTATTTGTTTGTTTATTTTTGGAAAACAGGTGGCTCTGTTTTAATAAATCAAAGTCTGGGGGGGGGGGGAATGCTGAGAAAGCTGTTTGTCACTCACCTCCTGGACTACTAGTGTATATTCCTACAGCTGTTAAAACAAATTTATCACAAGCAGGCCATCTCTGAACAGAATACTTAATTGTTTAGACCCAATTACTGAACTGATAGAGTAGGAGAGTTGGCATGTCTTTCTCTGTTTCTTTCTACACTGTCAACATCTCTGCTTCTTCCTCACATTTTTCCTACCCCATTGGGAAGCAAGTTCTCTTACCAATGAGATCTCCCCAGCCCTATAGCCATCCGCCCCCCTTATCACTGTGGATCTGCGAGCTCATCTTTGTCATCAGACCCACTCAGAGGACAGCCTTGGGTGCCAAGTGACATATCCTTATTCTCCAGAGAACCTTGCAGTTCCCTTGTTTTTGGAATCCCAGAAATGCCAGCCCAAGACAAAATTCTCAAAGCCTCTGAAATGAGAGATTATGATGAAAGGTTCAGGAGCAAAGAAAGCATTGGGTAAACCCCATGACCTTTTTAACTGGAAGACCAGAAACAGGACTCCATCCTGTATCTCTCCAAGCTTGAGACCCACAATGGGCACTTTCAAGGTTTTCCCCTTTGTGCTGCGTCGAAACAGAGCTTGTGCAGGAGCTTGCAGGGCACCCTTCCTTGGGGAGCCACCAGCAGTAGCCCAGCTGGGCTGTGGAGGGGAAGCCAGTCTTGGGATCTCAAGGACTATGCGTTGGTTGCTGGCAAGGTCAAAAAGTCTCTTCCAGGCTTGATCTTAAGCTGTGCTTTGGATGTGAGGTGGATGGTGATCTCATGAGAGACGCCTTCAGTGAGCAACTGCTGGGCACCTGCTGTGTGCAAGAGACCTGCTCCAGAGACTTAACTAGACCGAGTTCCAGCGGTGGGGGACACTCTTTTTTTAGTGTCTGGCAAGAGTGAGATTAATTTTGAGTAAGATGACTCTAGGGGGAGAAATATAGCAAGAAATAATCACTTTTATCTATTTCGTGAACGCTGGGTGCGTGGAGGCTTGGAGTGGCAGAGGAAAGGAGAGGTATAAAACTGGTCAGAGATCTGATAAAACAGGGCCAAGCCCGCCCCAAGTGGTTAATTCTTCTGAGAAGCCGAGGATGCCAGTTGTAACTAGATCTATTTTTTCTGTTACTTAAATTGAAAGAACTAATTAAATCCTTAATTAATGTTTTTAAACTACCTTGGGATAAGAAGTGCCAGAGAAGTTATTCTAAGTGCTAAATATTACTACAAAGGCCCAGGGAGCAGTTTGCTCGTGGGTTGATGCTCCAGAATATGCGGGAAGTCTCACACTGAGAGGAAAGGTAATTTCAAGTGCAACTGGCAAAATGTTTAAAGTAGCTTCTTCCTTTTGGTTTTCCCCTTCACCTCAATTGCAACTTTCCTCCTTGATCTACTGCCCTCTTTATCAAACCTTCAGCTGTTTAAGGTCTGGGGGTGGGAGTAGCTTGTTTAGAAATAGAGTTGGGTTTTTTTTTTAGATTTATTTTTATTTATTTATGCATACAAGAACTGGGGTACAGTTCAGAGGTACAGGGAGTGAGAGGATTTACCAGACACAGAGTGGGGACCAGAACAGGCAGATCTACTAAAATACACTGCCAAGGGAAGCAGCAGGCGTGATAGGAGAGGTCTGCTGCACCATGTGGGTCAGCTCCCTGGCCAGAGATTGAACTCATGCTGCAGTGGCTGGTGATAGCTTGATAGTGCTGAGACTTCAACCTCTGTGCCACCAGGAAGACCCTAGAAGTAGAGTTTTCTTGATCCTGAGCTGCTCTACAAAATACTGGCTTATCAAGTACAGCTACAGGAGATAATGAAACTTCCTCGTGGGGTGTATTTTCATCTGTAAAACCCTAGAGGTTACAAAAAGGACTGATAAAACAACATTGGGAGACAACCAAACCAATAATAAGCTCTTCAGGATACCCACTTAATTTCCATTGTCCAAGTTTTTGCCACTTATAGAGGTTGTTAGGGGGCTGGTGTTTCCTGCTCCTGTCCTCTTGTCTTCCTTATAGTAAATCACCAAGAAGGGCACTTACTGACAGAGCATGTGAATATTTAGTAGCTAAAAGTGTCATTCAAACAGGGTGCATGATTAAGAGATAGATTGCAGATATTTTCTCTTAAAATTCCTAGGAAGTCCTTGGAAGTTTGCTAAGAAGGTCTTCATATTCTAAAAGATTAGGGAGAATTTTATTAGGTCACTGTCTGGCTGATGATGTCTCTTACGTGCAAACAGAGAGGATATTTCACATCTGGGAAATTTTTAAATGTCTTTTTTTTTTAATTACACAGATGTTCACATCTGCAGACCCTTCCCTAGTGTGGAATTGTTTTTCCTTTCCCTTGATAAGTTCCCTTAATAAGTTCACCCTGCAAATTAATCTGCAATGACCTAAGCCAATTAAAGACAGATGTAAACTCTCTGGGGACTACTATTTTTTATTTTATTCACTTTATGTTCATTTTGGGAAACATTTATTGGTATCTATGTGAATGCATTCAGAGAACATGTTTGGTTAAATGAGTTTATTCCCATTAGTGGGCAGAACACATTATAGAATTATAGAAATTTTTAAACATATAGAATAAAAAATTCTCTGAAAGCTAAAATCCAAAGAAAGTCTTGCATATATTATTTTAAAATGTTTAGTTTCTGATGCCTTAATGTGCTCAAATTGGAAAACCTAACTATATTTAAATCTACAAGTTCAGAAATGTATAAAATAGAATCAACTATGTTTTAAAAAGAAAGAAGCAGTGTAGATTATCTTGGGGTGGTGGGCCTGACACTGCCTGCATGTTAGTGAATCTGGGACACCTTTAAAAGTGTCAGTGGCTGATTTCATCCCAGAATTCCTGAAATAGCTAACATGTGGTAGAGATGGGACCTGGGTAACCACGAAAAAGTTTCCAGGGAATCTGGTATATAGCCAAGTTTGACAATTCCAATTACGTGGTAAATTGGCTTTTCTCGTATTTAACTTTTCTCGTATTTAATATATTTTTCCCACCCACCAAGCTCCACCTAAAATAGCAAAATTTTTCTCTGGCCCAAGAGATGTCGCGGTTCTCCACAGCCACCTTGCTGTGGTGCCAAAGGATACCTCCCCCAGGGGTTTGGGAACCTACTGTCAGCATCAGCATCTGGAGAGTGGGGTGTGCTCCTAGCACAGTCCCCCTTCCCTGTCCGAAGCCTAGACTTGGAGTCAGAGACCCATGTAGATCCCTGTTTTGTTCTTTGTACTCTAAATGACCTTGGTTTATACCTATACATATATATATAATTTAATTTATATAAGCTGATTTATATATGTTCCATATATATCTCATATATATAATGTAATCTTTCTGGACCTCAGTTTCTCTCATCTGAATGAGGAAATGATGGCTTCCAGACTTGACAGAGTAAGAGGCCTGTAAACAGATTTTGTCACCTGTGCAACACCGCAGAACTAGCACATTTTGTTGTCAATACCATGTACCCGTGGGAATTACCCTGAATCCTAGCAAAGCCCCTGCCTCCTGAGGGAGTCTCAGGGCAGCAGCCCTTGAATCCCAGGTGTGCCCACACCAGGGACAGGGATGGGAGGAGGGTATCAACAGATGCCAAGACCCCACAACATTGCCCCACAGCTGTGCCAGAAATACCATGTGACTATGGAACTCACCCTTAAAATGCTGACTGCAGGTCCTTCCCACAGAATGAAGCTAATTTTACAGTTACCCCAGCACAACATTTTAAGTGACTGTAGGATTAATGGACTGGGAGGAAGAGGGGTATACTGGTTACAAGCATAGGCTGGAATCCAGCTCTGTTTGGCCTTATACAAGTTACTTTACCAGAATGTCCTTTGGTTTCCCCATCTGTGCAGAGGGATTAATAGCACTTCACCAGGTCATTGTAAGAATGAAGTAAGTTAATATACATGAATATGCAGCACTCTGAGCATCATTATGGCTACTGAACCAGACAGGCTAACCTATGTCTCCTCCCCACCAGTGCCTAGCCCCTCCTGTAATGGCTTTGACAGCACCCTTTCAAGGCCTTGCCGGGTGCCACTAGGAAAAGAGGTTTGCTTCATCGCCACCGTTCGTCTGGCAACACCACAATTCCTAAAGGCAAGTATCTAGAGGAAAATTGATCACACAGAACTATTACAGTTGAATCACATTTAGTTATATTTAATTTTTGTCATTATGAGAAAGAATAAAATGACAATGAAGTTGTCACTCTGAAATTTTTAAATGGCTGGCTTCTGTACCTGTGACAGCCACACATGCTCTTTCCTCTCACTCTGGCTTCCTACAAGCTATTTAGTTTGAAGGCAGCATCGATTGCTGTTCAGCCTGCAGGGATGCTCTTTCATAACTCTGTAAATTTTCCTACTTTCACGCCAACATTAATACCACTCAGGGCAGGCAGAGGTGAGAGCTGAGTGTCAAAACGGAGGGTTTGTCTGTATTTTCCCATCTGTGATCGCTTCAACAACTATGGCATGAATATTGAGTTAAATTAGTCATTCAATTTCAGATAAAAAGCCATTTTCCACATGTTTATCACACTTCTAGATAATGGGAAGGGAGTGGTATGACATTTTGGCTCCTAGGTACTTTTCCCTAGCCTGGAAAATAAATTTAGTATCAGCTAATACCAAAATTAGCTACAGATGATGAGGTTCAGTCCAACACAACTTGGAGATTTGCTGTAAGTGACTTTAACTTCTGTCACCCACCATGTACTCTTGAACAAACCTAGGGTGAGCATCTGGCATCCTATGCAACATTTTTTCCCCCCTTCCCATACAGGAAATGTGCATAGTTGACGAACCTTTAGAGGAATTCACTTCAAGGCATAGCTTGGAATGGAAATTTTTATTTCTGGATCACAGGTTTGTGACAAGAAAAACATTGGGGCTGGGTTCTTTTCAAGTGTTTGTTTGCGTGTGCCTGCTCTTCCCCGGGAGAGAAGTCAGGCCTGGTCCCTTCATGGAGAAGGGCTCTCTGGCTGTAGGAGAATGGGTCCCAGAAGGGTGCAGTGGTCTCGTGCATTACCCTTTCTGTGAGTATGTTCTGTGTTTGGTTCAGACCATCTCAGGGGAGCCAGATGCTGAACCCCAAGAACATCTGGTCTTTCAGGGACACCCCCACCCCTTCTCAGGACCCTGTACTCCCAGTAAGGTCCCCTCAACCCCCAGTAAGGCAGCAGCTGATAGGAGATAAATGTCTTATTTCTTTCAACATCTTTTTTATCCCTTTGGCCCAATCTTTTTTTAATAACAATTTTCACAATTTAAGAACTAGAAATCTCCCCTCCTCACCCTTTAATTTTTTATTACACTTTAGCACTGGCTGACCCAATCTATAGCTGTTTTGATTAATCAGTAGTGCTGAAGTTGATTATTATTTAGGCCAGGTTATGTCAAGGGAATTGAGTATCTGAATGCAAAAAATAAAAAGGGTACACAGCCTCCCTGTTCTTGAGAAATGAGGCCCCACACTGATCACTAAATGTGAAAACTGTGCCCCCCACCTTCTGCATGGGCATGGTCATTCCAGGTGAGTGGGGCAGTATGTTTTCTATCTGATGAGTTTCCCCGTTATCCTTGGCAGAGCCCCTCCAATCATAGGCTACCTGCCTTTTGAAGTTTTGGGGACCTCAGGCTATGACTACTACCACATCGATGATCTGGAGCTCCTGGCCCGGTGCCACCAGCACTGTGAGTACCACACCCCAGTCCTGATGCTGAGGACACCCCAGCTCTCTCCACAGAGAGTCCCTCCAGCGGGACTCGGGCCCTGATGTCACATTCTTGGTGTCTTTTTGAGGTGGAGCACTTTGCTTTCTTTGAGATCATCAGGGAGTTCTTGTCTGAACTACCTTGGTGCTGTTTGCACCTCAAATTGACTTTGCTCCTTCTGCCCCAGTACCAGCACCTCTTCCGATTCCTCAGATATGCCGGTTAGTTCATCCTAATAAATGAAGGCAATGCTGGTCACTATATTCAAGTTATGCAGTACATTTCACAGACCAAAAAATGAATTCACATAATTATGCTGTATATAGCAGACATATATCAGTCACAAACCACAGGCCAGATACTAAGGGAGGACCAGGACAGAAAGATAATTGGAACCTCCTAGTTGCCCTGCAGGGGCAAAGTCTGGTGGAAAAGCCAGAAATAGGAGGGGAGATTTCAGTGCATTGAAGGGCTGTGCACAGCTGAGGGAGCAGGGTCAGGGAAGGTTCTCTGCCACAGGAGAAGCAAAACGCTGGCAAAGGTATGAGAGGGAAAACTCATGGGGGAGGGGCTAAGCATAACTGGGTTCTTATTTGGCAAGAGGAGTGAAGCTCTAATGATCTAAAGCCTTTTTTTGTGTCAAGTCCTAGCTTTGAACAGGAACATGTGTAGTAATATTGAACTATGGACCCTGATACATGACCTGAACACTGACTCTTTATATTTGGATAAATGCCTGTGTGTAGTATCCATTATAATTGTCTCTTCTCTGCTGTTCCTGTTGATGGAAGAACAGGCCTGAGTTTCACTAGGATTCACTGTGAGAATTTAAGGCTGTTCTTTAAAACTTTAACTCCTGGCTCCTCAAAGTGTGGCCCTTGAGCAGCAGTTTGGGGATTATGAGAAGTATGTTCTGTGTTTGGTTCAGACAATCTCAGGGGAGCCAGATGCTGAATCCCAAGAACATCTGGTCTTTTGGGAAGGCCCCCCACCACCCTCAGGACCCTGGACCCCCAGTAATGTCCCCTCAACCCCCATTTTGCTGGACATGTAGACTCTCAGGCTCCCCCATCAGGCCCACTGAATCAGAACATCCTCCTTGACAAGATCCTCAAGAGATTCTTTGGCACATGAAAATTTGAGAAGCAGGTGACATCTGCCTTTCTGATTCTTCTAACAGAGAAAGGCCATCCTGGTGTAGAATTTCCTTCATCATCTGAAGCACCTGCCCTGTGGTTCAGGCAGGACACTCTCACTCTGTCAAGTCTACACCCTTGCTTGACTAAGCTTCCCTCCTGTTCAGATCTCACATCCTCCAACTCACCCACACCTTCGCTAGTTTTCATCAACTAGTTATGGTTTCTCCTAACTTTTTGCATAAAGAAGTGCTAACTTCCAGGTGCTGAGGCAATAAAGCCCAAATTGTTCTTCTTCCTTGAACCTACGGTCCAACTTCCTGCCCTTCCAAGTTAATAAGCCAACAGCATCCGTCTATTCTGGACACTCCCAGAGAAATGCACTACAGACTCAACTGTAAGTGCTCCAGGAAGTGTCAGCCCAGGAGGGAAAGTGCCCGTGGCAGACTATTTTAGAACTCTGTACACTTAAGGATGAACTACTGACTGACAGCTACAGAATCCATCCAGAGGTTGCGGCTGTCAGGTCTATTTTCAGCTCACTTCTCCCGGTATCTAAATTCTCTCTCCTGTGTTCAGCTCCTGCAGCTCCAAAGGCAGCTCTTCCTGCAGCAGGAGGATGAACACCAGCAAAATCCTGGTCTCATTTTAATTAAACTCCAGTTTGAGAATCTGTGTGCATCTGCCCTTATTTGAGGCTCCCTTAGCTTTTGAGATGTGGAGAAAGCATGTGGATTGTCATTCCACTAAGAATTCATTATCCTTTACCGTTACCTTGATAGTTAAAATACAGCCTGATTGAGGAAATAAGCAATATTTGGCATTGTCTTTTGGAACGCTTGTATTTTTAATAGTAACTTTTGAGAAAAAGATCATTTTTGTAGTAAGGTTCATTATATGCAGACTTCATTTTCTACTCACAGTAATGCAGTTTGGCAAAGGGAAGTCGTGTTGCTACCGATTTCTGACCAAAGGCCAGCAGTGGATTTGGCTGCAGACCCACTACTACATCACCTACCACCAGTGGAACTCCAAGCCTGAGTTCATCGTGTGCACACACTCCGTCGTCAGGTGCCACAGGGTTGGGGGCTGGGAAGGTGGGTGAGGCCCCTGACAGCTGAGCCAGACCCAGTCACCTCAGCTAGTCCCAGTTTCTGAGGAGCTGATTCTCCAGCTGGCCCTGAACTGTCTTCTGCACTTAACAGAACAATCCCCAGCACTCAGCTCCCTTCCAGGTACACACCCAGCTCTGTTCTCCAAGGGCTGAGACTTCCTTCGGGTGTTCAATCAGGCCCCTTTGAAAGCCCCATGAACTCTTTCTGGCTGCCAGGATATTACTTAGTAAGTTGCTGCTTCACTGACCTACTTACATATTTTTCCCTCATCTCCATCCACCTCCCAGCCTTCTCTTGTCGTGTTTTGAAGAGAAAATTAAAATTTTGCCTCTAAATATCTCAAACACATATTCCCCTTTATTTTTAATGCCTTAAAAACCCCTGCTGGCAGCGAAGGCAGTATGAGGGGGGGGTGGGGGAGGGAAAGAGCCAGGCTGCCAGTGGGAGAGATTCCTGGTGGTCCCGGTGGCCTTGGAGGGCCCTCAGCCCAGGCTGAGCAGGCGAGGCAGCACAGCCAGCATTTCAGAGATGCCGCTTATGCAAGGTCACAGTTCCCGAAGGTGAAGGAGCAATGTCAGTCTTACCCCCCCACCCCCACCCCCGACTACAGAAATGTTAAGAATACAAAAAGTTTTAAAGTGATCTAGAGAAAGGTACTTGAGGAAAGCAAAGAAAAAAGACTAGGACTGCATTGTAGACACACACACGTGTGTGTGTGTGTATATATATACACACATGCATACATGTAAAATATATATTTTAAGACAATAGATACATGCATGCTGTGTTTTACATATAGATACTATGTATGCATGCTGCATTTTATATACATATATCTCAAACAGATGACAGATTGACATACATATAGATATTATTACTGAGCAATGAGCTCACTACCCATAGTACACAGAAACTGATACCATGAATCAGGTTTTAAAAAAAGAAAGCAAACTTTACTGCAAATCAGTTGGCAAGGAGGTAGGAGGTAAATTCAGATTTGTCTTCCCAATGAAAAAGAGAATGAGGCTATATTAGTTTGGGGAGATCAGAGTTGAGAACAAAAGTGTTAAGTGTTACTGGCTAAGGAATGGGCGAAGGGCAAAGAAATGTGGATTTGTCTAAAGTTTATTGGCCAGTGACAGGGTAGCTCATACATCAAGAAATACATGGAGACATTTCTTCAGATAACCGGGGTGTAGAATCTCTGTTGGTGGGCCTCTTCCCTTTGGGTAGCCCCCCCTTTTCTGCATTGTGTCTCCCAACTCCAGCCAGCCTTAGAGCTCAGCTCAAGGTTGTCAGTAAGTCTACAAGCCCTGCTGTGTCTGTAAAAACAAGTCTGAGAGAAAAGTTTAGGCATGTTTCATTTCTCTTGTGTGTTCTTAGGGTCTGTAATCATTGCATCCATTTTGTTTTAGTTTCAGTACTACACATACATGCTGAATTTGATATGTATATTACAGATAGATGATGGATACATGTAGACATACATATAAATGCACAGTGTCTGCAATATATATGTACATATGTGTAGTATATGTATAGTACACACACACACACAAGCTTCAAGTCACTCTTCTTTGATAAGAGGGGAGAGGGGAAAAATGAGATATGCAAGTTTTCCTCAGGCAGGGCCCTCATCATCACACTGTGTGCCCACGCTCAGGGACTTGATCTTGGCTTCACAGCCCACCCTTAGGCACTTAGCCACCAGTGGTTTCTGATTCCATGGCCAGTCCCATCCACTGCCACATAGTCTGAGCCTTTGCCAGAGGGTCTCTATGCCCCTTGGGAAGACTGGACATCATCAATATCTTGTTCTCTAGACTCTACCCGTTACCTGCATTTCTTCTTTATCCCCCGCATCCCAAATCTTAGAAAGAAATTCTCAGAGAAAGTAGGGAGTGAACAGAGTTAGCAGATAGGCTAACAAGCATACTGGGCCCAGGATTCAGTCACCCTTCCTAGCCTACATCTCCACACATGACGCAGAGGTCATGGCTGGGTCACTTTGGCCATCACCACATTGCACTGACTTATCCACATCATTTAAAAAGTGGATCCACAGACTAGTCATTGGTCTGGGTCTACCTAGTTTTAGTTTTGTTAGGGACAAAATTTTCTGAAGGTTGTAGCTACTGAAAAAGTTTTGTGTCACTTCTCCATAGCACCTGAATAGATTTTAGAAAAGTCTTCTAATATTTGAAGACTTAATCCTTTTCCTGTAAATGAAAATATGTTTTTAAAGACAGTTAGGTTTGGAGATCAGGAGGATGAAAGAAAAGTAAAGAAAAAGGGAATAAAAATATCCTAGAAGGGAGTATATTCTGAATGTAACACTGGAAATCACATCAGTGGAATTTAGATACCATCAGACTCTTTCCTTGAACAAGTAGCCAGACTGATCTCTTTTGTGATGATGATCCTGGGAGTGGGTGTAACACAGACAATCATCTTTCATGTTTCATGTTGTCATCCTGGCATCTCCCACCTCCAACTGTGGTCTCTTGATTTCCCCCTCAGTTACGCAGATGTCCAGGTGGAAAGGAGGCAGGAGCTGGCTTTGGAAGACCCACCATCTGAGGCCATCCACCCTTCAGTACTAAAGGTAGGCCTGTCCCTGCCACATGAATAAAGGCAAAGGTTGGTGAAACAGACCTTCCATGAGTTGTAATAATAAGTTGTGATAATAATGAAAGTAATAATAACAAAAACAGCAGATCACCCTTATTGAGCTCAGATACGTGTTCACTGATTTATCTCTCAGGATGTTCCTATCATTGTCCTCATTCTTTCAGTGAGGCCAGAGAACATGGAGTAAACACCCAAGTACACTGAGGTTTAGCACTTTAGAGCTGGGTAAGAAACAACCTCTGGACTCAAAGCATGGTTTGAAGGCTTTCCATTCTCGATGGAGGCATGGGGTGATTTGGCTCCCTTTCCTCCTTCATAGCCTCCAGGACTCGGGCATCCCAAGAGTACACTGCCCCAGAAATACCCTCCATGTTGCCAGTGACAAGATATACTTTCTCGATGTGTCTGAGGGTCTTAGCAGCCATGATGGAACCAGTTTCATGGTGGGGAGCTCTACGAGGCTTTCCCATCACAAAGTCCAGCCTGTCTGGCCCCCTCCAGCCTCTGATTCATGCTCTCCATGTATCAGAAAACTCAAGGGAAACTGGAAGACCATCCACAAGTAGACAGAGTCCAGTTCCTCAAAGGTCATTCTTCAAATAGATACAAATATTGGGAGAAAAAGTAAGAAAAAGAGTGAGTGTTGTCAATCATCAAAACCAAGAAGCTATCAATATAAGACCCACCGTTATTTTATTTCCCACTAAGATAGAAAGAATGCTGCCAATCAATCAGTGAAATAAGGATCTCTTTTCATTAACTGAAGGACACACCCAGATTTAGCTATGCCAAAATGTGGGAGGGAAAGTGCCTCTTAGAATTGATGAAATATGGTTCAAGTTCCAGGCTGCCCAGTGACCTAGAATCCAGAGCCTTTGGCCAGAGACTGTTACAGCAGCAGTGGTCCAACAAAAGCAGCTCTGTTCCAGGAAGACTGAGTTGGGAGGAAAGAGAGACCAGTTTTAAAGAGCAGAGAGCTGACAGTGTCTCTGCTGAGTCCACTGTGGGGGCAGGTTATGCTACATGGTAGTTCGATGTTTGGCGATTCATCAGCAGCATCCTGAACGACATGCCTGTCAGTGTTTATGGAGGTGTTTATTACCCCGCTCTGTCACACAATACATCATGTATCATGTCTGAGAATGGAATTAAGCTGTTAATAGGCAGGTGTTAGACACGCCATCCATCATGGTCAGAAATTCATGAGAGCGGTTTCTAATCCTTTGGGAATCCTAGAGGCTGGTAGAACTTCTCATACACATGCACGTATATATAAACACGTAAATACACCTCAGACTGCCAGGTTAAGACACCCCTTTTAAAGTAAAAGCACCACATGGTGTTTTCAAATGAGTGGTGGTAATGGACCAGTGGGTTTTGGTTTTTGTTTTGTTGTTTCTTTGTTTATTTTTTTCATTTCAAATCTGTCACTGAACGATGCTTTTGTAAAATGCAAATTCCCATGATTGGATGTGATGTGCGACCTTGTCAAATGACAATGAAAGCCTCTCAGTGCCTACTGTCACTTTCAGGGTTTATTTCTCTGCTGACTTCACAAACGGCCAGGGGCCAGAGGCCCTTTCTCGGGGTCCGATCTAGCGGAGGCTCTGTGACCAAGCTGCAGTCTCAGAATGGACATTAAGCAGCAACTCCAGACACATCCCATCATTTCGTTTTGCACAGAGGCCTGTAGATGACACATTAATCATCCCTGCCCTACTTGGGCCCACTCCACCCTCAAGGAAGCCATGACCGAAAAGACAGAAAAGTCACACAGACTCACACCTCGGGATATAATACTTGAGATCAGCGGATGTGGCCAGTCTGTTTAAGTGGCCTGCTGGATGCCAGGGAATTCACCATTCTTCTGGGTCTGGGTGGGAGCATGCTTCTGGCAAGTTATCATTGTGTTTCTTCTTTGACTTAAAAAGTATCAGGTGTTTTCTTAACACCTAAGCTCCTGAAGCTGGCCATGTGGAGTGGGAAGCTGGCTCCGCATAGCTGGAAGGGCACAGTTGCTTTCTCCTCACACTGCACTTGAGGCAGAGACATTCTAGGAGTGGAATCAGTTAGGATCCCAGGGTGAGAAGAGAGGAGGCCATTGTCTTTTTGCCTATTCTGCACTCCAGGGACCTTGAGGCTACAGAAAAGCTTGGTGGGGAGACAATGTGGGAACTACCTGGAAGGGCCCATATGGCATTGATCACAATGGAGTGTGATCAATTCAGTACCACCAGCAAACCTTAGTTCTAGAACCTACCTCTTTCCTACTCCTTCTGGGAAAGTCAAGATTCTGGGCAGTGAGGTGACAATTTGGAGGGAAAAAAATGCAAAGTTAGTTATAAAGATCTAAAAACTCAAAACACAAAGTGAAAAAATGTGATAAATACTACTTATAGGCTATAAGCCTTTTTGAAAACATCTCCATGACATATGTATAAATATTCCACCCAAATATGTTGGGAATTATCCCCAAACAGCTATGGGATTTCTCTCAACAGACTTCAATTTTTTTTCTATATATTTAGGGAGAACTAGATGATGTAATTCATTCCCATCATCCCAATTCTGAAATGTGGACTCTGTGTGTGTATGTGTGTGCATGTGTGTGTGTATGTGTGTATTTCAGGACAAAGGCCCAACCCTGGAACCCCAGCAGCACTTTAATGCACTTGATATGGGTACCTCGGGCCTTAACACCAGTCACTCACCATCTGCATCCTCAAGAAGTTCCCACAAATCCTCGCACACCACCCTCTCAGAGCCTGCCTGTAAGTTCGACTCCACAGATGGGGGATGAGGTGATCACCCCATGGGATGGGGGACAGAGTGGGAGTAGAGTTCTTTGAAGGGGCCCAGGCCAGAGGAGAGTCCAGGCAGTCCAGGCCAAGCAGCAGTGTTGCCAGTACTTCACATTCCTACTTCCTGGCCCGTCAGCTTCCTGCCCCCATCCCTCCACACTGTGGCCTGTCCACGCTGCAGAGAGCAGATGTAAAGCGGGTGATACATAGACAGATATCTGAGCCAGGTTTTAGTAACTGGGAAGATATGCGATCACACCAGTGGTTGAACCAAGTGGTGGAAAGGAATTTGGGACTGGTTTGCTCTGTTCTCTACCTCCTCCCAGGCCAGATTGGAGGCTGACAGAACTTTTGTTCCTCCTGAGACCACTTCCATTCATGCTGGGCCTCCTTTATCAGAGATTCCACTCAAGCCCTAGTTATATACACACAGTAGTCACTGATCTTTTGATAAGGAAGTTGTTAAGTATGGTTGAGTAAAGAAGGTAATTTGTTGCTTTCTTACAGCTACTCCAAGCAAGCTGATGGCTGAGGGCAGCACCACTGCCTTGCCAAGATCAGCTGCCCTGCCCCAAGAGCTCCCTGTGCCGGGGCTCAGCCAGACAACTACAATGCAGGTGTGTGTGTCACCCCAAACTTCCCAGCTGGGGTATGCTACAGTGTGGTGGCCTGCAAGGCCCCAGGACAGATGCTGTATCTCCCCAGAGACCCAATTCTACTTGGAGCTTCATAGTGTGGAGTGGCAGGTAGGGGTGGGAGCTATAGGGTGGTAGGCAGGTAATTTAATTTGTATCTAGTTTTAAACATTTTATTATCAAAGTTGACATGGATGTATGTCCATCAAATACAAAATCTGAATGAGTTTTAAAGAGAAAACTCAAAACCTCAAGCTTGGAGTCAAACGTCCAATACTTCTGGGGGGCACATGCCTAGGATCCTTCTATGTTAAATCCCATTTGACTGCAGTGAAATGTTTAGGAAGCTTGGTGTTGACAAAAATTTACTTCTGCCTATATCAGGCACTGTCCCTGATGAGTGCCAGACCTTTGCAGAACATCAGACAGTGAGTGACCTCTAGAAAGCACACAAGCTGTCTGCAAAATCACTGATGTACAGTTCTCCAGTTACCTAGTGCCATGTAACAAACAACCAACTGAGAGACATAAAGCAACAGTCATTTTTCACATACATGGATTCTGGGTCAAGAGTTCAGAAAGCAGTCTAGTAGAGACAGCTTCTCTCTGCTTCATAGTGTCAGAGGCCTCAGTAGCCCTCAGTAGCCAGGGCTGGAAATCCACATCCCAGGTGTGTCTACCCTCAGCTGTCTGGCACCTTGGCTGTCCTGGCTGAAGGTGAGCACAGCTAGGACCATCCACCATTGGCTTGCCCGAGCCTTTCCATGTCCCCAGCTCCTCCTATTGTGTCAACTAGATTCCCAGAGGAAACATCTCGAGAGGGAGTTTTTTCCTGGAAAGCCAGGCAGAGGCTGCATGGCCTTCTGTGACCTACTCTTAAAAACCACATCCTGCCATCTCCACCATCGGTCTTGGTCAAAGCAGTACAAAGCTCAGGACACAGACCCTCATCTCTACATGGGAGAAGTGTCCAAGAGTTGTAGAGGTCATGTCCAGATGGCTGCCAAATCCCTCAAACAACTTCTGACCCTTTGAAGATGGGACTAAATGTGCCTCCTCCCTGCTTGCCATCACCATGGAAATTGTACACAGTCTGCTTGAAAGGCATAAGTGACATGTTCCTTTTCCAAATAGGACATGACAAGGACCACTCTCTCCCCAGTCACCTTGAGACGTGCTTGTAAGCCGTGACTGCCCTTCCTTCCAGACCCAGCTGTCCAGTCTAACTCTTTCTGCCACCAATGGTGGCTCCTCTGTGTTCTCCCAGTAGTGCTGGGGAACAGATCAGGAGAACCAAAACCAGTCGTTGGGTCAGCCTTGTGCCTGGAATTTCACATTCAAAACAAGGTCTCTTGCTGTCATTTCCTCCAATGTCATTCTGGGTGACACTTTCCATTTTGGCTGCTTTTCATAGTCCCTGGAGACTGGGGGCAGTTTGGGAATAACTACAGAAGAATCCTTTTACTTTTCTTTTAAAAACTCAAAGTAGCCTATGAAGCAGAGAGGATTATTTCTTTTTTCTACATAGCACCCCTATCCTACCATCTCTCTGCCCACTCGATGAGAAAACAAGGTTTCTAACTCAGCTGGCTTCCCAGGAGTCCTGCAGACTACAACCAGAGTCCAATGAAATTGCACCAAGTTCCCTGCCTGGTTGAGTTCTTGGATATAGATGTGCGTGGTTTGTCTGTCCATCTGTGTGTCTGTCCAACCAGAAAGGGAAGGCCCATACTCCATGCCAGTTATTAGCACAGCCGCCTTCATACTGCTTAGTGACATTGCAAGAATTTCTCAGTTGCGGAGAAGAGCTACCAAATCCACAAAGAACAGAGTCTAGAACAGGAGGCACCAAGGGGAGGTCATGAGGGCTACCTGGTCCCTGCAGATAACAGTGACGTTGCAGAGCCCACGGGGGCAGGGAACCCCAGGGACTGCAGGGCTGGCTCAGCAGCACTCTGCACTCCTTACCAGCCGCACGTTGCCTCTGACTCCATTCCCCTCGAGAGCAGCAACACGGCTTGCTGCCTGACCTTTTCCCAGGGACCATATCCATGTATGAGCTCTGTCTGGATCAAAAAAGGCCCCTTTTGTCAGTCGACCAAGAGACAACACCCCTGTACCTCAGTCATGATGCAGAAGCAGTGTTTGTTAACAAAGCCCTCTCTTCCACAGGCCCCTCTGCCTGCCCCACCGTCCTGTGACCTCACTCAGCAGCTTCTGCCTCAGACCATCTTGCAGAGCCCACCTACCCCCATGGCACAGGTGAATCTGGGGCTCAGGGAAAGGGACAGTTCTGTGCCCTGCACGGAATGCATGGCAGTTTCTTGAGTGTGGGGGGCACTGGTGCTAACACGTACCATGCACGTAGATACCAAACCATGTTAGAAACGGGACACATTCTCCCAACATTCCCGCAAGTGCAGGTGGCCCAGTGGAGCCATGAATGTCCTCCCACACCTGTCCCCTCCTCCATTCTTCAGGGTCTGCTTCTCAGTCCTCTTAACTGCCTTTGTTCATCTCTTTGCCACTTTTCCATGTTGCTCTCATATTTTTAGACTCCAAATTGGCCATGATATTTTAGAAAAGGTCTAAATTAGGTCAAATATCATAGGAAGACTCCGCTAGGATCTAAAATCTGTGAGTCTAGTACTATAAATATCACATTTGTTTTTTAAAAAAATAAAAAAGGATCACAGCTTTGCTGAGTAATTCCTTCCTTGTTTCAACAACATTCAGCGAGTTACTATTTGGGTCAGCGAGTGAGTGAATGAGCGTGAGGGCTGCAAAGATGCTTGTAACATAGCCCTTGCTTTTAGTGCTGGAGTTCAAGGGAGAGACGGGAAGATAAACAGAAACACTACCTATGGCAGCGTGTGTGTTTTATAGAACACATGGCTTCCAAGAGGAAGTGACACCAGAGCTGGGCCTGGAAGGTTGGGTAGGAGGTTGCCAGATGGAGAGATAGAGAGTCAGCAGGGAAGAGGGGAGTTTGGGAAATGTATGACATGCTTGAGACCTGGTGTTCGAGGTAGAATGAAATAACAGCCATTCAGTCTGTGGTCACAACTGGCATGTACTTTCATGAGCCCAGAGTGCTGACCAGTTTCTCTATGGGGTACTTAGCTCTACCCCAGTCACTGGTCACAGGGCATCTCAGGTGATGGTTCACCAACATGTGCCACTGGCCACACATTTTGCCAAAGTGTTTAAGTCTTGGTGCACACCTGTCACACTGTGGAAAACTCTTTCCCAACATGTGCCTATTAGCAATGGTCTCTAATGGCTTCCTGGAAAGAAAGACACGTGCAAGCATATGCTTCTTGCAAGCATTAGGCTTGAGTGTGGAGGTCAAAGCTACCCATAGAGAGTCAACTAATAAAAATAGCCTATATGCATTCTCAAGAGGTAGGGAAGAAAACCACAATAACATTTTCCTCATTGAATCTTCAAGGCACATTGGTATGAAATTAGTTAACTCTTTCGGGCCTCCCCAGTGGCCCAGCAGTGAGCGCTGGGCTGCGAAGCTGCCTGCAGCCTCTGCAGTGCCGGTTCGATCCCCGGCCGCCAGCGAGAGTCCCATATAGCGCGCAGACCTCTCCTGCTGCCCGCTGCTCCCCTCAGCAGTGTATTTCGTCAGTCTGCCTGTTCTGCTCCCCGCTCTGGCTCTCGTGAATTCTCTCACCCTCCCGCGCTTCTGACTGTACTCAGTGCTTGTATAAATAAATAAATAAATAAATAAATAAATAAATAAATAAATAAATAAATAAATCTTTAGAAAAAAAGAAATTAGTAACTCTTTCAGTCCAATGGCACATGAAAAGAGAATTCCTTTAAACTTCTGGGTCTTAAACTTCTTGCATAGCAAGGAATTTGTATATTTTATAATACATAATGGGGCCATAAAGGTCCTTTGGGAATTCTAATTTTTCACTTATTGAACCTCATTTTCATTAATAGTACAGTTCTTAGTCTAGTAGGCATACTGTGTTTCTTAATCTCTATATCCGCTAAGACATTCTCTCATAATGCTGACCTTTTAAGTCAGACCGCTCTTCTCATATCTACCCCAGGTGAAGCACTGACTTCTCCAGTTTTCTCTTAACCCTCACTAATGTTCACACTACAGTGCCCTAGCAGGACAAGGGGAAAAATAAACTCCAAATTCTGGGAACTGATTATCTGCATAACTGATGGTTTCATTTCATACTGTGTTACTAGAATGTCCCTAGTTAGGCCACAGTCAAGAATATAACAAGAGACTAATTCCAGGGGTCCTGGCATGCCTAGAGGAAGTGAGATTCATTTAGAAGTAACTAGCCTTTAGTAAACCCCCCATCCAGGCCTCCCAACTTTCCTGCTCCCTTCCTGTTCCCCAGGGAGCTTGCTGGTACCCAGAGCCCTGCTGTCATGGGCACTAGGAGGCAAAGCACTGACTTTTTGCTGACTGGGAAAACCCACCACAGAGGGTTTTGTTTCTTTGCTTCTTTTTTTTTTTTTCTTTTTTAGTTAAATACCTGATAGAGCTTGTTTTCTTTCTCAACCGAATGAATTCTCTTTGAGAATCCCAGCTGAGTGCTTTGATTAGTTATAGTCTAATTGAGATTTCTGCGGTTCAGACATATATTTTTAAACTTGATTTAGCACAGATCCTTACTTTTAAAAGAAGTCTGATGTCAAAAGCACTCTGGTTGAGGTAGGACTGGGGCTGGAGGTGTTACTGGAAACGGCTTGGCTTCACCCAGCTCCTGACTCAAATTTTGCTGCTACCTGGTTAATATTTTGCTGCTACCACCATCTGCTGTGTGACCTCTGAGGAGTCACAACCTATCTGGGGGACAAGGGCATATGTGAGAAGTCCGAGCATCCTACCACTGTCCATCTGGGCAAGACTGGCAAGTGTACGTCTCAGAAAAGGGCAGCACCTGCCATTGTTATTCTTACTGGTTCTTTATATTTGCTGCAAAAGCTGCAGTTATTTCATCCTCAGGTATAGCCTATCTGTGTACTAAACTCTCCAGTCTCCTTGCCTTTCCACATGTTAGGGTCAAAGGGCAGAGGAGTCAGAGGAAAAGAGATAGTCCCTGGAGGTGTTCGCAGAAGACAGTGGATAAGAAACAGACTAGGGAGATTGTTAAGATAGATACTGAAAGCATGGAGTTTAAATCATTATTTAAAAAGAGAGAAGGGGGGCCTCCCCTGGTGGCGCAGCGGTTGAACGCTGGGCTGCGAAGCTGCCTGCAGCCTCTGCAGCGCTGGTTCGTTCCCCGGATGCCGGCGAGAGTCCCACAAAAATAAATAAATAAATAAACAAATAAAAAGAGAGAAGGGCCTTCCCTGGTGGTGCAGGTGGTTGAGCGCCATGCTGTGAAGCTGTCTACAGCCTCTGCAGCACCAGTTCAATCCCAGCCAGCCAGCGAGGGTCCCATATGGCGCAGCAGACCTCTCCTGCCACCCGCTGCTCCCCTCAGCAGTACATTTCATCAGTCTGCCTGTTCTGTTCCCCGCTGTGTCTCTGGTGGATCCTCTCACCCTCCCGTGCATCTGGCCTGTACCCTGGTTCTTGTATAAATAAATAAATAAATCTTTAAAAAAAATAAGCAAATAAATAAAAAGAGAGAGAAGAAGAAAAAGAGAAAGAAAAAAGAGAACAGAATTTGTCCAGGTGCATCAAACTCATTTTCCTAAAGAAATGCGAGCACCCCAACAAATCCAGAGTGGAGGGATCAGCACCCCCACCATGTGTTTCCACTAGCCATGTATTTCCTATAAGGAGAAACCTTGTGTTGAGACAATCAGGTGGTGACCTGGGGCTGAGATCACCTGCAAGATATTCCCAAAGTCAGCCCTCCCTCCTAGGGAGGAATAAAGAGGTACAAGGAAGGGGAGACAGCACTGCTATGCAAAGCACATATTCATGTCTCCCCAACAAGGTCACCCTCTGCCAGTGTTACCCTTGGGTAAATGTTAGGTAATTGTGCTGTCCTCCTTCATTCCTTTTTGCATAGATTCTAAGAAGTGCATAGCAGCAAAGAGTGACTGAAAAAATGAGGGAGGCTGAGAAGGCCTCCATGGCTGCAGGTTCCAGTGAAATGCAACCCCAAATTCAAGCTCATTCAGGAGTTCTTACAGAAGAGCCCCACTCACCAGGATCAGATTTAGGATGATAGGACCCAAAATTGCCTACGAAGCTGTCACATGCAGTTGTCATGCCCTCAATAAGAAAAAAGGGAAAAAGGGGGGCGTACTCGCTGATACCCTCCTTCTGACACTGATCTCCAAAACTATTTGTCTGGCTGACCAAATTTGGAATATCAGCCTAGAAGCATTGCTTACAGTTTCCTGTTCTGATTCTGTACCCCTCAAGGCCACAGCGCAATCAGGTAGACCTGAACATTCCAATGGGTCTCAGGGAAACTCACACGAAGAGTCACGGATGGCCAGCCCTCCTCCAGGTCCCTCTCAATGCCCTGCTTCCCAGCAGTGAGGCACTCATTAGGGGTGTAAAAAGGGTGGCTATGGGATGGAAAATGAAAGTGGACAGGGTCGCGAAGAACAGCAGCAACATCTGTCTGTGAGGTTGAAATAACTTTTTCATCTTGTTATGTTTTTTGACTCCACCTTGAAGTTTTCAGCACAGTTCACCATGTTCCAGACCATCAAAGACCAGCTGGAGCAGCGGACACGGGTCCTGCAGGCCAACATCCGGTGGCAGCAGGAGGAGCTCCATAAGATCCAGGAGCAGCTCTGCCTGGTGCAGGACTCCAACGTCCAGGTGATGATGCCCCTTCCTGAGCAGGGTCCCTCCCTCTCTGCCCCCCCCACCTCTCCACCCCCAGCCCTGTCTCTGTCCACCCTCTCAGGGCAGACAGGGCTTCTCCAGGTCCCTCTACTTACCAAACATAGAGAACAGTGCACTAGCGTGAACCCCACCTCCTCTATCCCAACTCCAGGCCAAACGTGAAGTTCTCATAGCATCCTCTTCACTCACTCCTTGGCCTGCAGAGCACACATGTTGGCTTGCATTGCCTGCATTTTCATTCATGGGTGTGGTGATGGATGCCCGGCACTGGGGCTGGCTTCATCCTGGGGCGGGGAGGGGGCGGGGTGAATGCTCAGCACCCTGTGTAACTTTGCCGTCATGGCTCCCACCTCAGCCTCCTCTGTTTCCTGTCATCCAAAGCATGACTTGAAGGAGACATGGGAAATGATGATCTTTGCACCCGCACCCCAAGAGGACATCAGAGGGCTATCTGGAGGTCAGCATCCTGATACCTCCAGGCCACACCATTTGTAGCATGCCAGCTACATGCTCCGACAGGAACAGCTTTTAACTATGACCCTCCAGATGTCACTGCTTTGAGTCCATTTGAGAGATTCTTCTTGGAGGAAAAACTTGGATATATTGGACCCCTTTCACAAGAAGTTATGTTTACCATGTTTCACTTATATCAGTTCAGGACTATTTTTCTGCCAGCATGCATTCTTTTGACACAACCTTTAATTGCAAACATAATTCTAGCTAACCTTAAGTTGGCCGTGAGAGTTCTAAGCATTTGCAACCTTCTTAGGAGAGAGATGGAAGGAAGTGGAAGCGATCCCTGAGGAAATAGGAGAACTATCTGTGCCCTCCCCCACCTCACCATCCACACAGACCCTCTGTGGGACACACAGCTCTTGAAACCCACTGACACTCCATGCGTGGGCTCAGTGTACTGGGCGCAGAGCTCCAGGCTGGTGAGTGCTGAGCTGAAATTAATGCACAATGGTGCTGAGTTGGCAGGCAGCAAGACCCCTGGTGCAGGCATCCTGCCTCCCTGGGCTCCTCAGGGCTTGTCCTCAGCTCCTCAGGGCTTGTCCTGGAGGACTTTCCAGGCCCTCCCTGCCCTACCACAGCCCCCTGAAGCCCAGGGCTGGTTCCCCACTTAAAGAGAACAGATCCCAGCAAGGACACGCTCCTCCCTCCGTTCCCCCCAAGACACGCCCTCGGAGGTCCCACAGGCTTTGCTAAGGAAGCCTGGCCACACTCAAAACCCCGCTGCTCTCCCTGAACCTCTCCAAGATACCCCTGAAACTGATGCAGTATTTACATGCAAAGAAATGAAACCATCAGGTATCAAATACGTTCTAAAAGATTCTTCCCAGCTTAAAGTTTCTGGCTGGTGCAGGGCCCAACTGCTAGAACTTGCCTGAGTCCCAGTTCCTTGAATGGAATTTTTACACTAACAGGAAGGGGGAAATTGAGCCAGTAAGTGCTAAAAGCAAGGTAGGCGTATGAACATCCTCCTCAGAGCCCTGACTTTTCTATTTCCTGCCTGCCTTTTCAACGTTGAAGCCGAATTTTAAAATAACAGGCAACAAACACAAGGTTATATCTTTTATTCCTTGTTATGAAGAACTGTTATTTTTCTTCCTCAAGACCAGTGCATTTTGTTAACCTCAACAGTACATCAGCCACAAGAGCCCTTGAGCTCTATAAGAGATGATGTGAAATCAAGCCCACAGATTGTCTCCAGTGTGTTCCTTCCCTGATTTCATTCCTGTGACTTCATCTTTGTCATGGAATTTTCCAAAGAACATGGAAATCCACAGAGTGTCATACCAGAGGCCATTTCCTCAAGCCGTCTGCCTTCTTATATTTTTGCAAGTTTAAAGATTTATAGAATGCATTCTAAAATATTAAACCCAAATGTGTTGTTTAAAAAAAAAAAACCACCAAAAACTATGATTCAAGCATGAAGAATTAGCAAGTAAAAATGATCCCATACTTCCTCCCCCCACAAAATGGAGTCCTTTTGAGAGAGTAAATAAAATAGATGAAATAAGAATGGCAAAACATGGATCATTATTGAAGCCTACTGATGACACATAGAGTTTCATTAGACAATATCTCTATTTTGTGTACATCTGAAATGTTCTGTAGTATTTGTAAAAGTACGCAGATAAGATAAGCCTATGTGAGCAAAGGCTTTGTTTGTTCTAGAAAATTAGAAGTTTCTTTTCTCTGATAACTTTTTCCACTTGAATTAGGAAACTGATTTTTTTTTCTCGTGCTTCCTATAAAATTGACCTCAGAGCTTTTTTTAAAAAAATTATCTATCTTCTTAATCCATGAAATTCTACTTTATAGACAGTAAAACAGTTATGGGCATGCACAGCCACAAACCAGGATTGCCTCACACAAAATTCTTTTTCTGAACGTAGTGGACTTGCCTGCCTTATTTTATTGGCATGGCGCTTTTGTTGAGGTTATGTGTGCCTGTGATGCTTGCTGAGTGTTATTTAAAAAAAAAAAAAAAATTTGGCTATGAGGAGAGGGCCTCCGGGATGTTGGCTGGTGTTTGCACCTATATGGGGCATGGAGGAGAGTATGCGGAGAGCGGGTATACTGAAAGGCTGTTACCCGCTGCGGTCCAGGAAAGGCAGCCTCTCCCTCTCTTTTTGAGGGCATGTGCGCCCTCTGCTGGCTACTTAAATGCCTGGCAGGACACCTGTAGCAATGGCAAATGTGTTTTTTAAGATCAGTTCTTCCATCCTTTTGTCTGTCTTCCCTTCCCACTCATTGATCCATCCGCCATCCATCCCATTCACCCATCCATGCTTCCATCCTCCACCAGGCAAATATGTACCAGGCACTGGGTTAGGCACTGTGGACATCAATAAGACAGGGTTTCTACCCTCAGAGAGCAGACAGCAGGGGGGCAGAGTAGCAGACCAAGGAGTCTCTGATATGATGCAGCAGAAAATGTTTGCTCTTCTTTGCACAAAACCTCATATATTTGTTTAGTCACTCATTTATTCTGGTCATTCACTTCCCAGAGAGCTTTTATGTGAGCAAAGGAGCAAAAGTGTCCTTTATTGATTTTTAAATGTTATGTTATTTCCTAATGTTTATTGAGCACTTAGTATGTCTCAGCATAAATCTCATTAAATCCTTCATGAGCTGTGTGCTTTTATCGCCACTGTTTTATTAATGAGGAAAGTAAGACTTTCTAAAGTTATGAAAATTGCCTAAGGCCATACCACTAGTACATGGTAGCATTGCGAGTTGGACTAAGGTTTCTGATTCAACATAAACTATACTGCCTTCATAAATAAAGTTCACATTTATTCGAGGTAAGTTGTATCCTACCAAAAAAAAAAAAAAGATGTTCTTTGGTATTGGGTTTTGCTGAATTGATGAAGTAGGTTAGCATATGTGTTTTAAGCAAGCCAGATTATTAGAGGTAGCTGGGATTGCACAAAGTGCTCATCTTCATACTGAATCTATACTGAATGGGTATTGAATCTGACATCATGAGTATCCAGAAAATTCTTCCTAATTTAAGTGGCAGAGCTCTCATTTCAAAACTGCAGGCTTCCCTGCTGGAGGTTGGCGCATGAAGGGAAGTTGGGAGATCTGTGGTGAGGTGGAAAAGACACTAGATGTGAACCCAGTCCCAGCTCCATGACCACTGACCTCAAGCCCTGTGAGGTGTCTCACCCTATCCAGGAACCAGATGACTGAACTAACCAATCTCTAAGTGCTGCCATGGGTAGTGTCTGCCTTGAGTAGCTTTGTGTCTGCCTTTCCAGAACTACCCTGTCACTCAGCGATGTTAGCATTTTGGATCTGTACTGGCTATGAGGTTGTTCTTGCACTGAGAATAGAAATTGGGATTAAAATTAAGATACTGGGAGGAGGAGAACCTGCCTCCTGAAAACCCACAGCTAAAAGCCTTAAATGGAATGGAACACTGTCAAGAATCTGATATAAATAGTATTTGTAATGCCCAAGAGGAGCTTTTGTATAGGTCTTAAGTCTATTATTAAAACTATTGAAGTTGTTTCTTCTTAATCTTTTAGAGTTAACTTACAGATCATAATTCATTTACAAATCTATTAATTTGGTCTAAAAATAACAATGCACTTACTTTTTTTGTTTCTGTTCAATTAGTCCGTAAATTTCACAAATTGTTTTAATTGATATTATCTACCAAAGCCACTAATTTAAAATTGTAATATATCTAAGTCTTTCAAAAATGTCATATATCTAACAAGGCAGATTTATAAACCCAAGAAGTAAAATTTTCCTAAGCACTTAGGCAATTCTTTTAAATCTAATACACAAACTTATAAGTGAGGTAAGTCAAAATTCTCATAAATACTTCAACATTCTTTACAAACTATATTGAATTCTCTTAAACCTTTCAAATTAAAATCACCAAGCTAATATATCATAGTGTCTTAAATGAGACATCTTAGATAACAAAATGTGCCGAGATTATCATGACTAGGAAGCTTATTCTAAGCATCATTTTAAAGTAATGGACTTGATGTTACATCATCGTCTCCACTTATTTGCCTTCCTTGGAATGCAGTCTCCTAATGAATGGGAGATCTGCTAGCTCAGCTAGAAGCCCTAGGTTTAAGATGCTCAACTTCATCTAGGTACAAACCCCTGGTCATTGGTCAGAGATTCAAATCTGGGAGCAGGGCTTGGTCCTTGGCAGGACACACACAGCCCAGGTCATAGGTTAGCCAGCCACCTGCCACCACTCCCACATCGTTCATTTCCTTCACACAATACTTCTCTCTTCTAATAAGAAACTGATACACCAGCCTAGACTCCATGCAGATGCATCCAGTTTTTATAGACCTTATGGGTCTAAGAGTCTTTCACACTGTTAGACCTCAGTTGCCAGACTATAGCCATCTTGAAGGTGGGGCAGTTTCTCTCAGGCCCACTGTTCTGACTGCAGGCCTTGCATTGTGCTTGCAGCCTCACAGGCATCCATGTCTCCATGCTGAGAAAGTGAACAATTCCAGGGCAGGGCAGAGAGATCAAGAGAGCTGACCTCTTCCTGTGGACAGGGACAGAGAAGATCTGGGAGGCACAGGTGATCCCAGCTTGAAAGGCATTCCTGTTCTGCTTCCAGATGTTTTTGCAGCAGCCAGCAGTGTCCCTGAGCTTCAGCAGTGCCCAGCGGCCTGAGGCCCAGCAACAGCTTCCCCAGAGGTCAGCCCCAGGAGCCCAGCCACCACTCTCGGCCAGCCCGCAACTTCCAGGACAGATCACCTCTGCCCAGGTCACAAACCAGCACCTGCTCAGAGACTCAAGCGTGATATCAACCCAGGTAGGTGTGCTCATGTCCAGACTCCATCCTTGACACCAGACCAGGACATACTTGGTTCTTCAGTTTTCATGAACTGGAAACATACTGAGCTGTTCTGGTTTGACCCAGGGCTACATTATGGTGGTGGGATTTCTTGTGCTTTATTTCAAGTCACCTTGAATCCCCAGCTATTGATTTCCTTTTGTGTCTTTGTAATATATTAAAATACCTTCAAGGTATTTTTTTTTGCATGTTTGTATTTTTTTATTTATATATGTTTTACATCATTGTTCATTTTTTCAAATATTTTATTTTATATAATTCTTACATCATTTTTCATTTTTGCACAATGTATGCATTTTCATTTTGGTTACCTTCAAGGTATTTTAACCTTGATCCTGAACTGGGTTTGAAGTAGATCTGGACACCCCAGTCACTCACACAGAGAGCCATATGCCTCCACATGTGTGTTCTCAAGGCCCCCAGGCTCCAGATTTGAGGCCCTGTGAGTAGGAGAACACAGGCCATCCAGTCTGTTCACTGTTCCTTTCCCCAGGGCCGCAGTGCTCCTCCTGGTCACCCCTATCCCCTGTCATGCCCTTCCCCTGCAGCCACTACCCTTTAACTAGAAGCCACTGGTGACCTTGCAGTCTGACAGTCTTCAGTCAATAAAGAGCATGTAAACTGAGTGAAATTAGGAATCCCGAAATCCTGCTTCTAGAAGATCAGAGTAGAAGGCAGGGTGCAGACTATTTTCAAGCCGCTTAGGTTTGCACACATGACCAAGGAGTCAGTAAACATATACTAGCTCTGTTATTCCTCAGTCCCCAGGGGAACACAGAGGAATAAGAGTCCTTGACCTCCAGGAGTTTCTAGTCTATTGGGGGCTCTAGGAGCATAAACCAATAATATTTCCCTCCCAAAAAAAAAGTGAATAAATACATATATAAGAGAAGTTGGCCCATCATCTCCCAGATTAAAGGTTTTACTTTAAAATGCAACTTTTGGGTTCTAAAAGTCAACAGAAAATTAAAGAATGACAATAGCCAAGAAAATTTCAGAAAAGAAAAAAAAAAACAAGGAAAAATTTACACCATCTAATATTGAAAGACTTTGTAAAAGCTCCGAGAACTGAAACACTGGCAGCATCCTATGAATGGACAGTCAGTGAAACAGAGTGGAAAACCCTAAAGCAAATCCAAGCCCATTCCCTCATTCATTTATTATTTCATTCGACAAATACTTATTGAGCCCTTGCTGTGAGCCAAACACCAAGTTCTAAGCAATGAGGGACAACAGTGAACAAAAAAGGCAAAAACAAGAGCATCTTGTTCTTGTAGGAGAGAGAGACAAGCAAGTGAAAATCACAGTACAGTCATGCATGCTTCCTAGCACCGTGGTCAATGACGGGCCACTGAGACTAGATGAGCTAGCCATTGGGAACACCAATAGGCATACTCATCTAGGTTTGTGAAGTGACACTTTATGATGTTCACACCACGATGAAATCATCTTGCAGATCGTATACCCATTGTTAAGTGACACATGACTGTACAGCTGGCAATGCTGGGACTCTGGTGAAGGCAGGGGATAAGCTGGAGTTTGAATTAGGTGGCTGAAAAAGGTTTCACCAAGTAAATATTTGAACAATGACCTCAGGGGATGAGAGAGAGTCATGTCAATTTCAGGAGGAAGAGCATTCCACAGAAAGAGATCAGCAGATGCAAAGGCCCTGAGGCAGGAGTAGGTCTGTTGAGTAGGAAAAACAGCAGAGGGTCCCCAAGTCTAGAGTAGAATTTGTGAAGCAGAAAGTAGTTCCATTTCACATTCATTTGGGTTTGCCTGCTGAGAGTCTGATGCTGTCCTAGGCCCCAAGGATTCAAAGAATCCTTGAGGTTCTCACAATCCAGAGGGGAAGACATTAACTAGATCAAAATAATTCAATAGTCAGTGGGTCCTAAGTGAGATGAAAGGCCAAAGAGGGTAAAAAAGAGGTTCTGGAGAGGGTTCCAGAGGAGATGACCCCTAAGTGGAGACTAAGTTTCACCTTTCTCCCTAAAATGATGCTCCAGGGTCTGAAGCCAATGAGAAGCTCACAGCTGATGCAGGGAAGCAGCCAGCTGACGCCCCAGTTCAGTAGCACCTCAGCAGTGCTCCCAACAATGAGCCTGACCACACCTGCGTCCACCTCCCAGGATGCCAGCCAGTGCCAGCCTGGCCCCGACTTCAGCCATGACCGGCAGCTCAGGTACAGAGACTGTCCTTGTTTAAGACAGAGATAGAGTTTTACTCTATTCCTGTCTGCCCTTCTTTCCGGTGTAGATGAAGGCAGAGTTCAGACAGATTCTAAAGCCTTTGATCTCTGCTAATGAAGAGCAAGAGAGGGCCAGGGTTGTGATGGCCAGTGGAAATGACCTGCTGTGTTCATGGGCCTCTGGAAACAGAGCAGGCATAGTGAATATTAGTGGCAGTAGATAGGGCCCAGCTGCCATGATGAATGCCATCGGCCAGCAGTCCACAGATTGGGTGCTGATCAAAGCTTCCCATTTATCTCTCCCTCTGCTTAAAGGCTGTTGCTGAGCCAGCCCATCCAGCCCATGATGCCAGGGTCCTGTGATGCGAGACAGCACTCAGAAGTTGGCAGGACTGCACGGCAAGCCAAGTAGGTGGCTCCAGGTGGGGGCTGGGGGGTTGGAGAGGGGATGCCAAGGGCTGCACTGAGTGATCCCAGGCTGGCAGGGTTCTTATCTGCCTTGATCTGTGGAGTCAGAGTATGCCCACACCCACTGAAAGGACTCCTCCCCCTAGTTTTTCTTCCAGCATTTTTCATTTCATTTAAGCTGATCAAACTTGGTGTGAGCGGTCCACCTTTAGAACAGCACCTGAATGTAACAACCACATCCCTAGTATGTCATCATCCTCAGACTTCTTTTACTTCTTTTACTAAGATGCCAGTAGCCTTAGCACCCTTCCCGAGGGTCCTTCTGTGACTCCAGAAAATTCTGCCGACACAGTTGAGCTGCTTGCCCCGTGTTTCTGGCACTGTAGCATGGGACTGCATAACTCTGCAGATGCAGGGCCCTCTCCCCTCCCAGACACACAGCCATCTCCCCTCTTAGCCCATCTCTTCTCCCTCTCCACCCTCGAGACCAGAGCAGCTTTGTTGCTCAGCTGTTTCACTATTTGAGATAAAGGTGACTGGAGACAGAGAGTGATACTTGGGAAGCTACTGGCAAATAGTTTCGGGTCTTTTGAAATGAAGCAGAAATAGATCTGTCTCAGAGACGTCTTTTTTATATAGACACTGGTTGAATTTGTATCAGAAGTTTGCTGGGAACTTGCTGGCTAATTAGGCCTGGCACACCCTCAAGTAATTGCCGTCCAGCCATCTCCTGGGACCATGCCCTCGAAGGCTTTCCTCCTGTGTCCTCCTGCAGCCAGAAATAATAGTAACAGTGGACAGTCGCTGAGCATCTGAAAGTCAGGGGCCTTTTTTACTGACATCATTTGGTCTCCTCCCATGAAAACCCCCAATGGTGAGATGGGGAATGTGCATTGCAAGAAGCTGCCTTTAACTTCTCTGGTGATGTTCTCAGTTAGCCAGGAAGGGTCCTGGTTTGGGATTTTGCCTGTTCTTTCTAAGTGATCCTATAAATGGAAATATTTAAAATTCATTGAACTAGGACAAATGGAACATCTTTTTTCCTGGGAACCCTACCTACCATTTTTGGGCAACCTAATAATTGATGCCCTCCCCATCTCCCTACCATCTCTTCCAGACGAGACCTAATCCTCCATCTTTGAGTGTGTCAGAGTCCATCTCACATACACACAGAGGCCTCTGCAGGGAAAGTCTAGATCCCCCAAAGCCTCTTATAAATGACCCCAAATAAAGAAATAATATTTGTAAAAATATAATGCAAAATGGACTTCTCTATAGTATTTTAAAACATCTATTCCTAGTCTGTACTCCCCTAGCGTTTTCTCAAACGGCCTTCCTCCACCTCTTGCTAAATGGCCCATTATCATCAAAACCTCTTCATTAGTTTTTTAATTAGAGTAGACTATAGGCTTACAGTTTACCATTTTAACCATATTTAAGTTTAGTGGCGGTGTGCATTCCTATTGTTCTAAGCCCAATGGCACCATCCATCTTCCAGAACTTTTTCATTATCTAAAACTGAAACTCTGTCCCCATTAAGCAATAGCTCTCTATTCCCTACTCCCCAGCACCTTGCAACCACCAGTCTATTTTGACTAAGACTCTGATACAAGTGGAATCATTCAGTATATGACCTATTTTACCAGGTAAAATAATGGCCTCCATGTTCATCAGTATATAGCATATGTCAGTATTTCCTTCCTTTTTAAGTCTAGATAATATTCTGGTGTATGTGTATATACCACGTTGTATTTATCAGTTCACCCGTGGGTAGATACCTAGATTGCTTCCACTTTTTGGCTTTGTGAATAGTGCTGCTGTGAACACGGGTGTACAAATATCTGTTTGAGTGCCTACTTTCACTTCTTCTAGATACATACCCAGAGGGATACGAATGTTTAATTTTTTCATGGAGTCATATACTGTTTTTTCATCGTGGCTGTACCACTTTACATTCTCACCCACAGTGAGCAAGGGTTCCGATTTCTTCACATTCTCTTCAACACTTATTTTTTTTTATAATAACTGTCATAATGGGTGAAAGTTGCATCTCATTTGGATTTTGCTTTGCATTTCCCAAATGACTAGTGATGTTTAGCATCTTTTCATGTGCTTCTTAACCATTAGTATCTTTTCGTTAGAGAAAAGCCTATTCATGCCCTTTGCCCATTTTCCAGTTGGGTTTGTTTACTTTTGTCTTTGTGTTGTTGAATTATTTTTTATTCTGAATATCCATTCTTACTGTATATGTGATTGCAAATACTTTTTAGGGGTGGCCTTTTCACTCCATGGATAGTATCTTTTAATGCACATAAGTTTTTAATTTTGATGCAGTTCCACTTATTTTTCCTTTCATTGCTTATGCTGTTGGTGTCATATCAATACCTCTTTCTTGAAGGTCTATTTTCTCCTTCCCATGTGAAACCAAACAGGTATCCACAGAGTCAAGCCGTGTTTCAAAATCCAGACGTGCATACCACCAGCAGCAGCGCCTCAACCCCTGTCCTGTTGATGGGACAGGCGGTGCTTCACCCCAGCTTCCCCACCTCCCAGACATCGCCCCTGCAGCCTGCACAGGCCCAGCAGCAGCAGCAGCACTTCCTGCAGGTGGGCACTTCCTGCCAGTGGGCACTTTCTACAGGTGGGCACTTCCTGCCAGTGGGCACTTCCTGGAGGTAGACACCAGAGCCCATTGCACTCAGACACAGGGCTAGGGTGCTAGGACTTGGCTCCATAGCCTAGGCCTGATAAGACTTTTCTCCTTGCTTTCAAGGTTGTTCTATACCCCAGTACTGAAACAGACCCCAGGGAGATTCACATTTGATTGTTTTTAATACTCAAAGTTTATTAAATCTAGGTACAGTATGAGAAACTGAGAATCAGTTGTTATGCCTCCTATGGTCCATTTTTAACATGTATTTTTATTATGGTGTCCATATTTTTAGAACAAAAATAGAAAATTGACTACTGTGTGTGTCGCACATAAATATATATAAATATATATAAAATAGTCTTATGCAAAATAGTTAAATCATGTTTATTTAAAGATTTATCAATTTTTTTAATAAATACAATAATGGTGCCTGAAATTAGGGTTTCCAGGAAAATGTGGGGCAACTTTTATGTGGGGCCCCAAGCAAGTTCTAAATCACTGGAAGGCAGGAGGGGGAGAGCCAGTGAATATGGGTTCAGATGGGATAGAAGTGCCTACTGAGGATCTAACCCTCTTTCCCACATATACCCAGGTGGCCCTACCTCCCCAGCTCTAACCCTGTCCTGTGTTGTCCTCCCTGACCTCCAGCCCCCAGCACAGGGCAGGGCCCAGCCTTCACCTAGCTCTACTTGGGCACTATCACAGGGTACACAATGACTGAGACATTTTGAGGACAGTGGTACAGAGATGGAGTCATCCACCCATTGCCCTTAGCGGCCTCATAGTATAGTGCAAGGAGAGGGGTGTCGCAGAGAGCAACCAGGCCCTCAATTAATACTCAGTGAGCACTGTGGCTGGAAGGTCATCCTCGGGAAGGACCATTTTGGGGGGGCGCTCAGAGAAACACCCAAAGTGTAAATGAAGAATGAAGGGTAGAGGGATGGTGTTTGCAGCAGGAGAGCCATCCTGAGCAAAACTACAGAAGCAGGTATGTCTGGGCTTTTTCAAAAACAGGGTAGATCAGGTTACTGAAGGTAGATTTCATGGAAAGGAATATTGGGAGATAAAAGTGAAGGTTCCTAAGTTAGGGTTTGACCAGTTGAAGCTTCTGAACTTCAAATCAGTACATTTCCTAGTAGATGTTGATGAGTGGCAGTATTTGTATAGAACCAGGGACTACCAGAGAAAAGTATGCTGACTGTGTGTGTGTTTGGATTATCTGCATGTGGATTCGGGTTCCAATTCCCCAAAACAGTCTGGCTGCATGGAGAGTATGTCCACCTGTTCCCCATAGTCCAACACAGGCCCCTGCAATCCCTAGTGCTGGCTGCAGAATTCACATCCTTCAGCAGAGCCTCAGGTTCCTTGCTCCCCCCTTTACCCGCAAAGGGCTCTCCCTGCCCGTGCCCTCACCAGAAGGCTCCTGGGCGGAGAAGAGGGCATAATCTGACCATTTCAGCATCACTGACCAGTGAGTCCTCTTTCTTTTCTTTCCAGGTACAAGCACCAACCTCTTTGCACAGTGAGCAGCAGGACTCAATACTTCTCTCCACCTACTCACAACAGCCAGGGACCCTGGGCTACCCACCACCCCAGACACAGCCCCCACGCCCTCCCCGGAGGGTCAGCAGCCTGTCTGAGTCCTCAGGCCTCCAACAGTCACCCCGGTAGTGCCCTGGCACAATCAGTTGGGTCACAATCAGCTTTAACTAATGCATGAGTGGGGGTGGCCATCGGAATCAGGGAGAGGAGTTTAAACTAAATTCTTGGCTTTGTGCACACTGCAAACATTTCAGAACTCCTGGATGGTAACCGTTTCCCAAGCACAGCAGCAGGCATGTGGAGAACAATCAGGAAGACTGGCATGCTTCCCTTGCCTGGGCCCCTTCTTGGGTGCCCTCTACAGCCATACTTGGACAGGAATCCAGTGCCCATATAAGCGTCATTACTCAGTTTACCTTAGTAGATGGCACATCTTTGCTGCATCCTCCCAAGCGTGTGCTGGTCACGCTAGCTGGCTGTGGCTCTTCCAAGAGTGCCAGCTGGCCTTCACTCTCTGGATCCTCTCCTTTGCATTCTAGAAGCACTGGGTCAGAGATCTGTTGACAAGAGAATAGAGAGATTATCTTTTATTATTTTTAGATGGCTGTTTTTGTTTTAATTTGTACAGCTGCACAAGGAGACAAACTAGGCACTTTCAGTTAAAAAAAAAAAAAAAGCAGTGAGCCCTCATGACTTGATTTGGAGTTCACCAATCAGATAGCCAAGCTGGTCATTATTAACCAGACTACAGACCCACACCCTCTGGCCTAAATCCTAATGGAATGAGGCTTTGCACCCCATGCCATTCTGGTGATTATTTCATTTCCCCTGAATATAACACTGGACTGTTTCCTGTTGACTTCCTGGATTGTGATTACAAAGGCAGACTCAAAGCCAAGCACGGTCATGCAGCTGATGTTCTGGAATTCGGTTGAGAACTCTTAAGACCCTGAAGGGAGAGGTTTCACTAGCCAGACAGGCCTGTGGCACTCTGGTTCCCAAGGACCCCCACCATGTGCTGGCCCCTGGAGGGAGAATGCTGCATCTTTCTACATATCTTTCATGATAAATGATAAGTCCGAGGATTGGATTTTCCTTTTCAAAATGCACTTTGCTTTTTTTTGTATGTTTTGTTATGTTGAGATGTTTCTAAAGAAAGATTTTATGTAATTATAAGATAAAGTGTAGTGAATTGTACAGCTGTTGTAAT